>NC_082668.1:67526521-68142771 GCF_025265405.1 Mesoplodon densirostris
AGTCTCAACATTTTTGTATCAGCAGTCTCCTTTCCTCTCACCTTTCCACTTAAACTTTATTCACATTGCATTGGGAGGGAAATCAGGGTGAATGTTTTTTTTTTTTTTTTCGATTCTCAAACAAACCAACAATTTTAGAGCATTGATAGGAGGCTCAATTCTCTCAATTGTTTTTTTACTCAAAGAATTTCAGAGATGGAAAAAGACTTACAGGGTATCTCGTGAAGCCTCTTATTTCACAACTTAAGAAACTGAGAAATAAAGAAGATAAGGGCTTTCAACAATGTTATGCAATTAAATAGATGTCTGACTCCAGATTCCTACTCCAGTATAATTTTTATTAACTTCTATCATAACTGAAATATTTTGTCTTTCTTTTTTCCTAGTGAGTTTATTGACTTTTCTCTTCATTTCTTTCTTTTTCTTCCCCCCTACTCGTATGAAAGAGCTTCCAGGCATATGTATAGTCATTCACTCATTAAATGAAAACTTTATGGAACATAGAATTCCAGATTGTGAGGACTGAGAGATAAAACATAGCCATGAGAACAGTATGTTCTTTAGAGGTATTATACCATTTTAAGCTAATGTAACATTAATAGAACTATTGATTGTCAAGAGAAAATGACCATTAATCTGGATCTAAAAATATGAATCAATCTTCATAGCAGAGTAGACTTGAGAAGAAATGTGGGTACCTTGTCAACATAGTGAACCCAGGTACTTTGGGTTTTGAGAAACCTATGCGAGACCTGCTTAGCTCTTCTTAATTAACAGAAGTCCCATGTGGATAAGAGGGATTCTCCACGCCATCCTCAATGTTCAGTAAGCCTGGCTTTACCCTGGATATCTCTACTTCAGAGCCCAACTAAGCCCAGCAAGAAAACTGACTGTATACACTCAGGCTACTTATCAAGCCTCAGAAATTCTTATCAAAGGCATTAACGTTCCTTAACTGCCTCATTTCTTAGAACCAGCTTCACCTTTCCTCTCAGACCTCAGTTCTCTTTTTATTACTTCTTAAATAACATCTGATGATCTTCAAACTTTTTTAACAGACGTTCCCTACTTAGGGACATTTACTTATTTACTGAATAATAAAAACTTATTTATAAATTATAATCTTAATAATGACTTGTGCATAAGTAGAATATATACAAAACCCAGACATCTTTAAAGGTTGAGATAAGATAAACAATATTTTATATAATTTCAATTTTAATTTTCTGTTAACAGGGCCAGTAGCTTTGTGCCATCACAGATATTATTAGCCTATTTTAGTGAGAGTAATGTGACTGAATTCATTATATTATTTGTGAAAATATTTTTAACACTTTAATGAGATAGCAATTCTTGATTCAGTTTATTCCAATCATTGATTTTAATGGCTCTCATAGATTTTAATCACTCTCTTGTATCTTGCAAGAATACATAGATAGACATAAAAGAAATGTGTCAGTACTTGCACTTTCTAATTATATCCGTTTTT
Source organism: Mesoplodon densirostris (assembly GCF_025265405.1). Taxonomy (NCBI): domain Eukaryota; kingdom Metazoa; phylum Chordata; class Mammalia; order Artiodactyla; family Ziphiidae; genus Mesoplodon; species Mesoplodon densirostris. The sequence continues at coordinate 67,528,011 of NC_082668.1, forward strand.
CAATCTTACCTACCAATTATACAAAGGTTATTTCTTTAAATTTATCTAGTAGATAGATTTCCACTCTCCCTGAAGTCAGCCATTTTTTTCTTTACAAACTAATTGTAAATTATAGCATTTTTATATTACAAAATCCATTCAATATTCATTAAACTTTTTCACTTGGTGGGTTTTAAAATGTCATAAGTTTCCAAGTATTTAATAGAAATCATCATCATAACTAATAGTAATTGAAAACTTCCCAATGTCAGGCAGTCTCTTAACTTTTTCTATCGTGCAACTTTGTGAAATAGGTACTATTTCTGATCTCTATTTACACATGAAGACATGTATAAGAGATTTGATAGGTGACAGCATTTTTCCCAGCATCTTCTAATAACTTTCCATGCTATCAGGACTCTTTCAGAAAATTGTATTTCCTCAGTCATGTACTGTACCTTGAAGGAACAGCAAAGCATAAGAGAAAGTGTGTGCATGTTTTAAAAATACCTGCTATATACTATAGTCTAAAAGCCTTCTATCTCCCCAGAAAATTGCAGCAAATTTGGTATATATTTTTCTCTATAAAATGGAACATTAGCTTTGAAAACACTTTTACACACTTGGTCACAAAATACTGAAGAATTCCTGTGTATAATAAAGATTTTCACAGTCACTCTCAATCTCTTCACATAGTAATATAAAGATTTTATCAAAAATGTAATCCCAAATCCACCACACCTGGCACACAAGAACTGCAACTAGCTGCAATATAGTGAGAGCAAACCAGAGAGAGAAGGAGCCACCAACAAGATGAGCTTCTGCTCCTCCCTTTCCTGCTCTCAAGACAGACTCCTAACACACCAACTCAGTGTTAAGCCATACAGAAATGCTGAACTTTTTTCTTATTTTTAGATTAAAATGAATAAAGTAGATGTTTTAGTGGTTTACCTTTATATTTTAGCCTGCACTCCTCCCAGCATTTTGAGCTCCCATGGTGGACTTGTCCTGAACTTGTCCTACCACTGGAGGCAGAAATGTGTTGCTAATGTCTGTTGTGGATGATGTGAAGAACTCTAGAACCAGATAATCTTTTCTGGAGGCTCTAGAGGTTTTTTGAGGTCCAGAGTCAATTTGCATCCCCTCAACTGTCATGCAAAGGAAATTAAACAGCTCACATAGACTACACTGAAAACCAGCTTTCTACTTGCTGAGATAAAATGAAAGGGTAATGGCTGGGGAAGGATCCAGCCTCCTCATCTCATCTTGTGTAAGGATCCAGGGTATTTTGAAAGAAGATTAGACTGAAAACATATGGCACCCTTTCTCTGAGAATAAAAATGAATACTGAAAAGATCCATGTTTCAAGAGATGCAGATTTTCCCCCCTTTTATTGTGACACAGAATAGTTGCAGGATCTCGGCAACTTCATTTTAACTATTGTACCTCAGTTTCCTTAACTGTAAACTGAGAATGTTAGTTGTAGCTCAGTGATTTTCAAACTTTATTTTGCCAACAAAGCCTTTTATTACATGACATCCTAGGTGACATGATAAACATGGATAGGAATGAGGGCCCTAAGCGCCTCTTTTCTCCCTCACAGCAGCTTGCAACAAGGCCACTCTGGGAAACCTGAAAGTGCCAAAGAATACAATTTGAAAAACACCAAAACTAGGTCTCAAGGGCCCTCTGTAGCTCTAAGACACTGTGATCGATGAGTCAGGAAACTTAATTCAGTTTTATACTTTCTCCTTGCCTCAACAGACGATGACTCAATATTATAAAATAGGAAATTTATGTAACTCTGTCACTTAAAGGCAGAAATATTGTAGTCCAGACAATTCTACTGAAATATTTTCATCCAGATGGAATTCATCCTCAACAAGGTCACTGGGGTTATTAACTAGACCCTTTGTACTCAACCATTTCCAAGTAAGTTAAGTCGCTATTCATTAACCTTTCTCTTTCTTGTTAAATAGCACCATTAGAAATCACCAATAGATGAGTGCTCAGACTACACTTCTCTTGATGTGTTTTCTTATTTTTGCCTCGCTTTTTGAGGTCAGCAAACAAGCCAAAAGCCCAGGAAGGCACAGAGGCAATGGGGACATAGCTATATAAAGAAAGCTTTCATTAACCTTGCTGACCCACCATAATTTCAAGTGTCAGCAGCTAATCAGAGACTCAACTGACATCATCAATGGATGGAGAAGAGAGATATCCTGTGGGATCAATCTTTTCTCTTAGTCTGAAATATATATTTATAACGCCACGGGGTTACTTTTGCTCTGAAGTGATGGTGGGAAAATTTCCCTCTACTATTGAAATACTTGCTTCTAATGCTGAAGTTAATCATTAATTTTGATGGAACAGTAAAAACATTTATTTAAATGTCAGAATCTGACTACATTATTGGCTTCTTTTCTACTAAATTCTCTCATGGCATTTTGACAACATGGGCAGCTGTAATGTTTGGCTCACTAATCCAGAAAAGAAAAGGTAAGCTAAACTGCATTTTTTTCTTATAAAGGATTTCTCTCCATGAATTTTATTTGTCTCAACGGGAAAAATACAGAATAAAGTATTCTTAATTACCTCAATTGCTAAAATTTCTAATGTAATAAAATATCAAATAATTTGTCCATTCCCCCAGAAGCACCCATTGCAGACACATAGCAAATAATGTAAATGAGTTCAACCAAATCCAAGAGAGCAGGTGAAACTTTGCCTAAGAAAAATAATAATTTACAATCTGAAGCTTATCTTTAAAATGGGTTTCCCTTGGCAAAATCATTGCTTGGACCATCACCGACCAAATGGTCCTAGCCAAATACACAAATAAACATGAAATGATACCCCAAGTTTTCAACATGTATAACATAAAACTCCTGGTTCCTACAAATTATTTTAGATCTCAAAAAACTCATAAAATGGGCTTCCCTGGTGGCGCAGTGGTTGAGAGTCCGCCTGCCGATGCAGGGGACACGGGTCCGTGCCCCTATCCCGGAAGATCCCACATGCCGCGGAGCGGCTGGGCCCGCGAGCCATGGCCGCGAAGCCTGTGTGTCCGGAGCCTGTGCTCCGCAACGGGAGAGGCCACAGCAGTGAGAGGCCCGCGTACAGCAAAAAAAAAAAAAAAAAACTCATAAAATAAATATTCTTCCTGATTCAAGACTCTTGTTTATTTCATTAAACTCGGGTAATCGTGTCCCCATTCATCAAAAGTGGAGAGAGACTATGGGAGCATAAAATAAGCACCTTTACATTTAATCCAATCCAATTCACCTCATTTAACAACTTTTCCCACACAACATTGTAAATTAAAAACTATTCCCTAAAGATTTGATCAGTAAGGTGACAGAAACCAGGAAGTGGGAATCTGAAATGCATCCTGGGCTCTTAAGGATAAAATATCAATGTGTGAAACTGAGAAGGAAGAGTAAAACCTACAAAAAAATTCTGAGGAAATAACGGAGAAAATTTCTATAAATTAAATTTAACCACCAGTACCTGTATGGGGGCAGCAGCACCTAATTTTCAAGGTTTTAAAAAAAGGTCTCTTATAATGCAGCATAAAAAGTTTATACCTAAAGCTGTATCTTCAGTTGTGAGAGGATGCTGGTATAATCACAATCCACTAACACGTTAATACTAATCAGTATCTTTAATTTTTGTCAATTCCTTTACAATAAGCCAGGAATGAGTAAGCTGTTAATGTACCACAAAATTATTGCTGGGCTAACTGTTTAAAATTAGATTCCACGTTTTGCAACAGGTATAACTCTAGGCAGTGGTTCCTTCTGTACAGTTTCAGACCAGTGAAAGAATAAGTCTATACTCATTTTAGCTTCAACTGATTTGAAAAATCCAAGTTACTGATTTTATCATGGAAATTTTTCATCACACAATAATAGCCTAGCAATGTTCTTGCAGTCTGAGTTCAGAGTTTGCCTCTTACAAATTTTGTAACCTCATGTGAATCACTCAATATTCCTGGTATTTTTATGGAGATCAGACTAACTTCATAATTTTATGTGAATCACTTAATTTCTATGAGATTATTTTGAAGATTAAGTAAAATACAACAAAACACTAGAACACTTGCACAATTCTGATCCCACTCTTTGAATCATGTGCTTACACAAACCAGCTTCTACCAGATGTGTAGCTTTACCATGGATGGCTTAATTAAATATGATAAAAAAAACTTTTAAACTATGGGTGTAAAAATTACCTAATTGGGTACAGAAAAGACAAGTATAAAAGTTTGGGGAAACCCTTCAAGATAATACTTCATTCATATCATATCACAGGTATATTTAACTTTGTGACTCCTTTAAAGAAAAACAGACTAGAAACCACAACTCATTTATCATAGCACTTGTTTATGCAAGAAAGTTAATTTCCAATCCTAATCAGCAGGCTTAATACTTCAAGAAAGGACTTAGGCCCTACATTTAAAAGATTGCTGAATGGATGTGCCCAGTTTGAAAAAAAAAAAAAATGAGAGGCTTGGAGCATAGTCCTGATTTCCAGAAGCCTTTTGCTTTACCATGAATATATCTAATCGTCTTCTTTTTCTATTCAATACATTTTGAGTCTCTCTATACAGAGAAGGCTGCAATCAATTTAAATGTCACATTAAAAGCTAACCTAAGCCACTATTTTATGCTAGTGTACAGCATTATGCTTGGTATATAGTAGGCTCATTTTTTAGTAAATGAATGAATAAATGCATCTGTTTATACAAATAAGATGCATGGAAACAAAACCTGCCATTTGTTCGTGTTCTATTTCCCAAGGATGACTTTCTAGAGCATTTATGTATTAACCATTCTCTTTTCTGTTTAGTGTCTCTGCGATCTTAAAATTCAATTAAATTTTTTTAGTTTTATGTATTCTAAGCTAGCAGTTGTTACTCTTTTTCTGGCTAATGCTGGCATTAATTTCTGTGTATAATTCATTCTGTCTTCAAAACTCCATTGAGAAAGACTCTTATAGACCTTCATTACCTGCAACTTATTTGGGCATTAACACTTCTTAAATTATCCTTTAGTGCTGTTGTGCTGGTGACTCATAAGTGTGTAAACAAACACATTTGTTCTCTATATGTTTATGCTTTGCCTTCTAAACAGTGTGAATATAAACCTAGAATCTTTATCTTATTCTCAACAGGCTTTGATGATACAATTAAAATACAAAGTATCCAGAAGTTAAATCATCAGTAAGAGTCATTTATTTTGCATTTTTATTTTAAAGAATACTTAAGAGAATTGTGATGAATTAGCAGTGACAAACTACTTCTTGCAGGCTGATTTTGTGTGGAGAGTTTAATTAAACATTGCAGCTGTTTATCTCTATGGTGATTAAATTTTCATATGTAAATTACATGTATTAAGATCTAGATACTTATGTAAATGTCACTTGCCTTAATGTTCTGCGTTACTGTTATTAACATCTAACCATCACTTTATAATCTTCTTGTATTGCAATCTATTGGCATGGCTACATTTTTAAGACAATTAGCTTTGGAGCCTAAGAACAAACAAGTTTATTTTGTATTTTTATCTAAAATCTAAAGGTTATCACACAATCTAAATGTATTTAGAGAAAAGTAAAATCCAAAACTTTAGGAAGAACACCTGTCTACTTCCAAATTCCATTCCTTAAAGAATGCATTTTATATATCACCTAAATGTATATAAACAGATGATTAAGAAAAAAAATACCAACAAACAAAAACAATAATGCATTTTCAAAAAACAGACAGTAGTAACAGATATAGCATGGCGTATATTTTGGAGTGGCTATGTGGGTATTATCAGTACTTTAGAAAAAGGAAGTCACTTCATACCACCTCCATGTAAAGGACTTGCTCAGCTTTTGCTTTCCAGATTAGCTCTTCACCCTCTGGGCAGAGGAAAGGGAATATTTAAGGCAAGGTTGCTAAGAAAACCTTCAAATAACAGTAATGATCCTCACATTGCTCAGCATAGCTCCCACACCTAAATCAGCACACTTTTTAAACCATTAGAAATTTGATCTCTAAGTGGAATGAAAGAGAGTAGCTTACTAAATGGAAGTCACTCAAAATGCCACTGGCAATTAAAAATTATTTTTTGCAGATACTAGAGATGGGTGTGAATTGGAGAATATGTCACCTTTGTTAAAATATTTGTGCTAAGTCTTATTATCCACATTTAGATTCTCCCTACTATAGCATATTAGGTTCTATCTTCATATCTGAATTATAACAATAATCTGTTCTATATGGCTCTAATGAGATTCTTCTTATTAAATTAATCTAAAAATAAAAACAAAGAACTTTTTCATCTCTACTTGATGACTACAGCTATTTACATCCATGGACTCCAAACAATCTAAATGTTGACCTCCTTAAAATGTATCCTAATACATGTATATTTTCATAAATTATAAATATATTTGCCAATTGGTATGTTATACATTGGTAAAGCTTTATTTTCTGTATATAATATACAATACAAATAGATAGAAGTTCTAATACTTCCTTTCCACATTACATGGGATCACTTTACACATCCACTTGGGTGAGTACTGCACATATTTCAGTGTACTGGCTTGGTATATAAGTCATCTCAGGTCTTCTTAGAGCTGTTTAGCATTTTTCTGCTTACTGATTTTATCAATCCCAACCCTTGCACCTATATTTTAAACATGTTATGTTTACAAATTATAAGAGGATAGGGACAAGAAGAGGAAGTGACAGCTTTGAATAAATCTGTAGTACTACATTCTCCTCTTCTTAAAAAAAGGTCGGCATCACAGTATAAGTGTGATTATGAACTCTAGTATGACACTAAGTATTTTTCAAAGGATCATATGTCTATTTTGTTTATGTGGAGTGGTCTAGATCATTTGAGGTACTGATAAATATTTGTCAGAATACTGTTGAATACTGAGTTCCTATCACTCTTCACACAACTTTCAACTAATTTATTTTCTCATTTTTTTTGGCTAAACAATAGACTTTTTTTTTTCTCTTCCACAGCTTTGGAGGTTGAGAAGCCAAGATCAAGGTGTCAGCAGATTTAGTTCTTGGTGAGGTCCACTTTCCAGACTTGCAGAGAGCCATCTTCTTGTTTTATCTCAACATGCTGGAGAGTTCTGGTCTCTCTTCCTCTTTTTATAAGGGTACCAATCCCTTCACGTGGGCTCCATTTTTATCATGCTTCATGGCTATATACTTATAGCTCAACTGAGTTCTATACACTAAAGCTGTTCAGCTTTTTACATGTCAATTATACCTCAATAAAGTGGTTTTTAAAAAATTAAAAATGACTCAGGGAAAAATGCCCATGATACATCTAAAAAACGCAAGTAAACAAAGGCTTTGGGAATCAGACAGTCTGTGGTTTTATATGTCTGTGCATATGTACTTATGGCACAGTTTAACAGTTTTATAAACTTGCTTCTCTAAACAAAAAGAACCACCTGAAGCATAGAGGGGGAAGAAAAGGTTATGCCCGATATTAAAAATATCCAAAAGAACAGAGTGTTTCAAGGTAGAAAAAGTGATCAAGCCAAAGGAAGACTGGAGTGCCCATGGACTTAGCAACATCGAAGTCATTGGTGGCTTTGATAATGAAGTAAAGATCAACACTCATTGGACCAGGAGCAAATGGAAGGTGCATAAGTGGAGACTGTGAGTCTTTCTAAATTATAAGATACTTGAAAAGTAAATGGAAGAAAAAGGGCAATAAATGGAAAGTAACATGGGATTCTGGGAAAGAATGGTTATTGTTTTTTCAGATGGGAATGGTAAAGGACTTGTATCCGTTATGGCTGGGTTTGGTTGTGACACTGCTATGGACTGGATCTTTGCTTCCCCCCAAAGCTCATAATTTTGAAGCCCTAACCTTAAAAGTAATGATATTTAGACATAGGGCTTTTGTGATTGTTAGCTTCTGCTTAAATGTAGTAAAACAGATTCCTTATATATTTTGCCCAGTTTTATAGTTTTTTCTTAAGCTGTGAAGGTTAATCCTTAACCGTTTACTTAGATCATGGAGGAACATAATATCTTGATGTTGTATCCATCACTTTCCAAACTCAAGTTTGTTAACATTTTTTATGATGGTTTTAGATTTGCCTATTTAGTCGAATAATTTGCCTCTTTAACCAAATTATTTGGTTAGGTTTTACTTTACCTAGTTTGAAGAAATATTATTACTCCTCACACAGCTTCAGAAAATGTATATTCATGAATTTTTAATTTGATTTATCCTACCCCTAAGAGGTTGTTTTATTTTGCTTTGATTTGTACTCAAGTCTATTTTATGTGGTACACACAGAGCTACTCCAGGTCCTTTGAGATGAATGTTCACAGGTATAAATCTCCCGGTTCTTCCACTTTCAGGTTTTCTGGCTACATGAAGAGTTCAAGTCTTTGAGAGACTAGCATGGTTTCTCAGAAAGTGAGGGTGCTTGTGGCAGGGGTAGGGGACGGGCACAGTGTGTTTAAAACAATTGAAGAGGCAGCAGAACATGGTGAGAGAGCAGATCCTGGAGCCACAGAGCCAGGGTTCGAAACTTGTCTTGATCAGGTACAAACAGACGGCCTCAGGAAATTCATTTAACCTCTCTGTATCTCATTTTCCTTGACCGGCAAATGGGTAATAATAGTAGCACAACCTCTTTTGGTTATTATAAGAATTAAATTAATTTCTAAAACACTCTGAACTGTGCCAGGGAAATAGTAAGTGCTATGTGTTTGTTAAATAAAAACAGGGATTTAGAAATCATAAGGGAGCAACAAGAGGGCTTTAGGTTTTTGTCTTTCAAAGAGAATATAGCTAGGTTTTATTTCACCAACCTGAGACTACTTCACTTTCACGAGCAAATTTAATCTGGCCACAATTTTTCTTATTATTTATGTATCTGAATTAAATAGAAGAAATTTCATTATGCCTCTTTTTATTCACCTACTGATTCAGAAGTTACCCATTCTATTTTTAGTCTTTTACTGGATATTTTAGGAGATGACTCTCCATGAGTCACCTGCATTTCTGCATATCCTGTAAGCAGAGCCTATGTTCCAGACAATCTCACCAAGGATGTTTGTCTAGCAGACAGCTTCTGAAGATAGACATAGTGTCTCCCTTTGGAACAAGTGGCAGGTTTGTTTTCTGTCCATGATAATAGATACTGTCTTCCTCTGGAGCAAAGGTCAGACTGCTTTCCTGTCCACTATAAAAGATTCAAGTTCTCTAAGCTTGGGGTTCCTTAGCTGTGCATGAGCCCCTCTACCACATGTGCGGCATCTATTTGGCCCCTTCACATCATCTTCATGGGACTAGGGGTGAAGGTGCACTGATGCAAACATAAAACTCATGCTATTTGCTGCACCTTGAGTAAATAAGTCCTTGGCTTCTCACTCAGGAGTCTCACATCTTCTACCAGCATCCGTAAAACAGAATCTGACGGGCCAGGATTAGGGTAGAACAAGAGAGTAAATCATCCAAGTGCAGGGTAATATAGTATATTCAAATTTTGAAATTTTGTTCATCATGGAGTTTTTGCATTAATTTCCTGTCTTTTAAAATACTGCTTTAAAATATTACTTTATATTCATTACTCAGCTTTTTGGCACCTCCTTAAACTTTCTGCCCAAAGTGACTGCAACGCTCGCTCCTTCTAGTTCCAGAACTGCTTCTAAGAAACCCCCACAGGAGACATAAGTGCTACCAGCAATGTTGATGTAAAGATTCTGGTGAATAGAAAACATTAGAAATTGATACAATTTTGGCTCTGAGAGTGGCCCAACCACTGAAAACTGAAAGTAAATGTCTCTTACTTACTGGTGTGGAGCTGTGCTCGTCCCTCCCCACCACGATACCTTCCAACACTTCTCTTCGGACCTCCGCTGCTTTAAGGGGAAATATTTAATAGTAGCACTAACATCTCCTTGTCCCCAAAGAAGAATAAAAGTCATCCACATATAACATAGCGTACTGGAGAGCTGGGGGGGAAAGGAGGGACTCAAACTTGTATAGCTCTACTGAAACAGGTTCTCAAGTTAACATCTTATCCAGGCTTGCAGGCTAGTGAATGCCCAGAATCAGCTAATGGGGTTTGGGCAGAGTCCACCATAGTGAAGGGAAGCTAATATAACCTGTGGATGAGACCCTTTGGGTTGATTCAACATATTATTGTTGTGGCTTCAACTGCTAAATATAAAACCACTGTTAATATTTACACACCTTTATTGTACATGCTCATAAGTGGTGGAGGGGATCATCCTGATTGGGAAAAGCCACATGCAGGCTCGTGCTAGAACCTTTGGAACCGCATGACCCTTAAACCTCTTTGAGCCATAAATCTCCATCATTGTCACTGATTCACCAAGTGAAAACCCTGGCAAATGGAGGGAGCTTACACGAGGAGGCAACACTTTGATGTTGGACTCACTGTCCTCTTGATGTAGCTCAGCTATTAGTTTGGCAGTGGGCTCTTGTGGAAACTGAATGTATGACACATGGAAATCTGTCATTCTCCATCCTGATATACTATTTTGGGGTGGGTCAACTCGGACTCAACAGCAACAAGGTAGTAAGGGCCTAACTAGCCACATGTGTCAAAGGGAAATGGTGTATTCAAGAGCACAGCCACCCCTGCCCCAACACCATCCTGGCTCAACATGGAAAAGGAGAAACTGTTCTTTTGGAGGAAAATTTACCCTTTGCTATGTGAAGCAAAACAACTGGTTCAACGGAACTCTTGATTCACAGATATTCTCCTAAATACCTGTGACATAATCTACACTGATGATTTAGCTAAATTGAAAGCCCATCATGTGGACTGGGCAGTCTCCTATCTAATTGCCAGACATGCAGAACAGAAGCAGATATTGTCACTCCCAAAGGCCAGAACTCAAGGCTGTTCTCATAGCTCTGTTCTTTGCTTTAAAATTTTTACAGCTATATTGACTCTTGGGTTATTGCCAAGAGCCTGGCCCTTTGATTAGCCACTTGGAAAGCTACAGACTGTCAGATTAAAGCTATCCCTCTTTGAGTCCACAAAATGTAGAGAAACACATTTCAGCTGCTGTCAGACTACTTGGGTCACTTGTGTGGACATCATAGAAAAGATCTATTCTCTAATAGGACCAACTAAAATCAAGCTGCTGATTGAGTCTACACTCCCTAGATTATTACTATTGCTGCCCAGACCCACTATAGCAGAATGGCAACATGTCCACTATCATAGACAGGGCATAAAGTAAAGGACTCTATGATCTCTGAAGCAGAGGCTATCACTGCATGCCAGACCTGTGGTTCCTACCAAAAGCTGACACTTCATTGTGGTGAGGGAGATCACACTGCATTTTTTCACAAAGCGCAGAGATTTGCCCCTGCCCACTCCTGGGGGATTAACAACATCAGACTTTTAAGCCTTCTAAAGGTTATTGTTGCCTCCTCACAGCTAGACATTTTTTCAACCTACAATGTTGCTGTTCCAATCTGATCAGTTAACTCGGGGTATACTATTATGACCCTTGAAACAAATTTTGGCTATATTTTCATCTCTCATTTGCATTCACTCGGTATAACTTTTATAGCAAAACAATAACGGGCTGATAGTGAAGGTGCTTGGTGGACATGCCACTTTCCCTACCATCCACATGAATCTGGTATTCTTGAGCACTGGAATGACCTCCTCAAAAATGAACTCAAAAAAGATTTCTGACTCTACCTTCCTCACTTCCTCTTGCACCACAAACTTTCACAAGGCACTTTGGTCAAGAAAAGGATGATATCCTCTCAACCACTTCCTAGTCAAAAATCAGGACAAAAGGAATAGGCCATTTAGATCGATGTTGAAAATTTGGGATTCCAAACTGACCATTCCAGGGCATGATGCTTCTTCTTTCCCCCACTGGAAACCCCAGTTCAGATTACTTGATACTATCTACTGGTAACAACACAGCCAAAAGGGAGACTAGGAAATTCTAACTTAATTCTGGTTTAGCCATTTGGATTTTCTTGTTGGATTGAAATGATCCTAGATCATAAGAATAATGACCACTGGTTTGAGTACACTGTTTACCATGTAACCCATCACTAGCCCATGTGGGACAAAATAGAGTAAAAATGTACCTCAGTAAGTTTTATAAAAATGCTCCTATTCCTCCTGCACCAGATTTTGTGGCTCTGTAAAAAGAACAATGACCTTGGCATGTAAAGAGGGAACACCTTCAGGAATCAGGAGGTATAGGGGAAAGACAGAGAGAGACCTTAATGAACTTTGCTTCAATGGATGAACTGTGGAGATTTCCACACAAAGGAGAAAGTTCTCCCCTATATCAAACTGTGGCAGCTAGGTCTACTATCTTCTACTTGATGTTTCTGACCATGGATGGCATGACTGTCGTTCTCTTAGACGTCTATCAGAAACAGCAGTGGATGGTCCCAGCTCCCACAAAAAGCACCTGTAAACACCTCTGAATGTATTCCCCACTGCATTTCCATAGCCATCACTCAGATATTCCATGGGAAAAGTGAAAGTCATCTGGCTGGTGGTGTTGACAAACAGTACAAATTAGATTATTAGTACCTCCTAACAACAACCACCACCAACCAACTGGGCTCAATCACTGCAAATGAACTGGGGTCCTATAAGGCCTGCCTACCAACTACTTGGGAAAACTTATTGTCAGCCTGTACCCCTGGTGTACCTCCAACTTCTACAGTTTTCACATTATGCACTACTAAACAATTATCAACAACACTTTATTTCCATGTTTACCCTGGAATTATATTGCTTTTGTGGAAACTGCTCATTAAGTTGCCTCCCTCCTGAAAACACAGTCATTTGTATCTTAGGAGTGGTCATAAAATATTTTCAAGTATTTAAGAAAACACCCCAGTATATTATGTAGCCTCAAAGGACTGTGGTGATGTCCTCAAAATAAGACTACTCTTCCGGGAGTGCTTCCCAGAAGGATGAATGACTCATTACTTACGTACATTTGGAGGGCAGTTATCCCTTTTGTGGGGATAATTCAATTATAAAAAGTGATATAGAATTTGTCCCTGACTTTAGCTTAAGTGATCAGTACTACCTTGGCCTTAGAATCCTTTCAAGTCAGTCTCAATTTATTGGTCAGTGCTGTACGGGGTGCTAGAGTAGCCTTAGATCTCCACTTTATGGGCTGAGGTGGAATCTGTGCAATCAGTAATATACCCTAAAGATGAATGCCACCAGCTAAGTGGAAAAGTCAATACAGAAACTTAAGGAGAAAGCCATCTGGTTTCCAAGTGTAGATTGAGATGGTGTAAGAGATTTATCCAGCTGTTTGTGGGCATGGTCAAGATTAGTACTGCAGTGGAACTCATCCTGCTGCTTGATAGTAAATGTAAAATGCTTCATGAGATGAATTGAGTAAATTTTGTCCCAGTCATTGTCAGATAAATTGGAGTAGTCACTGGTATGGTGTTTTGATGGAAAATGTTCACTTGTGTAGACATGAAGAATGTATGTTGTGGAAGACAACTCGTTCTGGGTCTATCACATTCTGCACATTTTATGTGCAGAGATGACTTCTGTCCTTAGTCTTGGAATATATAGTATCTCCTTCTGGAGCACTGAGCAGGCATAATAACTGTAGTCCAATAAAGATAACATATCCTCCAAAGCAAAGGGCAGGCAGGTTTACAACCCTATTATAAAATAATCAGGTTCCCTGAGCTTAGGGCCCATTTTCTGTTACACAATTCACTATGTGTACAGATGTCACCTGATTCACATCATGTTGACCTGTGAGAAATGGGCCTCAGGAAGCCATGAAAGATATTCCTGCTACACTGTCAACTACTATTAGTATGAGTAATAAAGAGTCCCTTATCTCTGACGCAGAAAAGTCCTCGGCCAGTATCCATGAAATTGGAGCAAGCTAATTTGTTAGCTTGCAAATCAGGTAGAATCTTAGACCTTTCATAGTCTTTGAAAGTAATCCTGAGGGCAACCATTAAAACCTATGCAAATTGGTATAGCTGAAAAGCCTAAAGATGGACTAAAATGAAATTTTTTTTAAAGGTAAAATATTCTAAAAAGAAGTCAGAAAACGAGGAACAAAAGAATAAGGAAATGAAGTGGAGGGGATAAGTAAGCAGAAAACACATGATAAAATGGTAAAATTGAAACCAACAATATCTAACATTGCATTAAATATTAAGGTAGAAAACACTCCACTTAAAAAACAGAAAAGTGATCCAAAGACATGCTATATATAAGAGTGTTTCTTGGCTTTTCATGCCCTGTTCACTTGCATATCTATGTTAAGATCATGTGCCAAATTCCAGGAACAAGTCTATTAGGATTTTATCATCCTTCCAGTGTTTTATAGTTAATGCTACTTTTACGGCATTGAACCTTTCCAACGATAACTGGTAATCACTCCATTTATTTTTATTTTCTTTCATATTTCTAAATAAAACATAATTTACATGACCCATAAATATGCTGTCTACAAGAGACCCACTTCAGACCTAGGGACACATACACACTGAAAGTGAGGGGATGGAAAAAGATATCCCATGAAAATGGAAATCAGAAGAAAGATGGAGTAGCAATACTCATATCAAACAAAATAGACTTTAAAATAAAGACTCTTATAAGGGGCAAAATTGGTTCAAGATGGTTTAGTAGAAGGACGTGTGCTCACTTCCTCTTGTGAGAGCACCAGAATCACAACCAACTGCTGAACAATCATTGACAGGAAGACAATGGAACTCACCAAAAAAGAGACCCCATATGCAAAGACAAGGAGAAGCCGCAATGAGATGGTAGAAGGGGCACAATCACAATAAAATCAAATCCAATAACTGCTGGGTGGGTGACTCACAAACTGGAGAACAATTATACCACAGAAGTCCACCCACTGGAATGAAGGTTCTGAGCCCCACATCAGGTCTCCCAACCTGGGGATCCAGCAATGGGAAGAGGAATTCCCAGAGAATCAGACTTTGAAGGGTGTCGGGATTTGATTGCAGGACTTCAACCAGACTGGGGGAAACAGAGATTCCACTCTTGGAGGGCACATGCAAAGTAGTGTGCACATCAGGACGCAGGTGGAAGGAGAAGTGAGCCCATAGAAGAATGAACCAGAACTACCAGCTAGTGTTGGAGGGTCTCCTGCAGAG
Organism: Mesoplodon densirostris; assembly: GCF_025265405.1. Lineage (NCBI taxonomy): Eukaryota > Metazoa > Chordata > Mammalia > Artiodactyla > Ziphiidae > Mesoplodon > Mesoplodon densirostris. The sequence goes on from NC_082668.1 coordinate 67,543,172, forward strand.
GTTGGGGGAGGGGTTGGGCAGGGGGCTATGGCTTATCACGGAGACAAGGACACTGGCAGCAGAAGCTCTGGGAAGTACTCCTTAGCATGAGCCCTCCCGGAGTCTGGATTCTGACATTAGCCACACCAAAGAGCCTGTAACCTCCAGTACTGAGTAATCTCAGGCCAAACAACCAACAGGGATGGAACTCAGCCCCACTCATCAGCAGACAAGCAGATTAAAGTTTTACTGAGCTCTGCCCACCAGAGCAACACCCAGCTCTACCCACCACCAGACCCTACCATCAGTAAGTTTACATAAGCTGCTTAGAAAGCCTCATCCACCAGATGGCAGACAGCAGAAGCAAGAACTACAGTCCTGCAGCCTGTGGAACAAAAAACACATTCACAGAAAGATAGACAACATGAAAAGGCAGAGGGCTATGTACCAAATGAAGGAACAAGATAAAACCCCAGAAAAAATAACTAAATGAACTGGAGATAGGCAACCTCCCAGAAAAATAATTCAGAATAATGATACTGAAGATGATCCAGGACCTCAGAAAAAGAACGGAGGCAAAGATCGAGAAGATGCAAGAAATGTTTAACAAAAACCTAGAAGAATTAAAGAAAAAGTACCTAGAAGAACTAAATAACAAATAAACAGAGATGAACAATATAATAACTGAAATGAAAAATACACTAGAAGGATTCAATAACAAAATAACTGAGGCAGAAGAACAGATAAGTGACCTGTAAGACAGAATGGTGGAATTCACTGCTGGGAACAGAATAAAGAAAAAAGAATGAAAAGAAATGGAGACAGACTAAGAAATCTCTGGGAGAACATTAAATGCACCAACATTCATATTACAGGAGTTCCAGAAGGAGAAGAGAGAGAGAAAGGACCCAAGAAAATATTTAAAGAGATTATAGTCAAAAATTTCCATAACATGGGAAAAGAAATAGCCACCCAAGTTGAGGAAGCGCAGAAATCCCAGGCAGGATAAGCTTAATGAGAAATACACCAAGACACATAGTAATCAAACTGACAAAAATTAGAGACAGAAACATTATTAAAAGCAACAAGGAAAAAATGACAAATAACATACAAGGGAACTCCTATAAGGTTAACAGCTGATTCTCAGCAGAAACTCTACAAGCCAAAAGGGAGTGGCATGATATATTTAATGTGATGAAAGGGAAGAACCTAAAACCAAGATTACTCTACCCAGCAAGGATCTCATTCAGATTCAATGGAGAAACCAAAAGCTTTACAGATAAGCAAAACCTAAGAGACTTCAGCACCACCAAACAAGCTCTACAACAAATGCTAAAGGAACTTTTCTAAAGGGAAACACAAGAAAAGAAAAGGACCTACAAAAACAAACTCAAAACAATTAAGGAAATGGTAATAGGAACATACATATTGATGATTACCTTAAATGTGAATGGATTAAAAGCTCCAACCAAAAGACACAGGCTTGATCAGTGGATACAAAAACAAGACCCATATATATGCTGTCTAAAAGAGACACACTTCAGACCTAGGGACACATACAGACTAAAAGTGAGAGGATGAAAAAAGATATACCATGCAAATGGAAATCAAGAGAAAGCTGGAGTAGCAATACTCATATCAAATAGACTTTAAAATAAAGAATGTTACAAGAGACAAGGAAGGACACTACATAATGATCAAGGGATCAATCCAAGAAGGTATAACAATTATAAATATATTTGCACCCAACATAGAGTACCTCAATACATAAGGCAGATGCTAACAGCTATAAAAGAGGAAATCAATGGTAATTCAATAATAGTGGGGGACTGTAATACCTCACTTTCACCAATGGACAGATCATGCAAAATGAAAATAAATAAGGAAACATAAGCTTTAAATGATACATTAAACAAGATGGACCTAATTGATATTTATAGGACATTCCATCCAAAAACAGCAGATCACACTTTCTTCTCAAGTGTACATGGATCATTCTCCAGGAAACATCACATCTTGGGTCACAAACCAAGCCTCAGTAAATTTAAGAAAACTGAACTCATATCAAGCATCTTTTCCGACCACACCGCTATGAGATTAGAAATAAATTACAAGGAAAAAAATGTAAGAAACACAAACACATGGAGGCCAAACAGTACGTTACTAAATAACCAAGAGATCACTGAAGAAAACAAAGAGGAAATTTTTAAAAAGCTACCTAGAGACACATGACAACAAAAACACAATGATCCAAAATCTATGGCATGCAGCAAAAGCAGTTCTTAGAGGGAAGTTTATAGCAATACAATCCTACATCAAGAAACAAGAAAAATCTCAAATAAACAATCTAACCTTACACCTAAAGGAACTAGAGAAAGAACAAACAAAACCCAAAGTTAGTAGAAGGAAAGAAATCATAAAGATCAGATCAGAAATAAACAAAATAGAAAGAAAGAAAACAATACCAAAGATCAATAAAACTACAAGCTGGTTCTTTGAGAAGATAAACAAAATTGATAAATCTTTAGCCAGACCCATCAAGAAAAAGAGGGAGAGGATTCAAACCAATAAAATTAGAAATGAAAAAGGAGAAGTTACAATGGACACTGCAGAAATACAAAGCATCTTAGGAGACTGCTACAAGCAACTTTATGCCAATAAAATGGACAAGCTGGAAGAAATGGACAAATTCTTAGAAAGGTCTAACCTTCCAAGACTGAACCAGGAGCAAAGAGAAAACAGGAACAGACCAATAATAAGTAATGAAAGTGAAACTGTGATTAAAAATCTTCCAACAAACAAAAGTCCGGGACCAGATGGCTTCACAGATGAATTCTATCAAACATGTAGAGAAGGGCTTCCCTGGTGGCACAGTGGTTGAGAGTCCGCCTGCTGATGCAGGGGACACGGGTTCATGCCCCAGTCTGGGAAGATCCCACATGCCGCGGAGCTGCTGGGCCCGTAAGCCATGGCCACTGAGCCTGAGCGTCCGGAGCCTGTGCTCCACAACAGGAGAGGCCACAACAGTGAGAGGCCCACGTACCAAAAACAAAAACATGTAGAGAAGAGCTAACACCCATCCTTCTCAAAATCTTCCAAAAAACTGCAGAGGAAGGAACACTCCCAAACTCATTCTACCAGGCCACCATCACTCTGATACCAAAACCAGACAAACATACTACAAAAAAAGAAAATTACAGATCAGTATCACTGATAAATATAAATGCAAAATTCCTCAACAAAATACTAGCAAACGAAATCCAGCAACACATTAAAAGGATTACGCACCATGATCAAGTGGGATTTATCCCAGGGATGCAAGGATTCTTCAATATACACAAATCTATGTGATACACCTACTAACAAATTGAAGAATGAAAACCATATGATCATCTCAAAAGATGCAGAAAAAGCTTTTGACAAAATTCAACACCCGTTTATGATAAAACCTCTCCACAAAGTGGGCATAGAGGGAAACTACCTCAACTTAATAAAGGCCATATACAACAAACCCACATCAAACATCAACTTCAATGGTAAAAACCTGAAAGAATTTCCTCTAAGATGAGGAAGAAGACAAGGATGTCCACTCTTGCCACTATTATTCAACATATTTCTGGAAGTCCTAGCCATGGCAATCAGAGAAGAAAAAGAAATGAAAGAAATACAAATTGGAAAAGAAGAAGAAAAACTGTCACTGTCTGCAGATGACATGATACTATACATAGAGAATCCTAATGATGCCACCAGAAAACTACTAGAACTAATCAATGACTTTAGTAAAGTTGCAGGATACAAAATTAATGCACAGAAATCTATTGCATTCCTACACACTAACAATGAAAGGTCAGAAAGAGAAATTAAGGAAACAATCCCATTCACCACTTTAACAAAAAGAATAAAATACCTAGGAGTCAACCCACTTAAGGAGGTAAAAGACCTGTACTCAGAAAACTATAAGACACTGATGACAGGAATCAATGATGACACAAACAGATGGACAGATATACCATGTTCTTGGATTGGAAGAATCAACGTTGTGAAAATGACTATTCTACACAAAGCAAAACAATCTATAGATTCAATGCAATCCCTATCAAGTTACCAATGGAATTTTTACAGCACTAGAGGAAAAAAATCTTAAAATTTGTATGAAGACACAAAAGACCATGAATAGCCAAAGTAATCTTAAGGGGAAAAAATGGAGCTGGAGGAATCAGACTCCTTGACTTCAGACTATACTACAAAGTGACAGTAATCAAAGCAATATGGTACTGGCACAAAAACAGAAATATAGATCAATGGACAGTATAGAAAATGCAGAGATAAACCCATGCACATATGGTCACCTAATCTATGCAAAGGAGGCAAGTATATACAACAGAGAAGAGACAGCCTCTTCAATAAGTGGTGCTGGGAAAAATGGACAGCTACAAGTAAAAGAATGAAATTAGAACACTCCCTAACACCATACACAAAAATAAACTCAAAATGGATTAAAGACCTAAATGTAAGACCGGACACTATAAAACTCTTAGAGGAGAACATAGGAAGAACACTCCTTGACATTAATCACAGCAAGATCTTTTTTGACCCACCTCCTAGAGTAATGGAAGTAAAAACAAAAATAAACAAATGGGACCTAATGAAACTTAAAAGCTTTTATACAGCAAATGAAACTATAAACAAGATGAAAAGACAACCATCAGAGTGGAAGAAAATATTTGCAAATGAATCAACAGAGAAAGTATTAATCTCCAAAATATATAAGCGGCTCATGCAGCTCAATATTAAAAGAACAAACAACCCAATCCAAAAATGGGCAGAAGATCTAAATAGACATTTCTCCAAAGAAGACATACAGATGGCCAAGAAGCACAGGAAAAGCTGCTCAACATCACTAATTATTAGAGAAATGCAAATCAAAACTACAATGAGGTATCACCTCACAGTGGTTAGAACGGGCATCATCAGAAAATCTACAAACAACAAATTCTGGAGAGGGTGTGGAGAAAAGGGAACACTTTTGCACTGTTGGTGGGAATGTGAATTGGTACAGCCACTATGGAGAACAGTATGGATGTTCCTTAAAATACTAAAAGTAGAATTACCATATGACCCAGCAATCCCACTACTGGCCATATACCCAGAGAAAACCATAATTCAAAAAGACACATTCACCCCAATGTTCATTGTGATTCTACTTACAATAGCCAGGTCATTAGAGCAACCTAAATGCCCATCAACAGATGAATGGATAAAGAAGATATGGTACATATATACAATGGAATATTACTCAGCCATAAAAAGGAATGAAATTGGGTAATTTGAAGAGACGTGGATAGACATAGAGACTGTCATACAGAGTGAAGTACATCAGAAAGAGAAAAACAAATATGGTATATTAATGCATATATGTGGAATCACGAAAATGGTACAGATGAACCAGTTTGCAAGACAGAAATAGAGACACAGATGTAGAGATCAAACGTATGGACAGCAAGTGGGGAAAGTGGGGGTGGGGGTAGGGTGGCGAGATGAATTGGGAGAGTAGGATTCACATATATACACTAATATGTATAAAATAGATAACTAATAAGAGCCTGCTGTATAAAAAAAACAAAATTAAAAAAATGAATAGAATAAAATATAAATAAGAAACTAAAAAAAAAAGACTTTTACAAGAGATAAGGAAGGATACTACATAATGAGCAAGGGATCAATCCAAGAAAAAGATGTAACAATTGTAAATATATATGCACTAAACATAGGAGCACCTCAATATATAAGCCAAATGCTGGAGACTTTCCTGGCAGTCCAGTGGTTAAGACTTCACCACCCAATGCAGGGGGTGTGGATGGGTTTGATCCCTGGTCAGGGAGCAAAGATCCCACATGCCTCGTGGCCAAAAAACCAAAACATAAAATGGAAGCAATATTGTAACAAATTCAATAAAGACTTTAAAAATGGTCCACATTCAAAAAAATTGTTTAAAAAATATATCTATATAAGCCAAATGCTAACAGCCATAAAAGGGGAAATTGACAATAACACAATAATAGTAGGAGACTTTAAAGCCTCACTTACACCAATATACAGATCATCCAGACAGAAAATTAATAAGAAAACACAAGCCTTAAATGACACATTAGACCAGATAGACTTAATTGATATCAAAAGGACCTTCCATCCAAAAGCAGCAGAACATACTTCCTTCTCAAGTGCACCCGGAACATTCTCCAGGATAGATCACATCTTTGGCCACAAATCAAGCCTAGGTGAATTTAAGAAAACTGAAATCATATCAAGCATCTTTTCCAACCACAACACTATGAGATTAGAAATCAATTACAAGGAAAAAAAACCCATAAAAAAACACAGTTACATGGAGGCTAAACAATATGTTACTAAACAACCAACGGATCATTGAAGAAGTCAAAGAAGAAATTGAAAAATACCTAGAGACAAATGACAATGAAAACACAACAATCAAAAACTAATGGGACGCAGCAAAAGCAATTCTAAGAGGGAAGTTTATAGCAATACAACCTTACCTCAAGAAACAAGAAAAATCTCAAATAAATAACCTAACCTTACAACTAAAGCAACTAGAGAAAGAACAAACAAAACCTAAAGTTAGTAGAAGGAAAGAATTAATAAAGATCAGAGTAAAAATAAATGAAATAGAGATGAAGAAAACAATAGCAAAGATCAACGAAAGTAAAAGCTGGTTCTTTGAGAAGATAAACAAAATTGATAAACTTTTAGCCGACTCATCACGAAAAAAAAGAGAGAGGACTCAAATCAATAAAATTAGAAATGTAAAAGGAAAAGTTACAAAGGACACCAGAGAAATATGAAGGATCATAAGAGACTACTGCAAGCAACTGTATGCCAATAAATGGAAAACTTAGAAGAAATGGACAAATTCTTAGCAATGTACAACCATCCAAGACTGAACCAGGAAGAAATAAAAAATATGAACAGACCAATCACAACTACTGAAATTGAAACTGAGATTAAAGAACTTCCAACACACAAAAGTCCAGGACCAGATGGTTTCACAGGCAAATTCTATCTTTCATATTTTTAAATGAAACATAATTTACATTATAAATATCTTGTACTTTTGTTATAATAACTTAGATTATTATTCAGCTTCTTATAATTTTTGCTAAATATATACATGATGTTTTCGTGGGAAGATTCAGTTTATAAGAATTTTTTTGTTGTATAGGAATGCTGTTTTCTGTATATTAATATTTTACTAGTAGTAAATTTTTCCAATTTTTCTCTATAACATCTCGATTCCCTAATAAGATATTCATATTATCTGAAAATTATGGCAATATAGTTTCTTCCTTTGTAAGTCTCATACCTTCTGTTATTTTTTCTTCACTTAATCAGCTGTCTATAAACCCTCCAATATAATAACTATAAGAACTATGATTTTAAACATTCTTTTCTTATCCTTCAATACATCATGATTGCTGCTTCTTTTTAGTCATCAAAAAGGAAATGTAGTGTCAATTTTGGTTCACAAATTTATTTAAAAGAGAAAATTTCCACTTATTCCAAGAATATTAAAAAATTTTAAATCATATATGGATATTGAAATGCATCAAGTGTTTTTCATCAGCTATTTTTAGAATCATATATATTTTTCCTTTAATTTTTAAGTGAAAAAATTTTGAGATATTCTAAATATTGAAACATCTTTGCTTCCCTAGGGAAAAATAACCCACTTTGCCATAGTGTATTTTTACATATATTTTTTGGATTTTGTTTACATTTTTGTCTCTATTTAGAAATCAGGTCACCTATGCCTTTCTTTGTCATAATGATATTAAGACAACCGTCTCATAATTATTTTGAGTAATTTCCTTTTCTTTTTATTTTCATGAAAACTGACATAAAAAAACTGTTTCCTAAAGGCTTAGTGATTCTTAATTTTAAAATTATCTGGGTCTGGTGTTTTTTTGTTATATGTCTGAGTAGAGTGGGTTGTGGATTACTAACTAATGATTATGTTCTTTAATTGATAAATATGTATTCCTATTTTCAGTTTCTTCTGGGTCATTTTTTACTAAATTGTACTTTTTCCTGGAAACTGTTTATTTGGTCTGAATTTTCAAATAGTTAAAAATATTTTCAAATACATTTGGTCTAAATTTTCAACTATTTCAAATATTATAAAATTTTGTATGGTATATTATTTTGATTATAAATAGTCTGCCATAATTATAATTACATCTCCTTTTTAATTCCTTCCAAATTTATATATGCTTTCTCTTTTTTAGAGGATTCATGTTGGCAGAAGTATGTTTTATTAGGTTTTGCAAATAGCCAAATTTCAGTACCCCACACATTTAATTTTTTTAATATGATAAAAATTATATATGTATGTTCGTATTTTCCTTTTTAATAAAGTAGACTTTTTCTTTGGATGTGAAATGCCTATTTTTTAAAAATAAACTTAAATTTTTTTTTTAGAATTTAGTTTTAGAATTTTAGAAAAGTTGAAGTGTTAGTACAGAGAATATAAAACCCAGTTTCCCCTACTGTTAATATACTACATTATTATGGTACATTTTGATTCATTAATTTTAGAAACAATTTTGATAAATTAATATTAACTAAATTCCACACTTTATTTAGATGTTCTTAGTTTTTCCCTAAAGTCATTTTTTCTGTTTCAGAATCCCATTCAGGGTACCATATTACATCTAGCCATCATATCTTAGGCTCCTCTAAACTATGATAGTAATTCAGATTTTCCTTGGTTTTTGATGATGCTGACAGTTTTAAAGAATACTAGACAGGTATTTTATAGAATTTTCCTCAATTTGGGTTTGTCTTATATATTTTCATTGTTAGTTTAAGGTAACATTCTCATCAGATCACATCAATGATATGCAGAATGAACATGACATTACTGATGATGTTAATCTTGATCACCTGGCTGAGATAGTGTTTGTCAAGTTTCTCTATGTTAAGCATTTTTTTTCCCCTTTTCCATTCTATGCTTTTTGGATGGAAGTCACTGTGTGCATTCCATGGTTAAGGGTTGGGAAGCCATGCTCCAGCTTTTAAAGGAGAAATATTTACATAGGTATTTGCAATTTTTCTATAAGGGAGATTTGTCTATTATCCTCCATTAATTTCTTTATTCAGTCATCTTTTTGGGCACATGGATATTTGCTATATTTGGGTTACAATTTAACAGTAGTTACTTTGCTTGCTAAAATTCACTCAAATAATTCTAGCTTTGGCTATTGGGATCTCTTTCAGATGGCTCATATGTCCCTTTGACATACAAACATCATTTTGGTTTTTAAACACGTCCTTATTTTCTGGCACTGCAAGATGCTACAGGATCATACTGTGTATTCTCCCTGCCCAACCCTAGATTCAGCCATTTCTCCAAGGAGCTCTAGTTTCTTCTACTGGAGAATGGTATTAGAAACCAAACACAATGTCTTTCTTTTTATTTCACTTCTTGAATAGAATTCTGAACTTACAGATTTTCATTCATTTTTTTTCCAGCTACATGTATTTGAACCATATTCTAACCTCTGAGAGGCTGCTTTATCAAACTTAAAATGTTGATGTATAGTAATTTTTATTATCACTAGGTTCTAAATATTCCCTGTTATCAATCAGAATATATTATGTGATAAATAAAAAGTAGATTTTAAAATTTTCTAACATGTAAGTGCTTAAATTTTCTTCTCTTTTTGCTTCTCATTTTATTGCATTATGGTTAGAGAATGACATTTTCACAGTAATAAAAATTAAATATTGGTTGAGATTTGCTTTGTGGCCTACTTGTTAAAAAATTTTGTTTTGTTTTACCTATGCCAACTTTTCTTTATGTATTTGGAAACAATGTGCATATAAATACTGAATCATTATCTCACCCTGGTGAATATACTCTTTGTTTTTTATTGTGTATTGCAGTCCTAATACTGATTTTACTTTAAGGTATACTTTCATTAATTTATCTACCTGATTTCTTTTCTAAACATATGCTTGAAACTTTATTATCTGTATTGAAATTCTGTGAATTTAAAACAAAACAGATTTAATGCCTTTATATTTATTGTAATTCCTTAATTAAGAATTTATTTACAACTAAATAAAATTTTTTGTTCTCTACTTGCCATGCTTTTCCTTGTTCATTTTTCCCTGTTTCCCAGCTTTTATTAATGAAATATTGCTTACTCTCCCCCAGTAGTTTGTAATTTCTGTATTGTATTTCTGTCCTTGTCATGCTTAATCTTAAATTTTAACATGACTATTTAACTGAGTCTAAAGATAATCAAGATCCCTAAATCCTACGGAACAATATTTATAATGTTTCTATGCTGCTTACTCCATTCTCTTTTACATCTGTTCTCCAGTATTTTTTGACCCATTTTACACTCTCCAAAGGAGTCACTATTTCTATTATATAACATAATTTGAATTCAATATATGTTTATTAAATCAATGTTCAGAAAAGCAAATTTATTCTTTTGTGTTTCTGAATTATATCTTTCCAACTTGTATGTAATTTTGATAATTCCTTGATTATACTCTCCCATTCTCTGTTCTTTCCCTTTGGAAATCTATTAGACCTAGATTGGACCTTTGGGTTATATCTTGCATGAATTTTAATATCTCTCCTTAATTTTAATGTCTATACATTTCATTTCTAGAATCCAAGATTATTTTCATATCTACCTATTTCTTTTCCTTAGTTTCATTTCTATATTCAAGATCATTTTTTTAAATATGTACTTTTTTATATTCTTTTCTTAGGATTTATAAAATTTCCTCACATCTCAATCATAAGAAACATACCAGTTTTATAATCCCATACATGCTGTATCAGTATGGATAATCTGCTGTTTATCTTGCTGGAAAAATCTAATTTATTTTGGTTGTTCTACCTTGGAACACTACATATGTTTGCAATGCTATGTCTCCATATTTATTTTGTGTTAATTATGTCAAATGACTCAACTATCACCAGCATGAGACCATTTTTTATATTATTTTGGGTGATTCATAGACCAATGGATACAGTGAATACAGGCATACCTCAGAGAGATTGCAGGTTCATTTCCAGACCACCACAATAAAACAAATATCACAATAAAGCAAGTTGTACAGATTCTCTGATTTCCCAGTGCACAGAAAAGTTTTGTTTACACAGTACTATAGTCTATTAAGTGTGCAATAGCATTATGTCTAAAAAAATGTACATACTTTAATTAAAAAGTACTTTATTGCCAAAAAATGCTAGACATCATCTGAGCCTTAAGGGAGCTATAATCTTTTTACAATAATAGCATCAAAGATCACTGATTACAGATCACCATAACAAATATAATGAAAAAGTTTGAAGTGTTGCAAGAATTACCAAAATGTGACACAGGAACACAAAGTGAGCAAATGATGTTGGAAAAATGGCACTGATAGACTTGTTTATAGTAGGGTTGCCACAAACCTTCAATTTGTAAAAAATGCAACATCTGTGAAGTGCAATAAAGCAAAGCATTAAAAAATTAGGTATGCCTGTATTCAATATTTGAAGCCTATATATTGTGCAGACCAATGACTATATAATTTTGCATCTTGAGGATAGGAAGTTTAATGTTTTTTCTACCTAGAAACCAGGATATTTATCATTCGATCATTACTTTTGAACACCCCAGATTTATGCAACAGTATGTATTCCATCTCCCTATTTTTCATAGGCCCAGGATTTTGTTTTCTCTCCTTCTTGGCACATTAAAAACATATCTTAGTAACTGTGAACTTTAAAATAAAGAAGAATAATGACAAATCAACCAATTCCAATAAAGAAGAAAATAACCATAGTCAAGCAACACTACCGTGGCTCTATTAGATACTCCCTGTTCCAGATTCTTTCCATAGTGCAATCCCATTTAATCATGACAACAGCCTAATGAGGTAAAACTCATTAAAACCAATCATCAGATATGGAAATTAAGTCTTAGAGATGTTAATGAAGTTAAAATAATGACAGATTTGAAATTTGTACCAATATCTAATTATGAAGTTGGTCATTTTAAATTACTCCTCTAAATTTCAGAATAGCTTTCTATTCTGAAATTCAGGAAAACCCAAAGAGTATTATCTGTAAAAACTGACAGAATTTGGATTATCTAAATGAGGAGTTTCAGTATTTTAGGAGGCACAGTGGAGAAATGATACTTGGTATACATAAACTGGAAAACTATTTTAATTGTGTATTTCCCAACTTAGGAAATCAAAACCATTATACAGCTCAAGATCATAGTTCTTTATTTAATTTCATGACAGTTATTTTTAGCAAAGAAAGAAAATTTAGCATTCTCTTTTCTGATCGTGCTGGGGTTAATTTTTGTATCTTCCTTATACACTTCTGAGATTTTCTTTTCTCCTCATAGTTTTATAAGGCATTTTGGTTTTGTAACATTTTGTTAGGTTTAAAAACATCTAATTCTAGATTTAAGTAATCCCTTTCACCAGAATTTTTAAGAAAATAGTCTTCTCATATATGCGCCTTTCCTGGAGTTTCAATCAATATGAACTGTTTACATGGTTTATAATTTACTCAAATATTTCAAACTAATGACATTTGTCTCTTTCACCTTTTTGTATGTAGATACCATTATAGTTGGGTTAATGGATGAAATACTCCTGCATAATATAACATACCTCCATTCCAGAATGTTGACTGGATTCATTCTGTTACTTGTATTCCTCTTGATTTTCAAACAAGGGTTATTAATTTTTTTGTTTTCTTTTGTTCCTACCCTCATTTCAGAAAAAATGAAGATAAAGTATCTCTTTCTAACACTAAAAAAATAAATGAATAAAAATAAATTACTTTTCTACATTGAAGAATAAGGCAGGGTAGTAGTTCTTTAACATACATACACTGTTTTATTTTGTTTAACAAATTGATAAAGTATCTAAAAAGTCAAATAATATGTAAAATAGTATGGTTTTTATTTTAAATTAATAATTTACTATAACTCATGGTTCTATGACAACTAACTTTTTTTTCTCTTAGTTGATTCACACAGATAATCTCTTGCTGCTTTTTTTTTCTTTACTATTATATACTCGATATCATTAAATGTGGTAAAGGGCTCATAGATGTCATCTCTAAAAAATATATCTTTCCAAAACTTGTCAGTCTATTACTAGAAACTAACTGTAATCTCGGCTTTGTGACATGACTAATTGGAGAATGAGCAATACCGTGTTGTTCTGTGAGACTGACTTAAGTCAGAATTAATCTGAGTCATTTGTGTAGCTCAGTTCTGTGTATGCATCTTCACAATCCATGTCCATTATAGCGAGACTGATATAAATTAAGTACCAAAGATAGGAGACTTATTATCAGTGGAAATGCAATTCTTGGAGTCACACATCTCAGTAATTAGTGATAATAAGTTCTTTTAAAAAATCACACACACGTTTGTATTTATATATGTATATGTGTATGTAATATTTTAAAGGATTCCCATATTTTCATATTACTGTACTGGAACTTTTGGTTCTTTTCAAATATTTATATATAGAATATTTATTGGTAATTTTTATATTCTCCAATGAGAAAGAAAACTTAGTTGGCCCGCATAGTTTCATTTCTCATAGGCTTACAGGGAACTATAACAATGAAAAAGAGAAACAGTTAGTCACTTGCAGATTCTCAGCAATTACCAAAAGTTAATTAGAATTATTACGGTAACAAACATGCATCCATAATGTTCTTGTTGATAAATTTTAACTACATGTAATAAGGAAATCCAAGACTGAGCCAAACTCATAAATTGTTTTACACTCTGTGAATGCTTTCTCTGGCTGGTCAAATTAAATATTGATAGACTGTCCTCTCAGAAACGGTTAGACAAAGACATTTTATTTGTCTCAAAGCCTAAATGTTAAAATACAGCCTTCTAGAAACAGTGTGTTGAATCAGTTAAGCAATAAAAATGAACATAATTACTTATTCCCCGTTCTATTCTCATCTGATAAAGAAAAGAAATAATAAGATGGGACTGAGACCACACTGGGTTGTCAGTCATTTCTCATGTTATGTCTTAAGTGTCAGTAAATATTTTACTATTTAGGTTTCTTTCCAAGCAAATAAGTTAAATGAGATTTTAATGGTAATTAAAAATAACTGAAGACAAGTTGTTGCTTTTCCTGAGCATAAATTTTACTCTCAGCATTGTGTTGTGTCACTGAGAGATTTCCAAGGATGTGAATGATAAGGCCCCTTTCTCCAAGAAGTTTATAAATGCCAGGAATATCAGATTGATATACATAAAATAATTTATATTACATACTGTAAACACATATTAATACTTTGTTTCATCATAACTACTAGTAAATAAGCTCTCAAATAAGAAGCTATATTAGTGTAAGAAACTTTCATAGTTAATAAGAATGATATATAAACATGGATTCTAGTTTTTTTGGGTTTTTTTTGTGTGTGTGTGGAACGCAGGCCTCTCACTGTTGTGGCCTCTCCCATTGCGGAGCACAGGCTCCGGACGCGCAGGCTCAGCGGCCATGGCTCACGGGCCCAGCTGCTTCACGGCATGTGGGATCCTCCCGGACCGGGGCATGAACCCGCGTCCCCTGCATCGGCAGGCGGACTCTCAACCACTGCGCCACCAGGGAAGCCCTATGTTTCTTTTTTATGAATATTCCCAAGTATTTTTGAAAACTTCAAAGTACAATTCATTACCATGTTAAAGAAAGCAGTATTGCTTCATACACCATCAAGCAAACAAATATATTAATAAAGGATATTAAGTGAGAAAGTATCTAAAAGTTTGAATGCTTTTTTTCCTATTAGCTATAGTTGAATAAAGTAAAGAAGGTTCAAATAAGCTTCACGGTACTTGTCTATTTCTCCAGTATCTTACTGTTCTTTAAATTACTATTCCATTTTCTTCTAATTCCAAAGCTGAATCAGCATTTTAAACCTCACTCAGTTTGTGGAACTTTGTTATGACAGACCTGGGAAATGAGTACCATTGCTAATTTTTATACCATGCATCTTTACTTTTTAGCAAGCTAGTTCAAGACTACAAGAGGTGATAATTTCATCTCTAGCTGAGATGGCACACAGAGCTATGACTAAGTTAAATTAAAAATCAGCTTGATCAATTAATGATTATCATCATCACCTCCACAATCCTTGTCATTTCATCTGTATGCAATTTTTAGCTGGAAGGAACTTTGTGATGATTTATTAAGCTTTGTAAATCTCCAACATAAAATTTTAAGTAGGTTTGGTATTCAATATTTGCTCCTAGTATCTTTAAATCAGACTGTACTGTGCCTTATCCTATAGACTTAGATGTTCACTATTTATTTTATAGAGAAGTTTTGCATTTGCATATTGAGTTTAGCAAAAGGTAACAGAGTTCCAAAAAACAGAATTGAAGACTGGAATGTGTAACGTTTACGTGGTCATGTTTTCTCCCTTGCTTTCCTCAGGTTTACCAAGATGTATACGAGGTGGTGCTAAGTAGAGTAGTGATAGGGAAAAGATAAATCACAGTCTCCTACTTTCACCCTCCTTAGTCAAAAGTGAGCTTTACTCTGCATTTGCAACATCATGTGTGTTTCATCAGCATTGTCTCCCATTCCTCTGTGGGGATATGTAGTTACACCTATGAATACCGGTAGAGGAAGGTAGTTTGGGTGGGCAAGGATAACGGTTTAAAAGACAGCCTCAGAACAGAAACGTAGGGATGAGGGCAGAAATAAAAAAGGAAGCACAAAGTCCTAATAGCCTGATACTCCCTTACCTTTTCAGCTTCTCCCTCCCATGGCCAGCTTTTATCTTTATTCTAGGATTAAAAGTGTCAACAACCCACTGTTTAAGGGGGCTTCAGACTCTTCCTTGAGCCAACCTTTAACATTAAGAGAATTAGGTAGCCATTAAGGCCCGATAGCCAGTATTTCCACAAAGCTTGTTGGTGGCTTAAAATTTTGAGATTTTAAAACTATCTTCTTTATCTTTAGATGAGTAAACTACATTTAATGTATTTTATATGACTTGAGAAATTCCAACAAAAGTATTCAGTTAGTATATGCTATGGGTCTTCCAAAGAAGCTCTGAAGTAGTGGCACCACAATAAAGAACAAGATACCATCTATATCATTCGAGTGCTTTAAATATAGAAAAGAAGACATATACACCTAAAACCATTCTAGTTAAATAACTCTCTCAATAGAGATTGTATTGTTACATAAGTGGAAAAAAATATCTGAAGGGGGAAGAGATTTGTCTTTATTTGTAATGAGTCCTACATTGGAAGGAAATGTAGATTCGAATTGACAGTGGTGAAAGGCAAGGCAAGTGGAAGCATTCCAGGAAAAAGCAGGGTAGAGCATCTAGGTGGAGAAAAAAGCATAAAGAGATACACTGGGGTTAAAAGGAGACACTCTCTAGTGAGGAACAAAAATCATTCTCAAAGCAGTTCAGAATTAAGGACTCAGGAAAGCTGAGTTTCAATAGTTAAGGTGGAATCAGACAGACAAGACTGACAAATTGAAGAGTTCGGCTTGATAAAAAAGAGAAAATGTTTAGAGAAGCACTGTTTCTCAGAGTGGTCTCTCCAAACTGGATGAGATAAACTAGAGAAAACAAAGGCTAGACTATTACTAGGAAAATATTCAAAACATTAGAAACCACAGAAATAAAGGATGTCAAAGAAGATAGTGTGATTAGCAATGCAAATAGCAAAGAAAGATTTAATATGATAAAACCTAAATAGAAATACTTTAATTGTCTAGAAAAAATATGCTGATTATCTTTAAAAAAGTATAAAGAGAATAATTTTTAGATTGTAGAGTAAAAAGAAAGTAGTGATGGGGTGGAAGTAAAAACAAGAGGTAATTTCTAAAGAATTTGGAACACCAGAAGAAGAATAAAGAGAGAAATGAGAAGAAATTTTTGAACAAATAATGGCTATGAATTTTGCAAAATTATGACTATGAACAAACCTAGGAAGGTCAGAGAACATCAAGAAGTCATTCAAAGAGAAGGAAAAATGATAAAGTTCAGAAACTTGGATCTAAAAAAAAAATGTTAGAAAAGGAATAAATGAAAGTAAGATTTAACTTTTTAGTTTCCTTATTTTTAACTGCTTGAATAGATAACTGTTATGTATTAATAATGATTTAATAATTATTTAAAATATTAAAAAATAATAATAATAATTTGTCATTTGAATAATAATAAATTTTATTTTGGTTATAGCTTATGGATAAGTGAAATAAATAACAGCAATATTATAAGGAATAAGAAGGAAAGGGAATATTCTAAGTTATTTCTACTATCAGTGAAGGGGTAAAATGTTATTTGTAAAGGGGTAAAATGTTATTTGAAAGTGGACATAAATTTATTTTAAAAGTATTCCACACACAGGGAATATAGCCAGTATTTTATGCTAACTTTATTTATTTATTTATTTATTTTTTTTGCTGTACGCGGGCCTCTCACTGCTGTGGCCTCTCCCGTTGCGGAGCACAGGCTCCGGACACACAGGCTCCGCGGCCATGGCTCGCGGGCCCAGCCGCTCCGCGGCATGTGGGATCTTCCGGGATCGGGGCACGAACCCGTGTCCCCTGCATCGGCAGGCGGACTCTCAACCACTGCGCCACCATGGAAGCCCTATGCTAACTTTAAATGGAGTATAATCTATAAAAATTTTAAATCACTATGTTGTATGACTGAAACTAATACAATATTGTAAATCAACTATACCTCAAAAAGAATAAAATAAATGCATCCTACAAAATCTATGGCAATTACTAAAAAGAAAAATTAAAGTATAAGTAACCTTAAAAGAGTAGAGAAAATGGAATCATATAAAATTGCTTAATTAAAATCACAGAAAATAGAAAAAGGAAGAAACAAAGAACAAGTACAATGAATAGAAAACAGTTATACTAATCCAACTGTACCAATAATCATGTTAAGTGTGAATAGTCTAAATACACCAATTAAAATACAGAGACTGATGGAGTGGCTAAAAAAGTATGATCCAACTGTATGTTTTTTATAAGAAACTCAGTATAAATATAAAGACATAGAATAAAAGTATAGGGATGGAGAGAGATATATCATGCTAACACTAATCAAAAAGAAAAGCTGTGGTGGCTATATTAATCTCAGACAAAGAAGACTTTAAAACAAGGAAAATTATCAAGGATAAAGAGGGGCATTATCTAATGAAAGGGGGGGGGTCATTTCTCCAAACAGACATATCCTTAATGAGTATGCACTTAACAACAGAACACCAAAATAGATGAGGCAAAAAAATGATAGAACTGCTAGGAGAATATATAAATACATTATTATAGTGGAGACTTCACAATCCATCTTTACCAGGAATTGATGGGTACTACAACTAGACCAGGAGTAAAGGTATAGCTTAACTGGGCAGTACCATCCATCAGTTGGGCTTAATTAACATATATAGACTATTTCATCAAGCAACAGGAAAATATACATTCTCCTCAAGGTCACTAAAATATTATCTGCCATATCAGTAAACACAGGATGTTGCAGCCATCAAGTCACCACATTACAGCTGCCCCTATGGCGAGCCACAAGGGCACTCAGGATGGAAAAAAAGAATGCCCACCATCTAGCAGTCAATTTCTGCAGCCACTCCAACAGTGCACCCTGAGGAGACTCGGGATGAGAAAACACAAGATACTGGCCCTAGATAGCTGAGGTGCATATCAAAGGAATGATTTCAGTGATCCCAGACTCTTACATCTTCCCATACACAGAAAAGTGCTAAATTCTTCAATTGGAGATATCTGGTTTTCTTTTCTTACCAGTAATCTTTTGATGTTCCGACTACCTGGTCTTTTGTTGGTTGCAAAAACTCCTCTATATCCTGCCCCACCCCTTGCCTCTTTGGGACAGTTTCTCAGCATTATCTGAGATACTGTGTCCCAGGCTTGAAGTCCTCAGAATATCTGAATAAAAATATAACTCTCAAATTTTAGGTTGTGCATTTTTTCTCAGTCAACAGTCACATGAAACATTCACCAAGACAGACCACATTCTCAGTCATAAAACACATCTGAACAAGTTAAAAAGGAGGGATCATACCATGTATGCTCTCAGACCAAAATGGAATTAAACTAGAAATCAATTACATAAAGAAAGCTGGAAAATCACAAAATACTTAGAGATTACACAACACACTTCTAGATAACACACTGGATAAGAAAAAGTCTTAAGAGAATATTAAAAATATTTTGAACTAAATGAAAATACATCTTATCAAAATTTGTGGGATGCAGCAAATACAGTGCTTAAAAGAAATATATAGCATTGAATACATTTTTTAGAAAAAGAAAGACATAAAATCAATAATCTAAACTGCCACCTTAGGAAACTAGAGAAAGAAGAACGTTAGAAATATGAAGATAGAAAAAGAAAGGAAATAATAAAAATTAGTGTAGAAATCAATGAAATTAAAAAAGAGAATACAGAATTTTTGTTTTTCATTTTAAAAGCTAGTTTGTTGGAAAGTTCAATAAAATTGATAAAACTCTAGCCAGGCTAACCAAAGGTAACAGAGAAGGCACAAATCACTAATAGCAGAATTCAAAGAGAAGCCATCACTACTGATCCATGAACATTAAAATGACAATACAGGAATATTATGGACTACACTATTTCTACAAATCTGATAACTTAGATGAAATGAACCAATTCTTTGAAAGACATAATCTACCAAAATTCATACAAGGATAAATAGATCATCTAAATAGGTCTATATCTATTTTTTTAAATTGTATCCATAATTAACAACCTTCCAAAATAGAAAGCACCAGATCCATATGGTTTCTTTAGTTTGGTATGGTTTCTTTAAGAAAGAAATGATACCAATTCTTTACACTCTTTTTCAGAAAATGGGAGCAGAGGGAACACTTCCTAATTCATCGTGTGAGGCCAGCATTACCATAATATCAAAACCAGATAAGACATTACAAGAAAGGAAAACTACAGATAGGTATCAGCCATTAATATAGATATAACAATCTTCAACAAAATATTAGTAAGCAGAATCCAACAATGCACAAAAAGAATTTTGATTTAATTTTGATTAAAAATTCAGAAAAACCACAAGCAGGATAAATACAAACAAATCACATAGGCACATAAGGATTAAAGTGCTAAATATTAGAGGGAAAATGTTAAAGCAACCAGGGAATATAAAAGTTATTACCTAGGGATAAATATCAATTATGAGGTGAATTTTCAACAGTCACTATGAAAGTCAGAAGAAAATGGAATATGTTTTAAGTTTAAAAAAAGAAATATCTTGCCAACCTAGAAGATTATATTGAATAAAAATATTCTTTAAAACAGAAGGCCAAATAAAGATGTTTTCTCTCACACACACACACACACACCCCATATCACCAGCAGGCTTAAACTGTAGGAAATATTGATAGGAATTCTTCAGGCTATAGAAAATTATCCCAGATGGAAGCATGAAACTGTAGGAAGGAGTTAAGAGTATAAGAAATGCTACTATATAGGAAATAAATCAAAATAAATTGCTTAAACAATATAATTATTTAAAACAAAAGTAAAAGTCTTCTGGAATTTATAACATGTATAAAACTAAATAGATGTCAATAGCACAATATGTTAGAAGTGGGTAAAGGCAGTTAAACTCTTATAAGGCTTCACATTGTTTGGGAAGTAGTAAATGTCCTGATTTAAGGTAGACTGAAATAAGGTAAGGTTACTATTTTTAGTATCCAATATAACCACTAAGAAAATAATAAAAGATGGCATAAATAAAATGCTGATATAGGGGAAAATGGAATAAAAAGTAGTTGATTAATCCAAAGTTAACAGAGAAAAAAACAAAAAGGAGCATATGGGGAAAAAGAGAAAACAAATACCAAGATGGTAGAATTAAATCAAGAATTACATTAAACATATATAATCTATAAACATTTCAGCTAAAAGACAAACATGGAATCTAAGAGGGAAATTTTTCTTTTCTTTTTCCTTTGGCTTGCAATAGTTTTACTATAATGTGCCTAGAGAA
Organism: Mesoplodon densirostris; assembly: GCF_025265405.1. Lineage (NCBI taxonomy): Eukaryota > Metazoa > Chordata > Mammalia > Artiodactyla > Ziphiidae > Mesoplodon > Mesoplodon densirostris. The sequence continues at coordinate 67,564,270 of NC_082668.1, forward strand.
TTTTTCTTTTGTTTGTTTCTTCTTTTTCATGTTTTTCCCATTTTAGCTTTGTGGTGATTCTTGCATTTGTCACTTCAAGTCTTTAGCCTGGTCTTGGAAAATTTGTAGCTCTAATTTACTGAGTTCAGGGTTGTTGGGGTTTCTAGAATTTTTATTGTAGAATATCAGAAGGGAGGGAGCTGCACAGAGGAAGTGTCCAGAAATCTGCACTGGGTGTCCATATATGTCCTTGGCTAAGAGCTGGACTGTACAGGTATCGTACAATCTCTGTGAGTTCTAGCAGAGAGTAGTCCCTGGGAACAGAATAACTAACCATACCAGTTTTCCTGGGACTGAGGGAGTTCCTAGCACATGGGGATTTCGGGTTTTAAAACTGGAATAGTCCTGGGAAAACCAGGATGAATCTGGTCATCCTAAGTGTGATGTAGAAAGCTGTAGAGAGATATCAGAGCATGTGAAATGCTGGAAGATATTGGAACTCAGGCAGAGTGGAGATGTCTCACCAAGAAATTTCAGTTGAGATCCAGAAAAAGTTAAAACTCAGAAGTAAGGATTACAAATTAGATACAGGGCCATGTAATAGAACTAAAGAATATTATATAGATAAATTCTAACACAGTCTTAACCCAACCTTGACAGAATCAATAGTCAGGCAGTAACTGATACAACTGCCAGAAGAAAATTGAACACCTAAAGGAAGAGAACATATTCCAGATTCACTGTAACATAATATCCACACTGTTCAGAATATACTTTTAAAAATTCCTAGACACATAAATAAGCAAGAAATTGTGACCCATAATCAAGAGAAACATTAATTGAGACTTTAAGGTGACACAAATGTTTTGAATTAGCAGATAAAGACCCTAAAAAGCAGGTCACTATTCACCATGATTTCTCAGTCTTGGCACTGTTGACATTTGGGACTAGATAATTCTTTGTTTTGATGGCTTTCCAGTGCATTGTAGGATGTTCAGCATCATCCCTGGCCTGTATGTACCAGATGACAATAATGACTCCCCCACTCAAGTTGTAACACCCCCAAATGTCTCAGACATTGCCCAATGTCCTTTGGGGGGAGGTGGATTCCCCCCAGTTAAGAACCACTGCTATACACTGCAAATGGAGTGATTATCAGGATATATAGTTAAGTGAAAAAAGCAAACTGTAAAATAACATGAATTGAATGCTCACTTCTTTGTGAAAAGGAAGAGGATATACAAAATTTATATATATTTGAATATACTGAAAAGATAAACCAAAACTGATTATGATGGTTATTCTAGGGAGAGAGAGGGAACAAGTTATCAGAGACAGGAATAGAAAATGAGACTTCTCCAAATATAACTTGCTTCATAGTTTTAACATTGGAAACCTAAGTATTTTACATTTTCAAAAATATAATTACATAAAAAGAAAAAAAATACCTAAACTTCTTTAATGGAAATAAACAAATTTAATCATATATCAGAAGGAGGAATTATTTCAAGTGACTTTATAGCATAGTATTTTGACTGTATTTTGCCTAGAGGAATACAGGTCCTAAGCAAAAATGGACCTGTAAAAAAAATCTTAAAGTTTATCCTCTAGTCTGATTGTAAATATTAGTAGTAGTAGTAGTATTCTGAAATCAACTTAGAATATTATAGGATAACGGGAATAAGATATCTAAGGTTCTGACTCCTTACTCTGAAAAATGACAAATAAAATGAAATCATTAAATATTTAACTCATCTTCACTTTTACACACACTGTGCCAAGGTAACTGATAACTCCTCGTAGAAGATAGAAAGTTTTTGTTTGTTTGTTTGTTTGTTTGTTTTTTGCGGTACGCGGGCCTCCCACTGTTGTGGCCTCTCCTGTTGCGGAGCACAGGCTCCGGACGCGCAGGCTCAGCGGCTATGGCTCACGGGCCCAGCCACTCCGCGGCATGTGGGATCTTCCCGGACCGGGGCACGAACCCGTGTCCCCTGCATCGGCAGGCGGACTCTCAACCACTGTGCCACCAGGGAAGCCCCGAAGATAGAAAGTTTTAACCAAAGAATTCTAGCTAATATATGTTGGCTAAATTATATGATTATAAAATCAATATTTTGCAACTCTAATAAAATAATTACTTCAATTAACAATTACCAACAGATGAAACATTAGATGAGAGGCTGATAGAAAGCTTTACGGTATGGAAATCAGTCTTAAATAGTTGAACATGAAGCTCAAGTTTCTGGCATTAACTCCCATTTATAGGGCATACTAAAACAACAAAAGTTAAATGACACTAGGGAAATAAACAGACATATCCAAAATGTAAAATATTCTACAGAAAAACTAGTTGCCCTGTAGTAGACAATGACAGGATAAAAAAGGATGGGTGATTTTTATAGATTAAAGGAGATTTAAGAGCCTGAACAACCAAAAGTGAGTATGGCTCTTGTTTGGACTGTGCCTTAAAAAAAACAGCTGTAAAAAGACATTTTTAAGATAACTAGAGGCATTCAATGATGTACAGAATGTTAGGCAATCTTAAAGATTTATTTAAAGTGTTTGTTGGTATTATGGCTACATAAAATCTATGTATTACTTTTAGAAACACATACTAACATATACACAGATTAAATAACTTGATTCTGGGATTTGTATTTAAATATGACACTGAAGGGAAAAAAAGACAAATGAAGCAAATGAGGTAAAATCTTGATAAATGCTAAATCTGGATGATGAGTATATGTGCGTTTATTGTACTATTCTTACTACTTTCATTTATGTGTGAACATTTTAACAGAACTAATAAAAATTATATGATCATCTCAATAGACACAGAAAAAACTTCCAACAAAATTCAACATCCTTTCATGATTAAAAACTCTCAACAAATTAGGTAAAGAAAGAATGAATCTTAACATAATGAGGTCCATATATGGCAAGCTCACAGCTAACATCATATTTTAGTGAAAAGCTGAAATTCTTCCCTCTAAGATCAGGAACAAGACAAGGGTGCTCACACTCACTGCTTTTATTCATCATTGTGTTAAAAATTCTAGTCAGAGCAATTAGGCAAGAAAAAGAAATTAAAAAAATACAAACTATGAAGAAAGGCATTACATTACCTTGTCTGAAGATGACATAATCTTGTATCCAAAATCCTAATCTTATATATAAAATCCTAAAGATTCCTTACACACACGCACACACACACATGCACACACACACACACACACACACAAAAACTGTGAGAACTCATAAATGAATTCACAGCAGTTTCAGGATAAAGAAATCAATATACAAAAATCAGTTGTGTTTCTGTATACTAACAACAAATTACCTGAAAAAAAAATTAAGAAAATAATACCATTTACAATAACAACAAAAAGAATAAAATACTTAGGAATAAATTTATCGAGGCAGTGAAAGATTTGTACCCTTGGAAATACAAGACATTGATGAAAGAAATTGAAGAAGACACAAATAAATGAAAAGAAATCCCATGTTAACAGATTAGAAGATATAATATTGTTAAAAATGTCTATACTACCCAAAGTAATCTACAGATTCAATGCAATCACTATCAAAATTCCAATAATATTTTTCACACAAGTAGGAAAACATCTAAAATTTATATGGAACCACAAAAAACCCCAATTAGCCAAAACAATCTTGAGAAACAATAAAGCTGGAGGCATCACATTTCCCGACTTCAAACTAAACTACAAAAACCATATTAGTCAAAACAGTGCAGTACTGGCATAAAAACAGACACAGAGACCAAAGGAACAGAATAGAAAGCTCAGAAATAAATCCATGCATATATGGTCAACTAATCTTTAACAAGGGCACAAAAAATATACAATTGGGAAATAATAATCTCTTCAATAAATGGTGGTGGGAAAACTGAAAATCTACCTGTAGAAAAGTGAAATCAGACCCGTATCTTACACCACTCCCAAAAATTAACTCGACATGAATTAGAGACATAAATATAAGACAACCTACAGACTGGGAGATGATACTTGCAAACCATACTTCTGATAAAGGTCTAAAATCTAAAATATGTAAAAAGTTCTACAACTCAATAGCAAAAAACCTCAATAAATAATCCAATTAAATAATGGACAAAGGACCTGCACAGACCTTTTTCTAAAAAAGACATACAAATAGTCGACAGGCATTTGAAACAGTGGTCAACATCACTAATCATCAGAGAAATACAAATAAAAACCACAATGAGATATCACCTCATACCTGTTAGGAGAACTATTACCAATAAGTCAAGAGATAAGTGTTGACAAGGATGTGGAGAAAAGGGAACACTTGTACATTGTTGGTAGGTATGTAAATGGATGCAGCCACCATGTATGGAAGTTCCTCAATAAATTAAAATAGAACTACTGTATGACCCAGCAATCTCACTTCTGGGTGTATATCCAAAGGAAGTGATATCAGTATCTTGAAGAAACATCTGCATTCCCATGTTCATTGCAGCATTAGTCACAATAGACAAAATATGGAAACAACCCAAGTGTCCATCGACAGATGAATGGATAAAGAAAATGTTATACGTATAATTCAGCCATAACAAAGAAGGAAATCCTGTCACTTGTGACAACATGGATGAACCTAGAGAACATTATGCTAAGTGAAATAAGCCAGATACAAAAAGACAAACACTGTATGATCTCACTTATACATGGCACCTAAAAAAAGTTGAACTAATAGAACCAGAGAGTAGACAGTGGTTGCCAAGGGGTAGGGGGATGGGAGAAAGGGGGAGATGTTGGTCAAAGGGTATAAACTTCCAGTTATAAGATAAACAAGTTCTGGGATCTAATGTATAGCATGGTGATTATAGTCAAAACTACTCTATTGTATACTTGAAATTTTCTATGAGAGTAAATCCTAAGTGTTCACACACACACGCACACACACACATACACACACACAAAGGTAACTATGTGAGGTGATGGATGTATTAAGTTGATTGTGGTAATCATTTCACAATGTATAAGTATATTAAAACATCACATTGCACATCTTAAATAAAATCACACTGTACAACCTAAAAAATAAGCAAAATGCAAAGTAATGTTTTCAAAGACTATTTCATCATGTAGGAAGAATGATCATGGCATGAGAAGCTATTATATATGGCCCAATTTTATTACTTTTCTCTGGGTGGTATCATTATACATATTTTTTCTTGAAACATGTCTTTATGTGTTATATTTTATATTAACATAATCATAAAAATACATATAATTTAAAGGAAAAATTCATGAAACCACGTATAAGCCCTGTACTCACCTGACACAGCTTTTATATCTTTGTCTGCTATGCCACACCTTTGATTATTTTAGCTAAGATTAACTTGTCACCTTCCCATTAAAAGAGCTGTCAGAAATTTCACCTTTGGTATTATCTACTCTAGTATTTCAACATGTCTGATTATCATCATTATTAATAATTACAATTTTGTAGAATTTGATAATTTTAAGTCACAACACTATTCATTCAGCAAACATTTACTCTGTCTGATACTTGCTAGACACTGTTCTAGACACTGGGGCATAAAACATTAAGAAACAGAGTCCCTGCTCTAATTGAGTTCAGAATCTCAGGCTACTGAAAAAACAAAGGAATGACATAGTCTTAAAGGTATCTAATAGCAATGTCACCTTGAAACAAGGATTAATATGACATTTTCAGTCCTACAAGATACTCAATTACCAAGACAAGTTATATGAAGTCCCAACATTCAACAATCTGACCTGGAAAGTGTCATTTTCATAGTTTCAACCTACTGATTTTCTCAGACTTGTATTTTTTAGAAATGAAGCAGAATTTTGAGGTCATTTGTTTAATTCATTTCTTTCATAGATGATGAAACTGTAGACCAGAAAAATGATGACTTAGAATCACAAAGCTCATGAATTAGGAGTACAAAATAGATATTTTGCATAAACTAGACCAAGGGTTCCCTTTCTTCAGTTATTCGTAGTATAAAGGAAGAACCAGATGCAGACAAAAAAGCATATATCCTAGAATTGCCATAACTTACAAAAGCCATTAGTCTCCCAATATTTCCATGCATATTCTAAACAGACTGACTCTTAGATCTAGTGCTCAGAGCTGGGGAAAAAGAAACTGAGTAACACATACAATGTGTGTGTGTGTGTCTGTGTGTGTCTGTGTGTGTGTGCATGAGCACACATGTGCCTATAGGGGTTGGGAGGAAGGGGTACTTCTGTGTAAGCTTTATCAGGATGCTGTAGGTGGATAGTGTCTAACCACAGGAACTGTAGCTGGGGAGGAATGGACAGCATGTGAGGGAACGATACATGATAACACAGCTGAAGTAATTACTGAGTAAAAAAATCTTAAGAATTATGGGACACACATTCAGATGGCATTAAATTGTGTGTGTTTGGTTGGTTGGTTTTTGGCCCTGCCGCATGGTTTGCAGGATCTCAGTTCCCCAACCAGGGATCAAACCCACACCCCCTGCAGAGGAAGCACAGAGTCCTAACCACTGGACCTCCAGGGGATTCCCATTTGCTTTTTTTGTTTGTTTTGTTTTGTTTTGTTTTTGCGGTACGCGGGCCTCTCATTGTTGTGGCCTCTCCTGTTGCGGAGCACAGGCTCCGGACGCCCAGGCTCAGCGGCCATGGCTCACGGGCCCAGCTGCTCCGCGGCATGTGGGATCTTCCCAGACCGGGGCACGATCCCGTGTGCCCTGCATCGGCAGGCGGACTCTCAACCACTACGCCACCAGGGAAGCCCTGTTTTTGTTTTTGTTTTGTTTTGTTTTTAATCGAATCTCTCCAGCAAAGTCCAGCAGTCATCTCCTACAACCACCCCCAGCATCAACAGGCTGCTAGAGAACACATTTTGCAAATGCTGTGAGTGTGACTGTCCTCCTTTTCCTCATGGTTTATATAACTCATATATGAAAGCAAAAAGCTAGAGCCATAGAAATACAGATAATTATGCTGGTGGTTTAAATGCTATTCTTTGAGTAGTTGCATGTACAATAACTCAGAATTCTGAAAATTATATGTAAGTTCAGATGCAGATATAACCAATCTAATATGAACCATGCTGCTTAGAATATTAAACTTTATATGTGGGAGAGAAGGGAAATCAGTGAACAGCTAGCCAGACTCTGTCACTTTTTGTGAGAAAAGATGGATAGCTAACTACAGCCACACATTGCAGCTATAACTGGTTATCGTTTCCAGTTTTCAAACATGTTTATCTCTAAGTTAAATGCTTCATAATATTAACATAATTTTTAAAAGTACATTTAGTTTTTCTCAACACTCTTTCCTTTAGAAAATTCTGCGTAAACACCCTTCCACTTGGAAAGTTATTTTAAGTTTCTTTCTTATTGAATAACTAAGAAGCTAACCAATTAATTAATTCAACAACAGTTTATTAAATAGCAAATGTGGAGTAAGCATTAAGTGGGGTGTTGGCAATGCAAAGGTGAATGAAAGGAATATGGATCCCTGCTACCCATACATCCACAGTCTTGGGCTACACTAATCACATTATTATTTATAATGCAGTTGTTCTCATTCTTACTAGAAAGGTTTTATGCTAGGTAGTTGCTAATGCCCAAATTAGAAAGTGTTACTTAATTCTTCTTTAAAATATTTGAGATATGTGTGATTAATAGTATTAACTCATTTTATAGATAAGAAATCAAGCAATTATTTTAAAGAACAGCAAGCTTTTGGTAAAATCAGAAGAGAGGTATCTTAAAACCCAGTTCATGTTATATTGAATTAATCAGTTTAACGTGTATTTGTTTCATTCATTTTATTTCCATTTAGTCTATATTTTCCTGATAGTCCACAATGAGCAATCGGAAAATTATAAAATAAGAAAAATATGATAATTTTTTCTAAACATAATATACATTAGGAACTTAGAAAATGAAAAATGTGTGATACAATATAAGAGAAAGAACACCAAATTTTAGTGATCAGAAGGTCAGGGGTCCAGCATTAGTTTAAAAACTGAATTTATTCAAATTATAAAAATTTATAAATGTCAGTCTTCTTGTGTATAAAAACAAGGAGAGTAGTACGTACTTTGGTGAGTAGTTTTGATGGTCTAATTTGTCTTGTAGTTAAAATGCTTGATAAACTTTAAATTTACATACATTACTATAAACTAAGTATGATTTTGAGTATATATCTTATGGATGGCATAGTTATATTTTAACTCATGCTGAAGGTATTTTTTCTTTTAATTTATAAGCTCATATTTTTTACATTTTTGTTATAATAGATATATTTAATTAAAATAGATATATTTAATATTATTTGCTATTTTAATTCATGTTTTCTTTTGCCCCCGTATTGCTTTTTAAATTTTTCATATGACGTTGCCTGTTTTTTGTTTTTTACATAATTTTACATTAAACATAATGTAATGGCACCCTCTATGGCCCCCAATAATGTCTTCATTCATAGCTCCTAATTTCCATTATCCTCTCATTTGTCTGAGTTATGTCTTCCAGTAAATGTTTTAGAAGAACAGATGGACTGTGTAATTCCTGAGCCTTGTATATTTGAAAATGTCTCTTTCCCTCGCTTTGTTATGTAACGTATATGCTTTGTAGTTAAAAATTCTCCACCTATTGATTTTGTAGATTTTCTTGTCCTTGGTCATTATCAAGTTTTTATTCTGATACTTGGTGATATCAGTCATTTGCCTTGTGGATTCAAATTTTTAATAAATCTTTTCTCTAATTTAAATCCTTAGGGTATCTTCTCTACGATTACCTTCACTAATATAGTTTTCTTAGGCTTTCTTATGATTTTCTTGATTTGTCATCTCTAGCACTAATTATGATTACTGAAGTCATTCTGCTCTTTGCTATTCTAATAAACTTTAAGATTCTGCCAAGTCATTATTTTTCTCTTAAATTTATTGCCTTGCTTCTTATAGTTCTTTGGGTTTTCTAAATTACTTATATTCCTCAAGTGCTATTATGACTCTAGACTTTGTAATTTAACATTGACATGTTTCCTGTAGTAAATTATCTAAATTATTCTCTTTCCCTACTTTTATCACACTATCTCCATACTCTTTTTACATTTTCCCTGTAATCTATTGCCATAAGTTCCATGTTGTTCTTCAGCGTTACTATTGTTACTCGTATTACTCCTCTCACTGTTACCACTACAATTACAACTAACACTTTACTCCTCTTGTTAGTAAAACTGTAAATTAATATAATTTTTCTAGAGTGCAATTGCCAACATATATCTGCAGTTTTTAAATTATTCAAAAATTTAACCTAAAAATATTTAAATATGCACCAAAATTTTCTGGAACAAAGCTATTGATGGTAGTGTTATGAATAATATTAAAACATTGGAAACATACCCAAATAAAGGAATGGTCAAATAAATGCTAATACATATATTCACCTCCTAGAGTATTAAACATTTGATTACACAGAAAATTATTATGATCTAAGGCCAAAAGATATAAAACTATATATACAATGTGGTCACAAATACAAACATATATATATATGCATATGTATTTTCTCTGTATAAAATATTATTTGTAAAGATACTCTTCATATGCATAAAAATGCTGGATTCAAACAGACCAAGATGGTAAAAACAATTATTGCAAGGAAGTATGGAAAGAGGAGATTGTTGGTGACATACTGTTCTTTTCTATGTGTCTACTATATTATTTACAATGAGCATGTGCTTTTTACTTACATTAAAATAGTATTAATAAAAAGCAAATCTAGGGCTTCTCTGGTGGCACAGTGGTTGCGAGTCCGCCTGCTGATGCAGGGGACATGGGTTCGTGCCCCGGTCTGGGAAGATCCCACATGCCTTGGAGCGGCTAGGCCTGTGAGCCATGGCCACTGAGCCTGCGCGTCTGGAGCCTGTGCTCCGCAACGGGAGAAGCCACAACAGTGAGAGGCCCGCGTACCACAAAAAAAAAAAAAAAAAAAAAAGCAAATCTATATTGTAAAACTATCAAAAAAAAAAAAAAAAAAAACCTTTATAGGTTGAGTTACATTTGTTAAACAGGGAAAATATCCAGTAGAAAAAATAAATTTGAATGCTTATAAAACCCTTGGAAAATAACATTTTTACAAGAAAGATGTCATTTTTGAGAAGATAGTGTTAAATCAGACTAACCTCAGGGCATGCTCCGAGCAGGGAGGTATATGTGAAGACTGCCTTCCTTATAACACAATCATGCCAATTTTGACACTGGAATGGCAAGCTTTTTACGTTAAATGACTATCAATTTCTTTGTAAGCATTTGAAATTATTCCCTTACATTATAATAAATTTTAATCAAGCTATCATACTTGACTGAAATTTTTTGTTTACTAGAGCTAATGTTACTCTGTTGGTTGGTGATATTGCTTTTGTTTATTAGACAGTCTAGCATTCCCCAAACACAGCAGTAAAGTGAGCCAGATATCTGTCTTCTATAGCAATGTTTCATATCTAAAAGATTTTGTGCTTAAATTCAGGGGTAGTTTCATTTGCATAAAAAGTTATTTTATTGTTGTTTTTGAACCACTTAGTGTTCATTCAAAAATTTCCCTAATCCCTAGAATACTTTGGATATTTCACTTACGACTTTGAAGCAGAGTTAAGTTTTCCCCATGGTCCTGGAAAACCACTAAACTAATGACAGGACATTGTGTTTGTGTGTTGATGAGCCCTGTGACCTCAGAAGCTTAATTTGGTTCAACTGTTCATTATGACTTAACAGAAGCACTGAGACAGGTTTCTTGAATCAACAGAAGAAGCCACAGTTGGGGAACCTGAAAATCCACAATGGGAATGTAACAATTTTGCAAGCTAACACCTTCCTCTTTAGGACTAAAAGAAAAAAAAAAAGGCTCCTCTGAAAACTCTTCAGAAACAAAATGATCCAATGGGTTGGTGATATAGTTACCAGCAATTGTTTTCTTGTGCTTGCTCAAGACATAAAACCTCAGAATATTTTTAGCATTCTATTACCACATGAGGGTGCTCTCTCCCCAAATATGTGCCTGTAAAGTGAGCAGGCCTCAGCCAGGAAAGAAAGTTGTATTGCTGTTTCCTTCCATATGCATTTTGGAAGTTGTGAACGGATTTTTTAGAATAAACATGTGTGAGAAGGAAAAAAAAAAAAAAGTCTAGACCTAAACACAAATAGGCATATATACTATACAAACCTTTAGAGTATGAATCAGGCATACAAAAAGATAACTTTGATTTTAAAATGTGGATCTACATAAAGGTTTACAGTATTAGGCAAAGCAGGATCCAAGGACCACCTATAACATGACGGTAGAGGGAAGCCAAGGATATGTGCTCATTAAATAAGCATGACTCTGTGTTACCTGACCTACAGATTCAGAATATCTAGAAGCCAGGCCCAAGAATCTCTACTTATATTTTGCATCTTGGGTTTTTCTCATGTACCTTAAAGTTTAAAAAGCACTCACGTGAAATCATTTAAAATTGATTACTACTGTAAACACTGACATATATGTGAATATTTAAATCTAATAATACAGATGATTCTTTGACAAATGTCATCAAATGCTTGGAAGCAGTTCATCACAAGGGAATTTTATCTGAAAAACAAGTGAAAATTTTCAACCAACATTCTCACAAGCTTTACAGATATAATAAATATAACATCTGCTATCTGAGACAACAGAGAATATGAACTTTTACTCATCTTGCAAGCTCATTGATTTTTTTCTCTTTCCTTTTGACCTAGTTCAGTAAATAAAAAATAACTCCATGTTTCAGCATGTAAACTTCACACCTATAAAATCAACTGATGCTTGTCATTTTAAGAAAATGGCCTGAAGTTTAAGAACTAATTTATAAGGTAGAAATTTGTCCTATAAAATAGAACTGTAATTATAATTGTATTTTCTGTGGGAAATGAAATTATATTGGAGAAAAATTAAAACTTAGGTTAAGCAGTAAGTAATGGTTGGCAGAAATGTTAATCAGCATGGTCAGCTTTTGATCTTTTAAAGATCTGAAGTTATGCTTATAATCCAAAGGCCTGACTTCACGCATGGAATTTTATGTCAGAGAGAGGAAAAAGTACTAGAAGGGAACGGGATAGTAACTGAGCTCCGAGCTCAGGAAAATGTCGATGAGTATTATGTTCAATTAGGTGGTCTCTAGGATCAAAATTAATGTCCATAGAAATAAAACGGGCATATTTATGTGAGATATATATGTACATATATAAATTTTATATACATCTAATCATATATGTACCTTCACATATAGCTACTCACAGACATATTTGTGAATACAACTATGCATATTAGTAAAAATTACAGAACATTAGAACTCAGATAGGATCTACCAACTTCACCTTCCATCCAGCACACATCTTATTTTATAATTTTCTAAATAGTTAACCATCTGTGGCCTATGCTTGAGTGCTCACTAGAAAAGGAAGCCTCCAACTAACCATTATGGATCATATCACTTTAAATAGTAATTATATAGAATATTAACGATAGTGTTTTAAACACTAAGACTGGATCAATAATTTTCACCCATTACCTCTAGTATTTTCTGAATCTACTCATAATGTTTAGTTATTTTTTCATCTAACACCTCAAAAATGTAAAGTATGCTAATTTAACTTCACTAATTTTCTTCTCTATTATACCTTTGGTCCCTAAATTATTTTTTTAAACTTTTTAACACTATTTGTTAGAACTGATGTTTTTCCAGTGCCTTCTTCAAAGACAGAAATGCAAAATATAAAGTTTGTGCTGGTGCAGAAGACAGAGGATTTTTATGTCTCTTAATCTGGACCTCATTCCTTTAAACGAAGATGTTTGTCTTTCTTAGATGTCTCAGCAATGATGAACATTTTACTTGGATATGTAAATTCTTCATCTTTTTTGCAGTAGCTTTATTTAGCCATTCTTTAATTTTTCCCACATGCAGCCACTCATTTAAAAGTAATTTCTGCGCACCTACTATATACCAGCACTATTCTAAAAGTAAGGGATAAAACAGTGAACAAAAGAGGCAGAAGTCCTTGACATTGTGGAGCTTTAATTTTAGGGGAGAAAGATAGATGATAATAATAACAAATATATGTTATATTGTAATTTAGAAGGTAACACATGTCATGGAGAAAAATTAAGTATGTAAGCAAGTTTGGGATTATGGGAAATTAAAATTTTTTAAATGGAGGAATTAGGACAGTCTCACTGAGAAAATAATATCCAAATGAAAACGTGAAGGCTATGAGGGAGTGAACAACAAAGGTATCTTAGAGAAAAGCATTACAAGCAGAGTACAATGCCTCTGAGACAAGAACGGGCCTGAAGTGTGAAAGGAAGAGACAGGCGGCAATGTGGGGGGTAGAGCATCATGTTAAGTCTGCAATGTAATGGGATAGGAATGACTTGTAGAACATTCTAGAGACTTCAGAATTCTGAGTGAGAAGGGGCTTGATTGGAGGATTTTGAGCTGAGAAGTGACAGGCTTCTATTTAAATGGATTAATCTGACTACAGAGTTCAAAGTACACGGAATGTAGCAAGGGTGAAAATGGGAGGAGAGGAGGCTATTGAAATATCCAGGTGAAAGATTATGGTAGATTGGATCAAGGTGAATAATTGAATTGCTGAAAACCTAGGAATTCTGGAAATCTTTGGACACACTTTTCTGACTATATCTGGAGTGTCAGAAAAAGTAGAGTCAAGGATGACTTTAATTTTTTGTCCTGATCTACAAGAAGAACTGAAGTGCCATTAATTAAGATGCAGAAAACTGAAGGTGGTGCAAATTCGGAAGAAAAAAAATTAGGAACTCAGCTTAAGTATGAGGTATCTGCGAGAAATTCAAGAGAAGAATGCCTATGCAAGCGTGCTACTGGATATATTAATATGGAGTTCAGAGACAGGTGCAGACTTGAGATTTAAAATTGGAGAAGTCCCCACACATGAGGGAGCCAATGCTGTCAGTCAGTGATCACTTACACAAGGAAAGAACGCAGGTGGAATAGGAAGTACAGACACTGAAGCTCTCTACCACTGAGACACAGGGAGATGAGGATCACCCAGTAAAGTAGACTGAGGTTGGTTTGCAGAGTAGGGGGAAGACAAGGTGGACACTATCTCCTGAAACCAACTGAAGAAGGCATTTCAAGGAGGTGTACCAGCATAGCTGGTTTTATTTTAGGTTGAACACAAGCGAACTCACTGTTAACCACCTTGTTCAGTTCAACCCAGAGTTCTAGGCTGTCAAGTTAGTTTGAATCTTGAGTCTACAATTCAAAATTTCTCAAGGAATTCAAGTGTATGCCCTGAAAAAAGTTATCCATTAAACATCACCTTAAAAGAAATTCCTCTTAACTCTAGTTAGAGTCATCAAATCTGTTCAGATTTTAATTCTGACATTGCAGCTTTGTGTCACCTTAATAAGCTTGCCTTCTATGAGTTCATTCATTCAAGTCATTGATAAAAATATAAAACATGACATATCTCAGCATATAATCTTCTGATTTTATGAAATGCCTCAAGAGATCCCTCCCGAGTTGCCATCTATTTAGTAATTATATTTTAAGTAAAGTTATTGACTCAGCTATAAATCCACATAATTGTTCTAAATCTTGAATTCAAAGGTATTCTTATTTCAGTTGTAAAAGCACAGTATTTTTGAACTTGAAGAGACCTTGAAGATCAGCTAGGCAAATTACCATCAGGAAAGACAATAAAATGCCTTGAAGTTAAATTCTTTTGATATGGTGGTCTAATTAATAAGTATTTTGCCATTATTTGTTCTTCTCATAAGCTGGCTCATTATAAAATTGTTTTCTTAAGCACTCCTAAACCACTGGAATCCACTGGGGATCCATTATATAATTACGTCTACCCAAAGATTAATAAGTGCCCTTGTATATAGTTTCCAGGACTTTTTTTTTTTTCAGATTTTTCTCCTAGAAATCCATCTGTTCATAACCTCAATTGTTGTCAATGGTAGTTTTTTTCCATTCCATGTATAAATACTTCCATTTCTTTAGAATAAAATCTATATGGGCTGGTATGCTTAACCAGATCTAAGGATATTTAGATTATCTTTTTAAACACTTCCTATTTCCTGTGATTAATTCAGTGGCTGCCAGTTGTTTACTTATTTGTGCTTTAGCTTTTTCAATTTGAAGTCTCTCATCCTTGGATTTTGCTTTTGTCATTGTGATTTGTAAAGGTTTTACTATCTATATTAATATTGTCCAATACAACTTTCTGCAATAATAAAAAATGTTCTCCACTTACATGGAAAGACAGCTTCAAATACAATTAGAAATCTAGCTAATGCAACTGAGGAAGCAAATTTTCATTTTTATTTAATTTTAATGAAATTAATTTTATTAAAAAAATTTTTAACATCTTTATTGGAGTATAATTGCTTTACAATTTGCAAGTTAGTTTCTGCTGTATAACAAAGTGAATCAGCTATACATATACATATATCCCCATATCTCCTCCCTCTTGCGTCTCCCTCCCACCCTCCCTATCCCACCCCTCTAAGTGGTCACAAAGCACGGAGCTAGTCTCCCTGTGCTATGGGGCTGCTTCCCACTAGCTATCAATTTTACATTTGGTAGTATATATAAGAAGTCCATGCCAAGCTCTCACTTCATCCCAGCTTACCCTTCCCCTCCCCATGTCCCCAAGTCCATTCTCTATGTCTGCATCTTTATTCCTGTCCTGCCCCTAGGTTCTTCAGAACTTATTTTTTTTTTAGATTCCATATATATGTGTTAGCATACAGTATTTATTTTTCTCTTTCTGACTTAACCTCACTCTGTATGACATCCACCTCACTACAAATATCTCAATTTTGTTTCTTTTTATGGCTGAGTAATATTCCATTGTATATATGTGCCACATCTTCTTTATCCATTCATCTGTTGATGGACACTTAGGTTGCTTCCATGCCCTGGCTATTGTAAATAGAGCTGCAATGAACATTGTGATACATGACTCTTTTTGAATTATGGTTTTCTCAGGGTATATGCCCAGTAGTGGGATTCCTGAGTTGTATGGTAGTTCTATTTTTAGTTTTTAAAGGAACCTCCATACTGTTCTCCATAGTGGCTGTATCAATTTACATTCCCACCAACAGTGCAAGAGGGTTCCCTTTTCTCCACACCCTCTCCAGCATTTATTGTTTGTAAATTTTTTGATGATGGCCATTCTGACTGGTGTGAGGTGATACCTCGTTGTAGTTTTGATTTGCATTTCTCTAATGATTAGTGATGTTGAGCATCCTTTCAACATGAAATTATTGTTAAATGGTTGTATATGTCTAGTGGTTACCACATTTAACAGTGCAGATCTTTGTTCCATCTTTGAATGTAGTTCAGTAAGCCCCTTAAATTAGTTCTAGTAATTCAAGGACACAAATCTTTGTGGGTTTAAGACAGGACCTACAAAGCCAAAAGCCAAAGGTGCTAGACAGATCACATAAATGAGCAAAGGAGTCTAGTAGTAACTATGGGAGACTAAAAAATATATAATTATTCTGTAAAACAACAGTAACTACTCCAACAAAAAGGGCCAATGATTCAGCCAATGGTAGCTATGCTAAGATACAAAACCAGAATTGCCAGACTTAATTTTCAAGAGAAGCACAAAGCCAAATTTTTAGTAAAATTTCCCAACTTTTAAGTGTTGACAATATATTCAAATGCTCATAAAATATTACAATGTCAAATAAAACTTGCCTAGCAATTGCCTGTTTGTGATAAATTACCTAAAATATCTTCACAATACCCTAACAGGTACAAATTATGCATGTGTGCCCACCCTGATCATGTGCACTATTTCTGGTTCTCTTACACAACTAATAATAGGATTAGCTAATCTAAGATTCTCTGCAACCTCACCCATTCATTACAGAAGACTCCCACTTTATCACTTAACAACAGTTTCTGATTAGTATCTCATAAGAAATATTTAAAAGACTCAATAAGATGTAAACATTCATAAAAATTCTCAATTCTGATAAGTTTCTCTAAAATGTACTGAGACTTAGAGTGTTAGTAGCCATGACAGTTTGAAGCTTGTCTTTCATCTCCAAGTTTCAGGTTCACCTCAGAATTTAATTTCAGCCAATTGAGTCGCAGAGAACAAATATGTATATAACAATTATTTTCTTACAATGGACAAGGCAGGCATACCTGAGGATTTGTTCTAGGTATTCCTAGGGAATGTTACCAACAAACAAAATGGAAAGAGAAAGAGTTAAAACTAAATTAAAGGCATGTATGACTTCACCTGCTTATTTACTATTTGCTTAATAACCCACCTTATGCATGAGCTCTCCCAAACATAATCCCATAATTACTTAGCAAACAATCATTTATTAGAGCTACTATGTTCACAGTAATGCACCAGGCACTAAGGAGGAGTACTGGGAAATGTAAAATATTGTTCCTGACCTCTAGGAGCTTAAGATGTTGAGAGAGAATCTAACATGAAAGTATCAAGGAACATATGAACAAGAGCAAAATAATGTAGCACACAAAATACATGTGAGCTAAGAAGTTTTATATTTCATTTGTTCCTTATCTAATGAAATTGATGGGATTTTCTGGTAATAATGGGCAGAATGTTGGCCAACTGTGTTCCATGTAAAGACTGATACCATTCCACAGTGGGAATACTTAAAGTGTAAAACATGAACACTGTAGTAAAACTTTCATATACCCCTAAAACAATTGGTAAAGTTAAAGCAAAGTTATTAACTAGAGTTGTAACATGTACTGTTTCCTTCAAAAATTAAGTCTAAATTAAATCTCTAAATTTATTTGCTTGTAATAAAATAGAAAAATTTAAATAAAATATGAAAAATATTCTTATAAATATGAGGGAAAAAATAGTGTACACTTTCTAGTTAAAATCTCTCCAAACATATATCCTCTCTTTACTAAAATATCCATTTTGATTTGCAATTTATTTGCTTTTATCCAAGACAACCTCTCTGGGCCTGTTTTCTCATCCTAAAAAATAAAAACAAAGGGACAAATGATCTCTAATGCACTATCCTAGATTTGGTACCGCCATCCTGAAATTCTCCTCAAAACCATGGGAAAAAGTGCTTCATGGGAAAAATTTAGTTCTATACTGGCGTTTTGAAGGAAGACAGTGTATCACTCAAAATGTCTTTAGCTTTATCTTCTCAGTGGTTAAAAGCTTAATGGCAGGAGTCAAGGGCAAAATTCTGCAAATGCCACTAATACCTACACTTAATTCTAATTGCTCACTTATTATTTCAAATAGTGTTCATAAGTGTATGTCACTTTAACAAAGGGGTGTAAAATTGATGCAGCCACCTTCACTCTACTTAATACTTAACCTAAAATAGGAAACCGTTTCACCAGTGCATACAAACACCCAATAAAGGTTACAAAAAAGCTCACATTTCTCCCTCCCTGAAACCATTATATCTTCTTGTTTACTGAGAAAGGGAACATCTCAAGTTCAAGAAACAGAATACTGATATGGATCTAGTGACTGAATCTTCACTTTCAAGATAAACTCCATTATGTTTAATTTAAAAAATAACTACTACTGGCAAATCTCCTGAAATCACCAATTCCTTCACCTCCTAAAATAAAAGTTTACTTCTACTTGGGTCTCTACCATAAAAAGCAAGGGACTTCTCTGAATAAGTCACTTCAACATTCATACAAGGTGGCCCTTTCTAAAGACTGTACTCTTTTGCTTGACTTATTATTTTAATAAATAAATTATGTTAAATATAATTTTACTAAGGAAATTGAGAGTAGAGTCAATATTTATTGTAGTACTGCACTTTAATCAGATAGACTGACCATGTAGAAACGATTAAAATACCAATATTTTTTAAACCATCTCAGATTAATTCAGAGGTTATTCATTATAACCACATTTTCTTGGCAAAATAAATGACAAAGATAGCACTGCAATGTACTACATTATTTTATTATAAAATGATATTGGGAGTTTCCGTTCTTTTATTTTTATTGAGTCTTTAATATTTTTGTCTAATATCACCATTAACATAGGTTGGAAGATACACCACAAAAAGTACCTACCAGTTCCACAAACTCCTTCTGAAAAATCTCAATGTACCTCTCTTACTTACAACCCTCTTCTAAGAGTGTCCTTACATGTAGATGATCTCAGAATTCCACCAAGGTGATTTGCCCAGTGATGGGATTTTGATGCCAAGGCAGCGTTTTATTACCCAAATTTTCACCCTTAAGATAAACCCCAGAACAGTCAATAGTAAATAAATACTAGTGGTGATTTTCCTGAAATGACTCCTGAGTTTTCCTGACATAAGATTTACACTGGGAATGTATTATATTTTGTGAATCTTTCACCTAATTAGATGCTCTCTCCCTGAATTTGGAATATAAGACACACAAAGTAGATGTTATGTAATGTAATGAACAAATTTGAATATATACAAAAAGAGAAGGCAATAAGCAGAATCTCTGAAACAATAAAAGCCAACAAGCTTAAGTAAGCAGAAGTCTTAAATAAAGATATATTACCACAAAGGAAAAGAAGAAATTAATCAGTTTCCATGGTAAGAAGTTGCAACAAAGTAATTTGAGTCATCAAAAAGATGGAACACTAGAGTAGTGAAGAACGCTCTCTACTGAGGTAGTTTCCCAAGAGGCTTTAAATCTAAACATTTCACTTCTCGAGAAGGATGACTACTAAAGTTGTTTTAAACTGTGTGCCAATATTTCATGGGGTCTAATAAGATAGTTTACTTTCATTTTTTTAATTCTGTGTCCAGCTTATAAACATTTCCAGTCACCTAAGCTAACTTGAGTAGGTCTCTGTTCTTTGTCTCCACCTGTCTTCCTTGAATTTCATCTCCATTTTCATACTTCTTAATCCTTCATGGGAATCAAATGTTAATTATTATATTGAAGTGACTTTGTAATTTACACTACATTATTGCTGTTATGATTCCTTTTCTAAACATATACTAGTACATATTTGAGGACTAATTTTATGTTTAGTTGTAAGACATTGATAAATCTTTGAAGTAATGCATATACATCAAAGTAGGTTTTTCTTTGATAATATTTTGAGTGATTTTCCTTGCCATAGGATGTTTAATCTAATTACCAACTAAGCCATAGTAATTGTATGTTCAATAGCAATCTTCCACCAAACACCTGGATTTGCTTTTGACAAACCATATTGGCACCTAAACTGCTTAAACTGATACATAATAATGGACAATATGAAAATTATTTATTTTCTAGATTAATATTTTACTAATTGATTCTTTAATGAATCAAACATCTAACATTTTCAGTAAAAAGTAGACATAAAAGAAATTTAAACCAGCTTATATTTCCCAACTTGGTTATGAATGTTTTGGTTTTTTCCACTACCATTCACATCTTTCAAATAAACATTCGTTTTCTTCTTAATTCATTCTGTCTACATTTAAAAAATGCTTACTATACACAAGGTGCTGAAACGTATGAAGAAAAATGGTTTGCCATTAGCTTTCTTTGCCCAATAGTGGTTCCTTTGTGTTTTATTGCTGCTAAGGCAACAACACAAAATGTATTTTAAAATTTAGGAGTTTTGACTTTTCTAAAAAGGTAGGAAAGAATTATCACAATATATGTGTATCTAATTCATGGTCTAACTTTTGAGAGAAGAGGAGAGGAAGGAAAGGAAATATAATAGCTGATCCCATGTAATCCTAAGGGTCCCCAATCCCTTAGACCTCACTCCATGGCTTTTGCCTCCAGATCCACCTAGAAATCTGAAATTTGGAAAAATAGAGATAGTTAAATAGGAAAAGGTTGTAGAACAGACAGCTTGATTATAAAGCGGGGGGGGGAGTTTTATCCAAAATTATTTTTACACATTTTAATAACAGAAATCAGAATGTAAACCCTAAAAAAAGAAGCTTATCTTTCTTCTCTTTCTCCTCACTTCAAGCTCTATCTCACTATTAGATATATGGTTCCAACATCACTAACAATCAAAGAAATGCAAATAAAAAGATCCCATTTCCAGCCAATAAAATTGGCACCAGTCAATAACATGTGGCATTAGCAAGAGGGGATTGGCATTCTGATACATTGGGATGGGGTGTAAAATGTCACTGTTCTTTTATCAGAAATCCCAAAATATATCTGTTCTTTCTTCCAATAATTCTACTTCTAGGATTTTTTCCTAATTATTTGCCTTTTCAATAAAACATCTAGATTCTAGTAGTTAAAGTGAGTAAATAAATGGCTGCAAATTTTGCCTGTATTTTTGAAGTGTGAATTTTGCGGAGAAACAGCTTCAACTGGTGAGTATGCTTTGATATGATAAAATATGTTTTCTGAAGTAGTAATTGCATGTGGTAGCTTCATGTATTTTAGTCCTGGAGATTCTACTTAGCATTCTTCATGAGCATTCATCTCTGTAACAATGGTTAGAATCTTTTTTTTCATTGTTGTTATTTCTGAGATATACATTTTAAAGTAATAACTAGAATTATGACTTATAGCATTATACCAGAACATATAAGATTTTTAGAAATTTCATGTAATGTCTGAAATATTTATATTAACATTTTTCCATACAAATAATCCAATGAAAGTTTAGTATTAGTTGTTTTGTTTGTTTGTTTTATACTGCAGGTTCTTATTAGTCATCAATTTTATACACAACAGTGTATACATGTCAATCCCAATTGCCCAATTCAGCACACCGCCATCCCCACCCCACCACAGTTTTCCCCCCTTGGTGTCCATACGTCTGTTCTCTACATCTGTGTCTCAACTTCTGCCCTGCAAACCGGCTCATCTGTACCATTTTTCTCGGTTCCACATACATGTGTTAATATATGATATTTGTTTTTCTCTTTCTGACTTACTTCACTCTGTATGACAGTCTCTAGATCCATCCACATCTCAACAAATGGTTAGAATCTTAATAAGGAATTTCACTAGTCCTACCACTAGGAGGCACAAGAAGGGGACTCAAAGTTCCCTACGATGGCTGGTAAAGATCATTCCCATCAGTGGACTAAGAAATTTCTGAAAGTTTATAGCGGCCTCATTCACAAATGCCCAAAATGAAAAACACTCTGAAATTTCCATCAACAAGTAAATCAGACAAGTAAATTATGGTATATTGAAAAGACAGACTGCAATACAAAAATAAAAATAAACTACAGTGACATAAAAATGGATGAACCTCCCAAGAATTAACTTGAAAGAAACAAGTCAGATATCCACACACAAAAATCATACTGTATTATGTATATAAATTTTTTAATAGGCAAAACTAATCTGTGATATTGAAATCAAGATAGTGGTTAAGAGAGGGATGGGCAACTAATGACACAAAATTCTTACAGTTAAACCAGAGAAATTCAGCCTCAACATCCAGAGCTTTCCAAAGTCAAATTGGTGTACTAAACATCTGAACTGTTGTCAACTATCTGTATCTAGGGATTTGACTATACCTCTGAGGGTACACAAAAACCAAATGGCATGTAGGCTCACGTAGTCAATTTCTAGATCTTCAATGGAAACACACCCTTGTAATTTCCTAATGATAAGAGCACCAGGAGCATCTTTTTGTTCTAATATTTGGTCTTTGACCCTGCTTCCTGACACAGAGCTCCTAAATCCCTTGGAATTTCCTGGCTAATAAGAGTATCTTTTGTTCCAATGAGATAATTCTTGGTAGGCTCCTAGCTGGGACTGTTCGTCAAAAAAGACCAAACCATGATTAAAGGCTTGGAACTTTTAACCCCATTCTCCAGAGAGGGCCTGGAAATTAAGTTATCACAATAATGCCTACGTGATAAAGTCACCATAAAATTTCCCAAAATACAAGTTTCGGAGAGCTTCTAGGTTCTTGAACACATCTACATGCTAGGAGGGTGACATACCCCAACTCCATGGGGCCAGAAGCTTCTGTGCTTGGGAACATTTGGCACCTCATCCTATGTCTCTCTTCATCTGGCTGTTCATCTGTATTCTTTATCATATCCTTTATTAAATAATAAATTGGTAAACGTAAGTAATCATTTCCTTGAGTGCTGTGAGCTGTTCTAGCAAATCATCAAATCCAAGGGGAGGTCTGATGGGAACTTCCAATTTGTAGCCAATGTGGACAGAGTTGTGGGTAACCTGGGACCTCCCATTTATGACTGACATCTGAAATGGGGGGCAGTCTCATGGGATTGAGCCCTTAACCTGTGGGGTCTACAGTAACTCTGGTTAGTATTAGAATTGAATGGATTTGTAGGGCACCCAGCTGGTATCACAGAAAATTGCTTCGTGTGGGGAAAAAAACACACATTTGGTGTCAGAAGTATTGTGAATGTGATAGTATGAGAGCAAAGGAGAAACACATAGTAGAGAGAAGTGAGTTTTTCCTACTGACTGGCTAAGAAGAACTTGCTCATGTACCTTAAAATTGATTTTGGTAGATATTAAATTACTAGAGTAATTAGAGTCTACTGGATACATTTAAATATTATGGCATTTTATTCTAAATATTAATAATTACAATACACCAGCAATTTCATTCTTTGCAAGTAGTTAAACTTATGATTAAAAAGATGCTAAATTAAGATGTACAAAGGGATAAATAATTTTTAAATTTATGAAAATAACTCCGATGTCTGTGGTCTATCACTAAATTCAAAGGGAATAAAGGCGTGGCAGGTATGTTAATAAACATTAGTTTCCTTTAGAATTTCCTTCACAAATTTTAAATTTTTTCCGTATTATCTTCAGATTATTTCTTAATATTAGACATAATAGAAAAAGAATTTCTATATAATCTGCAAAAATTTTTATGGGACATATCATTTATGAAAAGATCCTCTTGACATAAACCCCTTCTTATTGAATGCTAGAGATATTTTCTTCACCCAGATAAATTCTAAGTTCCCCTTTGATAAGACTATCAAAGCCAACTAATTAAGATCATTTTATTTTCCTTCACGACTTGCTTGTTAGAAAGCTCAGAGCTAAATTTAGTGCTTAACTCTTCAGTATAATAATTTCCTCCTTATTCACTACTTGACTTTGGATTTTCTAATTTTTTTTTTGGTATATCTCTTATTTTAATCTAAGTTAAATCTCTTAGAAGTAAATGGTTGCATTGCATTGTGGTAAGAACACATATTTTGGAGTCAGACAACCCCTTTAACTCTTCTCCTCTTTCTGGGAGAAGGAGATACATGGTCTTCCATCCTCATTTAAGCCAAGTGATAGACACCTCAAGAAAACTACCTATTAGGATTAGGGCGCTTATAAGAAAGGGAAAGGCACCTCATTCCCCAGCAAGAGACTCATTAGAGAGCTCTAGATGGGGTAAGGTGAGAGAGCTCAAGAGAAAACTTGAATTTAAGAGCAAACAACAACACAGAGAATGTGCCCACTATTCATACTGAAAGGTCTAAAAGCAGAAAGCTGGCTAGAGGACTGTCTGCTTGGCAGGATGAAAGAGGAGTCAGAAGTTATGCAAGCTGTCTCCCAAAGTTTGGTTAGACACAGATGCACAAGTTTCCAGTGGGCCATGTATATGCTTGCAGAAGGTATCAAGCATAAGGCACCCTTAATGGACTCTGTCAAAGAGAGAGCTCAGTCAGGGGAAAAGAGCATGGCAGTACACCACCAATGGTGCATGAAGACCTCACAGGGAATCTCCTGAAACCTGCACACTTATTCCAGGATTCAAATATCTGCCATAATCATGATGATTAAAGACACAAAATGTCAACCAACAGAAAATCACAGAGGGCATTAGTGAGGTTCAAACTCTTGGTTCCTCTTTCTCTAATCATTCCTCCCCACTTCCTGCCCCAACCCTAGAAGGAGAGAAAATGGAGGTGGGAAGGGAAGAGTAGGTAGAGAAAAGTGATAAAAGAGTAGATCACCCCCTCCCCACCATCTGGCTCGCCGGTGGTTTTTGTTT
Organism: Mesoplodon densirostris; assembly: GCF_025265405.1. Lineage (NCBI taxonomy): Eukaryota > Metazoa > Chordata > Mammalia > Artiodactyla > Ziphiidae > Mesoplodon > Mesoplodon densirostris. Next base: position 67,589,266 of record NC_082668.1, read on the forward strand.
GTTTGATGTTTTGTTTTGTTTTTAATTATACACAGATCATGCCTAAATTAATGGGAGCTATGGAATCTTTCTGAGATGCCATCTAAAGACAGGCAGGGGAAATTTGATAGATCTTGCTTAAATGTCTGGTAAGGAGAAAAATAAAGGAATTTCCTTTGTACTTGTTTTGAGTTCAGTCTGACCAACTTATCATGTAGACAAGGTCATGTTACTCATGTCTCCAAGGCCAAAGATAATGCACCCTCCCTAAAGAGTTCAGTTTATGATATGAAAAGTGATATGAGATGACTTCAGCTTAAGCTTTTATAATATCAAAAACCACTAATATGAGGCATTTATTCAGTAAGATTTGCCTAGCAATAAAACAAGCCACCCACACAATTTCCCATTAACAATTAAACATTCTGTGATAATTCTTCCACCCACCCTCCACCCAGTTTTGCAAAGTGAAAAAATTAGTCTTACAATAATATGTAAGTACATTTCCATTGATTTAAAATCTACCATTAATTAACTCTGCCAGTCATATGAAAAATGATCTTTCTGCTAAAAAAAAGTATTTTATTCAAATTCTTACATTAACTAAGCTATAAAATTAGTTTGGCTTTAGTTCCTTGTTCACTGGATCTCTTTTCTGATTTTGTGTTCTCCATTTACATCAAGGTTTTGGTTTTTTCTTAATTCTGTTTTTCCTAAATATCTTTTGACTTCAACAAGCTACCACATATTGCTCATCAGTATTCAACATTTCTGTCTCTAAGACCCCAAATTGTAAACTCTCCTTCTCACCTCACTCAGTCACAGCTACTAAATGTGGACTTTTCGTTCTCATCACAAATTCTAGATGTTTCCTATTTTCTTAACTCCAAGTTCATCCCATCTTTTATCATTTCCCTTGCCTTTTTAACAAACTCTGGCATCAATGCCAAAAATATTACTGGGCATTCACTTCTACTAAAGCATTTCACCATTTCAAATACTCTTTGCCAGTCCCTAGGTCTCAATAACCCCTACAAGCTGCGTTCTCTGTTCTATCTCTGGGGCTGCTGATTATTAGTGGAAAAATCACATAACTATACTAATGAGATTCACTACAAACCCAAGCTCTTTCATCTCAACTTAGTGCTCATTACTGAATGGTATATATATATATAATTTATTCATTTGTTGCTCATACTAAAGCAAGTTTATAAGGATGGCTATTCCAGGCTTTTTCACTAGCCTTAATTCCTAAACATAACCCTCACTGTTTTATTGTAAGCACATGATGCCACACCCTAATGTCCTAAGAAATTCTGAATCTAATGTGAAATATCTCCACAACTTTATGGGACCTTCCTTTCCTTCTTCCAATCTTTGAAGGACAGTCTCCCTCAAATTTCTTTCTGACCAAGTTTCCTCCCTCCACCTGTCATTTTGATGGCTTCTCTTCTTACTTAAATCTAAGACTTGCTCTATTCATTGTTTTATTCTCTGTGCTTCATTTTCTTCTTCTTTGTTAGCACACTGACTCTCTTAAAACAAATGTTAGTTCTATGACCCCCTCAAGCTACTCTGTTCTTTATCTTTCTTTTCATCATTTTGAAGTCTTCACAAATTATTCACCTTCACAGCTTCTAATTCTCCTTCAAGTATACCATACACCATAGCAATCTGGTTCTCAAACTCACCAATCTAACTTAAACTAGTTCTTCAAAGTTCAACAATGACAGCTTAATCTTTGCATCCTCTGATGCCTCCCAGTTTTCTGGTCTATGCCTGCTTTGGGCTGAATGGCCTCCTCCCCCCAAAATACATGCTGAAGTCCTAACCTCCAGTTCCTCAGAATGTGACCTTATTTGGAAATAAAGTTTTTACAGAGGTAATCAAGTTAAAATGAGAGTGGGCCTTAATCCAATATGGCTGGTGTCCTTATGAAAAGGAGAAATTTGGACATAGAGAAAAACACACACTCAGGGAAGTTGATGCACCGGGAGAAGATGGCCATGTGACAAGGAATGCCAAGGATTGACGGCAAACATCACAAGCTAGAAGAGGAGGGGAAGAATTTTTCCTTAGAGTGTCAAAGACAGTATGGTCCCACTAAAAACTTGATTTCAGACTTCTAGTCTCCAAGTCTGTGAAGAAATGAATTTCTGTTGTTTTAAGACAACCAGATCTTGGTACTTTGTTACAGCAGCCCCAGGAAACTAATACAATACCTTTCTTTGGCAGTCTATACTGTGGACCATCCTGCTTTAAAATTCTCTTCTATCTTGGGTTTCAAAGCCATTATAACAACCTGATCCTCACCCCAATTCTCAAATACACTCTATTCTCTTCTTCTTCACTCCTGAGATTCTTCTATTTTTCTTGCTCTCAAACTTCTCACTCTAAAATCTACCGCTAAAATATTACTCGTTTGATTATCTAACGTCGAAATTTTCTAATTCATGCAGCCTTTCCTTAATATTCCAGTCAAAATGGATTGTACTGTCCTTTGTATTTGTAAAATATTTCATTTTTCGTCTGTCAGCTTTCACAGTTTATATTTCTCCTCTGCATACAGCTATATTTATTACTTATTCTAAACCATGGGCCATCAAACTTTTCTCAAAGGGACAAATCGTAAATATTTTAGGCTTTGCAAACCATATAGTAGTTTAGCCAGCTACTCAACTGCACTGTTGTGCAAAAGCAACACAGATGATACATAAATGGAGGCACAAGTAATGCTAGAAAAACCTTATTTACAAAAAGAGGCAGCCATCCAGCTGACCATAATTTACCAAACTCTGTTCTAAATTATAAATTTATCAAACACAGAAGTCATTTTTTATTCTTTTATGTATACCCTGCAAAACTTCTAGCATTTGTCCTTCATACTGCAAATCATCAATAAATATAACTTGAATAAAACTGACACAAAAATTCTCATGTACCTCCCAATTCCATTTCTCTGTATGTCAGCATCTAAAATTTTAAAAACAAAATGCATAACCAACTAGTTTATAATCTGGACAGATGACTGAAGATTTTCAAGGACACTAAACACCGTTTAAAGCTTAAGTGGACCTCTCTTTAAAATATGCCAGTCTATAATAAAAAAGCCTACATTTTGCTTGGGATATAGGAGAACTTTCTTAAAATATGAATAGTACAAGACAGCATTAGCTGATATACAAGTGCCATAATTATTCTAAGAAGGAAGTAAATGCCAAGGGATAAAGTATTCAAGGAAATCATAATAGAGTGGATCATGTATAAACTATCTACTGTTTTACATTATTGTTATTTATTGTTGTATAACAAACCATCCCCAAACTTAGTTGCTTTAAACAATGGTTAATTCATTCTCATAATTCTGTGGGTTGACTGGGCAATTCCTCTGCTGGTTTCATCTGAGCTCATAGATGAGACTGCTTTCAAGATGGAGGACTGGTTGACCAAGAAGGACCAAGAAGTTGGTGCTGTTTCTTTTCTGGGGCACCTTGGTTTTTCTCCACATGGCTCTCATACTCTAGAAGAATAGACTGGCTTCCTCACAACACGCTGTTCCCAGGGTTCCAAGAGGGCAAGGGTGGCCTCTTTAGGTACGGGTTTCAGAATTCATACAAGATCACTTCTGTTTGCATCTTACTAGTCAAGGCAATTGACAAGGCCAGTCCTGATACCAGAGGTGAAGAAACAGCCTCCACCTCTTGGAGGAAGGAGAGGCAGGTCATATTGTGAAGGAGTATGGATACAGGGCGGTGTGATTCATTGAGGTCATGATTATAATACTCCTCACCGTGACCCTTAAAGGGAGGCAAATTTGACTGGCGTTGGAATGTTGCACAGAGGAGCAGTGGGAGAAAATTAGACAAAGATAAAATAGTAGAAATTGGCAAATGCTAAGCTAAGGACTTCACATGTACTCTATTATAGTGAGAAGTCAGTGGATATTCGAGCAGAGAAGTTCTCCTCCCTCACAAATAATTCACATAATGAAAAGGAGGTCATATCTAATTTCAGTGGGGTTTGTTTGTTTTTTGCTTTTAATTATCAAGGGTGAGCGTAGAAGGGGCAAAATGATTATGTCTGGCTTCACTAAAAAGGAAATGACCTTAAATCATAGCATATAGTAGGGATTTCTAGTTGAGAGAACTTCCTGATGATGAATGTGTAAGCCTTGAAGTTACTGAAAGATGCTGAAAGACTGTCTTTAAAATTAATCAAAACAAGATATTTTCATTTACTTGTGATGCCTTTATTCCATCACAAACCTCAGGAGTGTGAGGAAAAAGAGAACTAAAGGGCTTCCTAACTTTCAAGATCTTCTTCTTGTGAGATTTTCAGATATTCCTTGCCATACCCTTACTTTCTTTTTCTTTGACCCTCCATCTCCAAGCTGACAGAAGAAAATAAATAATCTTTCCTTCATTTCACTTTCCATTGTGGACCACAATTCTCAGAATATGTTTAATTCAAACTATCTGGAGTAGTTATTTGAAAACTCATAGGTAGTAGCTTTGCTCTATGTGACTCATAAATAATAAACTGTACTGGAGAATGTAGCATAAAGATGAGGAATTCCTGCTTAAGGTAATATCCTCAGCATGCTGTGAATCAACCACTTGTCCTGCTCTTTTTAATCTCTAATTTTATACAAAAGCAGTTTTTTCAATTAAAGTGGCTACTATGGGGAAAAATCCAAAATCATATAATTTAGTGGCTGCTGTTAGAAAAAAAAATAATAATGTCTCCCTGTTTCACACTACATATAAGTGTACTACTGCTTTGAGACAGGAAAGGACCTGATATATTTTAAACTTATTGAAGCTACATGTCAGCAATTCAGATATCCTTTTTGAATGGTTATGCCAGATTATACACATAAACTTCTGTAGATAGCCCCAGGCTCTCTAAACACAGTATTCTGAGCAGTAAACAGCACCAATAGTGAAAAGATTTGTTGACATTCCTTGCTGGTTGCCACAGGGATAAAACCAAATTGAAATCCTCAAAATATAAAAGACCACAGATATTAACACTCAAACCACTCAGTCTGAATTCAAGACAGACCTACTTCTATAACCTTCCAGGTGTTCTCAGTATGTCTGAATCCTAGTGTACTTCACAACACAGAATTATGTGTATATGTACAGAGGAATTGGTAAGTTAGCACTGCAGTCATAAAATGAGGCTATTAACTTCCTATTGATTCAGATTAAAGACATATATTTTTTGGTTTAGTTTTCATATGGATTTGAAATGAAGCTTGTTTACAAAGATTATGAATGCTTTGGGGGGTGGTATATTTGTATACATTTTATATATATGCTGTGGCAGCCTTTACCAGGAAAATATATCCCTCTTTTTTCCCTTTGTTTTATTTAACCTATCAAAAAGGTACAAAGGAAAAACACTTGCCCAGCTCATTGCACAGCTTGATGCCTTAGAGGCAAAACATTTGAAGCTTATATTAGGCTTCGTTTTTATAAGGTAACTAATGAAGCTGGATATTACCTGGCTCCTCTGATAATTCACAGTGCTGAAAAATAGAATCATGATATTCAAACAATACTGAAATTCAGGAGGGAATAGTGAGATAAAAATAAATGCCATGCAATTATATGATCTAATATCCACCAGGTATTAAAATCCAAAAATCTTAAGAAAAGCTTAACAAATTTACCTCGCAAAATACAGTGTAATGACTAATTTATATAAGACAATTAATTTTACTTCAGCTATCATGCTTAGAAAACAGATGCCATTAATCACACATCTTTGATTCCATTAAACTTGTGTCTAAATCAATCTTTTCTTATAAACTTCAATATCCTGAATGCCATAGAAAGTCAAGTGACAGATTGCTCTGTTTCATTCAAAGAGTCAATCTACAAAGCTACATGTGAGGATTTTAGAATTGTGTTCGTTGATGATGTACACACTTATATTTATAAGCACTTTCTGGAGTCACATAACCCTTATGTAGAACACAAAGCTGCAAAGATGAGCTAATTTAAGGACCTTTACCAGGACATACTCTAAGAGAATTTAAAGTCACCATGGCAACAAGTTGCCAACCCTTAACAACCTGAAAGATGAATATTTACTCAACCCACTAGATACCCAATAGGCCTTCATTGTCACTTGGGCAGGCAGTTCCTATTTGCCACTTACATCACCCTCCCTGCTATTTCTTCAGTTTCTCACATATCTGTGTCTTGTCCTCATCATCCAAAGTACCCCCTTTTCCTTGCCAAACACTTAAGCAGTTCTTTTTCTCCGTTCTAGTTTCTGTACTGCATTTCTCTACAGATTTATTACTCCTCTCTATCCATCTTAGAGGCGTACATTCTTAGCTTATTAAAATAATAGTAATAGTTACAATGTGTTGAATGTTCATACTGTGTTATATACTATGCTTATTTTTCTCCATATGTCGTGTTTAATTTTCATAATAAACCTGTGAACCCAGTAGTAGCCTGGATCTCTGGGTCAAATTCTGACTCTGCCACTTATTAGCTCTATACTCTTGGATAAGCCACTCAACCTCTCTGCGCTTCACATCTGCCATCTGAAAATGAGAGTCATATCCATTTGATGGGGTTATCATGAGAATTAAGTGAGTTAATACATGTAAATCTCTCAGAAGTGTATCTGGCATATAATAATAGCTGACATATACTGACAGCATGATAGTATCTCCAATGTATGTGAGGAAATGGGTTGGGAGATATCAGGTAATTTGCCAAGATCTTATCACTAGAAAGGGTGGAGATAAGATTCAAATGCTGATCTCTTCACTACTAAATCTTGGTGCCTTCTAAACTGTGTTGGCTTTTTCCCTTGGGCAAGTCTTCTACTGCAAACACATTTTCATAGTAGTTTATAGTTCACAAAGCTCTTTTATATATTTGTCTTATTTGATCTTCACAACTCCTACAGGTAATACCAGCCCTATTTTTTTTTTTAATTGAAGAAACAGACTTACAGAGATTGTATGACTTAAACCTGGTCTCACAGAAAGGAATCAGTCCCAATTTGGGATTCAGCATTCCTGATTCCTTGGCTCAAATTCTGTTACAACATTTAGGAAGCAAATAGAAATAAATGAATGAATGAATGAATGAACCTATCTTTGTCTCATTTCCTCATCTGTATAACAGGAATCACATACTTATTTCACAGGGTTGTAGTGATAATTAAATTAATCTGTGTAAAGCTCACAGTACAGCGCCTGGCACATAGTAAGAGCTAATTAATTAATTATAGGGTCCAGTAGAGGAATGAAAGAAACAGGAGAAGGTGATATTTTTAAAAAGCAAGATCTTATACTATTTTCAACAGATATAATGTCTAGGCAGAGAATGACCATCATTGAGTTATCTTTCACAATTTGTTCTACAATTCATCTAGAATTTATTTCTGCATATGATATGAGGCAGGGATAAAAATGTATATTTTCCTGTATGGCCATCCAACTGACCTAGCATCATTTATTGAAAACACCATCCATACCCTACTGTTTGCAATGAAATCGTTGTCATCAATTTAGTACCTTATATATATAGGTCTATTTCTGGAATTTTACTTCCTGTTTGCTATTTGTCTATCCTTTGGCCAATACCCCACTATGTAACATAGAGCAGATTTATAAAAGGCCCTGATGTCTGACAAAGTAAGTCCTCCAATTTTGTCATCTTCTTCAATATTGTCTTGAATATTCTTTGCAATTTTTATTCCCATAATAAATTTTATAATCAGCTTGTTAATTTTCCACATAGTCCTCCTGATATTTTTATTGGTATGTCATTGAATTTACTGACATTTCTATAATACTGAGTTTTCCAATCCATGAAAAATACATAACATAAAATGGTATACCCTTGCATTTATTTAAGTTCTCCTCAATTTCTCTCAAAATTATTTTGTGGTTTTATGTTCATTAGATTTATCCATAGATATTTTATTTTTTGTACATAGTATTGCATTTTAAAACTCTAATTATTTGACAGAAGGAATATAATTAATTTTGTATATGTACTTGTATGCAGCAAAATTGCAAAATTTACATTTTAAAGTTATTTATTTACAAGTTATTTTGCAGTTTTCAACACAGAATCATGTTATCTGTTATGACGTTTTTTCTTTTTTTGTCTCATTCTCAATTGCAAAGGAAACATTTTCAGTTTTAATCATTCAGTTTGATGTTTGCTGTTGGTTTTTTGTAGCTTCAATTTATCAGATTAATGAAGTTTCCTTCTATTCCTAATTTGCTAAATTTTATCATGAATGGGTGTTGAATCTTGTTATGTAGTTTACTTAGGTTGAGACAGTTAATTTTTCCCTCATAATGTGTGGTGAATCCCACTTAGTAACTTTTGAAATTTTTAACTATCATCTTTACATACCTGAAATATACCCTATGTGGTGATGATTTGACATTATGTTAATAAGAATTTTTATGTCTCTGCTTATGAGAAATATTATCCAGAAATTTTCAGTTTTATTTGGTAATTTCTATGACAGATTTTGGAATCAGTTTATGCTGACCTTATAAAGCATCAGAAAATGTTCCCTATTTTCAAGAAAGAATGAAAGATGTTAATGTTTTTTTCTTTAAATACTTAAAATAATACACTGGTGAAGGTTTCAGTATCATTTTATCTGTGAAATTAAAGAAGGGACTCAACTTCTTTGATGGATAGACCATTCAGATATTTAATATCTTCTTTTGTCACCTTTGCTAAGTCCCTCCCCAAGAGATTTATCCATTCCTTCTAAATTATGACTTTTTTTTCATAATTCTCTCTTCTCTTTTTGATATCAATAGGACTGTAGATGTGTCTTTTTTTATTCTTAGTATTGGTAATTTGTGATTTCTCTTTTTCTTGATCATTCTTGTTGAAGTTAAGCTTTTTGTCAATCTTTCTATATAACAAACTATTGAATGTTTATTTTCCATTTCATTGAATTGTACCTTTAACTCTGTATTATTTTTTTTACGTTCCTTAGGTTTGCTTTGCTTTTTGTGGTGGTTTTTGTTTCTTTCTTTCCTTTTGGTTCCTAAGATAGAAGGTTATATCATTGATTGTACAGCTTTTCTTCTTTTCTCACATATGCAATTAAGACTATATATTTCTATTCAACACTGATTTTAATTCAGCCCACACATGACCATTGAGTTTTAAATATTTTTTAACTTCTGTTTTAGCCTTTTTGATTCATGGATTCTTTTGAAATATACTCCAGGCAGTTGAATTTTCTCTACTTACTTGGTATTGATTTCTAGCTTAATTCCTTTGGATCAGAGAATATTCATTAATTAATGTATATTCTTGGAAATGTGTTGAGGCTTTCTTTTTGGCACAGAATATAGTCAATTTTGCTAAATATCCCAGGGGCATTTGAAGAGGATGCAAATTCTTCTATTGTTAGATGCAATATTCTATCATTGTCAGCTGCATATGACATGTTTTCCTTATTGTGGTCTTCAGATGTTCCATATCATTACTTTCTTTTTTGTCTGCTTTTTATATCAGCTTTTGAAAAAGGTAACTTAATGCTTCCCATTATGATTGTGCATTTGCCTATTTTTCCTTTTAATTCAGTAAGTTTGCTTTATAAATTTCAAAGCTATGTTATTGGATGCATACATATTTATGATTGTATGGTTGTAATATTGCATTGGAATGATGCCTTAATCATGAAATTTCCTTTTTTCTCTAATACTTCTTTCTTTAAAGTCCACTTTGTTTTTCTAGTATAGCTTTGGCTTCTAGTATAGATAAACCTGCCTTCTTTGGGTTAGTATATGAATGGCCTAGTTTTTTTTTTCCTTTTCAAGTTTTTGTGTCCTTATATTAATGTATGAATCTTATAAGCAATATATAGTTATGTTTGGTTTTTTTATCCAGTGTTAAAATCTGCCTAGTCTATTTTTACTATGGTTTCTGATAGAGAGCTTTATCTACTACCTCACTATTTGTTTTCCATTTGACCCATCTGTTTTACGTTTTTCCCTCCATTATAGCCCTATTTGCATTTAATCAAATATTTTAGCAGTATTATTTAGATATAACTGATATACAACAAAGTGCACATAAGTATGTGATTTTATGTTTTCATGTATGCATATACATGTGAAACCTGAACTACAATAAAGATAATGAACTTAGCCATAACCCCCAAATATATCTTTGTGCCTTTACATAACCCCTCACTCCAGCCCTTTTCCTCTTTTGCTCCTCTATCCCCAGGCAACTGCTGACATGCTTTCTGTTACAATATGTTAGTTTGCATTTCTTAGAGTTTTACATAAATGGAATAATACAGTATATATTCTTTCCTTTTGGTCTTGCTTCTTTCCCTTAGCATGATTATTTCACAACTGTAACTATAATTATTCATCAGCATTGTAGCATGAACCAATAGCCTCTTCCTTTCCATTTATACCATGCCATAGTCACTTATTGATAGGCATGTAGAATTTTCCTGTTTTAGAAAAAGACTTGTGTGCAAGTCTTTGTATGTACATATGCTTCTCTTCTCTTGGGTAAATAACTAGGGGTATAATGTCTGCATCATATGGTAGGTATATGTCTAACATTTAACACATTTTAAAAACTACCAAAATTATCCTAGGTGATTGTCACGTTTTACATTCCTATCTGTAGTGTACGAGAGGTCTAATTCCTCCACATCTTTGCCCAAATTTGGTATGGTCAGTCATTTGAATTTTAACCATGGTAAAATTATGCAGAGGTATTTCACTGTAGTTTTAATTTGTATTTCCCTAGAGACCAGAAAAGTTTAACAACTTTTCATGTGTTTGCCATCAGTATAGCTTCTTTAGTAAAGTTTCTGTTCAATGTTCTCTGATTTTTATTAAATTGTTTTCTTATTATTGATTTTTGACAGTTTTGTATATATTATAGATAGGAGTGATTTTAAAACATGTTTTTAAAATATTTTCTCACAGTCTGTGACTTGCCTTTTCATTGTATTAGCAAAATCTTTGGATAATGTATAATTTACCAATTTGTTTTCTTATGGATTTTGATTTTGGTTTCATAATATATCTTTGCCTAACTCAAGTTAACAAAAGTTTTTCTCTTATTTTTCTTTTTTAACTAGAAGTCACAGAGTTTTAGGTTTGACATTTAAGTCTGTGATCCATTTTTGAGTTTGTTTTTGCATGTGTTGCAAAGTATTGATTGAAGTTCTTTTTTTTTTTTTTCTATTTCTTTTTGCATCCTGGCACCTGTTGAAAAGACCACTCTTTGTCCTTTGCACATTGGTTGAAAATAAGTTATCTACACATGTGTGACCATTTCTGGACTTCCTACTGTGGACTTCATTAATCTCAATATCTACTCTTATGCACCTAATATCTGAGCATTATTACTGTAGTTTAACAGCAAGTTTGAATCAGGTAAGTAAATCTTCCAATTTTGTTTTTATTTGGCAAATTTTGTACGATATGCTAGTTCCTTTGTGTTTCCATACATATTTAAAACAATTTGTCAATGTATAAAATGACTAGCTGGGATTTTGGTTGAGATTACATAGAATCTACAGATCAATTGATGAAGAAATGTCATCATGAAACTAATGTACATTACTCTCCTAATGTACAAATGTATGACCTCTCCCCATTAATTTGTATCTTCTATAATTCCTCTCAACAAATACTGTAGGGTTTAGTATACAGGTCTTCCAGATTTTAAAAATTCATTCATAAATATAATACTTTATATTTTTATACTAGTATAAATGATATTGCTTTTTAAGATTTTAACTTTCATTTGTTTATTCCTAATCTACAGAAGCATAATTAATTCTTATATTTTGACCTTAAATTTACTTATTGTTTTCCGGAACTTTTTGTATATAACCTTTAGAAGTTTAGACAACTGCATAATCTGCAAATAAAAGACAGCTTCACTTTTTTTTGCATCTATCCTTAGAGTTTTCTTGGTAGGACACTTTTAAACTCTAAATTACAATAGATTTCTTTAGTTGCATTCTTAAGGAGCATCTGCAAGGACTGCCATGTCTCTTCAAATCACTGAGACTGATGGTTTCTATTTGAGCTCACTTCCGCTGCCTCCGGCCATAACTTGTGCAATCTTATGTCCCTTCTCTTGAGAAACACAGTGTTATCTAATATTCAATATCTGAAACCCATTATAATTTTAATCTTTGTTACCCTACCTTGAAACAAAGCAGAGGTATCAAGTATTCCCATTATATAATATCTTCTATTTAGAAAAAAGAAAAAAAAAGATTTCCTCTGTTTGGTCTCTCTTCCAAAGCCACAACATCACACTGGCTTAAAATAAATCCCTTAAACATTATTTGTTTTCAAACTAAATTTATATAAAGTATCATCTTCCCATCTAACATTGTATAATTATTTCATTCTTAATTATAAAAATGACTCCACTGTATTACCAGTTGGTAGCCTGATGCAAAACTTTGTTATACAATTTTGAGGGGATTTGTATATTTAAATTTGGCATTCACATTCTATTTCCAAGACTTATTATCCTCTTTGCATTTCAGGTAACTGTAGGTAAAAGTGATCTCTAAAAATACAAGCTTTTTCATTGTTTGGGAGTAAATGACTGAAATCAGGTAACAGGTATTATTCTGTCAAGACATTGATATGTCACTGGATGAAAAATATTTCCTCTTTAGTCTTCTATCATATTCCTATCTGACACCAGTAAGGCAGATATCAGGTCCTCATCACAAAGGTTTTTTAAAGTCAATAACTAGCAAGAGATACAAATCTCCCTGTTCTTCATTGATGTCACCAGTTCTCAGAATCAAAGTTCAGAATAATTCAAGAAAACTTATGTTAATCTTGGCTTCTTTAAAAAATATAAACATTACCATGGATAATTGTGGAAAAAATTATATAGGCAATATGCATGAATCAAGTATGTGTTGAATTTGGGGAAGCAGAAGCTGTTTTAGAAGTCATAACATCTCAGTCCCTGACCTAAGACTACTTTGAACAGGTTGTTTGACATAGAGTTCATTAGAACCATAGTGATTCTATCTATAAGAGGAAAACTTTTTTTTGTGATGGTCAAATGAGAGACAGAATCTTAAAAGACACTACAAAAATTATAAAGAAAAATATAAAGTCAATATAGACTCACTATTGCTAGCTATAATTTGTGATCCAAATTATGGTCCTAATTTTCTTCCAATCTATATCATGGATGTAAGAATAAGATAAGTATTATCTAGTCATTATGAAAAGAGAAGTTAAAATATGTTGCAATTCAGAAGAAGAAAAAGAGCTTGAATGCTATATATGTACTTTAAAAAATAGAATCTGAAGGCAGCACCCTCATTAATGGCTTTGAGTGATGAAAATATGAGAAAAATTCAGGTGTGTCTTTGATTCCTGTCCAAACATATCTGATGTTTCCTAAGCAAGCATAAAATTAGAAGTATTTTAAGTAAATGGTATATGTAGCAATTGCAATTCATTCTCATCCAACATTAACTAAAATAAACATCAAATCAGAAAGCTTGGAATACTGTATACAGAAATCAATACATAAGCAAGTTAAGCTTCCAAATAAAGTTAAAACACATTTTTCATACTGAACTTTACAGCTTTTGAAATGATACTTTTCCATTTTATCAATACTTTCTTGAATAAAAGAATTCTATTTTTCAGGGAACATGCTGTCAGTAGAAAAGAGAGAGTGTCAAAATGGGGTCACAAAATAAAGCTCAGGCCCTGGTCCAGGTCTATGTCCTTTCATTTAGGATCCATGAGATCCTTCCTTAGTAAAGACAAGTCAGATCAGATCACAGAGTATCCTCCTCCAATACATAACAAAATACAAAAATCAAGAGGATTCAGATGAAATATACTGACAGCACTATCTAAAGAAGGAAGCACAACCTCCCAACATATTCTTTGAACACTCTGGCTGAAAGGAAAAAATAGAGATGCTCGTGTATTTAAGCATCACCACTACTCACAGTAATAGTGGCAGGAAAAGGAGGTAATTGATAAAATCCTGACTATTCTTACAGAACCCAATTTTGAGAGGAAATAAAATATAAAAGGAGTCTGAGGAAATAAACTCTTGAATCTGAGGAGTAATCTCAAGAGTATTATGAGCACAACATTTCATTAAATGTGGAAGTTTCCAAAGGGTTTATCACCTTTATCTTTATAGACTGAAAGAAAAATAAGATCATGAAAAAAAATGATCATAAACATAAAAAGATAACTATTTTCAGGGGTGTGAAAGTTTTTAAATATGTCCTTAAATTCTTGGATATTCTTTCCCCTTGAGTTATCCTATACCTGTCCCACCATTGACTGTTGTGCATATCTAGCAGGCAGATTATTGTTCTTGTTAATTCACAGATCTTCAAATCAAAAGAAACTAAACATGGAAAATTTTACCTAAGCACATACACGCAAGGACGCTTCATCCATACCTGGACCTAATTTAGATACCAACAACTTGGACTTCAAACTGAGGGTGTAAAAGGATGAAGATTTAGGGGTCTTGTAGGATGTAAGTGCATTTTGCATAAATATTTAGAGGTTAGAAGCCTGACTATGGTGGTTCTAAAATACGTACACAAATAAACAGATTCTCCTTCCTTTGTAGAGAATACCTGTCCCTTGAGTGTGGGCTATTAGTAATGACTTGCTTTTAATGAATAGCCTCTGTCAGAAACGGTGGAGTATGACTTCCCAGTGTAGGTCAGAGAGGCATCATGGCTTCCGTATTTCTCTTTTTCAGATTTTCACTTGGAGAAAGCTATCTGCCTTGAAGTGAGGACACACTATCAGTCCTGTGCAAATGCCCACGTAGTGAAAAACTGAGGTCCCTCCCCAAGAGCCAGCAAGGAACTGAAGCCTCTTGCCAACAACCACATAAATGAGTTTGGGAACTGATTCCATAGCCCCAGTCAAGCCCTTGGCTGCTCACCAGTCTGAGTAGAGAACCTCATAATTCTTTTGAGCATTGGCAAAGTACTCAGAAGACTTTAGCCTTAGTAGAAGGACAAAATTAGCCCCAAACATTATTCTGCTACCATTTAACAATGCTTAAAAGCCATACCTGAAGACTTAAGCTGATTCTAATTAATGTAACTATGTTCCAGAACAAAGATCACGAATATTGATAGAAGTGCAAAAATAGAACCCAACAATGTAAAACTGATAATATCTAGAATCTAATAAAATTATTAGAGAACCAAAGTACCAGTTGTCTATAATCCACAACAAGGAAAAAAACTTAATCAATCAAAATAGTGAACAGACATAGATGACAGAATTAGTATACAAAGACATTAAAGCACTCATTATAACTATATTTGATATGTTTAAGAAGTTAGAAAACAGACTGATCACGTTAAATATAGACATACAAAAGACCCATATCAAACTTTTTAGAGGTGAAAACTATAATTTTTTTCATGATGTTCTGAAATCTTCAAGAAAGAGCTATTAATACAGGAATTAATTTGGGTGTTAAACTTTTTTTTTTGGCACATGTAGAATTCCATTTATGTTTTTCAAAAATACCCATAAAACAATACCATAATCAGTTGGTTTTGCTATGATGCTTGTTTTTAGAACAATTTGTTATGACACAACTGATATATTAGAAAACAATTTGAGCATTAAGATAAATTTCATGATTGCTTATGTGCAATTTCATCCATGAGAAATTAGGCAAAAACAGGAACTCAGCTACATGGTAATCCAAAAATCACAAACACAGACATGCACATCAAAATCCACCAGCTACCTATGATCTCTCAGATGAAAAAATATAGTAGACAGGATTAAAAGCCAATAAGATGTTGCAGAAGAAATACTAGGGAACTTGAAAATATATGAATAAAACATACATAAAACAAAACCCAGAAACAACAAAGACTGAAAACAATGAAAAGAGGATCAGTTCTGTGGGACAATAACAAGTGACCTGATCTACATGTGAAAGGAGACGCTTAACAAGAGAAGAGAGACATAAAATATATCTTAAGAAAAAAATTTCAAATATGTCCCCAAAATTTGGTGAAAATAATAAACCACAGATCCAAAAAGCTCAACAAAACTCAAGCAAAAGAAATAGGACAAAAAAAAAAAAAAGGAACTACTAAAAAAAAGGCACATCATAAAACCAATGATAAAAAACAATCTTACATAGTCAGACAAAGAAAGACACATGTGTAGAGAGGAACAAAGGTAAGAATAACAGATGACTTCTCAACAGAAACAATCTAATCTGGAAGACAGTGGAGAAACATCTTTAAAGGATAGAAATAAATGTCAATCTATAATTATTTATTCAGAAAAAAATGTTTCACAAAAGTGAAACAAAGGCATTTTCAGAAATGCAAAAGCTGAAAGAATTCATCACCAGCATACCTTGCTATAAGAAAAAGTAATCAGTCTGGCAGAAAGAAAAAAATACCATATGCAAATCTGCATGTAAACAAAGGAATGAAGAGAAATGAAAATAGAAATTATGTGAGTAATTATAAAATTTTTCTTATTATTTAAATCTCTTTAAATGGTAATTGACCATCTAACAAACAAACAAACAAAAAAAACAATGTCCTAGGCAGAATAATGTACCCTCCCACCAAAAACATGCACATTCTAACCCTCAGAACATGTGACTATGTTAGGCTACATTAAAAAGAAGAATTAGAGTTGCAAATAGAATTAAGGTTGATAATCAGCTGACCTTGAGATGGGGAGATAATCTTGGATTATCTAAGTGGGCCCATAGTGATCACAAGGGTCCTTATAAGTAAAAGGGGAAGGCAGTAGAGTGAGAGTGTCAGACTGATGTGGTATGAGAAAGCCTTGATCAGCTATTGCTGAATTGCAAGGGCACCAAGATCCAAGGAACGTGCCAGCCTCTAGAATACGGTAAAGGCAAGGAAACAGATTCTCCCCTTAAGTCTTCAGAAGAAACACAGCCCTGCTGATATCAGAGTTTTAGCTTACTGAGACCTATTTTGGACTCCTTACCTCCAGAACAATAACATAATAAATTTGTGCTGTTTAAAGACATTAAGTATGTGATAATTAGTTAAGCAGCCATAGGAAACTAATACAATAAGCAATAGAAATGTATTGTGGGGTTTATAACACAAGCCAAAGTAAAAAGTATGAAAAGTAGCATAAATGCTGGAGGGGAGAAATGGAAACATTCTTCTGTTAATTTCTTATATCTAAAATGGTATTATATCACTTGAAGTAGACTGTGATAATTTAAGTATGTATAATACAAATCCTAAAATAACTACTAAAATAATACAATAAAGAATTAGCTAAAAAAAAATGAAGGTATTATGAAATCACAAAAATACTCAATACAAATGGAGAAAAAGGAAAGAGAAACAGAAAACAGATGAAACAAATAGACAACACACCACTACTGTAGCAAAACCTAGCCTATATTGATTAACACACCAGTTAAATGATCATTTCAATATAAAGAAACAGATATTGTCACATATGCAGAAAACCTTTATCTTATGTTTATTAATCATTTAAAAGAGCTCTTTGAAATAAAACCAAACAACTTAGAGATGAATCAAAATAAAACTTAAATTGGAGAAGGTATTACAAAAACATTAGGGCTGTAAATAAGGAATACTGCTTTAGAATATTAATATTACAAATCTCAAATTAAAAATAAGAAAAAATCGATAAATAGAGGCATAGAAAAAGAAATATGTGTAACTGAAAATGTCTTCATTTTATCAATAGTCGGAGTTAAACTATACCACACTTAAGGTAAACTGTGTTTGGCTTTAAAAATGAATTTCTGTATTTATAATCTTTTTAATATAGAGGAAAATTTAGGTGTTTTTTATTAAGTTCATTAATTCTTACATTTTCATATCTAATTATTTTCATATGTTATATTTAGTTTAATATGATTTTATTAAAATAACATGCAGAATAAAATGTCAAAAATCTCAAGAGTTCTGACTATAAATTTATCCCTCTTCTTATCCATGTGTGAAGTCTGTGAGGGACAGTCTATGAGTCTATGACTGAAGCCTGAAACAACATCTTTCTACAATTGATAATTAGGGCAATTTTCTTTACATCTTCTTTTACTTCCTACATTGCTGTGGTTTTCTTACGAAGAACATGTAAAATCACTATTTGTAAAAATAGCATTTAATCTTAAATGAGTTGAACTGTTCAGACCCATGTTTTTTAAAATATTTTTTACCTACAGAGGGAAAAAAGGAATCACAAATATCTTTCTAAAAGATGGTATGTAATGCTTATATGAGAAAATACGAGAAAATGTAGTGTGAACTAGAATGTTGCATGTAATAGCTATCATTTTTACCAAGTTAATGCTAACATCCCTAATCTGCCATCTTCTCAGACTCATCCTCCAACACCAACAAACAAAAAACCCCACCAACAGGCTGATTTCTACCTAAAACTTAAGTGAATTACATCACACTTTATGAGGTAGCTCCATTTACTTTATTATTTTATACTTACTAAATTGAAATATAACAAATACACAAAGGTATCTAAGTAAATACAAAATTACATGTAATTATATAAATATACAGCTCTATTAATTTTCTGAAATTGAACATACCCATAAAACTTCTACTCAGAACAAAAAAAGAGAATATTATATCAGCATTCCCATAAGCACCCATTATGCTCCCTCCTATTCCCGAGTCCCCTCCCCAAAGAGATTCTGATTCGCATTACCATAGATTAGTTTTCTGGGATTTTGAATTTATAGAATAGACTCACAATCTATGTATTCTTTTGTGTCTGGCTTACTTTACTCATTATATTATTTTTTGACAATCATTTTGTGATTATGACTGTGAGATTAATCCATAATATTGCTTGTATCAGTAATCTGTTTGTTTTCATTGATTTATAGAATTCAATTGTATGAATACGCAAATTATCTGTTCTACCTGTTGATGGACATTTGGGTAGTTTCTGGGTTTTAACTGTGGCAAATACTGCTGCTATGAACATTTCTGTATATGTCTTTTAGTGTGTGTATGCATGCATTTCTGTTGGGTATATAACTAGGACTACTAAAATAAGTGAATGTTAGGTTGAATAGGAACTGCCAAAAAGTTTTCCAGTGTTGTTTTACAAGATAGGTTCCCAAGGCCATGTATGACAGTTTCAGTTTCCCCACATTCCTGACACTTGGAGTTACAGTAATTTTCATTTCAGTCCTTATGGATGATGTGTACTGAAACCTCGTTGTGGTTTCATTTTGTATTTCCCTAATTACTAATTAGTTTGAGCCTTTTGCATGTTTACCAGCCATTTGGATAACCTGTCTTGTAAAGTGCTTGTTCAAGTGCTAACTTCTTATCTACTGGAATGTTTGTCCTTGTTGATTTGGAAGAGTTCTTTATTCTGCATATGAAATAGCTTCACTTTGAAATTAAAACAGTTATAGGCAAACCAGAATTCTTTTATTTGAGTTTATTTCAATGTGATACTAAGTAACAAAAATAACCTTAACAATTGTGTCTCTCCATATAAAGAAGTATAATGACAATGATGATGGTGGTGGTGAAGATTGATATATATATATATCCACACACACACACACATCAGGGAAGGCAACTAACATTTATTGAGAGCATGTTCTATACTAAGAGCTTTATATTTTCCAATAAACATAAGAGGTACATATATTATATATTTTACTTCTTAAAGAAGTGAGATAACTTGCCCAAGGTCACATAGGGAAGTGGCACCATGTGTATTGCAATGAGAACCTCTCTGGTCATGAATACAAGATAACCTAAAGCACAAGAAGAGGACACTGTGAGGCTTTTGCATCCAGAAGAAAGGTAGCAAATCAGAAGATCAAGACTGAAGAAGAAACTGAGTGTTTCCTTTTATTTGGGGGAAAAATTAATTTTTGTTCCATTCTCAGATGTCATCGCACTCAAGTGTTATTTGTTAAAATTATATTAGAAAGCACCACACACACAATAAGTGTCATATAGTAGACACTCAGAAAATGTTTCCTGTATTAAAAACCAGAATTTTAATTTCACTTTCTCTATAAGCGCAGAGAACTTCTAAATTGTTAATGCAAAGTGTCTTTATTCAAGTCTAATAAGGAAAAAATTTAAAATATTGCCTATGTATTCAGTGTAAGATAATCAGGCAGATATTGTACAATGTAATGCATAGTTTTGTAACACCTTTTTTTCTGTAAAAGAAATCACTTGATGTACATTTAAACTTGAAAAAGAATTCACTGGCACAGTATTTGACGAAGGAAATCTGACTTTTTTCTTTTTTAACAACAATTCACACCTGCAGACAAAATCTTTCCCAATAAGTAAATCAGGTACCCACTCCAATCTCAAGTAAAAGAAAAAAATTCACACTCTAAACTAAAATTAATATGCTACAAATTTATCCATAGATTTACATGCATATTAATACACATTGACACACATAATTTGAAAGAAATATATGTATTTGCCGTGTAAAAATGTAAAGTGAAAGACCTTACCTGCTTCTTCTTCCCTTCATCTACCGTATATAACCACAGTTTGGGCTATTCCTTACATATCTCAGATATAGAGTTCCTTCCCGTTTCCTGACGTTTTCAGGATAAACCAATGTTTCGCAACTTCTTTCCAGAATCTGGAGCTCACATCCACTTTTAGGAATTTGACCTATGCCAATTTAGTTTTTCGCAGAGAGTCAGATTCCCTTTGGAGAGAGTGGGCAGTTCCCAGTGGCTGTAGATAATTGAGAGCAGAGGTTTTCCTTCGCTACAGCCTCACTAGCAGGTAGAGCTAGAGTGAAAGCAAGGTCAGGGCCAATTTTCCACACATGTAAACACTTTACAGGCACAAAAAATATATAATCTGTATATAAGCTCAATGTAGTTCCCACTTTCTATCTTCTTCTATAAGCTCCTCTTCTAATATAATTGCTCAAAGGCAGGTGTAAAACTATACTAAAGAAACAATAAGTTCACCTTCAAATTACACTAGGAGATAGATCCTCTTTTAAGTGAGTAGAATAGGACAGAATAGGACAGTTTTGATCTACAGCCCTTCTCTAAAGATTCTTACTTGCCCAAATTCATATAACCTATTTATGAAGACTTAAGTGCTGGTACAAAAGGTCTAATTAACACCAGATATTAAACAACATTCATTTTACAATTGAAAAATTATTTTCAATATACCATGTTAACTATGCATATCTCAAGGACAAACTCAGTGATGTTTGCGGTTTTTGCTTTAGCTGCTTCTAGAATGTAGATGCTTAATCAGAATACTTCACATTCTAACAAACTGCACCACAACAGAGTCTAGCCTCAAGTATGTAAAGAATATAGAGAGACAGAATTCTCAATCAAACAAATACGTTGGCCACGGAGATTGCACAGGTGTGATTCCTTGGTAACCCAGGAGTGTCTGGCAGGTTCTGCCACAGCACTGTTAAGAAACTCAAGCCTCGAGGTCCTGCTGTGACCAGAAGTTTGGTGGGTGGCTTATTTGTGCCACAGTTGCCCTCCCTGTGCCATGGTCCCCATCAGAGCTAGGTGCTTCCGATGAATTCTCTTGTTGAGCCACTTCTGTGATCTCTGCATCAGGCCTACTCCCAGTGACCCACCCCCCAGAACCTCCCAGGCCTAACTATTCCAAACATATCTTCAAAGGAAAAGCTCAAATCTCAGCTTTTCTAAAGTCAGAGCCAGGACACTTTCCTTCGCTCTCTTCCCACAACTTCCTACTATTATTTCCTCCTGTCCTTTAATACCAAAGATCTCTTGCTTACATATTTCTTGGACAGTGAAGCTTCATTGCAGATAATGGGTTCATGCATTTAAAGAACAAAAAAGGTTTAATTACAACTTTTTTCCCCAACAAAAAGCTTGCATTTTTTAGTCAATTTCTAATTTTTTAACCCTTAAATGCCACGGGCTGTTTATTCCCCCTTTCCTAGACAGAAGAGAGTGTTGCCAAGAGAGACCAGAATTTTGAAATGACAGTGAGTTGTTCACCTTTTTCTGAGGGGAAAATGCTAAACGTGCTTCAATGGAGATACCTTTTCCTAAAGGTGAGAAACAGAATTTTCTGTGAGACCTCTGTCTTCCCAGTAGAAAATAGCACAGGTTTATTTTCTGAAGGCATTTTTTACATCATGATGTAAATGGTAGCTTATGTGTTGGGGTATCTTGCTTAAGAGTCTAATTTAGAAATCACAGGTAATGACCTCCATCTTTATATACAGTAAATGTGATTAATATAATGTAATATAATATTACACAATATAGGCTTGGAACTTTAGGAAGAAGTAGAGTTGTTTTTCACTTTGTTTTTGTTTTTCACAGAAATGTATTCGATACAAGTTATTGAAACCATATTTGATGTGATAGATGCTATTGCAGAAACTGGATATTCGACGGTGAACAGAGTGCCCTGCCTTATGGAGCTCAACCTGGAATTACTCAAACCATACATTGTTCTATAACTTTTTTCCCCATTAAAAATATGTAATGTTAGGGAAGAATTCCAAATAATTTATGCAGATACTTCTCCCTCTAGAAGGGGAGCTTAAGTCATCCCCTAACCCCTCCTGAATGCGGGCTGCCCTTAGTGATCTGATTCCAAAGAATAGAGTTTGGAGAGGGGAAAAACAAAACTTCACAGTGGAGAGACCTCAAAAATACTACTTTAGCCTGCGATCAAGTTTAATTTCATCATCAATGAGTTATGTTGATCCCATGAGCCCTTGATATAATGTGATAAGAACAGCACTTTACCTCAGTAGTCTTCCTCCCTAAAAGCCATAACCCCAGTCTAACCATGAGATAAGCATAAGACAAATTCCAGTTGAAGGGCATTCTACAAAATATCTGACTAGTACTCCTCAAAACTGTCAAAGTCCTCAAAAACAGGGAATTCAGAGAAACTGTCACAGTTTAGGGGCACCTAAGGAGACATGACAACTGAATATCCAGTTCCCAAATGGGATCCTGGAACAGAAAACCACATGAGGGAAAACATAGTGAAATATGAATAAAGTATTGAGATTAGTTAATAATAATGTATCAGTACTGGTTCCTTAACTGTGTCAAATATACCATAATAATGTAAGACGTTAACAAAAGGTGAAAGGGTGTGAGGTAGGGGAAATCTCTGTATCATCACTGTAAACATTTCTCTAAAAACTATTCTAAAATAAAGCGTAGGTTAAAAAAATGTATACACAGTTGACTCAAACAACATGGGGGTTGGGGCGGCCACCATCCATGCCCTCGAAAATCCATGTATAACTTATAGTCAGCCCTCTGTATTCCAGGTTCTGAATCCACAGATTTAACCAACTCTAGTTCGTGTAGTACTGTTTTAGTTACTATTAAAAAAAAGTCTGCTTATAACTGGACCCACGCATTTCAAACTCATGTTGTTCAAGGGTCTACTGTGTGTGTGTGTGTGCACGTGTGTGTACATGTATATATGTATGTATCTCCAGGTAGTTATCACTTCCAGTACTTCTTATTCCTTTGTAAAAATTCAGGTTTCCACTGGGCATTGCTTTCCCTCTCTTGAGGACTTCCTTTACCATTTCTTGTAGTTCAGGTCTACTGATGATGACTTTGTTTAGTTTTGTTTGTTTTTTGTCTATGATGGTCTTTGCTTCATTTTCATTTTGAAAAATCTTTTCACTGTGTAAATAATTATAGGTAAAGAGAATATTTTTTCTTTCCATTCTTTAAAGATATTGCTCCACTATTTTCTAGCTTGTATTGCTTTTGATAAGAATTCTGCCACCATCTTTGTTCCTGTGTATGTCGTGTTTTTTCCCTCCGGATGTTTATAATATTATCCCTTTATCACTGGTTTTAAGCAATCTAATTATGAGGTGCCTTGGTGTAGTTTTCTTCACATATTTTGTGTTGGGGATTTATTAAGCTTTGGGATCTGTGGGTAAAGTGAGTTGAATGATGGCTCCCCAAAAGTTATACCTACCACCCAGAAGTTGTGAATGTGACTTTATTTGGATAAAAGGTCTTTGCGGATGCAATTAAGGATCTGAAGATGAGGTCACACTGAATTATCTTTATGGGCACTAAATCCAATAATAAGTGTCCTTATAAAAGACAGTCAGAGAGAGATTTAAGATCCAGAAGTTTATGTTAAGATGGTGGTAGAGATTAGAATCAAGCAGCCACAAGCCAAGGAATGCTGAGAGTTACTAGAAGTTGCTTTGGAACTTCTTTTAGAACCCTCAGAGGGAGCATGGTCTTGCTGACACTTTGACTTAGGACTTCTTTTTACCGTTCTTTTAAGCATCAAGTTTGTGGTAATTTGTTATGACAGCCCAAGAAAACTAATAGCATGGATTTAGGTGTTCAATCAAATTTGGAAAAATTCCAGCCATTATTATTTTTATTTTTTTTGTGTGTGGTACGCGGGCCTCTCACTGTTGTGGCCTCTCCCGTTGCGGAGCACAGGCTCTGGACGTGCAGGCTCAGCGGCCATGGCTCACAGGCCCAGCCACTCCGCGGCATGTGGGATCTTCCCGGACCGGGGCACAAACCCGTGTCCCCTGCATCAGCAGGCGGACACTCAACCACAGTGCCACCAGGAAAGACCCCCCCCAACAGCCACTATTTCTTCAAATATATTTATTCCTTTATTCTCCTTGTTGGGGACTTTGATTACATGTATATTTAGCCAACTAAACTTTCCCCAAAGTTCCCTAATGCTGTTTATTTCAGTATTTTTCTCTCTGCATTTCATTTTATATTGTTTCTATTACTATGTCTTCAAGTTCACTAATATTTTCTTCTGCAATGTATAATCTACTATTACTCTCATTCATTGTATTTATCTCAGACACTGTAGTTTTCATCTGTAGAAGTTTATTTTGGCTCTATTTAAAATATCCTGTATATCTCTTTTTGTATATTCAATCTCTCCTCGTGCTTTTTAACATGTGGAATACAATCATATTAACTCTTTTAATGCCTTGCCTTCTAATTTGATCATTGGCGTCAGTTCTGGGACAGTTTCAGTGGATTTTTTTAAATCCTCACTATGAGTTACATGTTTTCTATGTCTTTGTATGCTGGTAAGTTTGATTGGATGCAACAAAGTGTGTCTCAGTCTACTAAGGCTGCTATAACAAAAAATACCATAGACTCCATGGCTTAAACAACAAACATCTATCTCTCACAGTTCTGGAGGCCGGGAAGTCCAAAGTCAAGGCACTGACAGACTTGATGTCTGGTGAGAACCCACTTCCTAGTTCAAAGATGGCCATCTTCTAACCGTGTCCTCAGGTGGTATAAGGGGTGAGGGAGTTCTCTGGGGTCTCTTTATAAAGGCACTAATTCTATCATGAGGGCTTTGCCCTCAGGGCCTAATAGTCTCCCAAAGACCCCACCTCCTATTATCAGCATATTGGGGACTAGTTTTCAACATATGAATTTTGGAGGGACACAAACAATCTATAGCTTTGTGAATTTTACACTTCAGGCACTGTTTTTTGTTTGTTTCTTTGTTTCTTTGTTTTTAATTCCTGTAATATGCTTGGAGTTTGTTCTGGGAGGTAATGTAGTTACTTCAAAACAATTTAATATATTTGCATCCTGCTTTTCTGCTTACTTAGGCAGGACCAGAGTAGCATTTAGTTTTAAGTTAATTTTCCCCAGGACTGAAGCAATACCATTCTTGGTAACATAACCAATTCTTCATGCATTATGAGGCTTTCTGCTCTGTTAGGAACAGTCACCCTTCTTGGCCCTGTGAGACCTTCAGCAACTCTTTCTTCTCATACTTTAGGATGTTTCTTATCCTAAAATCAAGTAGTATCCCCAGACACATGCACTGATCAGTATTCTCTGCATATTCTGGGGGACCATCTGAAAATGAGCTCTCTCTCTCTTCACATGTCTCTCCTATCTGGTACTCTGCTCTGTGATCTCTTGCTGACTTGGCTTCCCTGGAATCATAGTAAAGTCCCCTCAACTTAAGAAAGCCACTGCACTTAATTTAGGTCTGTTTTCTCTGTGCCCTGGCTTGGAAACCTTTCCAGGCAATGAACTGGTTTAGTCAGAGGGTGTACCTCATTGGTTTCCTATCTCTCAGGAAAGGCTGTCCTTTGACTGGTGTCCAATGTCTTGAGTGCTGTTGCTTCTTATATATTATCCAAATGTTTTTGTGGTTTCAGGTGACAGAGTAAATCCCATTCCATTTTTCTCCAACTTGACCAGAATCAAATTTCTCCTTAACTTTAGATTGCATGCCAGACACTGTAGATAAAAACATTTAGCGTCTCCAGAGGAAGTCACTTTCCCCAAATATAAATTTTCCTTTGGCAAGGAGAAAGAGCAGCAGCACATCACTTTGATGCTGTTGAGGTTGGGGTTTACACTTCATTAGAACTGGCACACTTTACTTTTTCCCATTGTCCGAAGGCATAGTACTTCTGAGGTTTCAAAGAAAAGCTGAATATTTTTACCAAGTCCCTCTGACTTGGCAGGACACGAACTCCAACCTATCTTTGTATGCCTAGAAGCTGCTAAAGGCTTTGTACAGCTCTTCATCCTCCAAGCTATACTTTTCTGCTGAGTTCTTTAGAGTATAATCTTATGTGTGCAGTTTGGGAGTCAGCTAACTATTTGAAAGAAATTTTATGCAGATTTGGGGATTCCCCTCTCTGTGGCTTCCTCTGACATTTTTCTCCTCAATTTTCAGCTTCCCTTGCAAACTCCAACAGTGCTCTCTATTTCCTCAGTCCAATGAGACTGCTGCTTACTGCAGGCTTCATCTGTACCCAGAGGATCTGAGAGATGTCCTCAGGGAAAAAGCTTGGTATATATTGAACTTACCTAGTAGTTCCCCCTTATTTCAAGAATCAGATCCTTTCTAGTTTATCCTCCCTACTTTAGTTGTTCTTCAGTGCCTTCAAATACTTGCCTTTTATATTTTGTCCAGCTTTAGTAATTGTTATTGGCAGGAGTTTTAGTCTGTTACTTTGCCATGACAACAACCAGTACTCTTTCTGATATTTGGAAAGCCTTTAGAAATATCAATACTTGGGCCTCACTCCAGTCTAATTAAATCAGAATATCTGCAAGTAGCGTCCAGGCATTCGTATTTTTAAATTCTTTCCAAGTGACTCTAATATGCATACAGATCTGAGAACCACTGGTCTAGCTTGACTAGTACTGAGAGCTGGCTTGGATTTCTTTAATCCAAATAAAAATCCCTGTGGTCCTAAGCTTAGAAACAAATTTAATTGCAAGAGTTTTAGTGGGTGGATAAAGAGCTCCTAGTCTTGAGGAGCAGGAGGAATTTCTTGCAGGAGTATCCTTTCTTTCTCTCTAGCTCCAATGCATTGATGGCAATTCCACAGAAGCTCATTCCCTGTATTTACAGTGAGCTGGACTCAGGGTAATCACCACAGCTATAAATGAGAGGAGAAACTGGTATAGCCTTTTTCCAACCCTTCAATTAACCCCTCAGACTTGCCCACTGCTCACTTCAACTTCTAACACATACTACCTCTGATATCAGGGCTATTCTAGAGTTCTGACAGGAAAAAAAAATTCCAGAAAGTATTTTAACTATCGATACATGGGATTTCAGGTTTCTTGGACATAGGAAGGTTGGAATTCCAAGCAACCCCTTGGCTTTATTACTTCCAAAATTTTCCTTAATATTAAAGCCTTGTGATTGGATTCTTAGTAGATTTATATCACATTTAGAAATTTACTCTTAATTTTATATTTCTTGTGCAATTGTAATAAGTGTATGGTTGAATATGAAAGGTACCAGTATAATGACCTGGTAGTTTTAGGCTACAAAACAGAATATTTTGGTTCAGACCACGGCTTTTATTTCCATTGAGTTTACAATATTTCCTCTGCTTCTCTTCAAATCTTAGAAAAAATATATATATAGGTCAAAGTGGTTAATGGTCTTAAGTGAACAGTCATGTCAAATAATTCAATACATCTTGATGGTTAAGTCATAAATGCTCAGGAATACATCACACTGTTTTGCCAACTTCCTTCTCCCAAGGTAGCTTACTGGGGATAGCCATCTCTTTCTTTGCTGTGAAATGTCCATTAGATTATCTACTTTATGTGAGACATGACTGTTTAAAACTTAGAGTTTTCCCTTAAGAGAAAGACAAAAATCTAACTGCCTCACTATTAAGTCACTGGCTACTCAATGATTATTACCTTCTGAATTATAGGTCTTTATTGGCATTAAGGAAAGATGATCTTTGGGAAACACTTCATTTCATTTTCTGAGTGAACAGTAAGCCAAAATGCTAAAATTCACACTTACATCTCTTGATAAATCATAACCCAATGCTGAGAAGCTAGTCCTAACAAATACTTTTCCTTTTCCATCATTCGCATGATTGAATAAAATTTTGTATCCTTGTCACCTTAAAATATAGCTTCTTTCTCAACTAAGACAATGACTGCTGATTCATCCAACGCACTCCAACTTTTATTGCAAAAGCCTAGAAACTTATCAAACAACAAGAATTTGGGGGAAAAGCCAGAAAGAGGCCAGGAAGAAAATAAAATAAATAGAAAAGAGATAAACTTGTGATGAAATTATAAAAGAAATCCAAGATTATTTAGAAGAAAATTCAATTAAAGTTTGGTAACTTTTACAAGTATTTAAAATATAATTGCAAGTTCACTGATATCCTATACTCCATCTTCACTGAAAACAGGAAAAAAATACGTGTTTAAAATTAGTCCATGGGGACTTCTGTTAGATAAAGGGCATAATCTCTGCTCAATAGGTAATTAGCAAATGAATGATACTCAAAGTTATCCAACATCTGGAGAGATTACTAAAAGAGTCTGCAGAAAATCCCTGCCAGAGCTCCTTTGGCAAAGGGCATCCTAGGTGCCTCTAATGGCTGTTTTAGACACATTCATGAAACTGCCTCTTAAAGACTTTTTTACTGTATAATACAAGCGCTTCATGACTTACAGAGAATAACATATGTTTAAAAGGAACTTCACTGACACCTGCTGTGTTCAAACCACATAGCTGAGAGAAAGTAGAGAAGAAGTAAGAGTAAAAGGAGAGGAGATAAGAAATAATTTTTAAAAGAAAGAAACAAGTGGTGAGAGAGGGAGGGAGAGAATCAAGTCCGAGGCATCTGAGTCTCTAAATTTGCTATTTCAGGCACTGATATAGCTCTAAATGAATAGTTATGGCCCTGTCCAATGGGTATTATAAACCCCTCAGGGATTTTTTTCCTTTTTAATCAAAACACTCTTTGATGTTTTTGCAGGCAAAAAAAACTCCTTGAGATAAACTCTAAGAAAAAGTATGGTAAGTCTCTGGAACCTCTTTAACTGAGAAGCCTGACAAATTGAATTTCCACCATCACCGATAACAAATTGGATGAAATCAGCTTATTTTAATCAGTGGTGCCAATAGACAGAATCCCTTTGCAGTGACTCTCCTAGGCTCTTCATTAGAACACATTGTTGTTCCAGGAAAAAACAGCAGAGCATTTAGGACTATGTGCTTTCACTCTAATGAAGATAACAATGATCATTAAAAAGATGAAACATTTCTAGCCCAGGGTAATATATCTAAACTAAAAAGCATGGGCATGAGATCAAGCCATGGACATGTTGTGCCTGCCTCAAAATTGAAAAATGATGGATGATGACAAGAGAAATCATAAGAAAAATAAAGAGTTTATACCAATCTAGAAAGTACCACAGG
The DNA here is from genome assembly GCF_025265405.1 of Mesoplodon densirostris. NCBI lineage: Eukaryota > Metazoa > Chordata > Mammalia > Artiodactyla > Ziphiidae > Mesoplodon > Mesoplodon densirostris. The sequence continues at coordinate 67,619,035 of NC_082668.1, forward strand.
GCACTTGAAACAGCTAAATTGTGGCCTCTGATCAATACAATAAAATACCATCAATAAACTAAGTGAGCACCAGCCCTCACAAGACACACAGCTTATAAACTACACCCATAAGTCATCTCAGACTCTACAAAGGGCACTTCCCTCAAGAAGCTAAGTGTGTGTATTCATTGCAGGCATAAGCATATTCTCACACAAAATTTGATAAAATCTTTCCATCTTTTGGCCAAATATAATTTTGTTACTTGTTTTATATAGAGAGGAAACTTTAATGTCGCCCTTGACAGAGATCTAAGGCAGCCCACAGGATAAATTAAACACAGAGTAATTTTAAAAAACAAAACCCACTTGAAATAGTTCCCAAGTAAGGTGGTCATATATGTAGTATTTCACACAGCAGCAATAAAGGAATTTGATTGGATTAAAGGTCAAGGCTCAGCTGTGGAAATGCAGTTTGATATGGAAACTTATCGACTCTGATGTAAAAGGTTTCCATATCCCCTTAGTAGAGCACTGGCATGTTGAATCTTCAGTGAAATAAAAAAATCCCTTTTCATTGGAAAAGAAGGCTAGATTGAGTGTTAGGAGGCTGGGAGTCCAGTGCTGCTTTACAATGATTTATATACATGGTCTAAATTAGGTCATGCCACCATTCTGAACTTTAGTCTTCATACGGAAAATGAGAAGGTTGCATTGTATCTCTTCCAGCTAAGATTCAAAAGCACATTTAAATCTATGACTTTAATAGAACAGCAGAACATGCATAGTCAATTTGCCATGGTGTATCTTATGTTGCTAGAATCTTAGGAGAAGTCTGAGGAGTCAGCACAGCAAAAGTGATGCTAATAAAATAGCTTAGAAATTTAAATGCAAGGTCATCCTATCACTTCACAAATTTCTATTTCTTATTATTCCATGTATATATTATATAAACTCTCCCCTATATTTTTTTTCTCCCTTGCAACCATCATTGTCATTTAAAGGCTTTAATTTCCTTCCATATTTTCTTCATTAAGGTTGCACTTACATTGTAAGAGTGAATTAGGAGATATCCTCTGTAACATAGAGGAGGTATCCTCTAAAGCTCTAACTGTTCCTTCTATAAGACATATGGTTGACCAGAGGAAACTCAATGGATTTTCTTTCAGGTAGATCCTAGGCATTTCCCCAACCTTTATGTAGGATTTGAAAAAAAACTTAGAATCCACTAAAAGGTTTTTATGCATTTTGGAGTCAAGTAAGGAATCAATCTGATTCACAGGCTTATTGGTCATGTGACCATGCTTAAAACTTTGGGCGTGGCCAGTAGATAGGGTTGCACCATGGTGAGACTGCTGGCCTGGCCCTACAGTCAGGCAACCTCTAGCAGGCCTTCATGGTGGAGACCTGCTCCTAACAGGCTCCAGGGCTGGGTGGAGCAGCTGGTGAGGCTCCCCAGTGGGATGAGACTCCTGACAGACTACACAGTTGGCACCAAGAGAGAGAGAAAGAGAATCAGAGAGAGAGAGAGAGAGAGAGAGAGAGAGAGAGAGAGAGAGAGCGAGCTGTCCCATGGCGGAGGTGTAGCAGGATGTGGAGTTCATCTCTTCCCACAAACGCATCAAGAATACATCTATGAATGGAACAATTCTCACAGAGCCCCTGCTGAACACTAGCAGAGGACTTCATACACCTAAAAGGACAAGAAAGATCTCCATGTAACTGGGTAGGATGAAAGAAAGAAGAAGGGAAAAGGAAGAAGAGAGGAAGCAGGATGGGACCTGCACCCCCGGCGGGGAGGTGAAGGTGAAGCACTGTTCCCACATCTGGGGAACCCCCCTCACTGGCGGGGAGACCAGCTGGGACAGAAGGGGAGCCTCAGGGGTTCGAAGGAGAGCCCAGCAACCAGTCTGTGGCAGGGCGGACAGAGTGAGACCTACACAGATGGCCTGTGCCACAGCCCTGTGCACCCCAGCCTGAGACGGGAGTCTGCCAGTGCACATGGGGGCTGGAGGGGACTGCTGTTGGCCATGATGAGACAGGCTGAGGGGACAGGAGTGAGGAGCTCCACAACGAAGAATGGTTGTGGAGGAAGCGTGGACCTCCAGAGAAGTGAAGTGCCATTGCTGAGTGACGTGTAAAGGGCAGGGCTGCCGTTTCAGCCTATCTTCTCACGCGCTGGCCCCTGCCTCCACAGGCACTAGGGAGGGCTCCCACCGGAGCTGGCTCACAAGCCTGCCATCGCCTCCTCCACACCCCCACCCCCAGCCTGGGCAACACACTCACCCTGATTGCTGCCTGATGGGCTCTTGCATTCCAATCGCTACCCCAGCACCTTCCCGACTGAGCAGCTTGTTTGCCACGATCCCCACCTTGGCTCCTTCCTGCCTGATGGGCTCCTGTGCTCCAGCAACCTCTGGACCAGACTCCAGAGGGAGAAACACACACAAAGTTGGGGCTGAAACCACAGCTGAGTCCCAGGGGCCATGTGACTAAGGAAGAAGAGCTAAAATCTCTCCTTGTGGCTGCACAAACTGTGGAGTTACACCTCTGCTGATGGCTTCCTAAATTCAGCACCTATGAAACATCTGAAAGGAAAATAAGTGCTCCTGCAGCTGGGCCATGTCTCTGTCTCACTTTAGCAACTTTGGGCTTTGTGGGCATGTGCAGGCAGAGGTTGGGCCAGGACAGAATCTGAGCTGCATCTAAAGCTCCCACAGTGGGTCCAAGTGCACAACTATTACAGTTATGGGACCTGACCTCAGTGGATCTGTGCCAGTGGCCTGTTGAAAACACCTGACAGTCACCAGGACCAACTGCTGGCATACCCACAGTTAAGGCAGGACTGAGAGCAGTGCCAACAACAGTGTACTTTGTAAGCCTGCACAATGGGTAAAAGGGGCCACAACAGAGCACGTTCACAGGTGAACAGCTCCAGAGGAGGAATACTCAGTAGTTTCTCTCCCAGTGGGAGTGCTCTAATCCCGGCTACCTTGCATCACAGATCAGGAACACAGTTAAGAAACAGGTATGAGGGCCTCTACTCCAACAACTAGAAAGCAGACCTCACCCCTGACAGGGCAGTGACCACCACAGAGCAAAGGGGAGGCCCTGCTCAATATGCAGGGCAGGCTTTTGTCACCACAACTCCAATCAAAACCCCTAACAAGGGGATAATGGCACTAGCCTATGGAAAAACTTCACCCATGAGGGGGCAGACATCAGAAGCAAGAGGAAATATGATCCTGCAGCCTGTGGAAAGAAGACCACAAACACAGTAAGTCTGACAAAATGAGAAGACAAAGAAATATATTGCAGATGAAAGAGAAAGATAAAAACCTACAAGAACAACTAAATGAAGAGGAGACAATCTACCTGAAAAAGAAATCAGAGTAATGATAGTAAAGATGATCCAAAATCTCAGAAAAAGAATGGAGGCATGGATAGAGAAGATGCAAGAAATATTTAACATCTAAGATCTCAGAAAAAGAATGGAGGCATGGATAGAGAAGATGCAAGAAATATTTAACAAAGACCTAGAAGAAAGAAAGAACAAACAGAGATGAATAATACAGTAACTGAAATGAAAAATGCACTAGAAGGGAAGCTGGAATAGAAATACTAAAATCAGACAAAATAGACTTTAAAATAAAGACTGTCACAAGAGATAAGAAAGGACACTACAGGGCTTCCCTAGTGGTGCGGCGGTTGAGAGTCCGCCTGTCGATGCAGGGGACGCGGGTTCGTGCCCCAGTCCGGGAGGATCCCACATGCCGTGGAGCAGCTGGACCTGTGAGCCATGACCGCTGGGCCTGTGTGTCTGGAGCCTGTGCTCTGCGACGGGAGAGGCCACATCAGTGAGAGGCCCGCGTACCAAAAAAAAAAAAAAAAAAAAAAAAAAGCCACTACATAATGATCAAGGGATCAATACAAGAAAAAGATATAGCAATTGTATATATGTGTGTTTCCAACATAGAAGCACCTCAATATATAAGCCAAATGCTAACAGCCATAAAAGGGGAAATAGACAGTAACACAATAATGGGGGGGGGACTTTAACACCCCACTTACACCATTGGATAGATCATCCAGACAGAAAATTAATATGGAAACACAAGCCTTAAATTACACCAGAGAGACTTCATTGCTATTTCTAGGACATTCCATCCAAATGCAGCAGAATACACTTTCCGCTCAAGTGCACAAGTAACATTCTCCAGGATAGACCACATTTTGGGTCACAAATCAAGCCTTGGTAAATTTAAGATAATTTAAATCATATCAAGCATCTTTTCTGACCACAACACTATGAGATCAGAAATCAATCACAGGAAAAACAAACAAAAAAAAAACTGTAAAAAACACAAACACATGGAGGCTAAAAAATATGTTACTAAATAACCAGTGGATCACTGAAGAAATCAAAGAGGAAAAAAGAAAAAAAAAAAAAACCTAGAGATAAATGACAGCAAAACACAATGATCCAAAACTTATGGGACTCAGCAAAAGCTGTTCTAAGAGGGAAGTTTATAGCAATACAATCTTACATCAAGAAACAAGAAAAATCTCAATAAACAACCTAACCTTACACCTAAAACAACTAGAGAAAGAAGAAACAAAAACCAAAGCATAGAAGGAAAGAAATTGTAAAGATCAGAGCAGAAATAAAAGAAATGGAGACAAAGAAAACAATAGCAAAGATCAAAGTAAAAGCTGGTTCTTTGAAAAGATAAACAAAATTGATAAACCTGTAGCCAGGCTCGTCAAGAAAAAAAGGGAGAGGATTCAAACCAATGTAATTAGAAATGAAAAAGGTGAAGTTACAACTGAAACCACAAAAATACAAAGGATCATAAGAGACTACTACAAGCAACTATACACCAACAAAATGGACAATCTAGAAGAAATGGACAAATTCTTAGAAAGGTGCAACCTTCCAAGACTGAACCAGGAAGAAACAGAAAACATGAACAGACCAATCACAAGTAATGAAATTGAAACTGTGATTAAAAATCTTCCAACAGAAAAAAGTCCAGAACCAGACGGCTTCACAGGTGAATTCTATGAAACATTTAGAGAAGAGTTAACACCTACCCTTCTGAAATGCTTCCAAAAAATTTGCAGAGGAAGGAACACTCTTAAGCTCATTCTACGAGGCCACCATCACCTGCTACCAAAACCAGACAAAGATATCACAGAAAAAGAAAATTACAGACCACTACCACTGATGAACATAGATACAAAACTCCTCAACAAAATACTAGCAAACAGAATCCAACAACACATTAAAAGGATCATACACCATGATCAAGTGGAATTTATTCCAGGGATGCAATGATTTTGTCAATATCCACAAATCAATCAGTGTGATACACCACATCAACAAACTGAAGAATAAAAACCAGATGATCATCTCAATAGATGCATAAAAAGCCTTTGACAAAATTCAACACCAATTTACGATAAAAACTCTCCAGAAAGTGGGCATAGAGGGAACCTACCTTAACATAATAAAGGCCGTGTATGACAAACTCACAGCAAATATCATTCTTAATGGTGAAAAACTGAAAGCATCTTCTCTAAGATCAGGAACAAGACAAGTATGTCCACTCTTATCACTTTTATTCAACATAGTTTTGGAAGTCCTAGCCACAGCAATCAGAGAAGAAAAAGAAATTAAAGAAATCAAAATTGTAAAAGAAGAAGTAAAACAGGTACTGTTTGCAGATGATATAATACTATACATAGAAAACCCTAAAGATGTTACCAGAAAACTACTAGAGTTCATCAAGGAATCTGGTAAAGTTGCAGGACACAAAATTAATACACAGAAATTTCTTGCATTCCTATACACTAAAAAGAAAAGATCAGAAAAAGAAATCAAGGAAACAATCCCATTTACCATCACATCAAAGAGAGTAAAATACTTAAGAATAAACCTACCTAAGGATGCTAAAGAGCTGTAGTCAGAAAACTTAAGATACTGATGAAAAAAATCAAAGATGACACAAACAGATGGAGAGATATACCATGCTTTGGATTGGAAGAATCAGTGTTGTGAAAATGACTACACCACCCAAAGCAATCTACAGATTCAATGCAATCCATATCAAATTACCAGTGGCATTTTTCACAGAATTAGAATAAAGAATTTTATTATTATTTTTTTTTATTTTACAAATTTAATCAGTTATACATATACATATGTTCCCATATCCCCTCCCTTTTGCGTCTCCCTCCCACCCTCCCTATCCCACCCCTCCAGGCGGTCACAAAGAACCGAGCTGATCTCCCTGTGCTATGCGGCTGCTTCCCACTAGCTATCTACCTTACGTTTGGTAGTGTATATATGTCCATGCCGCTCTTTCACTTTGTATGGAAACACAAAAGAGCATGAATAGCCAAAGCAATCCTGAGAAAGAAGAACAGAGCTGGAGGATCAGGGTCCCTGACTTCAAACTACACTGCAAAGCTACAGTCATCAAAACAGTATGGTACTGGCACAGAAACAGAAATATAGATCAGTGGAACAGGATAGAAAGTCCAGAGATAAACCTACATACCTATGGTCAACTAGTCTATGACAAAGGAGGTAAGAATAAACAATGGAGAAAAGACCATCTATTCAATAGGTGGTGCTGGGAAAACTGGACAGCTACATGTAAAAGTATGAAATTAGAACACTTCCTAACACCATACACAAAAATAAACTCAAAATGGATTAGACCTAAATGTAAAGTCAGATACTATCAAACTCTTAGAGGAAAACATAGGTAGAACACTCTTTGACATAAATTGCAGCAAGATCTTTTTTGACCCACCTCCTAGAGTAATGAAAATAGAAACAAAAATAGACAAATGGGACCTAATGAAACTTAAAAGCTTTTTCACAGCAGAGGATATCATAAACGAAATGAAAAGACAACCCTCAGAATGGGAGAAAATATTTGCAAATGAAGAAACTGATAAGGGATTAATCTCCAAAATATACGAACAGCTTATACAGCTCAATATCAAAAAAAACATAACAGCCCAATCAAAATTGGGTGAAACATCTAAATAGACATTTCTTCAAAGAAGACATACAGATGGCTAAAAAGCACATGAAAATATGCTCAACATCACTAATCATTAGAGAAATGCAAATCAAAACTACAGTGGGGTATTTCCTCACACCGGTCAGAATGGCCATCATCAAAAAATCTACAAACAATAAATGCTGGAGAGGGTGTGGAGAAAAGGGAACCCTCCTACACTGTTGGTCAGAATGCAAACTGGTACAGCCACTATGAAGAAGAGTATGGAGGTTCCTTAAAGAACTGAAAATAGAACTTCCATATGATCCAGTAATGCCACTCCTGGGCATATATCTGGAGAAAACCATAATTCGAAAAGATACATGCACCCGAATGTTCACTGCAACGCTATTTACGATAGCCAGGACATGGAAGCAACCTAAATGCCCATCAACAGAGGAATGGATAAAGAAGATATGGTACATATATACAATGGAATACTACTGAGCCACAAAAAAGAACAAAATAATGCCATTTGCAGCAACATGGATGGACCTAGAGATTGTCATACTGAGTGAAGTAAGTCAGACAGAGAAAAACAAGTATCATATGATATTGCTTATATGTAGAATCTTTAAAAAAGGGTAAAAATGATCTTATCTACAAAACAGAAATAGAGTTACAGATGTAGAAACCAAACTTTTGGTTATCAGCGGGTAAGCAGGGGAGGGATAAATCAGAAGATTGGGAATGACATATATACATACACCACTATATATAAAATAGATAATTAATGACGACCTACTGTATAGCACAGGGAACTCTACTCAGTACTCTGTAATGGCCTACATGGGGAAAGAATCTAAAAAAGAGTGGATATATGTATATGTATAACTGATTCACTTTACTGTACACCTGAAACTAATACATTGCTGTAAATCAACTATACTCCAATAAAAAATTTTTTTACTAAATATTTAGAGTAAAAAACAAAAAAACTTTGAGTTTTATCATGTATAAAATCTAAATAAAATATCTACTCCATAGAATTATACACTTTTTTGTAATATATTATGTTTACTCAATACTTGTTAGTATCCTAAACCCAGGACAATACCTACCTTTTATTTTATTAATAACATTAAAGAACCTAATTTCATTGGAGTGAAGTCACAGTCAATTCTTAGGACTGCCAAATAACTTTACTACTTTGAGGAAAATGAACTGAAGCAGCCTTGGAGAGTCAGCAAAACCCATCCCTCCTCCTGGAAATCAACTAGAGGAATACTCAGGAGAGTTGTCCTTGAAGTAAAGAATAGTTTGTTATATGTACTTCCATTGCATTTGAAGAGACTATCTACAAATTTAAACTAAGCCAAACTGTTTGAGAGGTATAATTCATTACCAATTAAGAAAAAATGGACTTTTGATGCAATCAGTTCAAATTACCACAGAATGCCTATTCTTCCATTTGATTTAACATCAATTTAGCAACTGGCAGAATGCATAACCTCCAAATTTACAAATTAACTTTGATCCAAGGTATTTGTCTTTTGAATACAAAAAAGGAGTTGACCTCTTCCACTTTAAAATGTATGGAAATTATATAAAAATCAATGCACCAACAGCTTGCTCTATTAATCAAAAATTTTACATCAAGATTCAGTCACTTAGTTTTTAAGTCAGAGGAGGCACTTACAATGCATGTTCTGACAGGTTGAAGTTAATACAAGCATTCAAAGATATCTGAAATTCCATCATGCAAATACTCATTCTGATGACTTCCATAAAAGGGAGTAATGCTGAAAAATTACTATCATAATTGAAAAGACATTACAGAGAATGTGCATGTATGCACCAGGAAAACATTCAAGTTACACAGGAGATCAGGGGAGAGAATGTTTAGTAGCAAATAGTCATATCTCAACCATTTTCTGATAGGATCACATCTTGTGTTTATGTGTCTAAATACACTGAATATTAGGATGCACTATTATCTTTCCTACATATTAAGGATGAGGATGCATTTTCTCTTGCCATCAAATATCACTCGAGCAATTCTTCAGCCAGGAAGTAACTAATCTTAATTGCATGACTGCTTATTTATTTTGCTAAGATTTATCTGTATTGATTATGTTGCTTTAACACATGCATTTTTATATCACACTTTATCGTTTCCATGTAGAGTAAAAAATTCATATCCAGTACTCCACAGTATTGTTGCATACTGCACACAGAATAGGCCCACATAAGAGTTTGTTAAATGACACATAATTAGGTAATTAGTGTTTTTCATACTTTATATTCTACAGAAATTCGTGGCAGATGTTATATATGTGTTTAAATATATCTTAGTGATATTTGGGGAATTGCTTAAGGTTTTGTGATGGACTGAGAATAAACTGTTTTCCCATTTAAAAAAATACAAGATTCAATACTTTTTCAGGAGCAGAATAGACTCAGATGATCTAACTTTTTTAGATCATTATGGTTAACATTAGTCAAAGACTTATCTAGATATAATCAATAAATTATTTTCTTACCAATGCTAAATTATTTGAGGACTTCTAGTTGCTGTTTATATAAGAATGAAAAGAGCTCAGATATTTAAAATTAACCTGTTTTGGTTCAAATCTTGTCTTTATCACTATCTGTGTGAACTTCAGCAAGTTACTTAATGTGTTTGCTCTTCCTTTTACGATTTATAAGTTGGGGATAATAGCATTACCTCATAGGCTTGTTATGAGGATTAAAAGAGTTAATTTTGGAAATTATTTAAGCAGTGCTGGGCAAATACTAATCACTAAATGAATATTTATGAAAGAAAGGAAAAAACAAAGGCCATCTTAGTAATATGAAAAACACTTATTTAATTAAAAAGTTGTTTAAATATCCCAAACATATTTGCTTTTCTTTAAGTGCAAGATAGAGGACGCATAATATAAGTTCAACTGGCAAGGACCTGAGTTTATGAAAACTTGGCTTTAGAACCTAATGGAGAAGTTATAAAATGCAGATATCCTAAGGAATACAGAAGCAGGATGAAATTTTTTGGCAGGGAACGATATTTTGGTTACCAAGGTAACAGAGGTAAATTCAATTGGATGTACTTCTCCATTGAGTTTAGTTTGAGTGGAGTTTGTTTGGGGGGTTGAATGGTATAAGACAAAAGTTCCATTGTATTAAGTAAGCATTGGAGAACAGACTTAAGTGGAAAAGCTAGTTACTGAAAAAAAAAATTGTGGCTCTGTAGCTAACTATACAAAGCAAACCTTGACACTTTGCCAGTAGATTCAGAGAGAGCCACACTTATCAGTACTCCTTGCATAGAAATTAAACAGAGGAACACAGCTGTTAACATGAAGCCAATAATTTACTCAGCTGAAGTGACTATAATTCCTCTGTGACTTCAGGTTTGTCTTAATTCTTATTTCAAATGGCATCACCGTATTTAGTGTATTTTAAGAATGAGTTATGTAAACCACGGAATAATGAATATTTTCATTAAAATAATTTCAGAACAACTATATTCAATGTTTATGTGTTCAAATGCCTGCAAAGAATGCTTAGAGAACCTTAGTTGGCAATACTTAGCTACTAAATAAAATATGTGTGACACCTTGTGTGAAAACCCTTTAACAGCACACAAAATAGACTAGAGGTCTAGAGATACACATCTCAGAGTATGTGTCTGAGATTTACTGCACAGCATACTAGTAGAATTTTTGGTGTGACAAAGTCATGAATTCTATTTATTTTGACTATTTCTACTAATATCTTTAATAGACACCTTTATGATAATCTTTTAATGTAATGGCTACCTCTAGTAAAGTATATTAGAAATTAAATAGTTTGTGAACATAAATGCTAATACAACAGGATCTATTAATTTACTAATCTATAATTTTATAACATGAGCCACTCAAATTTACAAATAATAACTGGGATAATAACTTCTAATTCTTTTGTATCACTTAGGATGTCTTTGGTTGCAAGTAACAGGAGAGCATAATACAAATTATTTCAAATAGTAAGGAAATGTGCTGTCTTCTAAGAATGTGAAAACATTAAACATTTTCTAAAAGCTTTCTCTCATCTCATTGGCCATATGGCTGTAGAGTATCCCTAAAAAGAGGTTCTCAAAGTGTAGTCTCCACCAGCAACAGTGCGAACCTGTTAGAAATTAGTTTCTCCAACTTCACACAAGACCTACTGAATCAAAACCTCTGGGGGTGAGGACCAACCATCTGCACTTCAACAAGCTCTCCCGGGTGATTCTGACACACACTCAAAGTGCAAAGCACTTCCCTCAACCAATCATGGAAAAATGAAAGATTACTACAATTTGTTTAAACTATCTGAATACACAGCCTGGAGTTTAGGATAAGGGCCTTTCCTGAGGGATAACTGAAAACAAAACAAAACAGTATTCTGTTAGCAAAGAGGATATCAGAGGATGGGTATGTGGAAGGGTGAGTGGATAAATGTTGAGAAGGCAACATTTTCACATTCCTTTGTCATGGAACAGTAAAAGCAGTAGAAAGACCTTGAGCTTTCGAAACCAAACACATTATTTGGAAACCAAATTCCACCCCTTAGTGGAAAATGGCAAGTTATTTCATTTCAAGGCACCTCGACTCTCTCATCTTAAATTTGAATAATAATGCATTTCTCAAAGAGATTTTGTGACTGGGATATAGTAAGCAACGAATAAACTATAATTTCCCATCACAATTTCATCTGAGCTATTAATGTGAAAGCTTAGCATTTTTGTGCTTTATTCTTATTCCACTTCTGACTACCCAGTTTAGATGTGTTAGCAAGAGTGCCTCAAATTGCATTTGTTTATTATTTCTTTGTACAGTAAGAATGTTACCTAAAAATTAACAGGTTATTCCTTCTGCAAAAGGACTTTTTATTAAAAGCTGGTTAATCTAATGGATTGGGTACTAGATTTCAACAGACTTTTGTCTGAACATTTGGAACAGGAACACTTTATTGTTTTAAGTGTAGACTATTTTCCAACATTCTATCAAGAACACTAGTTATTAGGGTCACCAGATTTAGCATATAAAAATGCAAGACACCCAGTTAATTTTGAATTTCAAATAAGCAAAGAATTATTTTTTAGTGTAAGTACAGTCTCACCTAGGAAATATTGGTTCGGTTCCAGACCACAACAATAAAGCATGTATTGCCATGAGGTAAGTCACACTGGTTTCCCAGTACTTATACAAGTTATGTTTATACTATACTGTAGTCTATTAAGTGTACAATAGTTATGTCTAAAAAACAATGTACATACCTTAATTATAAGATTTATTGCTAAAAAAAGCTAACCATTATCTGAGCCTTCAGCAAGGTATAATCTTTCTGCTGGTGGAGGGTCTTGCCTTGATGTTGATGGCTGCTGACTGATCAGGGTAGTGGTTGCTGAAGGCACGGTGGCTGTAGAAATTTCTTAAAATAAGACAACAATGAAGTTTGCCACATTGGGATGACTCTTTCTTTTAGAAATTATTTCTCTGTAGCAGGCAATGCTGTTTTGATAGCATTTTACCCACAGTAAAACTTCTTTCAAAACTGGAGTCAATCCTCTCAAACCCTGCTGCTGCTTTATCAACTAAGTTTATGCAGTATTCTAAAACTTTTGTTGTCATTTCAACAGTCTTCACAGAATCTTCACTAGGAGTAGATTCCATCTCAAAACACCACTTTCTTTTCTCATCCATAAGAAGCAACTCCTCATCAGTTAAACTGTTATCATGAGATTTCAGCAGTTCAGTCACATCTTCAGGCTCCACTTCTAACTTTCTTGCTCTCTCCACTACATTTGCAGTTACTTCCTCCACTAAAGTCTTGAACCCATCAAAGCCATCCATGAGGACTGAAATCAACTGCTTCCAAACTGCTGTAAATGTTAATAATTTTGACCTTTTCCCATGAATCACAAATGTAAGCAATGGAATCTAGAATGGTGGCCCTTCCAGGAAGTTTTTAATTTACTTTGCTCAGATCCATCAGAGGAATCACTAGTTACGGCAGCTATAGCCTTAGGAAATGTATTTCTTAAATAATAAGATGTGAAATTCAAAAGTACTCCTTGATTCATGGACTGCAGAATGGATGTTGTGTTAGCAAATCATAATAACACTATTACATCTCCATCAGAGTTCCTGGGTGACCAGGTGCACTATCAATGAGGAGTAACATTTTGAAAAGAACCTTTTCTTCTGAGCAGTAGGTCTTAACAGTGGGCTTAAAATATTCAGTAAACCATGTTGTAAACAGATGAGCTGTCATCCAGGCTTTGTTGTTCCATTTATAGAGCACAAGCAGAATAGATTTAGCATAATTCTTAAGGGCCTTAGGATTTTCAGAATGCTAAATGAGCACTGGCTTCAACTTCAAGTCACCAGCTGCATTAGCCCCAACAAGAGAGTCAGCCTCTCCTTTGAAGCCAGACATTGACTTCTCCTCTCTAGCTATGAAAGTCCTAGATGGCATCTTCTTTCCATAAAAGCCTGTTTCATCTGCACTGAAAATTTGTTATTTAGTGGAGTCGCCTTCATTAATTATCTTAGCTTCTGGAAAATTTGTTGCAGCTTCTACATAAGCACTTGATGCTTCACCTTGCACTTTGATGTCATGGAGACAGCTTCTTTCCTTAAACCACAAGGACCAAAACCTCTGCTGGCTTCAAACTTTCCTTCTGCAGCTTTGTCACCTCTCTCAGCCCTCATAGAATAGAAGAGAGTTAGGGCCTTGCTAATGCTCTTCAATATAAGGGTTTACGAGAAGGTTGCGACTGGTTTGATTTTCTACCCAGACCACTGAAACTTTCTCCATATTAATAATAAGGCTTGTCATTTCTTGTCATTCATGTGTCCACTGGAGTATCAGTTTTGATTTCCTTCAAGACCTTTTACTTTGTATTCACAACTTGCCTAACTATTTGGCACAACAGGCCTAGCTTTTGACTATCTCACCTTTCAACATGCCTTCCTCACTAAGCTTAATCCTGTCCAGCTTTTGATTTAAAGTGAGAGACCTGCAATTCTTCCTTTCACTTTAATACTTAAGGGCCACTGTAGGATTATTAATTGGCCTAATTTCAATATTGTTGTGTCTCAGGGAATAGGAAAGCCCAAGGAGAGCAAGAGAGATGGGAGAACAGCCAGTCAGTGGAGCAGTCAGAACACACACACGATTTATGGATTAAGTTCACAGTCTTATATTGGGCATGGTTTGTAGTGCCCAAAAACAATACAACAGTAACATCAAAGATCACCATAACAACCATACTAATAATGAAAAGGTCTGAAATATTATGAGAATTACCACAATGTGACACAGAGACACAAAGTGAATAAATGTTGTTGAAAAACTGGCACTGATAGACTTACTCAACACAAGGTTGCTACAAACCTTCAATTTATAAAAAACACAATAGCTGTGAAGCACAATAAAACAAGGTAAGCTTCTGTACCCAAAGTACTATATGGAATGTATTTATACTAAAAAAAAAAAATCATTGTTTATCTGAAATTCAAGTTTAATGGATGTCCTGTATTTTATCTTGAACTCTGCTAATATTTCCACTTCTCTATCACATGGTCCCACTACTGAGATAAGGTATGGGAAGCAGCTAAGAAGATTTATCAGTAAGTTTAATCCTCTCACAATCATAAGCACAAATAGTGTCACTTCATGGAGGTTTGGTTTACTTGGTTGTGAAATTAGGCTATTGGACTAAAGGATATCTGAGGTCCCTATTTTCTAAAACTCTGACATATAGAAGTTTCACTGCACTTCTGGGACCATATGAAACATTAGATGAGGCCTTATTTTAAAAGCTATAAAGCCATATACAAGTATTGGTAATGGTGATGATAGAGCAACCTATTATATTAAATTATATGTCTGACTATAAAACTATTCAAAGCCTTCTTATATATTTATCTTTTGTTAAATATCCCCACCAAATATTGTCACAAGAGAAGTCAATGTAAGTGATATCTCTGAATTTATTCTACTTATATTGCCTATAGATATTTATAAGTTAGGGCTTCAGAAAGCTTTCTACCTTAGAATCCTTCTTAATTTAACAGAGTAAACTACATTTATCTGTTATCAACAAATCTCATAACAATCCATAACATAAAATATGTGTTGAGCAAATTTGCTTCTTGTAAAACTGTTTTCAAGGAATAAGTAAAACATGGTACATAAACAAGAATAGCTGAATAATCAACATATAGTGAATTTTATCAAGAGGTATATTCTAACAATAATATAATTAGGTTAGCACTATGTTTTAGCTATTTCATAAATATGTAAGTGAAATTGTTCTTTTCCTCTATTTATGTTAAAACTTATTTTGATAATATAAGTTGGTTTTTTTAATAAATTTATTTATTTATTTGTTTATTTTTGGCTGCGTTGTGTCTTTTTTGCTGCACGCAGGCTTTCTCTAGTTGCAGCGAGCGGGGGTTACTCTTCCTTGCGGTGCGCAGGCTTCTCATTGTGGTGACTTCTCTTGTTGTGGAGCATGGGTTCTAGGCACACGGGCTTCAGTAGTTGTGGCACGTGGGCTCAGTAGTTGTGGCTTGTGAGCTCTAGAGCACAGGCTCAGTAGTTGTGGTGCACGGGCTTAGTTGATCTGCGGCATGTGGGATCTTCCCGGACAAGGGCTCGAAACCGTGTCCCCTGCACTGGCAGGCAGATTCTTAACCACTGTGCCACCAAGGATATTTTTTATAGCATAATTATAAATTGCATATTTTCCCCTCTTTCTACTATATTAGTAATGAAATAAAAATGCAATAATTTTTACATTAATAAAACAAAGATCTGTTTGTGTGTATATTTTGTATGCTACAAAGACAATTAGGGATAACCAGCTTAGAAAACTTATAGCACAGAAATTATACAGAGTTAAAAGACACATTAGCATTCCTTCTCTATTCTGGTCATATAATCTTTAAAAAATTGATCCCACATCTTAATGTTCAAAAAAAAAAGCCTCATTTTATTCATATTTTAAGTACCAATTTTCTTCAGTGTTACAAGTTGGTTATGTTTCTAAAGCTCATTCACTTCTGCCAACTACTGGCAAAATAATGTAGGTGATATAATGTTTATGTATAATAATACTTAATTAAAGAAAAACTTTTGTTGAATACCATTAAAACAAAAAACAGAAATAAGAAATTGATTTCAATTTATAACTTACATGTTTAAGAAAACAGATTTAATTAAAGAGGAAAAATTAAGGCAAAAGTTTATGAAATAGATTTTATTTTAGATTTATTGATAGATTTATTCATTCAATTATTTTGTTTAGATTATGAAATTGCTATTTTTAAGGTCAAACGTTATCAAACATCAGTAATTTCATGTGATTCAAACTAATGGAATGCTTTCAAATGCCTTGGGAGTTGAAATTGGTTCTTTAATTTTACTCCAGATATATAATTTATAGTTTCATACATAAAGATACTTATTGCAGCAAAAAATAATTAAATAATTGGAAGCAGTTTTAATGTCCTTTAGTAGGAATATAGTTAAGAAAACTATAGTTCATATATACTCTGGAATATTATTCAATACTTGAAATAACTTTTATATAATTTTTATAATACTTTACAATGGAAAGTCTAAAAAAAGAGAAGCAAAACTACATATGTAATATAATCTCAACTACTATATAAATGCATACATCAAAGTATCATTGGTGGACTATTTATGAGATTTTGCTGTATGTCCCAGATTTTCTGCTATAAACATCCAATCTTTTTTTATGATGGATTTTTTTTAATCCATTTTTTTTAAAGCTTATGATTCTTCTCCTCTCCAATGGAACATGGAAAGAAGTGACCATGTGTTAGTCCCACATGAAGGCTTTGCAAATTTCTTCTATCTTGCTTGCACTTTTGCCCTCTACTGTGAAGGCAGGTGCTCAAGTTGGGAGCTATCTCTTCAGCTTAAGTCTTGCACTGAGAAAACATGCAAACTTGACTCACAGCCTGGAGCAGAGCCACCACAGCTGGCCTGAAGATCCATGGGTTAAAAACAATAAATATTTATTGTTGTAAGCCACCAATATTTAGGAGCTAATGTTATTTGATCATTATTGCCATAAAAGTGGATTAATATAGGAGAAAAGTCAGACGTTAGCACGATTAAATTTGGGGTTGTCTAGTAGATATCCAAGTGAGAATATGGTATGTAATTGTATATACGAGTCCTACCTGATCTTTGGGAAACATGCACTGCCATTCTCTCTGGTATCCAAGGCCTCAGATACCAGATATGGCCTCTACTGTGAGGTTTTCTCTACACCTTCCTTGGCCTCCTCCCAGATCTCTCTGCCCTTCAACTTTCTCAGCTTTCATTGCCTATTCACTTCTCATCCTTCTTCCCTAGCCGTCTGCTTTCTCCATAGTATATAAGAGTTGCAGGGTCAGGTGGCATGCTCTTCTAGTGTCATGCTAGGTGAGACTTCTCTAAGAAGCTTTCAGGTTTCTTGAGCTACACCTAGGAAAGTGAGGCATAAGGCCCCTTTATGCCTCCATAGATGAATCCATCAGAACCCCCTGGGATTTGACCTCTAGGACTGAGCAAGCATGGTGATTTTTATTCCTAAAAGACTTCATTCCCTTTGCTTACTGGAATTTGAATTGAGGTAGAAAACCCACAACTAAATGTTATACCACCTAATATTGTACTTTTATAGTCTATAAATTCTGAAAGTTGCCAAGATCTTTACAATCCTTACAATCAAACAGCACCGGGCATGTAAATAAAGCTTGTTTTAGATTCATAACTATTGTGTCCTTTAAATTTCAAGGACTTTTTGAATTTAAACTTAATAACTTCTTTTTGTTTGTTTTTGTTTTTGTTTTTTTAATAAGGTATATCTTCTTTCTAAGTGTTATGGTTACTTGCAGAGACAGATGGACCCTCACCCAAAATTTGGTTCTGATGTTGAGACTGATAATGTCACACATACACCAAGAGGGTATAAAAAGTTTTAGTGCTTACATAATTGAGGAATCTGGGAAGAGCAGGGCAAACCTCTCAGGCAGGTCTGAAATGGTCTGAGAGGGCAAGGAAGAGAGACTAGGCACCTAGGCTTTCTTATCAGCTGGTCCAGATGTGGGCAATTAGCTGATCTGGCAAGGGGAAGAGAGAGGGGTAAAGATTAAAAGCTATTAGGAAACATTTAAAAAGGGCTCTGGCCTTCTCATTACACTGAGGCATTGCATATAGGAAGGTCTGGAAGTCAAGTGGGAGCAGTGACAATGGGGACAGAGGGAAGTGATTTCTTAATATCACCTTAACACCTCAAATAAGGTTAGGCTTTTTTTTTTCTTTTAAACTAATCAATGCATCAGTTTTGAGGAAAAGAAAAGAGAAAAAAGGAAATAGGAAGAAGGAAACTAACATTCCCTGAGCTTGTAATATATTCCAGATGCTGCAATATACATGTCAAGAAATTTATTGAGATATTTGTGTTTTATTCTAAAATAATTTGCATATTTTTCTCTTCTCTCCCAACTCAGTAGTAACCACAGCTATCATTTCTTTGCCTAAGGGACAAATTTGTGTGGAAAGTCCCAAAGAAGAGTTGTATGCAAACAATATTCTTTCCCTGGATTTTGCTTTCCAAGGTCTAAATTGTAAGGATCAACCTAAATCATATCCATAGGAAAAGGGAAAGAGGTGGGTGCCCTAGGAGGTGCTCAGAGGAAGAGAGGCGAGTCTTCTGGGAGCAGAAGGAAAATAAGAATTATGACTTTGGGGGAAGGGCAGCAGATGCTCAAAGGTCTACATGCCACCACCAAGGAAATGCTGACTGTGCCAACAGCTCAATATTTGCAGGTCTTCTTAACAAGTCATGACTTGCTATAAATTTAACAAACTTAACAACCCAATAATTATAACAATCCCATTTTACAGATGAGGGAACTGAGGTTCAGAGAAACTGCACAATTTGCCCAAATTAATGTGATTAGTAAGAGTTAGTACCGACATTAAAATTTAAATGTCTGACATCGACGATTTTTGCCTTTGTCCTAAATTATGTTACCACCCAATAAATTTTTTTTTGGATATTACTGGACAAGATTTAGATGAGTTTACAAAGAGGATGAAAAATTAAAACACAGTGTGATATTAAGGAGAGAGACTGTCTGAGAGGAGAGATAATCTTAAATGGCAAAAGCCAAAGGAAATTCAGGGAAAGCAGGACTGCTGATTTTTTTCTACTGCTGCCCAAGAGGGGTACCCAGGCAGGATGCAGGCTGGTGGATGGACTCAGCTTGGGGACTGAAAAAATCAGAGTTACATGGTAAAGTCTGATAACCTGGAGAAGAAAGAGCCAAGGAATGAGCAACTAAGGGTCAAACAGACAACTCAGGATACAGAAAATGTTAAGTATGGAGCCAGTCCCTGAGGAAAAAGTAAAGGGGTACAAAACCACCTGGATGGGGTGGTAGTAATAACTGGAACAAATCAGGGGGTCAAAGACAATGGAATAAACCTTCTAAACATAAATCAGATCAGTCACTCAACTGACTAAAACATTTCAATTGCTGCTAATTGCCCCTTTGATAAAATCCAAATTTCTTATTTTGGTATAGAGGGCCCTTCAGGAGCCAACCCAGTCTATTTCTATATACTTATTTCTGTCCAATCTGCCCTTACTCTTGCATCTACTTTTCTTTATTGGCCATGCTTTGTCCTGGACTTCACAGTTGCTATTTCTGTCATGTGTAATATCTTCAGCTCCTCAGTCTGTAATAGCCTAAACTCCCTAGTCTAGTTCTATCTGTTCTTCAATTATAATAAAAATTGCTCACTTAACCAACTATTCAGTACATTCTAGACATTATGTAAAGAATTTAATGCATTATAGCAGCCTTTGAAGATAGGTAGCTTTCGCATGTTATGGATAAGAAGACAGATTCCAAGAGGTCAAGTATTATATACATCGCCCATAAGTTACAAAGCATGGATTTAACCCATGCCCTCCTGACTCCCAAGCCCTTAAATACATGATAAACCTATTAATGCTGCTTTTAAAGCACAAAATAAACCTCATCTATTCTGAATAAGAAAATGTATGAGAGACCACAATCAACTTCAAGTTCCCACTGGATTGTGTGTGTCTCATGAGCAAAAACATTAAGCAAACACAGTCCATTTCATCTGTAGAGATTGCCACTCAGACTGGGGAACAAATCTTCAAATCCATGATGTAAGCCTCAGAAGAATCTTTTCTCCTAGATGTCTTAGGAAAGATCTTTCTATTGTCCATGAGCATAGTAAAGGCATAAGAAAGGTGAGTCTTAGAGAATGTGTATCTACTCTTGGTTGTAGGCATCTTTTCTATTTCT
The DNA here is from genome assembly GCF_025265405.1 of Mesoplodon densirostris. NCBI lineage: Eukaryota > Metazoa > Chordata > Mammalia > Artiodactyla > Ziphiidae > Mesoplodon > Mesoplodon densirostris. Next base: position 67,639,430 of record NC_082668.1, read on the forward strand.
AATTTAAATAATGAAATAACTTTTAAATATAGATATTAGAAGACCATTAAAGTTAAGTGAGACAAGTTATGGTTTTCTGTTAGATATTAAGTTATGTATGGAAGTCTTCTAGTGTGCTAGACTGTTGCTCTTAAGAGTGTGCAAGTGTAAACTCTGATGAAGATAATAACAAGCCTACAACTGAAGAGGCAACTAAGGCACAGAAAGAGGCTTTCAATGGCTTCACAATTATTAATAGTTTTTCCAAGACTTCTCATCATGGAATGATAATACTGCACTTTCTCTTAAAAAGAAATTTTAAAAGCACAATTTAACATTAGTTTCCAGAGTAATTTTCATTGGATAAGTGGTTAAATTTTGAATTATGAATTTCCCTTGAACTTAATTTCATATTAGATCCCTCCTGGCCATCCTCCCCTGAACTATGCCCCCAAAGTAATCACTATCAATGTTTATAGAATCATATAATTTTAAATAATCACTTACTAAAAGTCCCCTGTTTTAAATACTGGGAAAACAAGGCCCAGAGAGGTTATGGGAGAATTTTAAAGTATAGCTGGGGGCCAGTACAATACTGTTTTAATTACTGTAGCTTTATAGTACAGTTTGAAATCAGAAAGCATGTTATCTCCAGCTTTGTTCTTCTCCCTCAAAATTGTTATGGCTATTTGAGGTCTTTTGTGTTTCCATACAACTCTTTAAATTATTTGTTCTCATTCTATAAAAAATGCCCTATTTGGACAGGGGCTGCATTGAATGTGTAGATAGCCTTGGGTGGTATGATCATTTTAATGACATTAACTCTTCCAATACATGAGAACAGTTTATCTTTCCATTTGTTTATTTTATCTTCAGTTTCTTTAATTTGTGTCTTATAGTTTTCTGAGTATAGGTCTTTTACCTCCTTAGAGTTATTCCTAGGTATTTTATTCTTTTTCATGCGATTTAAATGGGATTATTTTCTTAATTTCTCTTTCTGATAGCTCATTGTTAGTGTATAGAAATGCAACAGATTTATCCAGTAATCCCACTCCTGGGTAGTTATCCTAAGAAAATGAAAACACTAATCTGAAAAGATACATGCATCCTTATGTTCACTGCAGCTTTACAATAGTCAAGATATGTAAGTAACCTAAATGCCCATCAACAGCTGAGTGGATAAAAAAGATGCGGTATATATACACAATGTAATATTACTCAGCAGTAAAAAAGAATGAAATCTTGCCATTCACCACAACATGGATGGACATAGAGGATATTATGCTAAGTGAACTAAGTAAGAGAAAGACAAATACCATACAATTTCACTAATATGTAGGATCTAAAAAACAAATGAACAAACAACAAAGCAGAAACAGTCATAGATACAGAGAACAAACAGGTGGTTGCCAGAGAGGAGAGGGGTAGGGTAATGAGAGAAGTAGGTGAGGGAGATTAAGAGGTACAAATTTTCAGCTACAAAGTAAATGAGTCACCAGTATGAAATGTTTAGTGTGGGAAATATAGTAAATAATTATGTAATATTTTTGTATGTTGACAGATGGTAATTAGACTTATCATGGTGATCATTTTGAAATGTACAGAAATACCAAATCACTACATTGTGTACCAGGAACTAACGTAGTGTTGTAGGTCAATTAATTTTGTAGCTATATAGAGGATGGATGTTCACTGAACTTATTGTGGTAATCATTTCATGACGTATGTAAGTCAAATCATTATGTTCTACACTTTAAACTTACACAGTGCTGTGTACCAGTTATTCTTCTATAAAACTGGAAGAAAAAATATAAAGTGCAGATTACCATATTTTAACAAAAAAAAGTATAGTTGGGGGTGAAACCAAAGGTCCCTCATCTCCATCTACTATATTAAGCCACTAAGTACTAAGGGAGGGTAAGCTAGTCTTATTTCCTACATTGGGTAACATTCATTTAAATGAAACTATAAACAGCCCTCAAATTGCTAGGATCTGAATTAGATACAGTAGATAATAAGTGGCATAAATTTTGCCACTCCCCGTGGAAAATGTAAATGGTTAAAAACAAACATGTAATTCAGGCAAAGAGGCTATCAGTTTCTATATGGCAATATTTTCCTTGTTCTGCCAAGGGTGACAAATTGACACATAGAAAATAGGATCAGTGTTAGTGAGCTGTTAAGGACTGCTGTTTATTTTTTCTTTTTTTTTTTTTCCTTTTTGTTGATAGAGAATCATCTAGGCATTGAACTGTTACACTAACACTGGAATGGCAAGCAGCAATTAACAAGCTGAAACTGAGTCACATATAAACAAGCTTCAGCTTGTATTTTCATGAAAAAATACTGACAAAATTAATTTTTAAAAATGTTTAGCTCCCCCTATTAATTTTTTTCCTGCCTTATCACTCAGACTTTCTTGTCCCTCCTACAGATCCAGCACCTAGATTCACCTCTCTCATAAGAGGTATGGTTTTCTTCTTTGAGGGAAAAACAGTAGTACAGGTGGCTTTAGTTGTATTACTATCTAGCCCATTATTTCAGCATAATTGTGATATTTAGTACATAGATTAATCTGCTTTCCTTCATGGATTACCTTTATTCATTTTTGTATTTTATTTGCTCATCAAATATAATTCCACAAAATATGATTTTCTTTGGACTTATTCCCTACCAGTTTGAGAAATTATAGTATAATTTTTCACTGCCATGAAATATTATGTGACTAATTCACATCCTGCTTTAAAATGTATCAGCAGGTCATGGTAGCTAACAAGAACCTGACATAGATTCCTGGAAAATTTTGAAAGATTTCATGTCTATTCTGAAGTGACAATCTAAATTATTATTGCTTGTTTTTAGAATTGCTTCTCAGACTTTAATGTATATAAGAATCATCTGAGAGCTTGTTAAAATGCAGATTTCTGGGTCCTACACCTTGAGGTTCTGATTCAGGAATGCCTGGCTTGGGGCCTGAGGTTTTGCATTTCTAACAAGCTCCCAGATGAAGCTAATATAGCTACTACTCTGTGCCTTCAGTTTCCTGGAAAAACCATTCAAATGTCCTTTTAAACATACACAACAAATGGACACTAGAATCCATCCTTGCACATTGTGAAAGGGGATATTCGCCATTTAGTTCACATCATTAAATGTTAAATAAAATATGACATTTAGGAAATGGTAGCATAGTGGTTTCCACCAAATATATCACATGATGATCCTCTCCTGCTGTAATTATGCCTCCTTGCTTGAAAGTCACGTATTTGTACAAGAGAAAACAATGACTTGTGCAGGAAACAAACCACTATAGAGCTCCATCTGTATTAAAACAGAAATGTTTGTGGATTCCCATTATTAACTGTAACTGCCCCCAAGGCTACTCTGACCCAGCTCCTCATTTCTAACATTTTACAGACTGAGTTGATAGGTTTATGGACAAATCTGTAGGCTATAGAACAGCAAGAATAAATAATAAATAAAATATAAAAAATATGTATGTGCCAGTCAAGGGCATGAACATTTCAGGGAGAAGGGCTTTAGGTGCCATGGCTTAAGGAATGCCTCAGACTTCCTAGGGAATGGTGATAATGTATTGGTTCTGTCCATTTCTAATCTAGGAAGACATTAAGGAGAAGTTGGAGCTTTCTGAGTGAGCTTAATAAGAGGGTTGACTAATGTTGAGGAAAGAAACATACCCTCTGCTTTAGAAAAAGAACCGATTTGTTTTGATCATGCCCATCTATCAGTAAAATGGTTCTGAGCACACCCCTAATATATGCATATTTATTTATTTCAAAGTATTTTTGCTCACCATTATAACATTATTATATATATAAATACTATGAAACACACACTAAAAATATTTTTGAAAGTTGAGATAAAGATGAAATAAACACATTTAAATGTCTTACTTAGAAAAAGGCTTATCATTAGCAATATTATATATAAATCCATACTTTAAATGGACTTATTGACAATGTCAACTTTTTGAAAGACAATGTGTCAGTACAATTAAATAATTATTTTTTTAGCCTCTTAATGTGGCCAAATGCCCATACCAGGAGTAGGAGAAACATTAGCTGTACCAGCTTCTCATCATTTGCCTATGTTTGCATATTATATTCATTTGTAGTTCTTTTGTGGGAATCTTTTTAAGCTTTCCCTTTAAAGCCCTAGATAGAAATTCTCTCTTTTTTCTCCAACTTCCATCCTTACCACTCTTGGTATGTGCATCACTCTTCACCCAAATTATGATCAGTTACAGTTTGTGTATTTTGGGGCATCTTTTACTCCTTATTCTTCTCATTACCTACCATAGTATCTTAGCCATAGCAAGTGCTTAATAAATATTTATTTACTAATGAGTGATAGAGGGAGAAAACACATCTTTCATAGGAAAGCATGCTAAGGGACAGAAGAAGCTTTTCATTTTCAGTTAGGAATCCAATCTACTATATTTCTTTTATAATAAAGCCTTTAATTACAATTAATTTTCAGCAATAATCACAAGAGTGTTTTTCTATGAATCTTTTTGCCATGCCAACAGGATGATTACTCATATTCCACTAGAAATCTGGCACATCACATTACTTTCGCTTATTTTTATAGCATGTAAATTGTCTCACATCTGATAAGTCGGCAACAGAACTCCTCCCTAGAGATGGACTAAAATAATTCAGGAGAAGGCAAATGTCTTTAAATCTAAAAAATTTTTGGAAAATATCTGCTTTGAATGTTACAGAAAGAGGATAATTAATGTACATTAGCTGGTCTCTTTCACCAGTGTTTCAATATATATCGATACCTATAATTCTCGTGTTTCATGAAAGCATTAATTTTTTTACATAAATGTATTGAAAATACTAGCTTTGCCAATAGAAGATGTCAACTATTTCTCAAAACATCCCTAACATCACAAGCTAGGAAACTTTAATATAAATGAAATATAAAAAATGTTGAAAAAAATCTAAAATGACATACAGTGACTCTCTTGGAAAATAGCAATAGAATCAATGAATTCACATAAACATGGCCAAAGCAAGCAAAAATAGTTGTTTAAAAAAAATCAGAAGTAATGTTCCATATGCATCAAATCTCCTTTCCTCTGAAAAATCTTGTCTTATGAATGACTGGGTTTGTAGGTTTATTATACAATTTTCAGTTAAAAGAAAGTTATCAAAAATTATTTTTTAGTTAATAGTTAATTTAGACATGGCAAACTTAAAGTTCTCCAAAAATGTTTTATGATGGTTGTGTTGAGGACAGCTTGGAACTCTACTTATTTGAAATTCACCTACGTGGTAGGGAGTCAAATAGCCACAGGTGTCCCTTAGAAGTTTTATTGAGGTCCATTAGCATTTATTTCCCCTCCATACTTATGTATTTTCCATTTTTAGCAGATCTGTGGGCACACAAAAGCATTCAGTGCAGCATGTGCTTCTAAATCCAATTTATATTTAATTTGAAAAAAAAAGATTTTATATTTTCCATTTTTAATGCCATTCTAATGAAGAATCAACACACCAAGTGAAAGCTCAACTGCTGATATAAGTTGGGAGTAAGATGTGACTGTAGTTTATGTTTGCTTTAGAGAGCAACTACTGCCAGTGGTTGTGAAGGTTAATGCAGGGGTGCATGAGACCACCAACATCCCTGACCTCTGCTGCTGAACTGGTAAAGTCGCATGACGTGGATAAAGAGATGAACAGAGGACTTTATCCATAGGAATCCCAAATGCTCTGGAATACAACTGGTAGAAGATCACCAAAGACCTCACTCAACAAAATATGGTTCTTTAATTCTACCACCTGCATATAATAACAGATCCTAAATAACACTCAATTGTGACACATATTAAGATTCTAGAGTCTTTTTTTTACCCTTAACATTCCTAACACTCCCAGACAATCAAGCGAACTCGCTGGAATCCTGAATGACCCTGAGTTATTTGAGAAAGATATAGTCCCTAGAAGAGGTAAAACCACCATAGCTCTGAACATGCTAGGAGGGAAAATATGAAGATATTAAATCTAAAGATATATCCCTGCCCTTTAAGAGAGTTTTGTGATCTACACATAGACAGACACATATCATATATTCTAAATTTGTGCCATTACATAAGGTGACAGACAACGGCAGATGACATGTCTTTTTAAACCTTCAATCTCAATCATTTAATTGATTGACAACAATTATGTCTCTCTTAGAAGGAATCATTAATAAGAAAGTATCCTAAGTATTCAGAGTCAAGGCATTTTTAAATGCTGGAATCAATACCCACAAACTCATGTACACATACATTAGAAGAAAAAATAATCAAAGGGTTTTTTTGGAAAGAATATGAAAATGTGAGAAAAGTCTTCACAGTAGGTATTTCTAGCCTGTTATCATTCCTAGTTAGTTCAGTGTTATCTTTGAAACGTTCTCACTTAATCCTGGAAAACACTTTACAGAGCTTCAAAACCTAGTTGGAATTTGCCTAACTCAGAAAAAAAAAAATACAACATCACCAAAGTCAAGATTTTTGCTGTGGGAAAACATAGATAAAATCAAAAATCATAAAAACCTGTCCGAATGATATGCATTTCAATTGTCAGCAATACAGCAACTTCTACCTACACTCAGATGAGACCCCTGAGAGCATGTATGCTTCTGTGGGGCATACATGAAAACTAAAGTAGTTGTTCCCAATCCCTGCAGAGAGAACAGCAGCTGTGGAATCTTAGGAAGAGGAAGGCTAAGAGCAGCCATGGTGGGAGAAGACAGAATCCAAGACAGAGTGAGCTTGGTTTTCCAATAACCTATAATCATTGATACTCACAGTGTGGTCCCTAGGCCAGCAGCATCAACACTACCTGATGTGGTAGACAGAAAAACGGACCCACAAAAATGCCCATAACCTAATCCCTGAAACCTGTGAATATGTTGCTTTACATGGCAAAAGAGACTTCTGATTAAGCTATGAGTAAGTTAAGGGTCTTGAGATGGGAAGAGTATCTTGGATTATCCAGATGGGCCCAATGTAATCAAAAGGGTTTTTATAAGTGAGAAAGAGACCAGAGAGTTATGGGTCAGAATCAGAAAGAAATCTAAAGATGGTGGAAGGGGCCGCAAGCCAAGCAATGCAGACATCCTCTAGAAGCTGGAAAAAGCAAGGAAACATATTCTCCCTTAGAGCTTCCAGAAAGGGGACACCTCGATTTTAACACATACAGATCTGTTTCTGACTTCTGACCTCCAGAACTGTAAGGTAATACATTTGTGTTGTTTTAAATCATGAAAGATTGAGGTAATTTTTCATACGAGCAACAGGAAAACTAAAATATCTGGGAATGTCTTAGCAATGTGAATTCTGAAGAACTCTCCAAGCCTTGCTAAATCAAAAACTGAGGGGAGGGACAGCTGTTTTAACAAGCCCTCCAGGTCATTCTGTGCTCACAAATGATGACAACTACTGTTCTATATCAAATCCTCTTACACACTGAGCTTTGCCTAAATATACAATACACGATATGCATTTTAATATCAAGCTGTCATACCGAAGAAATTAATCACAAAACGAACCATAAAATTATGATTCAGGTATGCACTGTTTATCTATTCCTGTGTAATAAATGTGTTTATCTATTGCTGTGTAATAACTTACCACAAACTTAGCTTGAAACAACACATTTATCTTACAGCTTCTATGGGTCATGAATTTGGGCACAGTTTAACTGAGTCCTCTGCTTCAGTCTCTCTCACAAGGCTGCAATCAGAGCATCAAGCAAGGCTGAGGGCTTATGTGGAGGTTCAACTGGAGAAATATTCACTTCTAAACTCGCATGGGATTAGCAGAATTTCAGTTCCTCAAAGGCCCTTGGACTAAGGGCCTCAGTTCCTAGTAGGCTGTTGGCTAGGGGACTCATTTTCTGGCCATTTAGGCCTGCCCAAAAAGGTAAGCTGCTTCATCAAAGCCAGCAAGGCTCTTTATATACTATCAAGTATATATCAAGTATATATATATATATATTTTTTGCAAGTTCATATTTTATTTCCAATATGTTTGGAGCTTTGATTTTTGCGTTTTTGTAAGGAAGTTTTCACTTAATTCATTGAAAGCGCTTTCGTGCTGAGCCCAACAGGGGGCCTGGGCCGGTCCAAACTCTTTGCAGCCCTCTTGCTCCCACCCCAGACCCCCAGTGCTGGGAGCAGGGTGGCTTCCCTCTGCCCACTCTGCCCTCCCACCCCCTGCTGCATCTCTCTGTACAGAACAATTTTAAAAATGGAAGCTAAGACACAATACACATTGGACAGGCATGCACACAGGCGTCTGCTCCGAGACTATAGACTACAGCTATCAAGATGGAAGTTAGTGTCTCTTGTAAGCCAATCATAAAATTGAAATCCCATCACCTTTGCTCTATTCTGTGGGTTAGAAGCAAGTCAATGGGCCAGCCCACGTTTGAGGGGAGGGGATTATACAAGGGTGTGAATACCAGGGGGCGGCTATCGCTGGAGGCCAGCAAGAACCTGCCTGCCAAGGCCTCAAAATAATCAATAAGATGCCACAATCAAATTAAAATATTTCAATATTTTACTAGTGCTCCTTACTATTACCACCTCTTCTTCCTGCCTTTATGGATTCTTTTAGGAAAATTCATGTCAGAATAAAAGATTCCTAGTGTTCTTCCAGCAATTACATTCCTTGTCTTCCTCAGATTTCCCCTTAAGACTCAGACTTGACAGCCATCCCTCAAGACATTATACTATGTCATTTGAGCCTGACCCTGTATCTTTGGTGTATGATCTACCGGGCATTAAATATATTACCAATAAATGCAACGAGTTTCATGTAAATACATGAATAAAGTAAAATATTATTTATAATCAAGATGAAATCTTATACAAAGATCCAGGAAAACCACATTCAGAATCACATTCAGTAGTAATTTGACTCATAATCAAATGCCCCACTACTTAAAACAAATACCCTAGTCATTGAGATTAAAATTGTTTGAAGCAGCATGCATTTTCATAAGGGAACTCTTTTCTATTCTCTCAGATCCATATCCTTAAACATTTCCAAGTGCTGACAGAATAATTCATCTTGTATGTAAACCACCAGAATTCTTATTTCCTATTTATATTTCCACTATATATTTAGTAGTAATTTAAAAATACATATAGTTTTACAAAAAAAATACATATAGTTTAGATTGAAATTGAGGTCGTGTGCATAAATCATTTAAAAAAAGATAGAAGCACCACCCTTACAGGCTTTATAAATCCCTATCACCTTTGGAAAACCACCTAAGCTTCCATAGCTTGTCTAAATCTTGAAGAGCTACTATAACTAGAATGCTATCTGAAGATTTCTCTTTGTGGCTTTGGAGGGTGAAAGAGGGCAGATTGGATTATCCTTGAAATCTCCTAGTTCCCCCCATACAGGTTGACATGTGGTCTTTAAAATACTTTCTAGACCTTGTAAAATCACATGCATAAAATCACATGGTGTTCTCAGTAAGCCCACCTACTGAGGCCATGTTTGGAAATCATGATACAAGGATTAGCCTCTAGATAGGTGCCCCAGAAGAGCTTAGATCCTGTATATAATGTGTAAGAGAGGGGTGCCGCCCCTTCACTAGGTTGTACGGTGGGAGAGGGACTGCTTAATTGCTGACTGATTATAATATTAGGACCTTTTCTCTAGATACGTTTTATATTGTTTAAAATTGTTTGCCTCCTTCTTGGTCCACAGTCCTGAAATGGTGCTCGTTATTAGGGACCAAGGCAAACTCCCAAACATCACATATTCTAAGAATATTTCTAACAGTGCTCCACTGGGCAGTAAAACTAACAGAAATAAACACACACAAAAATCAGTGTATTCCTCTTTAGCTAAAAAACTGATGACACCTGGACCCTTGGAACAGATATTGGGTTGGCCCAAGTGTTTGTTCAGGTTTTTCCTTAACATCTTACAGAAAAACCTGAACGAACTTTTGGGCCAACATAGTATAAACCAGATTAATCTCTTATTTTGATAAGAGATATAAGCAATCAACTTAACTCCATTAGAAGAAAATCAAACCTTTATGCTTTTAAATGAGTAAAAATAGGATCACATCTTAACAACTCTTGGAAAAATTATTTTTATATTACTTGGAAATTATGCTTGGTGGGGAAACTAATTTATAGCATGACACTTTTTTTTTTTTTTTTTTTTTTTTGCTGTACGCAGGCCTCTCACTGCTGTGGCCTCTCCCGTTGCGGAGCACAGGCTCCGGACACACAGGCTCCGCGGCCATGGCCCGCGGGCCCAGCCGCTCCGCGGCACGCGGGATCCTCCGGGATCGGGGCACGAACCCGTGTCCCCTGCACCGGCAGGCGGACTCTCAACCACTGCGCCACCAGGGAGGCCCCTATAGCATGACTCTTTTAATAGCAGCACTTAATTTGATCATTACAACAGGACACAGAATCAAGACCAGACTACAGCGTTGGAAGTTCTTATTTTAGGCATTTCATGCCAAATGAAATACAAACATCACCTAGAGGAAAAATGTTATAGTCCTACTGCATGTAGGACTACATGTATATAGTAAAAAAAACTGAAAGTTCAAATGATTCCAACATTTTTCAATTAAGTGAGAAACTTTAGAGAAATGAGTTGTTGGAAAGGAAACACAACTGTAAGCTATTTATACCCTCTATAATATTGGCACTTCTTTTTCAAATGACAGGACATGGAACACAAGTCAGTCTTCCTCAAATAGAAATTAAAATCAAATTGAAAGTTTATAACAAGCCTGCCAGTATGAAAGCAATGGAACAGTACACATTTTCCTTCTTCCAGGAGAACAAACTACAGAGAACTTTGGGGAATGCAGTTCCAAGAGCAAAATACTATAACACACACACAAACACAAAAGCACAAAAGGCTGAAATGTCCCAACGTCTCTGCCCCAGAGGATGGCTAGAATTTTCCCCAATTCTACTTTCTTATTACTTCTCTGAGGTCCTGTATTAACTTTTGCTGGTTTATGCCATGGTAGCAAATGTTTCAGTCTGAATGATTTGACACAAGAAAGTTTACTTCTAATTTCTCACTCTTGTAATGTGTTCTACAACTGTTCTTCATGTACTCTTCCCTCCAAGATCCCGGATAAGAAGCAGCTGCTGTCCAGATATTACCCTTCCCAATGCAGAGAGAAAAGAGCAAAAGTATAGCCTCACAGTTATCCTTAAGGTCTCTTCTTGAAAGCAGTACACACCACTTCCGAAGCCAGTCACTGAGCCAAGCTTGATGGCCACAGGACAGGGATGCAGAATCCAGAAAGAAGGGAAAATATCGGACAATAATCAAACTTACCACAGATCATCACACCCAAATAAATAACTCGATATCAAGAGTGATCAGCTTTTGGAGAAATTAGTATCATTGTTTTTGATTTTTTTTAGTTTAAAAATTTTTTTAAAAGTGATCAGCTCAGGCTTTCTTTCATTATGACCAAGAGAAGAACTGGAGTTGAGAGTTTAGGTCTTAAGTATTCTTCCTACGTAGAAACACCTTCATCTTCATCAGGGTGCAGAGCGCATTTTAGCAAAAGTGAGTCAGCTCCCCTTGGCTCATTGTCATGGCATCTATTTTTATTACCAGAGTTTTACTATGAACGTAATATGTGCTCATGATAAACAATTCTAATAGCAATAGAAAGCAACACAGCAAATTTTTAAAATCCCACTACATCCCTTAGTCCCACTCCCCAAAGATACTCATTGCAGACAGTTTCAAATATCATTCTAGAAACTGTTCATGCATGTACTCTTTGTTTCCTCATTTGAAAACTAAGAATAATAACACCACAAATGATCTTTGCATCCAATGACTTAAAAGATATAAAACACTTAGAAGAGTAGCTTACACATAGTAAATTGCTACTATTATTTTTGCCAAGCACTGTTCTAAGTGCTTTGCATGTATTAACCCAAACACCCACGTACACACACACTCACACAAACTCCAGCACCGAATCACCACCCCCACCATCACACACATGTGCACTTTAATTATTACTTATCAATATTATCATAGAATAGCCTTCCATGTTAACTCAAATACCTCCCACTCATTTTTGAAAGGCTATGAGTTATCCCATTAAATGTGTTTAACTTGATTTATTTAAACAGAAATCTTTCTTAAGGATTTTCTTTCTTTCCATCATAAAAACACAGAAATGAACATGCTTGTGCCATAGTATAAATTCCTAGAAATGGAATCATTCAGTCAAAGCTATGCCTTTTTAATTTTGAGTGATTTTGCCAAGTTGTCCCTGAGATGGTCAATGGGGCTTTTACCAAGGCGCTAATTACCTCCCTCATTGAAATTAGGCATGGATATGTGATTTACCTTGGCTAATAAAATGTTAGCAGAAATAACATGCTATATATTTCACTATAACCCACCCTCCCCTCACCACAGTGAAAGAAAATGTTCCAAATAGCAGCTGCTCCATTGGTTTGTTCATTTAGTGAGGACAATGCAAAGTAGAGCTCTTTCCCTGCTGATCTGAGAAGGGCATGTAGTGTAATCAAGAAATAAACCTTCCTGTTTTAAGTCCCTAAGGGTTCCGGATTGTTTGTTTTCACAAACAAGTTTGTCAAAATATCAGTAGCTATTACAATGGACTTGCTTTTTATAAAGAAATGAAAATTTTTTTTTTACACTTGGATTCTTATTCAGGAAGAATCAAATTGTAAACAGTTGCCTGTTCTAGGAAGTAGAAGATGACTAAGTATTAAAAGGTATATCTGAAGAAAGCATGTTCCAAAGAGGATAGATTACTGTTAAAATTAGTCAAAACATAATAGTTTCCTTCTCTGTGATTACTTAAATTTTAAAGAAAACAGGTCTCTCAGTAAGTTACAAAGGGTAGTTTTAAGGTTGATGTTTCTTTTTTTACATGATATTCACTGCTTATCATAAAACTGAGACAAATACTTGTCACTTAAATCTATGTAGGCACATAAAAATCAACTATAAAGTTTTACTGGAGTGCCATAATCATCAATGGAACTAGAGTCTGGATTCCATTGTCTGAATATGTGGGGCACTACACACCAATTCTTCCAGTCATATTTATGACATGCTACTATCTGCATATTTTTCCTAGACAGAACCTTGTAAACCCAAAGATGATGTACTATGTATACAGCCCGACAAATTGAGAGAAGAAATCTCAAAATGCTTCACTGTTTTCCCATCTGAATTAAACTGCCCCCATTCAAACACTATTTCTGATCTGAGTGGAGAAAACCTGAGTGCAAATATATTAGGTCCAGGCCTAATCTCAACAGCAGTTGAGTTTTCTTAAACAGAAGTATATTGCTTCATGCCTCAGAGAATTCCAACATTCCCTATTTTTTTTTTCCTGAGCTTGTTTATGATTTCCATGAGTGCCATATAGTCTCCTTCTGCCCTCCAGAGGTGGGCAGCTTGATCCTGTTCATGATACCATCTGTCCCATGTCCCCACCAAAGGACAAGAGCCATGTTACCTTCATGGACCTTTTGCAACATTTCTGAACAGTACCATTGTGCACTTCTTGTCATTCTGGTTAAACTTTGTAAAACTGTAATTGTTCTCATAGCTCATTTCCAATATAGCTGAGAGATTAGAGGAAACATTTATTTCTTGGATAAATTTTTTGAACAAATAAGGATTTTGCCCAGATATTGCCTTGAGGTCTGCTATAGGAGAATGCCAATCTGATGGTTGGGCTGAGGTGGGAAGGGAGGCCTACCTTAAGAGTCTCTGCTCATGCCACCATTTTATTCAGCTCCTCAGATTCCATGCTGAAAAAGAAATGTTTAAATTTTGTTAAAACTCAAATTGGAGACTCAAGGAAAAAGCTCTATGTTCTAACATGCATGAAGCAAAATAAATATTTCATGATGTTAAAGGAGTTCATGTTGAAGTACCTTTCATTTTAAGGTTGAACTGATCAATTTTTAGTTTTAAATTCTTATACTTTACTTAATGTCAATAAAAGGCCAGAGAACACATATGGATGAGAACTTATTTGTAAATCATATACTACTTTATTTTAAGACTATACTTAACTTTTGCTAGAAAAAAAAATTAAGAAGTTATCCCCGTATAGCTTTGCTTACAAACATATAACTACATAACATCTTAGACTTAAAAAAAAAATACTGTAGTACTTGTTTCCCTTTTGCATTTTCTAAGCATTGATTTTCCAAGATCTCAAATTGAAGTGGGTATAATTCCTACAACTTATATACATAAACCTATCTGTTTATCTCAAATGTGTAATTGATTCTGTTATCACTATTCCGAAATAAACATTGGTTTCCTAAATGCTGCACCAGCGACTATAAGAAAAATACCTAATATATTGGTTTTACATTACCAACTTTCAAAATTATGGTTCAATTATTTCTTGGCTTTCTAATGGTATACTTTACTGAATCAATTAGAAATTAGAGCTGTTTTCTATTTAAATTAAAGTAAGCAAAGGCCAATTTGCATATATATGTACATATATATAAACTTTGCTTCTTTTGTGGTAAAACTCTTAGTGAAGCTATCTAATATAACAGGGGAGAAATGCTTTTTATCATACATACTATATATGTGTGTGAACTACAAAGGATTCTTGTGCTTTTTTTTTTTTTTTTTTTTTTTTTGCGGTATGCGGGCCTCTCACTGTTGTGGCCTTTCCCACTGCGGAGCACAGGCTCCGGATGCGCAGGCTCAGCGGCCATGGCTCACGGGCCCAGCCACTCCACAGCACGTGGGATCTTCCTGGACCGGGGCACGAACCTGCATCCCCTGCATTGGCAGGCGGACTCTCAACCACTGCGCCACCAGGGAAGCCCCTCTTGTGCTTTTAATTTGCAAACATTTTTAACTTAAAAAAATTAAGAGACCTTCAAGATGGCAGAGGAATAAGACGTGGAGATCAACTTCCTCCCTGCAAATACATCAGAAATACATCTACATGTGGAACAACTCCTACAGAACACCTACTGAATATGGGCAGAAGAACTCCGACCTCCCAAAAGGCAAGAAAATCCCCACATACATGGGTAGGGCAAAAGAAAAAAGAAAAAAACAGAGACAAAAGAATAGGGATGGGACTTGCACCTCTGGGAGAGAGCTGTGAAGGAAGAAATGTTTCCACACACTAGGAAGCCCCTTCACTGGTGGAGATGGGGGGCATGTTGGGTGGGGGTGGGAAGATTCAGAGCTATCGAGGAGAGTGAAGCAACAGGGGTTCAGGGGGCAAAGCGGAGAGATTCCCGCACAGAGGATCAGTGCTGACCAGCACTCACCAGCCTGGGAGGCTTGTCTGCTCACCCGCTGGGGTGGGGTGGGGGGCTGGGAGCTGAGGCTCAGGCTTCAGAGGTCAGATCCCAGGGAGAGGACTGGGGTTGGCAGCGTGAACACAGCCTGAAGGGGGCTAGTGTGCCACAGCTAGCTGGGAAGGAGTCCGGGAATAAGTCTGGACCAGCCTAAGAGGCAAGAGACCATTGTTTCAGGGTGCGTGAGGAGAAGAGATTCAGAACATTGCCTAAACGAGCTTTAGAGATGGGCGCAAGCCACGGTTATCAGCGCGGACACCAGAGATGGGCATGAAACTCTAAGGCTGCTGTTGCTGCCACCACCAAGAACCCTGTGTGCAAGCACAGGTCACTATCTACACCTCCCCTCCCGGGAGCCTGTGCAACCCGCCACTGCCAGGGTCCCGTGATCCAGGGACAGCTTCCCAGGGAGAACACATGGTGCACCTCAGGCTGCTGCAATGTCACGCCGGCCTCTGCCGCTGCAGGGTCACCCCACGTTCCGTACACCTCCCTCCCCTGGCCTGAATGAGCCAGAGTCCCCGAATCAGCTGCTCCTTTAACTGCGTCCTGTCTGGGTGGGGAACAGACGCCCTCAGGTGACCTACACGCTGAGGCTGGTCCAAATCCATAGCTGAACCCCAGGAGCTGTGAGAACAAAGAAGAGAAAGGGAAATCTCTCCCAGCAGCCTCAGGAGCAGCAGATTCAAACTCCACAATCAACCTGATGTACCCTGCATCTCTGGGATACCTGAAGAGACAACGAATCATCCCAAATTGAGGAGGTGGACTTTGAGAGCAAATTGTAGACTTCGGGTTTGCTTTCTGCATCTAATTTGTTTCTGGTTTTATGTTTATCTTAGTTTAGTATTTAGAGTTTATTATCATTGGTACATTTGTTTATTGATTTAGTTGCTCTCTTCCTTTTTTTTTTGTTCCTTTTTCTCTTTTTGTGAGTGTGTATGTGTATGCTCCTTTGTGTGATTCTGTCTAAATAGCTTTGCTTTTACCATTTGTCCTAGGGTTCTCTCTGTCTTTTTTTTTTTTTTAGCATAGTTTGTAGTGCTTCTTATCATTGGTGGATTTGTTTTTTAGTTTGGTTGCTCTCTTCTTTCTTACTTTCTTTTTCCTTCTCTTTTTTATTACTTTTTAATTTTTTATATTTTTAATATTTTTTCATATTTTCCTTTTACTAACTTTATTTTATATTTCTCTCTCTCCCTCTCCCTCTCCCTCCCACTCCCCCTCTCTCTTTTTTCTTCTGAGATGTGTGGCTGACAGGGTCTTCATGCTCCGGCCAAGTCTCAGGCCTGTGCCTCTGAGGTGGGAGAGCCAAGTTCGGGACACTGGTCCACCAGAGACCTCCCAGCTCCACATAATATCAAATGGTGAAAGCTCTCGCAGAGGTCTCCATCTCAATGCTAAGACCCAGCTCTACTCAATGACGAGCAAGCTACAGTGCTGGACACCCTATGCCAAACAACTAGCAAGACAGGAACACAATCCCACCTATTAGCAGAGAGCCTGCCTCAAATCATACTACGTTCACAGACACCCCAAAACACACCACCATATGCAGCCCTGACCAACAGAAAGAAAAGATCTATCCCCACCACCAAAACACAGCCACCAGCCTCTTCAACCAGGAATCCTACACAAGCCACCAAACCAACCTTACCCACTTGGTGCAGACACCAAAAAACAATGGGAACTACGAACCTGCAGCCTGTGAAAAGGAGACTCCCAAAACAGTAAGTTAAGCAAAATGAGAAGACAAACACACTTCAGATGAAGAAGGTAAAAACCCACCAGACCAAACAAATCAAGAGGAAATAGGCAGTCTACTTGAAAAAGAATAAGAGTAATGATGGTAAAGATGATCCAAAATCTTAGAAAGAGAATGGAGAAAATACAAGAAATGTTTAACAAGGACCTAGAAGAACTAAAGAGCAAACAAACAATGATGAACAACACAATAAATGAAATTAAAAATTCTCTAGAAGGAATCAATAGCAGAATAACTGATGCAGAAGAGCAGATAAGTGACCTGGAAGATAAAATAGTGGAGATAATTACCATAGAGCAGAAGAAAAAAGAATGAAGAGAATTGAGGACAGTCTCAGAGATCTCTGGGACAACATTAAACACACTAACATTCCAATTAGAGTGCTCTCAGAAGAGGAAGAGAAAAAGAAAGGGACGGAGAAAATATATGAAGAGATTACAGTTGAAAACTTCCCTAAAATGGGAAAGGAAATAATCAAGTCCAGGAAGCAAAGACAGTCCCATATAGGATAAATCCAAGGAGAAACATGCCAAGACACATATTAATCAAACTATCAAAAACTAAATACAAAGAGAAAATATTAAAAACAACAAGGGAAAAACAACAAATAATATACAAGGGAATACCCCTAAGGTTAACAGCTGGTCTTTCAGCAGAAACTCTGCAAGCCAGAAGGGAGTGGCAGGGCATATGTAAAGTGATGAAAGGGAAAAACCTACAACCAAGATTATTCTAACCAGCAAGGATCTCATTCAGATTCAGTGGAGAAATTAAAACTTTTACAGACAAGCAACAGTTAAGGGAATTCAACATCACCAACCAGCTTTACAACAAATGCTAAAGGAACTGCTCTAGACAGGAAACACAAGAGAAGGAAAAGACCTAGAAAAAGAAACCCAAACAAGAAAATGGTAATAAGAACATACATATCAATAACTACCTTAAATGTAAATGGATTAAATGCACCAACCAAAAGACATAGACTGGCTGAATGAATACAAAAACAAGATCCACATATTTGCTGTCTACAAGAAATCCACTTCAGATCTAGGGACACATACAGACTGAATGAGACGGAATGGAAAAAGATATGCCATGCAAATGGAAATCAAAAGAAAGCCGGAGTAGCAATTCTCATATCAGACAAAATAGACTTTAAAATAAAGACTATTACAACAGGCAAAGAAGGACACTACATAATGATCAAGGGATTCATCCAAGAAGAAGACATAACAATAGTAAATATTTATTCACCCAACATAAGAGCACCTCAATACATAAGGCAAATGCTAACAGCCATAAAAGCGGAAATCAACATTAACACAATCACAGTAGGGGACATTAACACCCCACTTTCACCAATGGACAGATCATCCAAAATGAAAATAAATAAAGTAACACAAGTTTTAAATGATACATTAAACAAGATAGACTTCATTGATATTTATAGGACATTCCATCCAAAAACAACAGAATATACTTGTTTCACAAGTGCTCATGCAATATTCTGCAGGATAGATCATATCTTGGGTCACAAATGAAGACTTGGTAAATTTAAGAAAACTGAAATCGTATAAAGTATCTTTTCCAACCACAACACTATGAGACTAGATATCAATTACAGGAAAAAATCTGTAAAAAATACAAACACATGGAGGCTAAACAATACACTACTTAGTAACCAAGAGATCACTGAAGAAATCTAAGAGGAAATCAAACAATACCTAGAAACAAATGACAATGAAAACACAATGACCCAAAACATACGGTATGCAGCAAAATCAGTTCTAAGAGGGAAGTTTATAGCAATACAATCCTACCTCAAGAAACAAGAAAAATCTCAACCTAACCTTACACCTAAAGCAATTAGAGAAAGAAGAACAAAAAAGCCCCAAAATTAGCAGAAGGAAAGAAATCATAAAGATCAGATAAGAAATAAATGAAAAATAAATGAAGGAAAAAATAGCAAAGATCAATAAAATTAAAAGCTGGTTCTTTGAGAAGATAAACAAAACTGATAAACCACTAGCCAGACTCATCAAAAGAAAAAGGGGGAGAAGACTCAAATCAATAGAATTAGAAATGAAAAAGGAGAAGTAACAACTGACACTACAGAAATACAAAGGATCATGAGAGATTACTACAAGCAACTATATGCCAATAAAATGGACAACCTGGAAGAAATGGACAAATTCTTACAAAAGCAACATCTGCAACTGAACCAGGAGGAAACAGAAAATATAAACAGACCAATCACAAGCACTGAAGTTGAGACTGTGATTATAAAACCTTCCAACAAAAGCCCAGGACCAGATGGATTCACAGGCAAATACTATCAAACATTTAGAGAAGAGCTAATACCTATCCTTCTCAAACTCTTCCAAAATATAGCAGAGGGAGGAACACTCCCAAACTCATTCTATGAGGCCACCATCACCCTGACACCAAAACTAGACAAAGATGTCACAAAGAAAGAAAACCACAGGCCAATATCACTGATGAACATAGATGCAAAAATCCTCAACAAAATACTAGCAAACAGAATCCAACAGCACATTAAAAGGATCATACACAACGATCAAGTGGGGTTTATCCCAGGAATGCAAGGATTCTTCAATAAATGCAAATCAATCAGTGTGATACACCACATTAACAAATTGCAGGAGAAAAACCATATGATCATCTCAATAGATACAGAAAAGACTTTTAACAAAATTCAACACCCATTTATGATAAAAACCTTACAGAAAGTAGGGATAGAGGAAACTTACTTCAACATAATAAAGGCCACATATGACAAACCCACAACCAACTTCATTCTCAATGGTGAAAATTGAAACTATTTCCTCTAAGATCAGGAACAAGGCAAGGTTGCCCACTCTCACAGATATTATTTAACATAGTTTTGGAAATTTTAGCCACAGCAATCAGATAAGAAGAAATAACAGGAATGCAAATCGGAAAAGAAGAAGTAAAGCTGTCACTGTTTATAGATGATATGATACTATCCATAGAGAATCCTAAAGATGTTACCAGAAACGTACTAGAGCTAATCAATGAATTTGGTAAAGTAGGAGGATACAAAATTAAGGCACAGAAATCTCTTGCATTTCTATACACTAATGCTGAAAAATCTGAAAGAGAAATTAAGGAAACACTCTCATTTACCATTGCAACAAAAAGAATAAAATACATAGGAATGAACCTACCTAAGGAGACAAAAGATCTGTATGCAGAAAACTGTAAGCCACTGATGAAAGAAATTAAAGATGATACAAACAGATGGAGAGATATACCATGTTCTTGGATTGGAAGAATCAACAACATGAAAATGACTATACTATCCAAAGCAATCTACAGATTCAATGCAATGCTATCAAACTACCAATGGCATTTTTCACAGAACTACAACAAAAAATTGCACAGTACTAGAACAAAAATTTTCACAATTTGTATGGAAACACAAAAGACCCCAAATAGCCAAAGCAATCTTGAGAAAGAAAAATGGAGCTGGAGGAATCAGGCTCCCTGACTTCAGACTATACTACAAAGCTACAGTAATCAAGACAGTATGGTACTGGCACAAAAACAGAAATATAGATCAGTGGAACAGGATAGAAAGCCCAGAGATAAACCCACACACATAAGGTCACCTTATCTTCGATAAAGGAGGCAAGAATATACAGTGGAGAAAAGACAGCTTCTTCAATAAGTGGTGCTGGGAAAACTGGACAGCTGCTTGTAAAAGAAAGAAATTAGAACACTTCCTAACACCATACACAAAAATAAACTCAAAATGGATTAAAGACCCAAATGTAAGGCCAGACACTATAAAACTCTTAGAGGAAAATGTAGGCAGAACACTCCATGACCTAAATCACGGCAAGATCCTATTTGACCCACCTCCTAGAGAAATGGAAATAAAAACAAAAATAAACAAATTTGACCTAATGAAACTTCAAAGCTTTTGCACAGCAAAGGAAACCATAAAGAAGACACAAAGACAACCCTCAGAATGGGAGAAAATATTTGCAAACGAAGCAACTGACAAGGGACTTATCTCCAAAATATACGAACAGCTTATACAGCTCAATATCAAAAAAACATAACAACCCAATCCAAAAATGGGCAGAAGACCTAAATAGACATTTCTCCAAAGAAGACATACAGATTGCCAACAAACACATGAAAGGATGCTCAGCATCACTAATCATTAGAGAAATGCAAATCAAAACTACAATGAGGTATCACCTCACACCAGTCAGAATGGCCATCATCAAAAAATCTACGAACAATAAATGCTGGAGAGGGTGTGGAGAAAAGCGAACCCTCTTGCACTGTTGATGGGAATGTAAATTGATACAGCCACTATGGAGAACAGTATGCAGATTCCTTAAAAAATTAAAAATAGAACTACCATACAACCTAGCAATCGCACTACTGTGCACATACCCTGAGAAAACCATAATTCAAAGAGTCATGTACCACAGTGTTCATTGCAGCTCTATTTACAATAGCCAGGACATGGAAGTAACCTAAGTGTCCATCGACAGATGAATGGATAAAGAAGATGTAGTACATATATACAATAGAATATTACTCAGCCATAAAAAGAAACAAAATTGAGTTATTTGTAGTGAGGTGGACAGACCTAGAATCTGTCATATACAGTGAAGTAAGTCAGAAAGAGAAACACAGATACCGTATGCTAACACATATATATGGAATCTTAAAAAACAAAAAAACGTTTCTGAAGAACCAAGGGGCAGGACAGGAGTAAAGACGCAGATGTAGATAATGGACTTGAGGACAGGGAGAGAGGGAAGTGCAAGCTGGGACAAAGTGAGAGAGTGGCATGGACATATATACACTACCAAATGATAAATAGGTAGCTAATGGGAAGCAGCCGCATAGCACAGGGATATCAGCTTCGTGCTTTGTGACCACGTAGAGGAGTGGGATAGGGAGGAGGCGAGGAAGACGCAAGAGGGAGGGGATATGGGAATATATGTATATGTATAGCTGATTCACTTTGCTATAAAGCACAAACTAACACACCATTGTAAAGCAATTATACTCCAATAAGGATGTTAAAAAAATTCAAGAATCATCTCAAAATTATTTCATCATTTATGAAAAAATGACTGAATAAGCAATTATTCACAAGTAAACCCATGACAGATTTTTAAATGGTTCTTGAGAGGTGCACTGTGATTTTGCTCTCCATCCTAATGAATGTATGGCCTTTGTTATTATTCTGTACCTTCAGCCTTGAGTTCTTTGAACATTCTCAACTAAATTCCATATCTCCTTTGTAGAAGAATTTTCCATAAAAACCCAAATGAAAGTACAAAAAGCAAACTTACTAATGATTGGAGAATTGAGAGTCAAAGTAGTTAAACAACTAAAGACTCACACTAATTTTCAGTATTTTCTGGGCTTAGATCAGGTCTTTAGGCTTTAACTTTTGTGGGGTTTTTTGCAACAAATAGTTTGGCTCCCAGAATAATCTAGAGGCTTCTGTTAGAATGGCATTGGGTTAGAAATTCTAGAGACTTGTTCACATAGAACTTCTTATTAAAAGCCAAAGAACATGAAAAAAGTAATGATTTCATAAATCTGCAATCTTTATTATAAAATCATTATTTGTTTTGCTAATTTCCCCATTGGGTTAAAACACACTTGTGTTAATTAGTCATCTGCTGTCTTTGCTTCTGCTATCAAACTACTGAAATAAAAATCATACAACCTCACAAATTCATTCAACTTTAAAACTCATTGCCATAATTTCAACTGGACTTTCACACCTGCCTGACAATCCTTCTGGTTTTCTTAGTCAACTCTCTTTTCTAATTTTCATAAACACTATTGAAAACTTCCATCCTACCACCTTTCTCACATTATCAGAAAGGCTCCTAAAAAATCATAGGACATACTAAAATGATTTGGGGGTTTCTACTATACATGATATGAGGGCTGAAACCATTTTTATTTGAATGGTTTGATATAGCATGTCCTCAGCAGGTTGGAGGGCTCAAAGATGGCCTAACAGCTAACCGGGTAACACTGACACATCAGATGAACATATCCCTGTTTCATTCTCTTCATCGTTTTCATCACTGCAGGAAAAGTAAAAATACAGTTCTCACTATCTTTAAAATAAGGTCAATTATCTAACAAATGTGGAGGGTGATTATTAATCAATCATTCATCAAATATTGAGTGCCTGCTACTATATGTTTCATGTGAAATTTCTCAGTCAAAATAGGTTTTACTTTCACTGTAGGAGGAAAAAGAGTTCTCAGGTTGTATTATATAACTCAAACATTTCTATCAAATATACTCTTTTTCTTAATAACTGAAACTCACAGAGTTGATACCATTGACCTATACAGGTACTCTATTCCTCTTATCAGCATGGCTAGTTTTTGAAGAAAGTGTCTCCAACAAAATTTCCCTACTTTAATAATTGCTGTCACAATGGGATATATCCATTTGTCCCTTGGTATTCACAGGGATTGGTTCCAGGATCCCCCTAAGATACAAAATACGGTGGCTCTCAGGTCCCTTATATAAAATGGCATAGTACTTGCATATACCTACACGCATCCTCCCATATACTTTAAATCAACTCTAGATTATTATAATACCTAATAAAATGTAAATGCTATGTAAATAGTTGTAAATACAGTTGACCCTTGAACAATGCAAGGGTTAAAGGTTCCAAACCCTGCACAGTCGAAAATTCTCATATGACTTTAGAGTCAGCCATCCATATCTGCAGTTCCACATCCATGTATCCAACCAACCACGGACTGTGTAGTACTGTAGTATGATTTATGAAAAAAATCTTGGTATAAGTCAACCTGTGCATTTCAAACCTGTGTTTGTTCAAGGGTCCACTGTACAATGTAAATGCTATGTAAATAGTTGCCAGCATGTGGCAAATTCAAATTTTGCATTTTGGAACTTTCTGGAATTTTTTTCAAATATTTTCAATACATGGTTGGATGAATTCACAGATGCAGAACCCACACATATGGGAGTCTGACTATATGTGACGTGAAACTAGATGCTACCCTAGATTAGGCTGGATACTACTGTCAAAGTCATATAAACAATTACTACAGCAATTTTTTAAATGTCTAAGACATTACATGGTTAAACAAGCATGTCTGAATACAGGTCCCCTTTGAAAGAATGTTCATAAACTCTACCCAGTGTTGGGAGTGTCAAATCAATCTGATTGAATCCTCTTACAGAGCTGAAATACAGGATAAATCACTCAGCTCAGGGTGCTTCTTCAAAGGACAGCAAGCAACTCTCCCAATATGTTTATTTATAGATGGTTGCACCACTGAGACCACTATGTTTCTGTGTGATTGGTGGAGCAGGTTCTCTTTCTTGAAGAAACTTCTACCACTATAAGAAACTTGTAGAGTGAGAAAATTGACCAGCAGTTAGGTCAATTAATTATTACCAATTATTAATTAAATGACCATATGATAAATTGAGTAGTTACTAATTTCTGTTATATAAAATATATAATAAAGGCAATTTCTACATTTTTCAAGCCCTGTCACCTCATATTGATCCAATCTTACCCATGTACCTACTAAGCAAAAGGGTTAAATGAAAGAAATTTCTATGTAGGATATTCACCTTGAGAAAATTCAAGACCCTCAATAATCAACGTTAGACTTCATTACTCATAGATTATAAAAATTAAGAAAATTAAGTTATATTTTTTACATGTATTTTTTAGATAACTTGTATCTCATGAGAGAAGCCCAATCACAGAGCTAATCAAAAGGAAGTGCATGGGGCTTCCCTGGTGGCGCAGTGGTTGAGAGTCTGCCTGCCGATGCAGGGGACGCGGGTTCGTGCCCCGATCCCGGAGGATCCCACGTGCCGCGGAGCGGCTGGGCCCGCGAGCCATGGCCGCGGAGCCTGTGTGTCCGGAGCCTGTGCTCCGCGACGGGAGAGGCCACGGCAGTGAGAGGCCCGCATACAGCAAAAAAAAAAAAAAAAAAAAAAAAAAAGGAAGTGCATGATGAGAAGAGGGGACTTTAGACCATGTTCACCACTGAGATGGGACTCACAGAGGTTAGGTAGGTGGGTGTCCTTCCCAACAACAGGCTAAGCAGTGCTAATAAAGACTACAAGATGGGTGAAGCATCAGAAGCCACTCCAAAGACAAATCCACAAGTCTGGATCCAACCTGTTCATGTTGTTCAGAGATTGGAGGCAGGCAGGTAGGCAAGAGTCAGATTGAGAGATGCCAACTCCCAATCCCAGTCTACTGGAACAAGCAGACTACTGAGGAGACTCAGGAGTAGGTTAGTAATACATGCAGGGGTAAGTGAGTTGTGTGGTCAGAAAGAATAAGTCCCTACAGAAGCATGAAAGTTTAGTGAGGCTACAGCCATCCTTTTTTGGAAGGAATCATAATTACTTTGTTGTGTTTCTTGATAAAATAGTAATTGTAACAAAATTTACTGATAGTAATGTATAGTATAGTATGGTATATTGCAAAAACAGCAGGGATCTTTCTGCTACTCTCTATATCTATATCTTTTACAATGTGACTTTGCAGCTTCTCACATCAAAAGCTAGAGTCCATTTTCCCTTCTCCTAAATCTTGACTGGCCCTTAACTTGTTTTGGACAGGGAAATGCAGCAGAAGTGACGGTGTGCCAGTACAATCCAAATCCTCAAATGCCTTGCTTGCCTCTGTTCATTCTCTTGGAAACCTGAGCAGCCACTGTGAGAACAATCCCAGGCTATCCTGCTGGAGGATGAGAGAATACATAGAACCAAGATGAGCAGCCCCAGCAGAAGCCATTCTAGACTAATCAGCGCCCCCGGCTGACCTGGCAGCTGACTGCAAACACAAGCTCAGCTGAGCCCAGGCTAGATTAACGACCAACAGGATTATGAGCTAAAAAATTTTTCAGTGGTTATTATTTTAAGACAGTAAGTTTTGTGATTTTTTTATGGGAAAAACTAACTGATGCAGAAATAATTGGTTCCTAGAACTGAGGTGCTGCCATGACAAAAATCTAAAATAAGCACCTTTGGCAGTGAGCACTAAGCAGAGGCTGGGAAAATGGGAAACAAACTCTTAGCAAATGCTGGGAAAAAATAAAGCAAATTGTTATTGGAGGTTAAAAAAATGGCAATCTGTGTTTTTTAGAATAAAATAATTGGCAAAAGAGCTGCCTACAGGAACTTGAAAGATAGCAAATGTATATAATTAACTTCTGATTTTGGCTAAAGAGATCTCCACAGAATGTTGAAATGTCAGCTGGTTGGTCCTAGCTGCATATACGTACAGGAAGAAAGAAATGGGCTAAATAAAGAACTAGTCAGTTTGCAAGGAGAAATTTAAAGGAATTTAGAGGGGACAAAATTTTCTGGGATATAAAGGAATTTGTTTCTTATCTTTAGTCTTCCCAGCCAGTAAAAATTCTCAAAGTAAAACGAGGCCTGAGGAAAAAGATTTATTCAAGTGTGTAGCTCCAAAACACTTTCCTGAGAAATCTGAAAGAATGTGTTGTCAAATAGACTCTCTCAAATAGACAAAACTGCTCCTCAGATTCTTAAGAGCATGGTTTCACAAAAGCCCAATTCCAAAGTGACAGTAAAAAATCCTATACAGAGACATAAATCTTAAAAACAAGCATGGCTATGGTTTTTTAACAAATGGAATAGGCACAAATCAAACTCATATTAAGTCCACATGACTTGGAGGAAATTGTATATGTAAAAGTGACATCAAGTTTCTTTAAGAGAGAATGACTTTACTCAAATTACAAAAGCCCTCTGGACACCCAACTTTCTACAATATGGAAGCTGGCTAAGAAAATTTTTCAAAGGGCTAAGGAAGGAAATTGAAAAGGAAAGAAGTTCTAGAGGAAGGAGCCAGGAGCCCAGAGGGTACAGCCAAGAGCCACGAAAAACAAAAGGGGGAACATTATGTCCCAAGGAACATAATCTTGCTTTAATCAAAGAGTATTCATTATTCCAAGGTAAGGAGCCTGACAATATTCCCACCTAGATTTGAAAATTGCTGTGGACCAGTCAGTGCTATGTATCTCTCATTTTTTCTCTTTTAGAATGGTAGTGTTTATTGAATTTACCCTATCCCCATATCAACAGTTTACATCAGATGTTTGTAGGACAGATAGCTTTATATTTCATGAGTCTCTGGATCAAGGAAATCCACATATGATAAGTTTCATCTGGACTTTACATGGATAATTTACATTCTAGAATTTAAGTCTGATGCCATAGTTCCATGGCATGACTTTTAGGGATACTCAGGTAAGGAAGAATATATTTTTCATGGGAATGGATGTGAAAATTGTAGCCAGAAGACAAACTGTGGCAGATTCCAAAATTGGTAATAATCATTCCTCCTTGTAATCTATGTTAATTGTAATGTGACTATACAGTTTTTCTCTTTGAGAGATTGGTTCTTATTTCTCATTGTCTTGAGTCTGGGCTGGACTTGTGGCCAGACCAGCTTTGGTCAATAGAATAAAGTAAAAGGGGTGATGTACTAGTTAGAAGCTTAGGACTCAAGCAAGCTTTGTTTACCACTTATTCTCTCGGAACCCTGCTCATCCACCAGGTAAATAAGCCCAGGCTGATGAGCAATTGCATGGAACAACAATGAACCATCATAGCTGAGGCAATTCTAGACTATGTAGCTCTAGCCAACTATGTAGCCAGCTGACGACAGATTCATGCCTGGACCTGGATGAGTCCAGAAAACCATACAGCTGAGCCCATCCCTAACTGTTGACTCATAAAATCATGATCTAAATAAACAATTGTTATTTTAAGCCACTTGATTGTGAGGGAATTTGAGATTCAATGAGCATGTCTCCTTACTTTGGGCATATCTCCTAACTTTTCTCGGTCTCTCTTCTTCACCCAAAAAATGGTGAAAAAAAGAGTACCTACCTATTACGTTAAGCACTTAAGATAATACCATGTATACAATAAACGTTCCCTTATTAGTGTTTTTAAGGAGAAAGCAATGGGTCTTCACCAAAATTATATCAATAATAATAAATCTTGTTATAAACCTATGATCAGGCCACTATGCTCGGCACTTCACACATTATCTTTAATCCTCACAACAAAACTCTAATAGTTATTTTGATTTCCTTTTTCCATATGAGAAAATCAAGTAATAAACATGTTGACTAAGTACTTCCAGATCTATGATCAAGACAGTCATCAAGTCAGGGTTTGAAAGTCATTCTGAATCTTTCTATTATACCATGACCTCTGTGGTATATTAAATAATGGTCCCAATTCTCTCCCCTGTACTGTTAACATTCATCCGTTCCTTTTGATGGCCTTACCCCTTATGACTGGTATTGGCCATGTGACATTCTTTGGCCAATGATTAACAGATGTGACATGAGTAGAGGCTTGAAATATGATTAGGCATTTCTTCTTGTCCTCTTGTGCTCCTGTCATAGCCATGAGAAGAACAATCCCCAGGTAGCTTCTCCCCCTCCAGTTTGGTACTCTGAAGGAGACAAATGGAGCAAAGCAACCCCAAATTACAGATGCAGAACAATTACAGCCAATTCACAGGCTACAAATATGTCCTTTCTTACATGAGCAAGAAGTTAAGTACTGAGTGTTGTCTGCCATGGAGATTTTTGTTGTCGCATGTTGCCTAGCAAAATCTGACTGACACAGCTTTCTAGAGTCTTCAAATGTTGAATAATATAGCAATAACAAAACATTTCATTGCCTGAAATATTCTATAATCTGGTGGAGGTAGACAGAAGATAAGTGAATGTCATCAGAGGGGGGAAAAGAGTTCTTTCATACGTGAGATAAAATTTTAGTCTCAACTTTGAGCTATTTTGCTTAGGAAATTATGGATAGATATCTTGTGAGAAGTTTAGATTCCTAGTTTTGAGCAATAAAATATGCTTATGCATGGAGGAATTGATTCAGTGGGTCTGGGGTTTTCAAACCTCACGCTTTCCAAATAAAGGTTTGGTATTTGACTGACTCCAGGGAGATAACCTCTAAGCCTTTGAAAGGTTCTGCCTCAAAGAGTGTCTTTATTTATCTGGTGCCTTGGGCCAATCTAGATAGTTTATGGTGGGGGCTTTTGGGTCACAGGGTATTAGTTTGACTTTTGGAGCGACTGGAGACTAAGATCAACTATATGGGCACTCCTTGTCTACATAACTAACCCCAGATTAAATCCTGGACACCAAGTCTTGGGTGCACTTCCGTGCTTAAGAAAACCCATACGTGTTGTCACATAATGTTGCTGGAAGAATTAGATGCTGTGAGACTCCACTAGGAAAGGCCACCTAGAAGCTTGCACCTAGTCTATCCTGCATTCTGCCTTACATGTCTTTCACCTTTGCTAATACTGATCTGTATCCTTTCAATTTAATAAACCATAACAAATTTTCTGAGCTCCATGAGCTATCCTAGCAAATACCTGAAACTGAGGGTGGTCTTGTGGATCCCAACTATATTATTTGCCTCATAAATTCTTGAAACCAGATTACCTGCCAGGCAAAGGAAAGAGAACAGCAAATGTATCATGTAGGTAAGGTTACTAAATCCCCAGTGAAGGGTGCTGCAACATCTCTAGGAAATCCCTCTAAGTATCCAAAACTTGGCTAGCAAGTAGCAAATCTTGGTAGCCAAGCTCTCCTTTTCTTTTATAATATTGGTCCTAAGGAAAGTATACTTCTGGATTAGATAAAGACTGTCCTGGGATTGGACAGCCTCTGGTATAACATTAGAAACATCTGGTTCTCTGAGTGTTGTGAAATCTGAGCAATCTAAACATAGTGAAACTGTTTAATTTCCTAAAATGAGACCAATATTTCAATAGCATTTGCATGATAGAGCATTTGATCATTCGTTATTTGATAGATAGGAAAATTCAATGAAGATAAAACTGAGTCCCTGAGTCACATTATATGCTGGGGATGGGGAGTAGGACAGATAATTTTTCTCTTTGGGAAAAAGTTCAAAGACCCTAGATCAAAAGGTGCAACATCTGAGGGCTTACAAGCTGGAAATGAAAGACTACAGACTCAAAATTTTATATTCTTCTAGAAAGCAGAAGACTAAGAGGAAGTCTCTCAAAATTATAATGGCATACTTATTGCCAACAGAGAATTTTACACATAGCAAAACTATCAAGACAGTTGGAAAAAACAGTATGTGTCAGAAACTACATGTGGCCTTTAAAGCCTAAAAATATTTACTGTCTGATCTTTTGCAGAAAGAGTCTGCCAACCTCTGTTTTAGAAGAACAGCCCTTATCTTTGCCAAGGGAGGTAGGGGTAATAACTAGAAGGCAGTGTAAGGGGACTTCTAAAGTTCTAATGTTCTGATTCTTCATATGAGAGCTACTTACACTAGTGTTCAGTAAAAAAAATTCATCCAGCCATACACCTACGGTATGTGCTTTTATATATGTATATTACATTTCAAAAAATGTTTGGGTATGTGTAAATGAGTATGTATATATATATATGTGTGTATACACACACACACACACACACACATATATATATATATATACACACACATATATAAGGATCACCTCTACCACTACTTTATTCTATACCACCCGAATCTTTCACTTGGATTATTACAATAGCTTCCTATAGATTCTTTACTCCCTAGAGTTGATTCTCCCCGCAGCAACAAGAGAACTCAACAAATCTGTTCTTCCTGTGGCTTCTTGTCTCTCTCTCCAAGAAAATTCTGAAGAGCTTGCTTATGACCTACAAAGTTCTGTATGACCTACGTCTCCTCTCCTTCCTTGACCTCTGCTCCTGTTATTCTTCTCCTGTTCATTTCAATCCAGTCTGAAGGTCCTCTTTGGTTATCCTTACTAATGCCAAGCATAGCATATTTCCGCATCAGGGTCTTTGCATGTACTACTTTTTCAATCTGCAATTCTCTTTCCTTAGATATTTTCATGACTCACTCCTCACTTTATTTTTGACTCTATTCAAATGTCACTTTATCACAAAGGACAAATAGGAAGAATGTTATTCATCTGCACAGTTACACTCTTTCTCTTTACCCTGTTTTATTTTTTTAATAGAACTTACTTCTACTATACCTAACATAAATATTATATTTCTGCTATCACCTGTCCCTCTCCATTAGAACACAAGCAGCATATTTGTGACTTATCGGTTTTGTTCACTGCTTACCTCAATACCTAGAATAGTGCCTGAGACATAGCAGGTGATCAATAAATATTTTATTTTATTTATTTATTTTTGGCTGCATTGGGTCCTCGTTGCTGCACGCGGGCTCTCTCCAGTTCTGGCAAACGGAGGCTACTCTTTGTTGCAGTGTGTGGGCTTCTCATTGCAGTGGCTTGTCTTGCTATGGAGCGTGGGCTCCAAGCATGCAGGCTTTAGTAGTTGTGGCATGTGGGCTCAGTAGTTGTGGCTCACGGGCTCTAGAGCACAGGCTCAGTAGTTGTGGCGCATGGGCCTAGCTGCTCCGTGGCATGCGGGATCCTCGCAGACCAGGTATCGAACCCGTGTCCCCTGCATTGGCAGGCAGACTTCTCAACCACTGTGCCACCAGGGAAGCCCCTAAATATTTATTTAATGGAGTATAAATGTGGATGTGGTCATGGAATGAGGATCCCTATAAGCAGTAATGAAATTTAGAGGTCTTAAGAAAAAAAAAAATTACCAGATAGATACCCTGCCTCTGTAGAGCACAGGTCCCTCCTGCATAGATATGTGAGATATGTGGCTTCTGCAAAACAATAATCCTGGTTCAAGCTTTGTCTCTCCCAATTCCTATCCTGGTGATCACAGTCTCAGTTTCCTAGGCTATAAATTGGAGATAATTCTAGCAGCTACTTCATGATGTGGTTGCAAGAGTCATATGACCAAATCCATATAAAACACTTGGTTTAGACTTGGTACAAGTAAGCAATAAATATATACTAACTGTTGATTATTACCATTATTAGGATTAGTCTAGTATTGACTGAAAAGTCAATTTAAGATGGATGATAATGAGGCAGAGAATACTGGCTTACACATTCATATTCTAGGCTGAAGCAGTAACCGGGATAAAATAAACTGAGGTCAGTTCTGGAGGAGGGGTGAGATTGAAGGGAAATGAAGAATAATAATTAGCAGAGATCAAAGGAAGTTTGAGAAAAGGAATGAAGTAGAGTAGAAGGAGGTCAGCCAGGAAAAACAGACTCTAGCTCACAAGCTATAGAAGGAATTACTAGCAAGGTGGTCAGAAAGCTGTCACCGACTACCGGTAGAACCAGACTGTAGTGAAAGAAAGAAGCTGAGCTGGCTAGGCACAGAAGTTAAAAAATGCCTCTGGAGATCAACTGAGTCAATATTTTGTTGATTAATTTTAAAGATAGTTGCTCAGTATTTCTTAATTCTGGGCAATGAGAAGAGGGTTGAAAAAATAAAAGGGAAGAGGGGAGCTTCTCCCACTTGTGACCAAATTCTCCAGTTAGTAGATTTGACCATAATCTTAGTGTAATCCATTTTCCAAGCAAATTTATTGACAACTAACCATCAAAAAACTGAATTAAGTAAAAGTTCCAGTATGAGTATAGATATACATATAATATATGTAGAATTTATAAATTACTAATAATTTAACTTAAAACAGTTAATTGTTTTAGGGAGGTAGAAAATTAATACATCAAGGAGCATCCAATTTTCTAAAATAATGTTATATTTGCCTAAATATTTCAAAACTTCTACCTTCCTTGAACTTATTAATATTTCAGAATAAAGTTAGTGTTAGAGAAAAAGGGGGACATCTTACTTTTCATAAAACCAGAAAGAAAAACAATGACAATAAAATTAAAATATTGTGATTTCATAGTGTGTGAGATGCCCAATAAAGTATACTTCTAAAAAAATCTGAGATAAATTTGTTTCCTGCTACCATGTAATATATTACACTTACATAGTAAAAAATACACCTGTTTAAATATAAAGATTTTTACATAGAGATATTATTTCAGCATCATAAATGCTGAATTCCCTAATTGTCATTCAGTTATTAAATAATTTTAACTAAAAGGGGCCAATTATCTAACATGGAACTCACTTTCTTCTCAAAGTAATTTTCCATAATATTAGTTTTATATCACAAGTGATACAGAAAATGCTTCAGACACTATATATCATTTCCCAGTATAGTTTATAAAAATTCAAACTAATAGAAATTACTCAAATTTTGTTTAATCCGTTACTTATTTGAAAACTGGAATGTATTTTCCAGTTTAACTACAGACTATGTTCTACACAAACCCCTTTCAAATCTAGTTGACTTGACAAAAAAATAAACAAAACAAAAAACTAACTTGCAATGCTCTCTTCTG
This sequence comes from Mesoplodon densirostris, assembly GCF_025265405.1. Lineage (NCBI taxonomy): Eukaryota > Metazoa > Chordata > Mammalia > Artiodactyla > Ziphiidae > Mesoplodon > Mesoplodon densirostris. The sequence continues at coordinate 67,672,954 of NC_082668.1, forward strand.
AAACAAAATGTGAATCTGAAGCCAGTGGATGCATCCATAAAAACTTGAGGATCTGTCCGAACACATAACAGCAAGCACATAAGCTATGGTTTGAGTTTTCCAGCTGCATTAGTGACTAATCCACACTGCATATGACACTGTGGAAACAGTAGTCTGAACTGTCCCATGTGTTCTCATATTCTGGAGAAAAAGTGAATTTGATATTTAATCCATAACTCATTCTTGAGAGTGTAACACTATTTATGTCTGCCTCTCTAATATACACACACACACACATACACACAGAGCTGTATTTACATTTAACTAATTATATGAAGGAATACATCTGAAAAAAAAGGTCCATTTTATAAAAAGCTAAAGATCAAAACCACTCCGTCAATATCAAAAAAGCTCATCAGCTTACCTGGATTTATCACCACTGGTTGTTACCATAAAACCCTTTGCACAGATAACCATTTTCTGAACACAAATAGCAGATTCATCAACCAAAACATCTTTAGTCCTAAGTACATCTGAATAGATCTTTCAAGAAAATCTGCAACACAGTCAAGGCTTGTGACTCCTAAAGAGTGCAGCAACTGATAGTTAGGGTTAGTGAGCAAAAGGCTTCAGGTTTCTGAGTTTTCATCAGAAATACACATACCTATCACACTAATACCTTGTGAAGAAAAAGAGTCACACATGAGTTTGCCTTGATGACTTAAAATGCTATATAAAAGTATATATTATTGTACATATGTGCCACATCTTTATCCATTCATAACACATATATATGGAATCTAAAAAAAAATGGTACTGATGAACCTAGTGGCAGGGCAGGAATAGAGACATAGACATAGAGAATGGACTTGAGGACACAGGGTGGGAGGGGGAAGCTGGGGCAAAGTGAGAGTAGCATCAACATATATACACTACCGAATGTAAAATATATAGCTAGTGGGAAGGAGCAGTATAGCACAGGGAGATCAGCTTGGTGCTTTATGACCACCTAGAGGAGTGGGATAAGGAGGGTGGGAGGGAGGCTCAAGAAGGAGGGGATATGGGGACATATGTATGCATACGGCTGATTCACTTTGTTGTACAACAGAAACTAACACAGTATTGTGAACCAATTATATTCCAACAAAGATCTATTTTAAAATAAATAAAAAGTATATTTTAGCAAAGAATTGAATGCTGTACTGTCTGACCTATTCATGCGAATTTGTACATTCTTAACTGAAGCTAAATCTAACATTAATTCACTGGACCCATTTTGTATAAAGATTAGAAAGTATTTCAGTTATATATATCATAACACATAGTTTATTTACTGAGACCTCAAGGTACATTCTCATTATGAGGCAGTATGGTGTTTATAGGTATTATTTAAACATGATCCCTAATTGTCTGTTTCCATGAATATTTGGCCTTAAGTATTCATATGAACAGAAAGAAGAAACTTTATATATTAGCCTATTGGAATTACATCTGGCTATAGGGAAATTCAAGAAGCATTTATTAGTTGTCAATGACTAACAGAGTAGTTATTAGGCCTGCTTATATTTTAGGTATAGATTTTAGATTTTTCTTAAAATTTAGAGAGTGCTCTGGTTCCTAACAGTCCCATTCCAATTGTTAGGCAAATGAGTGTCATTATACTTGATTTAACAGAAAAAGAGGGTGTCCATTTCTTTTGTTGCTATTAGTTTAAGGTGAAACTGACATGATATCTAAAAAGGTTTAGCCAGATGTGAAGATGATCAAAAGCCTCAGATGAAAATGTCATCCCTTATCTACATTAGTCAATCCGTACTCACTGGATAGCAAGAGATGATCTGTTATAGCTCAGGTGGGGAGTAATAAATGAAAGTAAATTTCATCTCTACTGCCCATCACTAACTAACCAGGGTCTCTGATGCATCCCACTCCATTTGTAAACATAACATGTTCTGGAGCATTAAGAACACCTATGAGCAAAAGTGGTGTTCCTCAACACTGTCCCTTGCTTCCCACCTGCTCATATACAGTTTTATTATGTCAAATTAAAAAACAATGTCATTCTTGCCATTTACCTTTAACGATTCACTCTGCTTTATGAGTTGTAAATTAAAATCTAGAGAACTTTACCTAAAAAAAAGTCACCGATTGCCCAGATACCCAAATCTTTACTCTGAAGTTGAAGAAAAATGGGTACTTTGTTAAGCATAATTCATTAAAAAAAAAAGAAATACCGAAGAGGAAATTTCAAATTATATGTTTCACTTCTTATTGTATGCTTATATGCACATGTTGTATATATGTAATTTTGTCTAATTACTAAAGTTTCTGAAACTCTAATTGTATTATTTATTAAATTGATAAATGAATTGTAATCAGCAGAATTATTTTGAGAAATAAACAAACAAATGCATGTAAATCTCAAAGGAAAAATTTGCCTAAGTTTGGGGAACAATTCCAAAATAAAACCAAAATTGGGAAAGGGGGAGACAAATGAGACTATGTAGGATTTAGCTAGTTCTTAGTAACTCTAAGATTGTTGATCAAACACGGAATTCTCCACAACAGCATAGAAAAGGTACTAGGAGTTTTATACTTTTACATGGAAACATTTCATCAGACAGCCGTGCAAAATGCCTTTCTGATCAATCAAGGGTGGAAGTCAACTATACTTTAAAAAAGAGGAAATATATAAAAAAGAAAAATCCAAAGTAATTAGAAAAGGTTTTCAAATAATAACATACTTATTATTTGTACTCTTCTACTTGACAGTACCCTGTTAGATTAATTTACTTTTTATCACAATATGTTCCATGCTACATTTACCCGCAGGAAAATGACACTGACATACTAACCTTCCTTGAGAATTAAGCTTCTGTAACTTTCATTTAAAGGTGTCTCAAGCTTTTGCTTCTTAGTGTTTTATGTCTTTAGTTTTTGTAATTTCACTTGGTTAAATTATATATATATATTATTTATACTAAAAGGATACTATGAAGATAAAAATCTATAAAGCACTATCTAGTAACTACTTTTGATACAAAAATTTAAATAATATTTAGACCACAAAGTAAACAAACCTTCCTAAGGACAATATCTATACATCAAAAACATGAACAGTTTACATCCCTAGTAAATTAAAAACACTTGAAAGGACTCAGAAGAAATTAGTTTAGGACTATAATAAAGATTTCATTTCATGGTCTTATTCATAGAAGGTAATAAGAGCTGAAAACCATCTTCAAGAATAAAAGCAGATTCTATGAATATAGGACTAAAATACTAACAAATTAAAAAAAAAACTGGGGATAGATTATCCATGTAACTTCCACCACTGAATTTTTCATCCTACAATGGAGATGACATTTCACTGACAAACCTTAAACACTGTAACATTCGCTTAAGGAAAATCATAGAAGGGGATTTCCCTGATTTCCCTGGTGGCGCAGTGGTTAAGAATCCACTTGCCAATGCAGGGGACACAGGTTCGAGCCCTGGTCTGGGAAGATCCCACATGCCGCGGAGCAACTAAGCCCACGCGCCACAACTACTGAGCCTGCATGCCACAACTACTGAAGCCCGTGTGCCTAGAGCCCGTACTCAACAAGAGAAGCCACCACAATGAGAAAACTGTGCACCACAACGAAGAGTAGCCCCTGCTTGCCGCAACTAGAGAAAGCCTGTGTGTAGCAAAGAAGACACAATGCAGCCAAAAATAAATAAAATTAAATCTTTGAAAAAATATCACAGAAGTATTTCATAATTGAAGAAAGTCATTAAGCAAAAAATAAATATTTGAGCATCAAATTTTGTTAAGGTTGACTTCTGAAAACATTCTGAAGGTAATAAATATTTCTTTATAAAAATATGTAGAGGGCTTCCCTGGTGGCGCAGTGGTTGAGAGTCCGCCTGCCAATGCAGGGGACACGGGTTCGTGCCCTGGTCTGGGAAGATGCCGCATGCCGCGGAGCGGCTGGGCCCATGAGCCATGGCCGCTGGGCCTGCGCGTCTGGAGCCTGTGCTCCGCAATAGGAGAGGCCACAGCAGTGAGAGGCCCACGTACCACAAAGAAAGAAAAAAAAAGAAAAGAAATAAAAATAAAAATACGTAGAAAGAAAACATAATTTATGGTAAAGATGAACTAATAGTAATGAAAGTTTTTCTCTTAAATCCCCATCAAATAAAATATTATTTTCAAACCTATCAAGATAATTTAAGACAGAGGAATCAAATATCCCATATGGGATGCTCAGGAAGCACAGTCATTCTTCAGAGTATGCCAAGACAATATTCTAAGTCAGAAGAGATGCACATAAAATGTGTAAAAGTCTTCCATAGTACCCAAATCACAACAAATGAATTGCTTAAATGCATCTGATTTTCAGCACATCTTAACCCCAGTACTCATTTCCATTTTCTCTCTCAGGCAGGGAGCTGGCTGTAACCCATGCTTTTCACAACCACAAGTTCTTTATCCCTAAATAACCAAATCCTCAAGAGAGCTGCAGACAGCAGAAGACAATTTATTTAGAGAACTATTATGTGAGGAAGAAAACAAGTTGCCATTTCCAATTTGGAACATAATTAGGCAGACAATAGCCTCCTGACTGATGCTCTTTGTTCACTTTGGATATTTATGTAGGACAGTAATTGGAGTGTATTTTCCTGTTTGATTTCACATTGTCTAGGAAAGGGTTTCTCATGCTCCATGACTTTCTAGTTGGATTCAGAAGAAAACACCTTGGAGCTACTGCCCTGTGCCACGGCCACACATCACTGCTTTCTAGACACTGTCAGCTGCTGAAACTTTTCCTTTTAATTCTGCCAAACAGCTGAGTTAACAGGACTGTTAGAAGGAAAAGGTGGTGTCATTGGATTCGGGTGATTGAGGGCTTTCTATTACTAGGAAGCATTGGAAAAGTCAGCCACTCTTTCAAACAAAAAAGAAAAAATTGACATATATATTCCAAAATTCAATTCATGTAAGTATCCGTACATAAATATATCAAAGTGTTTGGTCAATGACCAAAAAGATAAAAGATAGTATTGAGACCCATTACATTTCCAAAAAGATCATTTCAAGAGTGGATGGGGACAACTACCTCCATATATATGCAGAGAAAATCATTTTTTCCTTATCCTTTGCCTGTGAACTGTCTAGCTACTCATGTGGGAAAAACTTCATTGGCTGCCATCACACTGTCCAAGTAATAGGCAGTGGGGCAAGGGGATAGACTCATTTATTATTTATTCAATACTATGAAGTAATTACTAAGAACCTTCTCTGATCCAAAGCACCTCATTTGTAATATTGAGTATAAAATTTTAAATAAAAACCCAGCATATATATTGAGCAACTACTTTGACAAGCTGATCAAACCTCACAACAAATTTATGAAGTAGTTATTATCCTCAGTTTTTATAAGCTAAAATTGGAATTTAAAACTTAGTATTTAAACCAAGTAATACAGTTATTAAGAACTAGATTGACCCTTTTGTTCATTTCCTCATTTATTTCACTGCAGTATACTTTCCCCAGATAAGTCAGTGCCTTAATCTTACACACCCGATTTTGAAGAATTAATACTTTGGGGGCTTCCCGGGTAGCGCAGTGGTTGAGAGTCCGCCTGCCGATGCAGGGGACACAGGTTCGTGCCCTGGTCCGGGAAGATCGCACATAACGCGGAGCGGCTGGGCCTGTGAGCCATGGCCGCTGAGTCTGCGCATCCGGAGCCTGTGCTCTGCAACGGGAGAGGCCACAGCAGTGAGAGGCCCGCGTACCGCAAAAAAAAAAAAAAAAAAAAAAAAAAAAAAGAATACTTTGGATTCTCTGTAATAGTATCAATTTTTCAAGATAGTTTTAGAAGTGAATAAGATATATCTATAAGCACCTGAACAGAGCTAGGCATATGTCTACATTCAGTGGACTGGTTCATATCATGCTTGTAAGGCTCAGGAGAGAAAACTGCTGATCAGCAACCCTACCAGATATTATGTAGACAAATCACCACCATGGTAATGGCTAGCCCTCCATGCCTCATAATCTGGAATGTGATGAAATTTTATGTTTTATGCTATATAATAAACCCTGATATAATCTGAAACATATTAAACCAGTTCAATCTTCTATTTTCTAAGATGCATTAAATGTTAAGATCATTTTCTAATAACTATTGCTTTCTAAGTGTTTGACAAGTTGTGGACTTTAAAACTTGATAATATATGTATTTTTTTCATATTTAATATTGGATACATTATTCAGAATGGGATATGTTAGGCTATAATAATAAACAGCCCCCAAATCTCAGTTGCTTAACATAGTCAATCTTTTTTAAACACTTTTTCTTTCCTTTTATTGAAATATTTGACATATTATTGTATAAGTTTAGGGTATACAACATGTTGATTTGATTTATATATTGCAGTATGATTGCCACTGTAGCAATAGCTAGCACTTTTATCACTTTACATCGTTATTTCTTTTTTGTGGTGGGAATAATTTAGATCTAGTCTCTTAGCAAGTTTGATGTTTATACCACAATATTGTTGTCTGTAATCACTAGCGTATATATACTGGGTTTTGGGTTTTTTTTCCCCCCACACATTATATGCCCATCAGAGCTTTGGTAGAGGCTCTGTTTCTTATCATCCTCATTCTAAGACCCAGGCTCACAGAGCAGCTGGTGTCTGTAATACTGCCATTAGCCATGGGAGAGAGAGAGCATGGCCAATCTTGCACTGGCTTTCAGAGCTTACAAATAGTGTAGCATATACCATATCTCTGCATATTTCATTGTTCAAAACCAGTCACATAGCCATACCTATTTATAAGCATGGGAGAAATATAATACCACCACTTGCTCAGATGGACCAGAAATATTTGATAAAGAACTCTAATGACTAAAAAGCCTGCTTCACTCTTTTTCCTGCATGTAAATACTCACCCTTGCCAAAGGAAACAATCTATGTGGTCATAGTTTCAAGCTTAAAGTCCAGAATCTCTAGATAATGCCTGATGCCTCTTCATCAGGTCCAGTTATAGCACCTCTTGATCAGCATGAAGTAAAAAAAAAAAAAAACTACTATACTACTTTCTAACATACAGTGTGTTCATACTTTGATTCTGTAATTTGGTCTTTAAGTTACAGGATGTTAAAGAGGGATTTGACTAGTCTAGGAAAGGAATGAACATCACCTAGAGATAGATATGGTGACATATGGGGCTTTGTGTCCTCCCTTATTCTAGAGACGGTGATCATACTTTTGATCATATGAGGGATATGTGCATATATGTGTCATGTTAATACCTTGATTTGTTGTTGGTAGTGGTAGTGGTGGTCAGAAGTTAAAATGTGGGTGAAAGAATGTCACGAGATGCTGAGATGAGATTTGACTGGACTGTGCTGGATTAACTGCTGTCAAGTCAATATCAACATCATCGCCTTTGATGGTCTTCTTTGCATTGCAGAGAGACTAGTACCACATTCCTCAGAATCCTTTTTCCTGTATGGTGTCCTGTAGGGTTAGATTCTACCACTGACAGTCACCTATGTGAACTTTGGAAAGTGAAAGGGAAGAAAATATTATTCGGTGGAGGCAGATGCAGCCAGACACGTGAGCAGGTATCAGATGTGAAGTTTGCAGGTATTTCAAGGTGAGCTTTTGCAAAGTATCCACTTCGGCGCTAAAGGCAGCTGACATAGCTGATAAGGCCTCTTGGGAATCACTCACTCTCACTTCAGTGCAGCTGTCTGATACAATCATATGGCACTTCTTAGAGGACCTTGAGTTCTGCAGCAGCTCTACCACAAGCTCTTGAGATCCACCACTTCCATTCTGCAGGCTAAGCAAGTTAGTGACAGCTTCTGCCTTTCTCTTCTCTGGCATCCCACAACTGTGGATGTCTCTAATTCTGTGTATTATCAAAGACAGGTATAATGGCTTCTGTTTTCCTAAACAAACACTGACTGATACCCTGAGTAATACTGAAAATCATGGGGAAGACATCTGACATGTACCACAGATTACATTCTATGGCTGTTCAAGAAATAGCTCTATTTTTTTTTGCTATTTAAATACCTGTAAGAAGAATTGCAAGTATTATAATAACAACAACTTAAGTATACATTTTTGTTCATATTGTTATTTTTATGATTCAGTTATCAATAGTATTACATTGTCAGGAAAAATATTTTTATGAAATCAACCTAAAATTTCTCACTGAATCTCTAAGTATAAACCCACAAGAAAGAAATGGGTAATATAGGTTTTTATTGACTTTAATTCATCTGAAACTCAGGCAGAAATAACAATTTTTGAATTACTTAAATGCTGATGTTTTTGTTTCAAACAAAATAAAGTCTGTTAGGAATGATACAAAATTCTGCTTTTAAGCATTAAGGAATCATAGATGAGGGATATGTAGAATTTCAAATTATCCAGCATCTTTCACAAATGACATGTCTGAAAATCTAACAAGTAGCTACCACTCTTAACAGACTATCACATCCCTATTTAGTTTCTTATTTGTCTCTGTCAGGCTGATCCATGGGTTTAGTCCCCAGGTCATCAAAATGAGACTTGGCATTGATCACTGTAATTTATGATACTTTAAAAGATCGCACCTGATTAATGGCAGAGCCACACTTTATGTATTTTCATAGCCATATTCATTCATAGTCAGTGCTGGTAGCATGTTGAAACTGTGGGAGGACTTTTAGATAAACGAGATTGGCATAAATCCTGGATCTCTATCTCTTTACAATCAAAAAGCTGCCACATTTCTTCAAGGAGTACACCAAAGGCTTGAAGTATGTTTCACCCAATAGATGCTTCACTTTAGTAACTTTTGAAATGTTTTTAAATCATTAGACTCCTTAAAGTTTAAAAACTGGCACTATTTTATAGACTGTCTTGTTCACCAATCCCACACTTTTGCTTCTTTTCTTCCTCTGTGAGCTCTGTATTAATGGATTAGCACCCTTAAGCCTCAGTTTCCTGTGTGCAAAAGGGAGGTGTACCTTTCAGAGGGCTGTTATAAGAGTAAGTGAGGGACTTCCCTAGTGGTCCAGAGGTTAAGACTTCTTCTTCCAATACAGGGGGTGTGGGTTCAATCCCTGGTCAGGGAGCTAAGATCCCACATGCCACATAAAACAGAAGCAATATTGTAATAAATTCAATAAAGACTTTTAAAATGGCCCACATCAGAAAAAAAAATCTTAAAAAAAAAAGAGTAAATGAGATAGTCATGTAAGTTACACAGCCTGTGCTAGGCATTTAGTAGCTATTAATAACATTACCTATTAATTTGCTCAATTATTAAATATCCTAAATATAAACACCAAATAAAGATTAAATAAAATAATTCATGTATAGTCAAAGGTCATCCAACAGTTTTCTAACTTTCCCTATCTCAATTTCAGGTGTTTTTTTTTTCTTTTCCAGATTAAGAATCCATATTATTTCATGGCTTTCTTTTTGCCTCAGTAAATGTGGACTTAAGTGATCACATGCACAACTCTCCTAGGTGGTCTTTTTGCCCCCCACAGCCTATATTTGGACTAAACTTTGCTCAGTCTATCACAACTAAGGAGACTGCAGTCCAAGTTGGTATGTCCCTAGGAAAATGAATGTAAAAAAACACAATAAATACCTAATGAGGAATAAAGTCAAAATCAATTAAGTGAATGTGAACAAAATTCTTGGAAGTGATATCCACATTCCTTGAGATTCCTTTTTATCAGTATTTTATCAATATTTGTCCCCTCATTTATGTGTGTCTAGTTGAAGTTTTCCTTCTTTAAACTACTGCTTCCCACGGTAGTATGTAGTAGACCTCCCAAGCAACTTACATGTGGGAAATTTGAGGTCTGTGCTCACCTGTCTTCTCCGCTACATTCCATAAAATATGAGCTCACCCTCCACAGCTTTCAGGAGCTTTTGAAGTTCTCTTCATGTATCCTGTCATGCTATTAGATTGTTTTTACATGTTATTTTCCTTAAATAAACTATATTGTTTTGCTTGTAAAACTGCCAAAACACAAAGGAATGTCTCTAACAAATTTCAAAGAGCCTTATTTTCATCACACAGAAATAACTTCGAGTCCTTCTAAAGTTCGAGTCCCTCAAACTTAAAAATTGAGGTGGGAACGAGCACCTACTGTGGTGCCTAACTTCCACACCTGGAATATTTATTTTAAGGTATCCCTTTCCTGTTCATATCAGATTTTGTATTTTTCCACAAATAATTTCTGAGCCTTGCCACCTGACTTATTTTTGATGATAGAAAACTGGTTACCAGACCCCGTGGATAAAAACATCCTACAGTAAAAAGGGAAACAGATGGTAATTCAAAGTGGCAGTTACATGGACACTATGGGCAATTTAAAGCAAAACATTTCTGATCCATGACTTATCTTGATCACCTTCACAAAGGCTAAAAATGCAAATAACTGGAGATGAGAGATTTTCTAGACCTGAGTGATAGGACAAAGTTAGAACCCTATCCTTCTTCTAAAAAGTACGTGTTTTAAATGAGTATTTTTCTTCAACTCATGTAAATAAAGCAGATGTGTTGCTTAAGAAATTTTGTTCTGCCTTTTGTCAATGATTACAGATCCCATCCCTGAAAACAGAGCCTGCACAATTCAACACTGTTTAGTAGACAGTTTATATCTGAAACTTTTCCAACAGGAGTTATTATGGCAGACAGAAAACAAAATAAAATATAAAATATAAATTTTGAGTCTGGACAGACCTGGGTTCTGATTTCATATATTAACTGTGTTGTGCTTAATGTCTACAAACCTCATTTTCCTCATCTTAAAAATGAAAATAATGATTATTTTGCAGTAACAGAATTTTTAGGACAAGGGAAACAATGTTATTTTCCTTCTATCAGCCTTTCTTAGCTCCTCACCCTTCCCTTACCGCTGGTTTGTCTATTCTATTCCCTGACTTCATCATTTAGATATTTTACAATTGTAATCCTCAAAATAGCCTTCTGAAGTAGGTAATTTTATCTCCATTTTCAAAGGGGCAAATGGGAGTTTATAAAGATATATCAGTCAGAGTCTAGTCAGGAAAATAAATACCACTCTAGGTATTTCCAGCAGAGGGAATTTAAACTTGGGAATTATTTACACAGGTGATGGAAAAGCAGAAAAAGCTCTCAGGGGTAGCCGAGAGAACCTAGGAATTAGCACAAGAAAAAAAAAAAAGATACACCCTTCCTCCCCACCCAAGGTTGGAGATCAACAGGAAAGACACTCAGAACCAGGGCCATCCTGCGTGAGCTCCCTCAGGGAGCTGTTAAGAGGGAACTAAAGCCTTAAAATATGCAGCCACTGCTGAAGGTATGGAAGTTAGAGCGGGAGAGGTACAGTTACATTCCTGAGGTCAAATAGCCAGTAAGCAGAAGATTCAGGATTGATCTCCAGATCCTTTTAACTCCTTTCTTATGAAATGAATAATATTTTATATGTGAAAAGGTTTATAAATTGTAATTCACAATAGATATTTAAGGTAACATAATACAATTTTAAAGAGAAATTTTGGAATTCCCTTCAAAAAAGAAATCAGAAATAATCCTTGGAACTTACTCAACACTGTTTCCTGGAGTGATTCCATCTATTCTAATGGCTTTGGGTCAAAATCAGGCCTTTACTAAAGGTTTTTTGGATTAAAGTGAATCCAATGGGGTTTTGCCATGGTTTCCATTATGTTATCTTTTCAACCAATGGATTTGGCCATGAACTTTCATTTCCAAACACAAAATCAGAAGACTAGAGGAAATATAGAGTAAGATAGCAATTTGAGTAGATCTTTGTTTGTTCAGTCATATCTGTGGTTGAATTAAATTTTTGAAAAAAAAAGTAGAAATGTTTGAAGCTATGGACAATAAAATTGGACTTCTGAAATGTAGTTCACATCCACCTATCTCCTAAACCAAAATACTGAGAGGCAATAAAGGGCTTTGCACTGAAAGATAGTCAATCCAGTGTGTATCAATTATTCATATATTTCAACTGGTAGTGAAAATAGCAAATGTGTTCAATGAGTAGTCTTTATTTCCTCAAAGTAAGAAACGCATAATGGATGGAAAAATAAATAACTCACTTTTCAATACTTGAAACAGCACAGTACTAGAATGCTCATATGTAGGTAAAGTTTTCAAAGCATTTGTTGAAATTGCTGCTCAAAATACCCCAAACTATGGTTGAACTTCTGCCATCAAAAGGCTGTGCTGCAGCTCCATTTCACAGTTTTTGGGTTTCATAGCCTTTAGGCAAGCACAATTCATACCCATTACTATGCTTGAAAAGATCCATTTCAGCAACAGTTACACAAACAGAGAAGCTAGTACACATTGTCCTAAAATGCTACCGTGTTTAACCAAAAAAAAAAAAAAAAAAAAAAGCCTGATTTTTTAAAGTTCTATATGGCGCACCATTGGGAATTGCATATGAGAAATTTCAAAGCATTAATATCTACAAGCTTTGAAACCCCATAAGTGTTAATATTTTCAGTGATCTGAAATTTAAGTAACTTTTCACATTTTTCCAACTAATCTGTGAATAAGAAAGAATATTTTGTTCTATATGCTTTGTAAATGATTAAAGCAGCTGGATCTTGTATGGAAGGCAAGTAGTTGTTTGAGCTGTGAAAAAAGGACAGACAAAACTAGAAAAAGTAACCAAGAGCTATAATCATGTGCATTATGACAGCAAAATCTCAGTGAATTTCTTTCCATTGGAAATAAAAGGTATCATTTTCTTCACAATAATTTGGCTAAAATATTAATGTTGACATTAGGAAATTCGAGATTTAAATATATAGGCAGTTCACCTTGAAGGAATATTTAAGATTTAATTACAGATAAAGTTTGTAGAAAAATCCCTGGATTCAGATCATTACAGAGAAGAAAAAAATACGATTGGGTTAGGCATAACACACAGTAGGGCCTATAAAATGCTGAATAAGATAAAATTAACTTCTTCCTTGTCAAGGAAGACAATACAAAAAAGCAAAAAACACAGAAGAAAATAATTATTGCAACACAAATAAACAAGTGCATTACCAGTAACACTGTTTTATTATATGATTTTGCAGGTAAAGCCAACTTGGGTTTTCAACTGATGAAAGTGACTGCAGCTGTAAAAGAGTGCTGGGTGGGGATGATTTTATTAGATGAGACTGTTAGAATTAGTGCTTGCCCTGTGGTCTTATGATTGTTTTAGGATTGGCATCTCCTTCTCCTCCCATCTGCATGGCCAGTGAGTCTTATTCAGTAATTCAATGTCACCTCAAGTACGTAATGTTACCCGATTCCTCCTCCAATCTGGGGAATGTCACCGACCTCTTTCTAATTGTAGGTATAGCGTGTTATTATATCTTAGTTACTGTATGTCTCTCCACCTATACAGTAAACTCATGAAAAGCAGGAACTATTTTGATAACCTCAGTACAAAACACAGGACATTGAACATGATTTACTAATTAACCATGTGAAAACTCTTTATAGAAGAGATACTGGTAAAGAAAGAACCTTTCTAATTTGCCAGACCTTGTTCTACAACAATTTTTAGTTCATGAATTTTGTTTCATTTCAGCCTAAATTTTAAAATACTGGGTGTTCATGTTAGGAAAAACCAAGCCTCCAAAGTTTTTAAATGAGGAGACCAAAGTCTAAAGTCATTATCTTTGTCAGTTGCTAAATTTATATAACTGAGTAGACTTCAAATATTAATGGAAAATTATGTTTAAGTATTATCTTAAAAATACTGAATATATCATAATGCTAGAATAAATCCCCTAAAAATGAAAAGCAAAGCAAAAGGAGACTCCAATAATAGAAAAATAAACTATTCTAATCCTTTACATTTTATATTATTTACTTCTGAAGTTTGAAATTCTAACTGAATCTATAGGCTTCTCAGTATTTGAGAGTGCCTGATGAATTGTGTTCTTAAAGAATGTTCTTTTGGCTACTCAGGATAATAATGCTTAGTTTGTTCAATTCCTTTTGACTCCATCATTAGTAATGCATCATCACAATGTCACCTTGCCTGTCAGGCTCGGTAAAGGAGGGATGAGCATGGGCACTTAACTGCTTTCTCTCTTGCTGGAACTGGCGGCTATTATTAAGAGTCAGAACACATGGGCATGATAAGCCAGGGGAGATGTCTTAGTCTCGGCGTATATGCCGTACCTGAAAAAAGAACTTTGGTCTTCAATTCTGCCAAGATGACATACTTCATGGGCATAATGTTCCTGAAAAAATTTCAAAACAAAAACAAAACCCTCCCATCTGGGATTACTGTCATATAATTTCTATATCTTGCTGGCTTCAAAAGACTGAATCCTTTAACATGCTATTTTGGTCATTTTAAAAATAAGAGGATGGAGTCTTGGGATGATTGCCCCACACAGAAGCTCAGCTGGACAATGATAAAGCTTCTGAATTTTAACAAGAAAGTATCCATGCTTTGCATAGCCATAAAATATCCATTCAGGATATAAGAAAAAGAGAATACTACCAGTGAGATGTCTCTCTGAACTAGTTATTTAGCTAGTTATAGCCTGATGAGAACTAGATAGTAGTTTTCACATAGATTTTATTTAAGGTTTTACTTGAAGCTCAGAGTTTGTACCCCTAATTCTTACTGTGTCATAAATATCTATACTTGCTCAATGGAGTAAAAAGGATATAGAGTTTGGGGGAAAAAACTGACCATCACATCCAAAAATTCAGAATCCATATCCTAGTAATGATAGAAATAGCCACTCCTTCATATTTATGTAATTATATGTATCTATATAGATATGTAAATATCACTAATCAATATATAACTGTAATAATTTCATGACTGATCTCTCCCAGGCAATCCTGTAAATGAAATGGTTCACATAACAAGAAGAAAAGATGTGGAAGGGAAATGAGGGGAAAATAACACTGGAAAGATCCCAGGATAAATAGTCTGAAGATCATGGTTCCGGTCCCAGCTTGATGAGGAACTGACTGGCTTTGATTTTAGTTAAGACACTTAATCATCTGGATCTATATTCTCACATATAAAATGAAGATGATGACTGTAGTCCAGATCTAATATGCTATGATTTGGTGCTACTAAGAAGTGTGAGAGAGGTATTTCTCTCTTTATTCCAAGAATCAGTGAACACTAAAGTAGGTAGAAGCGTTCCAGAGTTAATATACTTGCCTAAGTATAAACTATGAACTTGTCACTTTCTCACTGGGTAAGTTGGTAACTTAGAACTTTATACATCAGCCAAATAGGTATAATAACAATTTCAGCTTCCTAGGGCTGTTTTCTAAGTTTAAATAAGAGAATACACATAAAAACGATAGCATGGGGACTAAGTAATAGGAACAGTTCAATGAATCTTAGCAGCTATTTGTAGTAATACTAATGGTAGGCAAAGACATAGTAGTAGCAGCAGCACACCAAAATCAGTCACATTAAGGAGAGAATGCCTTTAAGGTTAACAAAACTTAGAACCTGAGTGAAGATAGGAACATAATTCAAAAAAGCAGATGTTATACCAAAGCAAGATTATTCAGCAATAGAAGCATAAGTACAGAACAACCACTGTAAAAACACAGGCACTGACCAAGTAAGCACTATCAACATGAGAGAGGTTGTGTCAGATACATGTGAGTATAAGTCTATCAGACAGGTACATTCCTATCAAAGGAAATGACATATCAAGTTATGAGGTCCTGATGACATTAAAACGCAAAAAATTGTAAAATAACACTTCTTGTTATTCCAAAATAGTCAGACAACTATCTGATAATTTTTCTTTTCATGTATTTATCTATATAGAGAAAATGTAATAATCAGGCTAACAAGAGAATTTGTTCCTTCTGCCTGATACATTACTTATTGTGAATCAACAATCTAACATTCTGGACTTCTACTTCAGTCTCTGTGAGTGATGACAGCAAAAGATGGCACCTGAGTTTGATCAAGACTTCAACATCAAAACGTAGAACAGTTTATGCTGTAAAGTCAGACTCTGGTCTGTATTTATGCTGCTTTTAAAATGTTCTTAGAATTTGACCACTTTTTCTTTTTTGACACCCAAACCTCTTTAAGTGTGATTTTTTTCCTAATACAATTCAAACATCATACAGTCCATTAGCCTATTAGCAAATCATCACTGTAATATATATACGTAATATGTATAAATATATAGTAAATCTGCATCCTACTTTATGTCTTAATTTAACAACCAAAAATCAATGTACTACCCAATACTAAGTGCTAAGTGATAAAAGAACAAATCAATATCATTCAGAGAATGATGGGGGACACCTAAAAGACAAATACTTTGGAAAGGAATGTTTTTCATGTATGACAAAAATGTCATTAAAAGGAAAAGGCTATATAAATTCATAGTATATGAAAATCTATAATTATGCAAAAAAATAATAAAACATGCACTTGAAAACTGACTAAAGTCTCACAACATGGTGGACTGAAATATAGGCTTCTACCTCATTCCAAACACTTAAAAATGCTGAATAAAATATAACAATTAAACAAAAGAAAAAAATAATAGGTGACCTTGAAAGAAAAAAAGTGTCTCGAAGTCAGAAGAGCAAAGCATAAGGTAAAACTTAAATAAGAGATCTAAAATATGAGATGAGGGGAATATAATATCTAAAATAAGCCCAACATGAAAAGAGCAGGACGTTACTATATAGACAGGGGCAAAGAACATGGTCTTGGTTCCAGAAAAGCCACAGAGTTGGAACTGTAGTCCCTAACTGAGGCTTGGACCCTGGGAAATCTTTTCTCTTAATGAAAATGGACTTAATTACTTGAAAAATAAAGTGATATTAATCTCATCTATTTAGTTAAGTAAGATGGCAAATATCAAAGAACTGTAAATCTTAAGACTGGAAGAGACACAGACAAATAAGATGCTGCTGACATTTTCAATTTACACAGTGTACAAATCACAGGATCATAGCCATAGAAATAGTAAATGATAGAAATGTTGACTTCTAATATTATTCTATAAACAGTGATTGCCTTGCCCATTTTTTCTCTGAAGAAAATGTCCTTTATTAGTGGCCGATACTTAATCACATCATCTTTCTACCACTTACCAGCTATTCACTATTAGACTAAGCACAGTTGACCCATGGGCTAACAAGCATCAAACTATCTGTCATAGAAAGATAAGCTGAGACTGTCAGACACTCAACCAGGAAATTTAGTTACCAAGAACTATCTACATATTTTCCTCTCCATTTTTTACTTCCCATCCAGTTTTTAAATACTACACACACAAGCACACATATTATAAAATATAGTGTATATATATATATATATATATATATATACACACTCACATACTTTTTTTTAATTAGACAACATAACTCCACTGTTTAATAAACAGAAAAGCCTGGAATCTCAGTGGCTTAATACATAAAGGTTATTTCCTGTCTGTGCAAAGTTCATTACATGTCCTGTGGCTCTCTAGGGCAACTGCTCTCCAAACAGTGATTTAGGGATCCAAGCTAATTTGATTTTGAAATGCTGCTATCTCAACATGTAGATTACATCACTCAGTAGAGGAAATAAGAGGTATTGAATTCATACCTATCCTGAAGGGCCTTGATCTGCTCATAACTATCTGGTCAGAAATAGTCACACTGTCAAGCCTAATTCTAAGAGGGCTGAGAGGTCTTCCCACCCACTAGAAAGACAACGAGACCCAGATACAGTGAGCACTAGTCATATATGTCACCTCTACACTCTACATGCCACATGTATGTAGAGTTGAACAAATAGTTATAGAGGGAACATCCATGTACCAAGAGTATGAAGAACACTGCCTATAGCACCAAAGGCGCCAGGATACCCTGCTCAATCACAAGATTCTCCCCCCCTTCACAGAGATGACCACTCTCCTGGTAGGTAATCACAAAATACGGCCATAGTGACCAACTGACTTCAAGGTTATGAGCCAAATGAAACATATTAGTGTTAAACTCAATTAAATTTAAACTTAACCAAGTTATTTTCTAAACTGATATAATATTTCAGTTTATTTTTTTAATTACTGAACAAATTTTTGATCACAATTTCTTATTGGCATTTAATATGTTATTGTTATACAAAACCACATTTTCAATTTATGTTAAAGATTATAATATTATAGATTAAACATAAACCTTATCAAAGCATACCATAAAATTCTGCACTACCTCAATCATTTTAGTATTTTGTTTTAATTGTAATAGACATGTGTAAAATCTAGATGGGAAATGTGTGAAAATTGGGTAAAACTTACATGGCAATATATATATATATCTCTTTTTTCCTTTTTTCCAGTTGCTTAAATAACTTGGATTTATATTTACGGTGTGTTTAAATGAATTTCCTGTTAATATTATCTAAAGACAGTACCCGAAAAGTGAAAAGATAAAGTAGTATCTAACCACTCTCAGAGAAGCATTGAAGAGGGCACTAAGTATTTAGATAGAATGGTATTTGATGATAAATAGGAAAAAGTATTGATAAAAATAAGTTATTGAGACATTGTTTAAAGTTTCTAATAATTTATTTTTATGAATGAAGGCTAGCCTTACTTATTTAATGCTGGTTGATATTCCTCAACTATTAACCATCTCTGGAAATTGCCCTTGCATGGAGAAAGCTAAATTGCCCAGGTCATGTACTCTTCTTGGGCCAGCCATCATCCGGTGACTTGTCCAAATGAAAGTGTCAAGGCTCAGCCCCTTAACTCCAACTGAGCACAACTCTGAAGGGCCATCCCAGCTTCATAGTCTCCATTACAATTCTCACTCTGCCAATTCTGTTTCTTCCCCTTCCCTTGCACAGATATTGCTCTCATGGGCACTCCCTAATAAACTTCCTGCATGCCAATCTTTCTGAGTCTGCTTCCCAGGGTATTCAACTTGCAATATCCACTTCAAAATTAGCAACATTTATACACACATGCACAATTTATTTTAGCAACATAAAAAGTCTGTTAGGAGAAAATTTTAATGCTTACCTTGAAAAAAATCTGTGCATTAATGAAAGGGCCAGTTTAGTATGCACATGGTGAGAAGAAAGCTAAACTATGGCTAGATAATTGTGATTAGTTGGTGTATGTTAATATTTTTCCTAACCTAATGTTCTGTGTATTTAAATGAACTCATTAATAGAATTTGGCAAGATAAAAGGGAGATTAAAAACACAACTGGCCTAGGGAACAGAAGAATAAATGTAAACACATTAAACTAGACTGCTTTGCCATGTTAATTAAGAAAGAACCCATTAGTTAAAATAACTACTTTTTATTGAGAAATTTAGTTGGTTAATTTTGATAGTATAGAATGCATGCCTATTCTGTGTATTTTTGTTTGTTTATCCCTGTAAGTTAAAATACATAGGGTCCTTGTGAGTTTTAAAGGAAGATACCAATTATTCTAAAACATATTTGCTCAAATATAACTAAACTATTTTTCAGGTGAGAAAAGTGCCTGTAAAGGTCTTCAATGCCATTGGTCTTTGTATGACATCTAATTCCATGTTCATTCCCCAAGATGGATGGTAAATAAATTGATATCATTAATGGCTTAGTTTCTCTCTGTAGAAGTCTTGCTTGAATTTTGGAAGGTAAATAGAAATAACCTGAAGAGTTTTCTATTTCTGCTTTAGTCTCACTGGTTGTATGGACTAGGAACTGGCAGGTGAGAATCGTGGCGGTGAGGGACATGGGAGCATTCTATAGAGGTTGGAGCAGTAATAGTAAAACAGCTTAGTAATGGGCTAGTGCAACTGACCAGAATGCACATAAGCATGGAGTCACTCAAGCATCCAACTCTCTTACTGACTGGAGGTTAGATATCAAAAACCTCAAGAAGAAAAATGATGAATGAGTAAACAGCTATCTTCTTGGCTGACTAGAATTAGTATGCTTTATTGTTTTGGTTTTTGATTACAGGTCAACTAGAAAAACATGTGTATCTCCATATCACTGCGGTCAGCATGATCTCACAGTGGTGAATAAAGAAGGATTATCTACAATCTGACTGGATTACAAATCGGGGAGTTCAACTCTGCCTCTGTATCTTGCTGGCAATCTCTCTTCACTAAAGCTCCCACTGTGCTTTCAGGAAAACCATGTGGGTGCCAGAGAAGCCACAACCTAAGCTTTTCAGGCTATTCCACAGCTGCTGTCAATGGTGTAAAGGAGAGGCAGAGAGCACCCATTAGGGAGGAGATGAATAGGACGTTTTACTAGCATAAAAGAGCCACCTTTTTGTCTCCTTTTGAACTGATACTTACATCCGTTCACTTGCTGCTACACCATCATTTACCTTTTACAAAGTCCTTTTTGCTGTAGTTAATATTAGAATTTTACCTGCACTTAAAAGTTCTGAAAATTAATAATAAATAAAAACATCTTGAGAAGTGAAATTTATGAATATCAAGCCTATAAAAGCTACATATTGATTTCTAGCCTCTTTTCTTCTTGGTATAACTATTGCACAAGTTATTCCAATTCATAGTTTAAATCAGTTAAGAATCTATGATGGTTAATTTTATGCATAAGATTGGCTGGGCCTCAGTGCCCAGATATTTAGTCAAACATTATTTTGAATGTTTCTGTGAAGGTGTTTTTTTGGATGAGATTGACATTATGTCAATGGACTTTGCATTGGGAAGTTTATCCTTCAAAGTATGTACAACTGACCCTTGAACACGTAGGGGTTAGGGGCTCCGGCCCTCCACAAAGTCAAAATACATTTATAACGTGTAGTCGGCCCTCCATACATGCAATTCCTTCATATCTTGAGATTCAAGCAACCTTGGATCCTGTAGTATTATACTACTAAAAAAAATATATCCATGTATAAGTGTACCCACACAATTCAAATCCATGTTGTTCAAGGATTAACTATGCAGTTGGAGGGTAATCTGCTCTTCTCAAATCAGCCATACCCAGTTAGATGAAGACCTTAATACAACAAAGAATGACCTTTTCCACGCAAGAAGGAATCAGGCCAGCAGACTGCTTTGGGACTTAAACTGCAACATTTCCCTGTGCCTCTAGCCTGCTGGCCTACCCTGAAGATTTTAGTCTTCCAGAATCACGTGAACCAATTCCTTAAATCTCTCTCTACACACACACACACACACACACACACACACACACACACACACACACACACACACACTGTTAGTAGTTATGTTTCTCTGGAAAACTCAAATACAGAATCCAAATTCAATCTCAGTTACCTTGAAATTAAATGTCTTTTTTTTCTTTTATCACCAATATTCTTTCATGGAATATTTGACAAGGTGTATGTATAGAAATCCTGATTCTGGACTGCCATCTCTTCAAGATAGCAGCAGAGAGTTAACTGAACAGATACAGAGATAAGCATCACAAAGATATGCATTGCTCAATATTTTTAAATTATATTGATGCTTTTTTTTTTTTTTTTTTTTTTGCGGTATGCGGGCCTCTCACTGTTGTGGCCTCTCCCATTGTGGAGCACAGGCTCCGGATGCGCAGGCTCAGCGGCCATGGCTCACGGGCCCAGCTGCTCCGCGACATGTGGGATCTTCCCGGACCCAGGCACGAACCCGTGTCCCCTGCATCGGCAGGCGGGCTCTCAACCACTGCGCCACCAGGGAAGCCCTATTGATGCTTTTTAAAAAACCTTTTTTTCAGTTAAAATAATACTTCAAAAAGGAGTTAATAAAAATCTCATTATTTACCTTTAAATTTAATTATTTTAAGATCCTAATCTCTTCAAATTTTTATCTAGTTATTTAATATGACAGAACTATTTTTATTAACATCAATATCTATAAATTGCTCTAAATCTACATTTCCTGTATATTTGGACAGTTCCTATTTATCAGTATGATAGGTGGCCCATTTTCAAATCACCTGGTTTCTCCATAGTTGTCATAATATAATAAAATTAATGTTGGACATCATATTCTTAAGTAACCTGGTTGATTAATACAAGGTGATTCCAGGCTCCCAAAATAATTAATTAACACAGGGATTAATGTCCATGTCCTTCTACATGGACTGATGTCTGTGCAATAAAGCAGTTATGGGAGTAACCATTACTAAGAAATCATGTACAATAATAAATATCAAAATCTCATTTTTTTTCAGTTTTCAGTTCTCAAAACCTTTGAGTTCTTTCATTCTATCTAAATGCCAGTCTGTTTTGATATAATCTTTAGTGGTGAGAATTACAGATAACTTTCAAGACTGTTCTACTAAAAACAAACAAACAAGCAAAAAACAAAACAAAACAAAAACAAAAAACTTCTCTGCCCCTAACCAAAGGAATAAGAGTATTGCTCTTGGCTCTGAGCATTGGCAATAGTTGACTTTATGTGTCCAATTGGTTAGGCTCTGTGATGCCCAGTTGTTCGGTCAAACAGTAGTCTTGCAGTGAAAGTATTGCAGATGCGATTAACATTTACAATCAGCTGACTTTAAGTAAAGCCCATTACTCTGCATATTGTGGGTGGGCCTCATTCAGCTGAAGGCCTTAAAAGCAAAGACTAAGTTTTCCCAGAGAAAAATGAGAATTCCTCAAGACTGTAACATGGAAACCCTAACTGAATTTCTATTCTGCCAGACCATCTTACAAATTTCAGACGTGTCAGTCCCCACAATTGCATAACTACATGAGCCACTCCCTTAAAATGAATCCTATTGGTTCAGTTTCTCTGGAGTACCCTAACTGATACAAGCATATACAAATCTAATGTAAATTATAAAACCTAATATCCACTTTTACCTCAGTTTTAAAGTTAGAAATCTCATGGAGACTTTATTTGCTTTACTTTTTTGGCCAGTAACTTTGGAGTATACGCTCCCATAGTTACTCTTATAACCGGCACAGGCTTGAAATATAGTAGACACTTTTGTTGTCTATTTTGTTTTTGCAAACAACATCCTATTCTTGGGTGAGCACACTATTTTTGATTTACTTTATTCCAAAAGAAGAGTGGTTCTGATTTACAGTTGGCTTAAAATTGGTCTTTGGAGTTATTTGAAGGCCAAACACCTAGACACAAGCTCATTCTATTAAATAAAAAGCAAGGCCTAAGTGTTAAAAGATCTAATCATAATCTGTGTTTCACACAAACTGAAAAAGAGCCAAGTTGCAAACCTGAGAGTAATGAGTTTGAGGAGAATTTCTTAACAACTCAACCTAAAATGTCTTTCTATCTATATTTTATCGATTTCAAATGGATAAAACCTAGATTAACTATTAAATTCAAATATTTATTATTTTCACTATAATGTTCTATGTTAGACAACATCATCCCAAAGATCTTAATCCCAAAGAAGTTCACATCGTAATCCCAGAACCTCTGAATAGTTAGTTACCTTACATGGCAAAAAGGGACTTTATAGACATGATTAAGTTAAGGATCTTTAGACGAGAAGAATATTCTGCATTATCCAGATGGGCTCAAATGTAATCACAGAGGTCCTTATACAATATGTGAAAGAGGGAGACAAAAGATTTAAAGGCAAAGGAGGAGATGTAACAAGGGAGCAGGGTTCAAAGTGGCATTACCACAAGCCAAGGATTGTGGGTAGCCTCTAGAGGCTGGAAAAGACAAGGGATGTCATCTCCCCTAGAGCATCCAGAAGGCAGGCAGCTCTGCTGATACCCTGATTTTAGAAATATAAGACCCATTTTGGACTACTGACCTCCTGAACTATGGGGTAATATGTGATATTTTAAGCCACTAAGTTTGTGATAACTTGTTAAGCAACAGAAAACTAATACACCTTCTTCCCCTAGACAGGTCCGAATTTCTATATCTGTCTTAAACCTGTCATAAAGGATACCTATAATTCCAAATTTATATAGTTACCTCAAGATAATCTTATAAAAGATAATTTAACTGTATATTAGCTTCTTTGCTGTAAGTTCCCAAAGCAGATATTCTGCCTTTGAAGAACGAGTCCCCAACGTATTAATTGCCCATTTGTTTGCTTATCTTTTCACAGCTGCATTTGTGAGTACAGAGACCATGTCTGCCTGGTTCACAACTAAATCCTTAGCAGAAGTTCAGTGCCTGACATATAGTATATGTTAAATAATTTTATTTTCAATGAAGACTTTTTGTTTTACCCTTAAAGAAAGAGAAGGGGGCTGGAACATACATTTCTTTTTAAAGTAAATAATGATCTAGGAAAAGAAAGGCTGAGAAACAATCAGGTCAGTGTTCCCAAGGGCCTTCTCTTATGTGAATAATATTTGCTAACCTAACTCAGAAGTTATTCCTCTCACATTATTTAATATATTGATTAGAATTCAACCTTTGTCAAGTTACTTAAATTTTCTGAAACTGTCTCTTTATCTGAAAATGAGGATAAGTGAGATAGGAGCATGATTCTAGACTTCCTGAAATCTGGGTTATAGGGGCAGGGAAGAAGCTTGTGAAAGTTTAACATAAGGAAATATGATAAGCAACATAAGCACACCTGGATGGTTATATAACAATCATACTTATTGAACATATAAAGAACTTAGCACCATTCCTGGAAAACTGCAAGCACCATATATGTGTGTGTGTGTGTGTGTGTGTGTGTGTACACACATATACATGTATAAAAGCCATTGTCTCCATTATCATCATTAATAAGGGACCTCTGGGAGATTTTTCCTCATATTCCCCTATAGTTACCTAGAAAATGAAAAGTAGTCACTGCTATATAAAGCATCAATGTTCCGCTGGCACTCTGACCACTCTCATCTTCCTCAGTAGCTTGCAAGGTAGACAACATTCATTGCTCTCCATGTACAACTGCCTCAATTCAATCATTTAGATGAGTGTATAA
The DNA here is from genome assembly GCF_025265405.1 of Mesoplodon densirostris. NCBI lineage: Eukaryota > Metazoa > Chordata > Mammalia > Artiodactyla > Ziphiidae > Mesoplodon > Mesoplodon densirostris. Next base: position 67,697,818 of record NC_082668.1, read on the forward strand.
CAGCTACAGATTTCTCCTCATATGCATTCACACAGCCCTTTCTGGTTGCACATAAAAGCACAGATGGAAATCATGGTCCAGGAACAGACCCATAGGCCTAGACAGGCCTAGCGTAATCAAGTCTCACAAACAAGCAATCCTGGCACACACCAACATTTCCTCAGTATTCCTCTCTCAAACTATTTGAGGCATCAGTGGTGTAATAGATGGGCTTATTGATATAAATAAACTATATACATATATCATGTTGAACTCTTAGTAATATAAATGATATGTCCTCTAGGAAAATGACATTTCAGAACTTCCAGTTTGTAGAACCTAGATACAAGGCCATTTCCCCTTCTTTGACACATCACTTAATACAGAAAAAGAAGCTAATTGCTTCTCCACTACTCAACAAGTACTATGATGAAGGACATTAAGAAACAATGTATTTAGTTATTATAATAAATCTTAGATTTAAAAAAGTCATTGGGCATCGTGGGATCCTCAGCTTTAATCATGGGTTTGGTTTTTGCCAGGACCTTCCCAAGAACCTAAGAAAATTACCTGAGCTGATGAAAAACAACTGCTCTAGCAGTTGATTTTCTAAACCACAAGCCTATAACCAGAAAAATCATAATCAGATTTTATCATAACCAGAAAAATATTTATCCTCAAATGGCTTCATTCATACTCTGAATTTATTAACAACAAACCATGTCAAATATCTAATTTTGCTTCATTTTGCTTCATCTATCAAAGGTTTTTCTGACTTTTGAAAGGTAATTTTAAAATGAATTATATACCTAATACAGACAATATTCACTAAAGGTACACTGCTTCTCCATAAGGGTTTAACTTTGCATCATTGTTCTTTTTTATCATAAATTTTTTAAATTATATAAAATGAAATATTCCATGATAAGGAATTAGCACCCTCTCCCATCTTTTACCCTTCCAGTTTTTGAAATAATCAGGAACATTTAGATTTACTATAGCTCTCTTTCCCTAGATTTAATTTTGCAGGAAGGAGGGGAAAACTATAATTTTCTTCATACTTAACATATATCTAGCATGTTTTCACCCATATTCTCTCATTTCTTCCTTGTAATTGCTCTTTTATAGGAGAACATGAGAAGTAAAGTAACTCACCTCCCTAATGAAGTAATATACCAAGATTCAAATGATCAAAATCAACTATTCCCAGGACCTCAGAGAAAAGACTAGGCCAAGATGAAAACAGGCAGCAAAGAGAGACAGTAGTCAAGTCTGAGTTGTCTATTAATCTCCCACGGAGCTCTGAATCAAGGTTTGTTCACCAGCACCAGACCTTCTGAGAAAGCAGCTGCCCATTCTGAAAAGGGACAGCATACAGCAGATGGACTCCTGTGGTGAACATCTACTCCACGGTGACAGTGTGCAGACATCATCTCAAACAGTTCAGATTACTCAGTCTGTCTGTACCCTGGGTCATGGTCAAGTGAAGGAGCACTATACAAGGAAGAAAGCATTCGGAGATGGTTACCGAAAGCAAGCAGGTCTCCTATGAAACTTTGAGCTCCGGCCCCATGAAGACAAGTTCTGATTAGCAGGAAATAGTACCAATTTCCTGCCCGAAGAAGGGGCATTACTCAGATGCTTAGCAATTTTTTTTCTTTTCCTCAAGTTTCTTGAGTCTACAGAACCATTTTGCTGTGGCTTTTTGCCACATTTACAGCACGGAACAGGTTGGCTGTCCTCTGTTCTTTGATTTCTTTTCCTACTTGGCAGTTCCGTTTCCTCCTGACTCAAATGTGCTTCCTCTCTTTGGGAAGGAAGGCACAGGATGCCACTGACCCAACCCCAGAAGAATGTGTGCTTTGGGTTGTTTTGCCAGCAGTGGGCATGGTCTGAGTGAAAGAGGGGAGTAGAGGAAGAGGTGGGGCACACATTGCTGGCTCAGCTTCTCTGCTTCACTTATAAGCTGCATGACCTTGGGCAAATCATGCTGGTGTCTCCCACTCTGCATTTGTAGAAAATGAGATGGGAGGATGTGATAACATTATACCTACCAGGCAGAGGTGGCTCATACCATGGGCTTCCAGAAGTCTCTTCTAAGCTGAAGTCCAAAACTGACTGTCTACTGTGTTCCAAGATCCTTGTTGATCATCTTGTATATAGCATCTCTATTCCTCACAAAATCCTACATGGTAGGTATCACTAGCCATGTTCTACAGAGAAAAACTCAGAAGAAGGCTGAATAAATTGTAGTGGTGGAGCTGAAGCCTTTAGTCCTTGGTCTACATGAATCCCAAACTTGTGTTCTTTCCTTTGTGCTCTGCTGCTTTCAGGTCTATGATTTATACTATGTGTGATCAAGGTTCCCTGTAATTCTTTCAGGCTGAAAGCAGTCAACCATGTTTCATGAGCAATAGTCTTTGACAGATGAGTATGCACAAGAGGAATTTTGTGTGGCAATTAAAATTACAACAAAGTTAATCAGACACATATATAATGATATGTATAACAGCTACTGTGCTACACATATTAGGCATAAATGGTAAGCTGGTTCATAGGAATAAAAATAATTATTTTTACATTGCTGAAGCAAGTGTGACTATACTCAGACAGGAATTAAGATGGGATGGAGGGCTACCCTGGTGGCGCAGTGGTTGAGAGTCCACCTACCGTTGCAGGGGACACGGGTTCATGCCCCGGTCCGGGAAGATCCCACATGCCGCGGAGTGGCTAGGCCCGTGAGCCATGGGCGCTGAGCCTGCAGGTCCGGAGCCTGTGCTCCGCAACGGGAGAGGCCACAATAGTGAGAGGTCCGCGTACCGCAAAAAAAAAAAAAAAAAAAAAAAGATGGGATGGAAAAAACTTTGGAATAAAAATAAGTATTTCCATTTATTAATTTATTACTGATATCCAAGCATTGTGCTAGGTGTTTTACATGCATTATCTCATTTAATCCTCTTATTAACAATATGAGAAAGATATTATTAGTAATAAATCTTTTTACAGATGGGAAGACTGAGGCTTAGAGAAGTTAAGAAAATTTTGCTAGTACTAGTTGGGATAACATACCAACCCAGGAGGTGACCTACAGTCTTCCTTTTATACTCTTGTGTCCCACAGCCATCTCAGAAAGAAAGAACCACTCCTTCCTCTTTCTCATCTTGTCAGCTTTGCTCTAAATGTGAAGTGCTGTCTTGCTTTCAACCAATTTGGCCTTAGAATAATACTGCTTGTTTATACCTGAATTACTAATTGTAAAATATGAGCAGCTCTTCAATGTCCTTTTTCAAAAGCACAGGTCCATGGGCTTTTTATCAGGAGGGAAAACAGTGGAAAATGTATGAGTAAGGACTGACTAGCTTGTGCTGAGGTTTTGGTAACAAACCAAACCAATATTTCGGTGGCTTAGAGTTACAAATTATGTTACCTGTCCATCATTGGATGGACGCTGAGAGCAGTCTCTAAAGAGAACAGTGCTGACCATCTCAAGAGAAGAAAAAGAGGACTGCAAAACCTTAGCTCTTTCCTTCTCCACATTATATTCCACAAGTGAGCTGTGGGTCAGCCAGAAGCCATTCTCGATCAGAACTCCAGGACTTCAGTAGACAAAGAAGAAGTTTTCTTACTGATTAAAATAGAGAACCATAAAGGGAAAGTTCAAAGAAAACCTCCACTAGCTTTAAAGATTTGCTTGAAATCTGCCCTCTCTGACCTGAAAGGTAAATTAAGGTATCACTTAACTCTGGACCATTCTCTTTCCCATGTCTACCCTTTCTTCACCTCCACTGCCTAGAATCCTGTGTCTAAGCAAGCAGAGAACGTTGAGATATCCTGGTGATCTATAATGCAGTGCTTTGGGTGGCCTCTTACATATTAATAGAATTTATTTGCAAAGCATTTTATTCCTTTAGTGGTGGAAAATTATGTACAGATTTGTGAAAACTGTTTGTGCCCTAGGATGTGCCCAATCACAATGTTTGGCTTGAACCAAATGCTGGAAGACAGAGAACTAGATGGTCGATGATAGGTATAAACATTGACCTGATTAGTTTAGTGTATGCATTGATACAAATAACTAAGTACCAAGGGGCCATGAATTTATATGGCAATAAGTTATCAGAGTAATAGAATACTTATTAAGTTTAATACTAGGAAGATTAAGCAGCAGGAACCAACTTCCTTTCTGGTCAATCAGCATTATTAAGAAAATGTATACTGAACATTGCACAGTATGGAGGGAGTGGTCCTGAGTCAGAAATTTGAGGACTCAAGGTTTCTATCCCCATTAGGTGATATGACATTTCTGAATCTCAATTTCTTAATTAAAACAGTAAGAATAAATGAGGTATATCTGAAGTCCTTAGGAACCAGAAGCCAGCATTGTTTCCTCTTCGGGTTTAAGTTACATTGCAAAACCTTCCCTTAATTTTGGTATGTGAAAACATCCAGGAAAAGGATGAGGAATGGGGGATGGGGGAGAAATACTGGTGCTCCCATGCTGATACAGAATTTCACGTTTAAATGAGAAAATAATGAAAATGGTTTTGCATCACAAAGATCCAATCAACTAAGAAGTAGTATACAGCACTGATGAGTTAAGACGTTTTAAATGTCCCTACAAGAGTTGGGTCAGTTGGATGTGTTTGGCTTCAACTTCCTTGAAAGTGTTTTTCTTTGTCCAGGGAGGATGGTTTCAGACTGTATTTAGAGACTGTGAGTCACTGAGACCTAATGGGAACAGGCTCTCCTGACATTATGGAAGTCTGGCACCTCTAGTCCTAAGATGTGGAGCCTTTTCTGCTTGAGCTGAGGTCCTTGATATCAAGTGGTCTCTCTTCCTTTACCTTCCCCTCCTTGCTTTATTCCAAGTTCACTTACTTTCTTTTATCTCCCCCTCCAAATTTCCAATACAAATCTCTTTCTGATAATTATGTTCCCACTCCTGTGTACCACCATTCTGACCACTGCAATGAAATGTGACCATACTCATTTCCTTATGGCCAACTCAAAATATCAATTCTGCTGAATCAGTTTTCCCTGCCCTAAAACCTTCCAAGCTCAGAAGATTTGAAACCATGGTGGGAAGTGGGACTGGGAACAGTTGAACAAGCTGTTCAAGCACTAATCGTGCTTATTCATGGAGGAAAACAGATGGAAGGAGAGAGATTCCTGAAGAGGATATAGTTGATGGGGCAAGGACCAAGTCTACTGAAATTAGTTGCCAATTTGGAGATGGGAGACCTGGTTCCATGGCCTACCATGGAATAACTTGCTTAGCTTATGCAATATTTTTGAGATCTGAATTTCAATTTAATAATCAGCAAAATTAACATTTTAAAAACTTACTTCTTAGGGTTCAGGTTAAAAGATACAATCAATTTGAAATTATCTATATGTTTATTACTATAATTACTATTGTTGCTGAATATATATCTCATTGTCTAACATGACAATAATGGACAGAATAGAATACGTTGAGTCTTAGATAATTTTGAAAGTCTGACCTTGACAAGAAAAAAGCAAGAAACTTTCCTAAGACAAATGCTCACATTACAAAACGTAGCACACAATTTCAGGAGCACACGGACCCGTCCAACTGTGGATTTCCAGAATGAAATAAAACAAATAAAAATGCCCAAAGATATGAAAAGCTTAACTTTAGGTAGGAAACTGTTGGAAAATTATCTTCTTGTAAATTACTATATCTTTATTGTATGATTTGTTCCATAGGATATCTACTTATTGCTCATTTCTAATTATTAAACTTCACAAATTCCCCACAAAATAATTAACAGGTAATTAAGTAAGAGTGTGGCTGAAGGAAGAATAAGATTTGTTTTGATTATTTCATTTGTTTCTATGGAACCTGTTTGGAAAGCCATGTTGGCCGAAGCATGGAATTTTGGAAGATACTCCCATCAACTAAGAATGTACATATGTGTGTGTGTGTAGAAAAAGAGAGATCATTAAGATTATATATAATATACACGTATTATGTATGTGAGTATATATATATGTGTGTGTGTGTGTTTGTGCATAGAGAGAGATATATGAAATGTCTAAGACTAAACGTCTAAATCACTTAGAATCACCACCTCTCTATTCCCTCCAGGTACTAAGGAAGCATCAACAGAGAGTCAGAAATCCCTTGACCAATTTTTTTTTCATTTTTCTAGAGATAATGAATTGCTTTATAAGTTTTCTACTCTATTGTCAGAATTATGATACTGGAAAGGATTTATTTAATTCACTAGATATTCGGCAATCATACACTATGCTAGAAATAGACTAATAGGGACAGAGTAAAGCATGAGACAAACATGTGAAGGAATGAACTGTACTTGGAATGTACAATACAACAAGAGTAGTGCACACCTTTGTTGTACGGAAGAGGAGGTAACTGACACTGCCTGAAAGGGATCAAGGGATGCTTCCCAACAAGGTGACCTGGAACACAGACATCTGTCCTCCAGTAAAGACAGAAGAAAAGGGAAGAAGGATAAAGCCTTTCATAACAGAAGATTGTGTAAGGAACAACAGTTTGGGAGGTACTAGATGAAATAGGTAGTGCAAGGAAACAGAGTTCTTTCACCTCAAAAAAAGAGAATTGGATTACTAGCTTATTACCTTTCTTGATGTATAGCCACAGAAAGGTAGTTACTTTTTCTTTAGTACCTCACCTTGACTCTAATTCTATTCTAAATGGAATAAAGACCTCTTTTCTAATGTATCTGCTTTGGGTTTATCTGTTTAATTTTTTAAGGGACCTTATTGTTAAGACTGGTAATAAATATCCAGTGATCGTCTCCTAATTCATTCATTCAATAAATATCCATTAAACATCTACCTTATGGTGGTTTCTATCTATAAAGGTAGTCTTTCCCAAGACCCATTTTCTTCAAATGACTACATTCTTGGGGATTCCAGTCCCTCCACATTCTGGGGAAAAATTCTCCAAACTTATTTCTCTATTCCTCTAACACATCTATCCCTCCAGCTAAAATTGGTGATTCTGTCTCTTGGTTTCTCCAGCTCTACATTAGTATTGCTGTCAAGAACTTCCTTCCCTCATCACATTGACCTGTGCAAAACTTTGCCTTCATTAAGTCTCACTTTCTCTTCTACCAAGGAGAATTTCCAGAACAACCCAACCAAAAATAAATTTCCCTTTCAAATATACCACCTTGAATCTTAGTTACTGCTGAAATATTTTCCCATCTTTCCTACTAGATCTTAATCATCTTTGGAATTAGAACCACATCTTACACTTTTTTTTAATCCCTTATGGTAGTCAGTGCAGTGCTTTGCACACTCTACTGCATGTTTAATAAATAAATGTTTAAATTTTAGACTGAATCTCCACATTCTATTCTACCAGAGGTGTTTGAGTGGCATGAATAAATACTGAAATACCTTTAGATTAAAAGGATATGGGGGGCCTCCCTGGTGGCGCAGTGGTTGAGAGTCCGCCTGCCGATGCAGGGGATACGGGTTCGTGCCCCGGTCTGGGAGGATCCCATATGCCGCGGAGCGGCTGGGCCCGTGAGCCATGGCCGCTGGGCCTGCGCATCCGGAGCCTGTGCTCCGCAACGGGAGAGGCCACAACAGTGAGAGGCCCGCGTACAGAAAAAAAAAAAAAAAGGATATGGAAGGTCAATGCTTAGTCCCAGAACTGCTTGACCATTCTTTTATCACTTCCTTTTTAATTATAAGAGTTTCAAAATGATAACCAAGGTTTCAAGCATGAAACTATCTGAATTTTATTTCTTCTGCATAATTTTAGCTTTAGCAGAACCCTGATTATTTCCCATTTCTAGGCTTCAGCACATTATTACTAATATCAAGAAGTTTTTATCTCCAGATTACACTGCTCCCCCTTGCCCTTGGCAGTGTTAAGTTGAGCTATATAAAAATCAGTAAAGAAGTTCTTACTGTTATGTTTTTCTATCTGCTTTGGGAAGAATTGGCACCTAAGGCTATGTCTACATTATTTATACCACTTTGATAGATTAAATCTTAACTGTACCATAGAGCTTTTAAAGACATGTCTGTAAATGTTTTAGGATTCCACAGGTGTTCATCCTGACTACAAACAAAGACTCCTTTTTGTGGTTGAAAAACAAAATTAAAATGTAACAGTGTCCTGCAAGCCATGGTTTCTGCTTAAAACAGGTCCTTGACTGGACATGTCAGATAGATTTGTTACTCTTGACACATTTTTGGAGTCCAACAAAGTAACCTACATCAAGGAAACATTTCTGTGATCCTATACTTCTAAGATTAATCTCTCTGATGGTGACATTTCATAAAGGACTATAACGTTGGAATTCTACCAATGTGACAACATCCTCAAGGACTTTCATCTTGAAATGTCCTCAAGCACTAAAGTATTCTTAAAACTGTTTCATTCTTTTCTCTGCACTGTTACCAACTCTATGGTACAATTTTGACACATTATTAAAGACAAGAGCTTTATTTTTGGAAATTATTGTTCACAGGACCCCTGAGGATTTTTTTCTTCTGTTTATAACTCGAGGATCTGATTCTATTCTCTGAAACTCAGGACTTGTTAGAGTTCCTTTTCAAGCAGGTGGTAATTTCATTAGCTTTCCCTGAAAATAATTATAATCACCTTTAATTCAGTGAAAGATAAACATTCTCAGCTAGTTAAGGTCCACATCAGTGCATAGCACTGTTTATTCAAAATTACAGAAGTGGTAAGATAAGTTATTGAAATATTTAACAAAGAATAAGGAAGGGCTTCCCTGGTGGCCTAGTGGTTGAGAGACCGCCTGCCGATGTAGGGGACATGGGTTCGTGCCCCGGTCCGGGAAGATCCCACGGGCCGCAGAGCGGCTAGGCCCGTGAGCCATGGCCGCTGAGCCTGCGCGTCCGGAGCCTGTGCTCCGCAACGGGAGAGGCCACAGCAGTGAGAGGCCCACGTACCGCAAAAAAAGAAGAAAAAAAAAGAATAAGGAAAAGCATAATGATAATTATAAGGTATATTTACACTCAATTAAACCCAAAGAATTTTAACACCCAGTCCCTTTCAGGAATCACACAGGTCAAAAAGGGATCAGGGATGTATTCTCTACAGTGCCCCCCCAAACAGGCAGAAAGGAAAACCATTCTCAGAAGAGTGAAGGGAGCAGCCAATGACATTTTTGTGGCATGTGTTAAAAGGAAGAAAATCTTCCTTAGCAAATTGTGATAAAGGTGCAGCCCTTAAATGGAACTTTAAGCAAGGGCGATAGCAGAGAGTGAGAATTCCAACAAATAGTAATGAGGGTCTTCATACCTGATTTTGAAGTCACAAGTATAACAATTTTAAGTCAAAATTATTTAACAACACATTTTTAGTAAATTCTAGCCTCCGTTTCTGCTCCCTCCACCTGTTGCATCCCCCTTAAAGAAACCATTTTTATTCATTTTTTGGTTTTTCTTTCCATTTTTAATATAAGGAAATCCATATATTTACACATATATGTATAATATATAAACATAGCTATATCATACAAAAATATGGCAATTTGGCCACATTTCCACTCCATCTTAGAGGAATGGCAGCATACTATAATGCTGTTCTGTACCCTGATTTTTAAAATTTTAATCAGTAGTTTATAGAGATAAAATTTTTGGTTAAGATGGGGGAAATAACAGCATATTTGTACACTGATGGGAATAATCCAGGAGACAGCAAAAAACAAAACTGGTGATGGGAGACAGAGGGGAGAATTATTGGAGTGACTGGCTTTAGATAGGAGCATGAAGAGTTCATCCATGGGAACAGACCAACTTCCTAGTCAGCGTGTGGGCACAGATGCTGGTAGCGGGGTGGAGATGGGATGGGACTCTATGGGACTATCAGTAGATTGAGTAGAGAAGGTGTGAAAAAGTCACATAGAAGAGGAGACAAGGGAACAAAGCAGGGACATACTGGATGACTGCCTGCCAGCATTAAGGTCGTACTTGAGTTACGTTTATTGTCTGCAGAGCCTTCTTACATTAAACTCAGATAAGGTACACTTATGTCAGGAAAATACTTTCTTAAAATTGATTTCACTTTTACTTAAAAGTGAAGTGCTTATCCTGAGTCGTAGTATGTACAACTAATGGTCCTAATGTTACTGGCTCTTCCCAGTGGAGAATTTTTTTTTAAAGACTAAGCACTGGAGTAATCACATAAGTCAGGTTGACGAGGCAGAGATGATCTGATTTTTTTTAACCTTATCTGTCCTCACGAATGGCTACCTAAGCTTCTTGTCAGGAAAATCAAATCTGTCAGCTAAATGACATAACCTATCATGTATTAAGTATGTATATCATGAGCCTACTATATGCTATATTTTATATCTCAATATTACTGGGAGAGAAAGAAAAAGAAAGATTAAAAAATAAATTCTAAGATTCCAAAAGCTAGTTTAAAATACTTCTAAACTTAATCAGAATATTGAGCTCTAAAGTTTGTGTAAGTGGTAACTATAGTCAAGTGAAAATACTTCTATAGTCATGAGAGTTTGATTCCATTATAAGAATGAGATTTATGTAATACCATTTTCTTGCATTGATTTTATATATTCTTGATGGTAAATAAAATGGTTATAGTATACTGAAAAAAGTATAAGATAAAGATTGTAATCATGTTTTCCTCAATAAGATAACTGAACTCTAATTGAATTTTAATTTTTCAGGTGTCATAGTTTCTAAGTACAAACTCAGTTGTATATTGAATTCAACATTTCATTTTTCTCTGACCCTCCTTTGTTTTTTTACTCTCCCATTTTTCTTTTCCTCAGATATTACTATGGAAATTTCTCAGCCTGGAACAGAGAGAAGCAAGATACCTCTTATGAATGCTGAATTTGAAAGGTAAGGAGAAAACACACATATAAATGGAGAGAAGTTTTTTAAAATATTCATCAGTGGTCATTTGGGGTCCATATTAGACTTTCTTCACATTCCTCCATTTTCTCTAAGTGCCATACATAAGCTTTCTAAATCAAATAATCAGAGCTGTCAAACATAATAGGTATTGTTTCACTATATCATCAGAGAACAAAAAACTTCAGACTCAGGAGAATGGTCAAGCTAATCAGGGATCAAACGATTTCCATTCTAACTCCAAATCTAAAGACTCCTTTCTGGGCTTCAGAGGACACTGTGCATTCTACCCCAGATCAAGAGATTTCAAAATACCAGTAGTATCTCATTTTTCATCTATTAACTTATTCTTAAATATGTCAATGTAGAAACTAGATTGTTGGAAGACCTAGCTAAGCTGTTTAATAGAGAATACTAGCTACATGTGGCTATTTACATTTATACTTAAATAAATTTTAGAATAAAATTAAAAATTCAGTTCCTCAGTTGCACCAGCCATGAATCAAGTGTGCAATAGCCATAAATGACTAACAACTATGGTATTGAACATCTCAGATATGCAACATTTACATCATCATAGAGAGTGAAAATTAAAACTGGAAATTAAAAACTTTTTAACTTCTATTTATCTAAGAATAAATCACATTGTTAGAAAATATTCTTAAACATATGAATATTAAACATCACATATGATGAACCAAAACTGTAGATACTATTAAACAAAGAGAAACGTATAGTATTAAGTACCAGAGTGGAGTATAAATCAGAGTAGAATCCAGAAAAAATATAAGCACATTAAAAAAAAAAGATATAAAATCAGAAATTCACAAGAAAATAAATCCACAATAGAGATAATCAAAGCCAAAGATTGGTTCTTGGAAAATATTAATAAATTTGATAACCAACTAGCATGAGTAAAAATGAAGAAAGGATAACAAAACAAATAGACAATAACAAGAATAAAAAAGAGGGGATAGAGGTCTTCCCTGGTGGCGCAGTGGTTGAGAGTCTGCCTGCCGACGCAGGGGACATGGGTTCGTGCCCCGGTCTGGGAAGATCCCACATGCTGCGGAGAGGCTAGGCCCGTGAGCCATGGCCACTAAGCCTGCGCATCCGGAGCCTATGCTCCTCAATGGGAGAGGCAACAACAGTGAGAGGCCCGCGTACCACAAAAAAAAAAAAAAAAAAAAAAAAAAACAGTATGAGACTGGCAAAAAAAACAGACATATATATCAATGGAACAGGATAGAAAGCCCAGAAATAAACCCACAAACCTATGGTCAATTAATCTACTACAAAGAAGGCAAGAATATACAATGGAGAAAAGACAGTCTCTTCAATAAGTGGTGCTGGGAAAACTGGACAGCTACATGTAAAAGAATGAAATTAGAACATTCTCTAACACCATATACAGAAATAAACTCAAAATGGATTAAAGACCTAAATGTAAGACTGGATACTATAAAACTCCTAAAGGAAAACATAGGCAGAGCATTGATATAAATCACAGCAATATCTTTTTGGACCCATCCCCTAGAGTAATGGAAATAAAAACAAAAATAATCAAATCAGACCTAATTAAACTTAAAATCTTTTGCATAGCAAAGGAATCCATAAACAAAAAGACAACCTACAGGATGGGAGAAAATATTTGCCAGTGATGTGACCAACAAGGAATTAATTTTCAAAGTATACAAACAGCTCATACAGCTCAATATGAAAAAAAAATTTTAAAAAAATGGGCAGAAGATCTAACTAGACATTTCTCGAAAGAACACATACAGATGAACAAAAGACACATGAAAATCTGCTCAACATCACTAATTATTAGAGAAATGCAAATCAAAACTACAATGAGGCATCACCTCACACTGGTCAGAATGGCCTTTATCAAAATGTCTACAAATAATAAATGCTGGACAGGGTGTGGAGCAAAAGGAACCCATCCAAACTTGGTAGGAATTTAATTTGTACAGCCACTATGTAGAACAGTATGGAGGTTCCTTAAAAAACTAAAAATAGAGTTACCATGTGCTCCAGGGATCCCACTCCTGGGCATATATCTGGAGAAAACTCTAATTCAAAAAGATACATGCACCCCAATGTTAATTGCAGCACAATTTACAATAGCCAAGACATGGAAGCAACTTAAATGTCCATCAACAGATAAATGGATAAAGAAAATATGGTATGTGTGTGTCTATATATATATATATATATATATATATATATAGACAGACACACACACACACAATGGGATACTACTCAGCCATAAAATGAATGAAATAATGCCATTTGCAGCAACATGAATGGGCCTAGAAATTATCATACTAAGTGAAGTAAGCCAGACAAAGACGAATAGTATATGATATTGCTTTCATGTGGAATCTTTAAAAAAGATACAAATGAACTTATTTACAAAACAGAAATAGACCCATAGCCATAGAAAACAAACTTATGGTTACCAAAGGGGAAAAGGGGGAGGAAGGATAAATTAGGAGTTTGGGATTAACATATACACACTACTGTACATAAAACAGATAACCAGGGCTTTCCTGGTGGCGCAGTGGTTGAGAGTCCACCTGCCGATGCAGGGGACACGGGTTCGTGCCCCGGTCTGGGAAGATTCCACATGCCGCGGAGCGGCTGTGCCCATGAGCCATGGCCACTGAGCCTGCGCGTCTGGAGCCTGTGCTCCACAATGGGAGAGGCCACAACAGTGAGAGGCCCGTGTACCGCAAAAAATATATATATATAGATAACCAACAAGGACCTACCATATAGCTTAGGGAACTATACTCAATATTTTGTAATAATCTATAAGGAAAAATAATCTGAAAAATAATATATATCTGAATCACTCTGCTGTACACCAGAAACAATCACAACATTTTAAATCAACTATACTTCAATAGAAATAAATAAATTTTGAAAATCAATCCATGTTTTAACACATAAATAGAAAACAAGGTGAAAAATCATATGATCATCTCAATAGATGAAGAAAATTTCTATGATTTAAATTCAACTCTTATTCACGATAAAAATTATATTCAGTATTTCTCAGAGGTTCTAGCAAGTGCTATAAGACATGAAAAAACTGGAAAGGAAGAGATAAAAGTGATATTATTTCAGATCAACTGAAACTCTCATTTATTTCTGGTCACAGTAAAAGCTGGTACAACCCCCATGGGAAACCCTTTGGAATACCCACCAAAACTAAATAAATGGAGACCATACAACTCACAATTCTATCCCTTATAGGTGTACACCCAATAGATTCTCCAAATGACATTTACAAGAATGTTTACAGAGCACACTTTTAACAGTAACACCTGGAAGATTGCTCAATTGTTTATGAATGGATAAATTGTGGTATAGTCACATAATGGAATACTATATAGTAATGAGAATAAACAAATGGCAATTGCATAGCTATATGGATGAATCTCAAAACAATGTAAAATGAAAGAATACATACAAGGGTTCATACTGTATAATTTTAGATACATAAAATTCAAAAACCTGCAACAATTAATCTATGGTGTTAGAAAACAGTATATTACCATTGGGGTGATAGTGAATGGATAATTACAAAGGTTAAAACAGTAACTTCAGTATATTTCTAATCTTATATTTTCTTCTATGTATATTTAAACCACACATTTTATTTTTTTGCTTTAAATGGTTATCTTTTAAATTAGAATGCCCCCCTCAAATAATAATTACCAATATGTTCCAATTCTGTTGCACTGCATTCCTCTATTTAGCTTCAGTCTGAAATTATATGCTTTCAGCCTGAAGAATCACATTTAGAATTTCTTATCTTTATCTTATTGTCTGGAAATTTTTTTATCTTACCTTTTCTTGGAAGGACATTTTTGCTGATTATAGATATCTATGTTCACTTTTTCCTTTAGCATTTTGAAGGCACTATTCCATTGCATTAAAAATAATGCAAACAGAAGACAAAATCTCCATTCATTCTTATTTTTGTTTCCTAGAATATAACGTGTCCTTTCTCTTGTTATTTTTAAGATTTTTATTTAAATCAATGGTTCAGCAATTTGATTATGATTCTTGGTGAAGTTTTTGTTGTATTTGTTCTTTTTGGAGTCATCATCACCTTGGAAATATGAATTCATCCTTGTCATCAAATTTGGAAAATATAGGTCATTATTTCTAAATACTTTTTCTGCCTTCCATCTCCTTTACTTCTGGGACTCCAGTTATATGTTAGATCAACTGCCATTGTCCCATCCTGAGATTCCATTCAATTTTTGCAAACTTTTTTACTCTTTTTGCTTCAGTTTGGATAGTTTCTTTTGCTATGTTCTCAGTTCATTAATCTTTTCTTCTGCAGAGTCTATCCTGTAGCAAGCCCTTCTAGCAAATTTTCATGTTAGCTATTCTATTTTTCAGCTCTAGAGGTTTCATTTCAGACAGTTTTAACTTCTCATTATGGTCATGTTTTCATTTAAATATTGAGCATATTTTTAATAACTATTTAAAGTTCTTGTTTCCAAGTTCTTTATTTTATCTTTGGCTATATTTCTATTAACTGATATTTTTTCCTCTTTATGAATCACATTTTATGCTTCTTTATATGCCTACTAACTCTTGAGTAAGAGGCCTTATGAATACTATTATTTAATATCTGGATTTTATAGTGTTACTTTAGAAAGTTTCAAATTTAGTGGTAAGAAGCAGTTAAATTACTCATGGATCAGTCTGATATATCCATGATGTTTTTAAGATTTCTTTTGGCTTGTTTAGAGTAATCTTTACTCAAGTGTAGCTTGGACCTACTTCCTGGTATCCTACATAATGCCTCAGGTGTCCAAATAGATCTCTTTATTCTGCATGATGGAAACTCCCAACTTTGAGTGAGCTCTGGGAATTATTTGATTTATAAATTCCTTGATATTTGTTGTCTCATAAGGTTTCACTCTGCACACATCCATCACCATTCAGCAACAGATTGAAGGCACGCCTATGCATATTTCAAGAACTATTTTCCTAGAACTCTTTTTCTTCATAGTCTTTAACTCTTTGATACTCTGTTATGTAAATTCAAGTTCATTCAACCTCTCCAAATTCTTCCCTCTCTACCTCCTGAACTGCTCCCCTGTACTATGGAAAGTAATTCCTTCCAAAAGCCAGAAATATCCATCTAAAAGCCAGGAATATCTCAGAGCACACCTCACTTGTTTCCTTCTCTTAGAGTTCACAGTTCTGTATTGTCTGTTGCCCAGTATCCAAAACCAGTTATTATATATTTCGTCTAATTTTCTAGTTGTTTACAGTGGTAAGGAAGGACTAATACCAGTTACTTCATCATGGCAGAAGTACAATTCTACAAATTTTAACATATATAATAATGTTAATTCTATATAACCTAGGATCTTTCCAGTTCCAGAGGGATTATACATCTTTTCTCGATTACTCAGCCCAATGTAAGAAATCACAGATTATATGGTTAAATCTTCTCAACATTTAAGACTTGTTTCCTCACTACCACTTACAGCTGATATATTGTACTTGATTTTCCTGGCTTATATTTTCTTGATGGTATCTTTCAAACCTACTCATTTCCTTTTCCACTCCCACTTTAAATATATTCATCTCGGGCAACTGCCAAAATCTCCTAACTGTTTTTCTTAACTCATCTTTTTTTCACCATATCACAAGTAATTTCAAAATTATAATTCTTCAAATATCACTTCCATCATTCAACTGGCATATTCAATCTGATCAACAATCTAGACTGGCTCTGTGGCCTACAACTTCAAATAGCATCTGCCTGCCCCTTCACAGAATGTGTACATGTAGAGCATAAACTATTAATCAGGATTAGCAGACATTTATTCAATCATTCATTCATCCAATACTTCCAATATACTAATTACTTTGTTATGCACTGGGGATTCAAAACTAACAATTCAGCAGGGGACCCAAATAAATCAATATTATAAATATTGTGATAGTACAAGATAAAAATATCCAGAGTACATTTTACCACCCTATATGTGGCAGTCAGTGAAAGCTTCACAGTATTAATGGCTATACTTAATCTTAAAATATGAGTAGCAGTGGAGAGGGCATTCCAGGCAGAGAAAATAGCATGAGAACAGTGACACAGAAGGGAGATCTAGCATGATGTAAGTGGAAACTGCAAACAGTTCATGTATTTCATGAGCATTAAGTCAAAGGCAGAGGGCAACAGATATGTCCAGAGTATATGCAAGAGAAAGTTCAAGGAACCAATTATTTACTACATTTCAAAGCTTAGATTTTAACAAGATGCTGAAGGATTTTTAATCAAGGGAGTTATATATTCAGATTTTTGTTTTTTAAAAAACTTTCTGAATATTTTATTGAAGATAAAAAATTAATAGGACAGGAGTGGAGGCAGGCAAGTTTTTAAGTTGAGAGTCCAAGCAAGTGACGGAAAGTCTGAACTATGCTAGTTGTAATGATGATAAAGAGGAAGGAATGATTGTAAACTTAACACTATGTAGTAATTTATAGGACATGAGGGGTGAAAGTACCTAGGTGAAGTACCTAGGGTGACTCCCTTTCTAGATTTGGTAGCAAATGAGTGGATAATTGTGTCATCTACTTCAGATGACACAATTAACACAAAAGGAAGAGCATACTGAAGGGTGGTTTTAAAAAATGATTAGCCACAGTTTATCTGGACATCTGAGGTACCTATGACATAGCCAGTTGAAAAGGTCACATATGTGATTAGACATAAATCCAAAGTATATTTATATAAAACTTAAAAGCTATCACCCCACAGTAGGTAGCTGAAACTATGAGAGAGTAAAATACCTAAGAGACAATATGTGAAGTAAAAGAGAAAGGCATCAGCATTTAGAGGTCAGGCAAAGGCATAGAAGCACACTGTTTCAGCTAAAGTAAAAATAACTTTGCTATAAAACATCACTCATACTTTTAGTCCGCATTCTCCTAAGGTAAGGGATATAAAATACATACTTCATTAATGAAGGTGGCCCTATATTGGCTTTATCCCATGATGTAGTAGATAGCTGATCCACTGATGCCCTTGAAAACTCAGGTAGTTGAGGTGTACCTCTTAGCATTTCAATTTTCCACTCTGTACTCATCCCTAAAACTGCAAGGTTCTTGTCTCAAATTCTTAGTGGTCTCTTTAAATTTCCCTCTCTTCATTTGAGGTGGAGTCGTAATACTCCATACTCATTCCTCTTGGGAGAAGATGTGACTCAAAACATGGCGAGAGCTTTAAAAAGCATTCATTTGATTCTTGTCCTCCTTTGGAACTGATTGTTACCTATTTTGCCATGTGGTATCTAGTGTTTTCTTGGTGCCTGTTATAACAGCTACTGTAATATTAAAGTATACGTCTATCTTTCCTACAAGAGCGTGAGCTCCGAAATGAGAAGAGTGATTTTTTGAAATCTTTGTATCCCCAGTTTTTATCACAAGGTAAGAACTGAGAAAACAGTAGTGTTAAAATGAACATCTAGGAGTGAAGGAGTGGCATATGAATAGAGTTTGACATCTGGTACCTTGTTTGGTGGATTCAAAGCCCCCCACTGGAGAAAACCATTTTAATTATTTGGGGCAGAGAGATACAGTATCTCTCAAATTCAGAGAAAGATTAAATTGTGTTAATAGAGATATATCTTTCAATTCATTGATTTGAAGCTGAAAGGGATCCCTATCAAAAAACTCAAAACTCAGACCTATTTGGGGCTTCCCTGGCGGCGCAGTGGTTGAGAGCCCGCCTGCCGATGCAGGGCACACGGGTTTGTGCCCCGGTCCGGGAAGATCCCACATACCGCGGAGCGGCTGGGCCCGTGAGCCATGGCCGCTGAGCCTGCGCGTCCGGAGCCTGTGCTCCGCAACGGGAGAGGCCACAGCAGTGAGAGACCCGTGTACCGCAAAAAAAAAAAAAAAAAAAAAAAAAAAAACAAACTCAGATCTATGAATGGACATTACAAAAAGGGATATGGGCTCAGAGTTGAAAAGGGTGACTGTAATAATTATACGAAGATGAAGACAATTCACTTGATCTTCAAGGCATAATTCCAGGAGTCATTCTTGGATACAGTATTTTTGTTTTACTATAAAAGGAGATTTTTACAGATTCTTAAGTAAAATTTTTTCAAACAAAACTTTATATATCCAGAATCTGTCTATCTTTAAATAAATGCTTTGAAATATTGGCCCATGTCTAGGGAAAAGTACTAGATGGTATAAGCTTTATTTGATGAACAAGTAAACAAAAGTTATTCCTAAATTCAATTCTCCTCCAAATTTCTATACTACCACACACAAGAATGCAGCCTACTTTTTCATAACTAAAATCTGAAATAACAATATCTTACTCAAGAGACCAACATAGTTCATTTTTCATTCTGATGGGTATCTCATTTATTAGGCACAAAATTCACGGTGCTCCAGTGCCAAGAATTACTAAGCAACAGAACATATGTAGGCGGATGTGATGTTTGCATATTCACACAATATGACATTTACACCAAGATCAGAAGTATATTATTGCTGAAAGAGAGTAACAGTAACAGAACAAAAGGTAGTAATATTCTTTTATTTTATAAGGTACCATTCACAAAAGTAACTCCATGATCTTAAATAACCCTCTCCTAGAGAAAACAAGCAAATCCAGAGGGACATTCACATCTCCCCACGTTTAGTTCCTCCTAAATGCCAGAAAGGAAAACATACTGCTTGAAGCAATTTTTGTGCCTTCTATAGCATAACACCTATTACAGCGTGAATACAGGAACTGCCTATCAGCCTGAGCAGAATACTAAGTACAGCATCGAAATCAGGAAATATTCTGGAGTGGTCGCAAGACATTTCCCTAGGGACCCTGGAACTTGGCAACTGTCTCTGATAGGCAGCTACTTCTGTTCCCATGCTGTCTCTCTGCTGAATACAGGAACCAATGATCGAGACAAGGTTGAATGTCTGAATAAACGTAACTATTTCCTCACAGGGGAAAATAAATTCCCAATGCCAAATATGTGAGCCAGCCCCGTTCAAATTGATGTGTGGTTTAAGGCAGTGGCCTCAACACAGTGTCGCTTTGAGGCAACCACCCACATGCCCATTTCAGTTGTACAACTTTTAACACAAATACAGACTTATTAAAATAAGTGAATGAGGAAACGTTTTTAAAGGAAAATATCCAGAACACGTCACCCAACAAGATGGGTCATTCTGTAAGCATTAATTCTTAGTGAAACAGTATTTTATACAGGCTAAAATTCCATGTTTAACAATAGGCGTACATATCCTTAAAACATCAAATATTCCTTCATATTCTTTCTAAATGTCCTCAGCTGATACTTTTCATGGGTTCTTGACAGATGTTATTAGATTTCTAGATAGAAGAGCTTCCTCCAGCAGTATTTTGCTACAATGATTTCTCCACTAAACTTGTTTTTAAAAGAGTTAAAGGTTTTTGAGCTGTACCCCTCCTTCCTTCTCAGTGAACGGATTTTATAATGACTTTTATAATTTGCTTAAAGATTTAAATATGCCAGCTACATTTCTTGAGGGATCATTCCCTGTTCATAACCCTCAGGGAAACTACACCTAACTACTAAGGGTGGAAAGCAACCTTTTTTCCTGTACAGGAAGATTCGAGGTTCATTATAAGCATGCTACTATCCTGTATTACACCGGGTCCTAAACTGGGGATTACAGAAGGAACAAGAAAATAAAAACCTAGCAACAACCACTGATAATTTTTTATTTTTACACATGCTGTATGTTTGCAAATCACGACTGTTGACAACAACCCTATCTGTAGAGATTTCCATCAGTATGGCAGGAATATGGTAGCTATCATCATATGGAAAGCTGACGAGTCAGTGGAATTTGTTAGAATGAAGCTCTGTGCACTTTCCCCATGTGCTCCTTGTTATTTGAATTGATTTCTACAACTGCGAATAGTGGACCTATAGAAGGATCTCTCACGTCTCCTGAATTTAGATGGACCTGACAGTTATATCATATAAAAATACCCAATATATAAGAATTTGCTCTTCAGATTATTAAGTAGTAAACTGAACCATTTTCAAATAAAGACACCAGGAGTTAGAAGCGGAAGAGGCCATTCTGAAAGCAAAGCAAAAGTATACTTGAACTACTCTCAGAAAAATATTTCTATTTTATGATTAAATCTCCAGAAATGTTCAATAACATGATAATAATAGCAATACAGGCCCTCAGTTCCCCTGAATAAAGAGTTCCAAACGAATAAATAAGTAAAAGACCATTTGCCACAAACTTACCCGAGTCGCTTATTTCTGGGCTTCATCCGAGATTTCGTGAAGAGAGGTCGCAAAGATGAGCCTTAAGTGTCTGAATTTTCAAACAAGCTTCTACCACCATTTTGCTGCACCTTAAGTTTGGGAAAATACTACATAAAAATTCGGAAACCAGAAATTAATCTTATCAGTTAAACTACTTTAATAATAATCACTTGATTTTAGATTCACTAGCCCTTCTATTTCTTTACCCCCTGGGGGGGTGGGTGTCTCCCAGTTACTCAGGTCTCCCACTTGCGGAAAGCAGCACGGCCTTTTCCTCCCCCCATCCAGCAAAACCTTACCTGTTCGGAACCCCACTCCTCAAGGCCCTTCGCTCCTCAAAGCGCTGGGTTTTATAGTCCCAGGAACAGGCAACGCCAGCTCACCTGGAACTTGTTAGAAATGCAAATTACTGAGCCTCTCCGCAGACCTTCAGAATTAGAAACTCTCGAGTGGGGCATAGCAACCTTTGGTTTAACTAGTCTTCCAGGTATTATGAAGTGGGCTGATGTTTGAGAAGCACTGCTACAGAAGAAGGGCTACGTTAGTAGGAGAAAATGTATCCATCTATATTAATTCCAGATGTCATCTCTCACAGATAACATTTGCCTTTCACGGAGGCCTTCCAGGCTGAAGTAAGCAGTAAAGGATTAGGGCGAAGGAGTTCAGGTGCCACAGATGCGAAAAGGGAGCCACTCTGAATCTGAATCATGGAGGCCTGTTAAAATTACAGCTTTTAAGTGACTTACTTTACTTTGTGCTTGAAAGCACAGTCTAGAGAAATAGGTCTCAACCCTGTTTACCTTGAACTCTCTTCAGGTGTTTTGTTTTTGTTTCTGTTTTTGTTTTTACCTTAAAATAATTTAATTTCTGGGGCTGAAAGCACCCCAGGTGAATCTAATATGTAATCAGGTTTGCCTTCCACTAGCCTTGGTCCCGGGAGTCTCACAATTCAGCCTGCATCAGAATAACCTGGAGGGATTGTTGCACAAGGATTGCTGGGCCCACCCCAGAGGTTCTGAGTCAATAGGTCTAGGGTGGGGCAGAGAATCTGCATTTCTAAAAACTTTATTGGAGCTGGTTCTGGGAGGAAAATCTGAGAATCACTGCAGTGACCCTTGCTATCAATTCCATTTGCCTAAAGCAGAGGAATAGGTTGTGAGCCAGAACATTTGAAATGCAGTCAGAGTAATATTTAAATTCATGAATCTGTAAGTTGTCTCATTCACTCCTGCAACAAATGTGCTTACATGTACTCACTACCTCCACCATCTCTTTCATAAGCACAGCAAACACTGAGATCAAAAGGAAATTCAGTTGAACAGTGTAACACCTCACTTTTTCCAAGGCAACTTATCTAATACCTTCCCTTTTTTTTTGCAGTACACGGGCCTCTCACTGTTGTGGCCTCCCCTGTTGCGGAGCACAGGTTCCGGAAGCGCAGGCTCAGCGGCCATGGCTCACGGGCCTAGCCACTCCGCGGCATGTGGGATCTTCCTGGACCAGGGCACAAACCCATGTCCCCTGCATCGGCAGGCAGACTCTCAACGACTGCGCCACCAGGGAAGCCCTAACACCTTCACTTTTAAAAGCAAAACAATTCCCTGGAAAGCAAAACAGATCCTACC
Source organism: Mesoplodon densirostris (assembly GCF_025265405.1). NCBI lineage: Eukaryota > Metazoa > Chordata > Mammalia > Artiodactyla > Ziphiidae > Mesoplodon > Mesoplodon densirostris. Next base: position 67,720,637 of record NC_082668.1, read on the forward strand.
AAGTACAAAATCCATGCGGTCAAGAGAATTTGCTTTACACAGAGGGAGAGCACACCAGGTGCTTCCTCTGAGTCAAATTACTCCTAATTCATTTCAAATTCCAATTGGGTTGATAATCTGATTTCTTGGTGTGCAGCAGATTAAAATCAGAAAGTTGCAGGCTGAGCAACTGATACAGGGAGCAATAAATGAAAGCTAATAGTTTAAAAGCAGAAACAAAAAAAATGATAAAAAGCAAACAGAGGAAGTTAAGATTTGAAGAACTTCAGGACACTTACATTTAAATGCTCCTTTAAAGTAACACTGAATTCCTAACAGAAACAGGTGCATTCATGCAAATGTAAGCAGCTGGATGGAAATGTATTAAGAAGGGAGCTGCTCAAGGGCAAGGAGAATAACCTCAACTCATGGGATGATGCATCGACTATTGATAAGACACTGCTCTGGTGCTTTTCCATGAACTAAATTAATATAATTCTTATATCACGCCTGTGGAGTAGTCACAATTACTTTTATGCTCACTTTATAGATAAGGAAAAATAAAGCATGGAGAGATGAAGTAATTCACCCCAGATCACATAGCTGAAAGTGCAGAGAGGATACCTGAACCTCTGAGAGGGCTGTGCCCCAGAGTCTGGGTAGCTGACCACCCCCTACTCCCATCCTATCACAGCAGTTTGCTATTAACTACTCATCATCCTGAATAAGGCAGTAACCATGGACTGTGTTTGGGGAGACGGGGGTACAAGGGACTAGTTAATGATTTTCTATTTTTAAAAATTATAATATGTTAAAGAAGACAATCTTTGGTTCAAAAGGGGACCTTAAATGTAACTGGAAGAATACTTGGACTACGTGAGACTCTTTAGTTATTGATCAAATTAGTCTTTATCTTATGATTTTAGCAATTCTACGCTAAAAAATGTGTCTCGGAGGGAAAAAATCATTTCCAGAAACTTTGCTAAGAATTTTTGAAGTTATATTTTCAGAACTATTGCAAAACAAATTAAAAGATTGCTTTTTTTTTTTTCAGTAGAGCCATCCAGAGCCAAATAGACACATAGCCATTGTGATTGTTAGCCAACAGCATGCAGTCTCCATGGGAAATAAAATAACCATCCAAAGAACACAGGCTTCTGTTTGTTTAATTAAAAGAACAGTTCTATTAGCTCTGTGGCAGAGAGAATTAATAAACGTCTGGTCCTGCTGTAACATTCAGCCAGTGGAAAGCCACTTTACAAAGGCTGCAGCATTTCTAACAGTATATTTTTAAACTTTTGTTTGGCAAATTAAATGTGAACATTCCAATCATCAGGACAAAATATTTCAGTTAGTTTCAAAAAAATAAAGTTACAGTTAATTAAAAGTTAAAAATTCTGCTGACAATTCTTTAAATTTGTAAGAGTGGATGATTTTCAATGTATATGGGAGAAAAAATCATCTGTGGGGAACCTACTCTTATTTGGAGGATGTAGGATTCTTAAGGGACTAAAAAGAGAAATAAGAGTTGGATTGGATTAGTTTAACCTATGATTCAGATTTCTCTGAAAGTCCCAAATCTATCCATGTTTGTTTATTCATCTCACTGTCCCAAGTGAATGAACTAATCGTTAGATTAATGCTTAGTGTCATTTATGTGAAAATAAACCCTTGATATTTCTATTGTGAAGGAGGAGGCACTACTTGGAAAATTATTCTGGTCAAAGTTTTCTGTTATTCTCCATGGTTAAAGCATTTTTTAAAGTGTTATAGAAAATCTAAAGACGCTTTCCTGAGGAAAATTTGTGCTCTCCCTTCAGTTTACTCTTTTTCAGGAATGATTTCCTTCTGGGTGAGAATACTGCTTCAGTTTTTCATCTTATTAACATAATGACAACTCTACCTAGTTAGCATTCTTCAGGTCTTCAAAGTATATGGAGCCATATTAAGCCAATAACATATAATATTAGCATATAAGAAATTACAGTGATTTTAGACTGATACTACATGAACTTCTAACTAAAGTTTTCTAGGGAGGGGAAAGTTTAAGGGATACACTTATTCTCAGTTCTCAATTAACACATAAGATTCACAAGAAGCCTACATATGTGAAGTTCATTGGCTTAATTTCTCATGTAATAACTCACCTTCCCTGAATTGTACCCTCAAATGCTTTGACCTTGAATTCACCTGATCTCCTTATTTTAAAAAATCACATGCCAATCACCTCTATATTCATTTAAAAATGACCACAGAGAGCAGTATTCATTACATGACCTTGTACCTCCTACATAAAATCCAAGACTATACCTTTTTCCTTAAAACCAGTTCTTCATTAAGGAATTTGAATCTTCCCATATTTCCCTTTTTTGCCACAGACACTAGGAAACTTAGAGGCGAAACTAATGCTTGGTGATAGCAAATATATTGGACTTCATGGTCAGAACACTAATTTGTGTCCATGATATTGACTTCATCATTGTTGCTTACTTTTGGCATATACGTCTTTAGGTCTTCTCAAAAGTGTTTTAAAAACTCAACATCAGTATTTTTTATCTTTTATGTAAAGTTACAGGTAGAATGTTTCTAAGAAGTTTTACAGGTCAAGTTATTTTAGCTATTATGATGGACCTTCAAAAATGCATTTTTCTCTGTTATATTTATTTTTTTTCTCTAGGAGTATAATCAATAAACAAACCCTCGCTATCAATCTCCAAGATATATAGTCATATTTCATTTTCAAAACCAAACACCTCCTGTGATGAATTACAGTCATTAGCGAGATGCTTGTACAGAAACTTCAAACCACTCGGAAATGACTGAGCAGTTGACAGAAAAGGTGGGAGGAGGCAGAAGAGTTTCTGTTCCAACTACTTTCTGGTTCTCAAATGTAAATATTTCTGAATCTATGCAGTTCTGCTTGACAGTCCATCAAACTAAACTTTTCAAAAGTTTCCAACATTTTTGTTGCTATTTGATTTCCAAATGAGGAGAGAAAAGACTTTTCTCTCCACCTCAAGATTTTCCCCAGTACCCAAGGCCGGATACTCTGCCAACACAACCTTATCATCCAGTGTGTGGACAGATCCAATCTTGAGAAATTAACACCAAGAAGGATGCATTTTATATCTATTAGCATTATTTTATGAGAAACCATGTCATCCAAATTCAGGTTTTAATTAAATCAATGGCCAGGATCTTAGAAGGAAAGCAAGATGAAATGCTGGTCTATTACCACACCACCAAGGCCATGAGATAAAAATTAACTTAACCAGACTTTCCACATTGGTTCCAACCAGAGACCTCAAGATTTCTGGCTATAGAAGTAGGGTTAGGCAATATACGGAGGCATTAAATTCTGGTTTCCCGATCATCAAATTATCCAAAAACTTTAAGTGCTCTTCTGCTTGGAAAAAGTCATTCTAATTTCTTTTCAATTCTTTCCCCATGAAAGAATTTTCCTCTAGCTAGCCTCTTATCTCCTTCCCCAACCTTAGCCCAACCTTTTTTTCTAACTCTCTTTCTTCTAGTTCAGTAATTTTCAAACTTTAATGAATGTAAGAATCACCATTGAGGGTTTAGTAAACACAGATTGCTGGTCCCATCCCCAGAGCTTTTGATTCAGTAGATCTGGTGTGGTACCTGCAAATTCCCGATACCACACGTTGAGAATTGTGGCTAAGGACTATCAAATCCACCAGAGAGAAGGCAGAAATTCCCACCTCACTTAGAGAAGCAATTTAGATGACTTTTTTAAAATTAATTTTTATTGGCGTATAGTTGCTTTACACAGATGACTTTAATGACCTACAGTAGGAGCTGGCAATCCACCGTTTTTTACCCAATCTTGGTCAATTTGATCATTTTCTACATATGGCACAGGGATGCCAGATAGTAAAACCATATCCAAAGGCCCTGCCAAGCTTTTTAGGCCTGGCTGTTTTCCTGCAGTAATTCTTGTAATACTTAAAATAAAAATTATTTATCAGGACCTCTCTCCCACCCGTCACTAACCACTATATTACTCTCTCTTTTTATACCCATCCCCCTTAACTCCTTTGCCAAACTAAAGAAGGTTACTATATTATTCAATGTCACGAGAATTTATTTCAAATAAAATCTTTGTGTGTCTGAATGATTCTGCATGTGCCAGTGTGATGTAAGCATATAAAACACTGAAAGGCAAGTACTGAGCTTCTCAGATATGGGACTGGAAAAGACAAAGGTAAACTTTTTTTATCAATACATCTCTATCTCTTTTTTTGTATTGGTAAATAAATTTTTGCACTTTTCTTTTTATTCTTTTTAACATTTTATCTCAAAGTTCAACACTAAAAGAATCATGCACTGCTAGAATTTTCTGAAATACTCATGTATTTATTGAAGACATGTGGTGTATATTCATGGTAATAAGTATGTTAATAAGTCTAGGGTGAGAGGAAAAGGGGAGCATTCATGGATAGACGTATTATGGAAAAACAATGACACATGGAAAGGTAAGATAACTACCATAGAAAGATACAAAGCAAGTGTGCTACGGAAGACCAAAGAGGAGAGAGATCACTTCTGACTAGAAATTTGTTAGGGAGTATATAGCAGTACTTGAGATGGTTCTTCAATAGGAGAAAGAACAGGCCTAAGTATGTAAGGGGCAAACAGAGTTAGATGGAATGCATTCCCAAAGAGTCATTTCCAGTGACCCAGTCAACATTCCCCTGCCATTCCTATCACTGTGGGCTTAGTGTTTTTCAAGGAAAGACCAGATTTTGGATCAGAATATTTGAGTCCAAGTCCTTAGGCTAGTATAGTGTCATTAATAATAAAAATAAGAGACTTCCCTGGTGGTCCAGTGGTTAAGACTCTGTGCTTCCACTGCAGGGAATGTGGGTTCAATCCCTGGTTGGGGAACTAAGATCCCACATGCCTGCCATGCAGCACAGCCAAAAAATAAATAAATAAAATAAAATAAAAAATAAAATACCAGGAACTGTCAGTAATAAAAGGGAGAGAATATTAAAAAATAATAATAAAAAAAATAAATTTTCATGGGTGTGATATCTATGAAAAGAGTTTTGCAGTCTGCAAAGGTCTTTAGGGCTTGCAGCCCACTTATTTGGGCTGTCCAGTTTTGACATGCATTTTCAGACTAGACCACTCATCTTAGTCCTGCAATTAGAAAGAGACTCAGTTGTCTCTGAGCTCAAGAACTCATGCAGTGAGGATCTAACTACACTGAGAACACTGTGTCATCCACTGGCCGCGGCACACAGCAGCAATTCATACCTAAGGGGCGATGTAAAAGAGGAAATAAAGCAAACCACCTACCCTCGGTTCAAATTTCTAGGTCTTCTGCTTCTGGCAGCTGCCCTGACTTATTCTTTGATCCTCCAAAGTCTTCTTGAACTTTCGACCTTCATGGAATCCATGAGTTGGATTTATTGCTTTGCCTGAGCAGTCACAGCCAACATTTTCTTTACAGAGCTCCCTAACACTCCAAATACAGTCTGACTTACCCAGCTACTGCCAATTTCCTTCCAATGGCTTAGATTTCTAGATTTCACCCTTGGCCAACCCTGCGGCCTGATAGCTTCCTTTCCTTTATTTCCCATCTTCAAAATGGCAGTTTACAATCATTCTCTTGAAAAAATTGATTCTGTGTTGTACAAGCCCTAGGTTCAATTACATACATATTTTTACAAGGTAAGAAGAATTATGCAAAAGCACACTTTCCAAATCTATTATCAATATACAATTTAAACTAAAAGGAAGAAATTCAAGTCAGATCACAAATATTAGGTCATTTAAGTGATGTGAATATTAGGTTATCAAAATGACAACTGCTGGTTTGGCAAGGCCAGATTAACAGGAAGTTCAATGCAAGGCTTCAGAAGCAAGAACTGTTTAGCAGGTTGGAAGGAAATCAATTAAAAACTGGAAGGAAAGGCTTGGAATCAGAGGAACCAGCTGATACCAAAGACCTGAAAAGGAAGTAGGATCAAGATGATTATAAAAGCAGATGACTTTTTGGTGTGGCTCATCTGCTACTAATGAGCTGTATAAACTCATCTTTCATGTCTCCACTGGATCAATTCAACAACAGGCCTCTTTGCCTATGATCTTGGCCTTTCTGAATCCTGTAGCAAGAGACATCTTTCTAAATGCAAATCTGATCATGCCATTTCCTGGCTTAAAGCCTTTTAGAGGTACCTTATCACTTTTAGGACAGAAGCCAAGATTCTTAATTTGGCCCACACTCTTCATGATATGGTACCTGCCTCTCTCTTACACCTCATCGCACTACATCTCCAATCCTCTCTTAAACTCTTTCTCCTAACATATATTTGTTAGACTAAAGAATTTGTAGGAAAAATGGTCTGGATACAAATCCTGGTTCTTCTGTATACTTAACTTTAGGGAAGTTACCAAACCTACCCTGAGATGCACTTCCTTACCTTTAAAAATGGGTCCAATGTGATGATAATATCTGCCATAGATGTTTTGGGGGGAGAATTAAATGTAAGATAATAAAGGGTCTACGTAATACCAAGTGTTTATTAGATGCCAGTTATTGCTATGCCTTCTAGCCCACAGCCACCCAAGATCTGTAATTGTTGAGCCATCCACAAACTAACACCGTACACATATCTAACCACTTACCTCCTCTCTGCCTTACTAATACATTTTGACACTTAACCCAGGATTCATCTCCTTGAGGAAGATTCTCTGATGTCTCTTAAGGGAAAGAAGCTGCCCACCCTTGCTTCAACAATCTTGCTCTGTAGAGAGCATTCAAAATTTGATCTCTGCAGAGGGCAATCAAAACCTGATTTGCAAGTATGCCCCTTCCTTGAGTCTGGAGCTCTTTAGGGCCAGCACCTTGTCCTTTCTCTGCATAGCCTCAATGCCAACTGACTGCTGAGTTCTTGGTAAAAGTAATAAGTTAAAAATTGGAAAAAAAAATTGGATGAATATGTGGTCAGACAACAGATAGATGCCAACAGTGATTTAACCTTAAAATAGAGATAGGAAGTAGATATGAATCCAAGTGTCTTTCCCCTCACCCGCCCAGACTTTATTAGTATTTGAATGCAAAATTCCCAAATGTATCATTTTTTCACAGTTTAGAAGGTATATCAGACTTATAGTCCATACCTGCTGGCAGAAGCCATGTCTACTCAAGTTTATACTGGTCCAGATAGTAGAAATTACAGGTAGACTTTGGGGGACAAGGTTCTTAATAACTCGAGGGGAGAAAAGTAACATAAAGGCAATCTCATGGAACTACCTTTTATAAGCCAGGGTATAACTAACATGACAGATGAAATGTCTAAGTTTCATAATATTTTCTGCCTTTCCTTATCAGCAAATTAAAATGTGAATCTAGTAGCTGCAACAATGAATTAATCGTACTGCATTCACCTTTACAGGCTTAGAATCAAAACCTTTTGACACCAATTTTCAAATTCATGGAAATTTAAATCCCCAGAGAGCTTTTTTGATCTGCTCCAAGCACCAGAGACAATTCCAAATTCTGGTGGTATCTCTGAGGAATATCTAATCTCCTTAGAAGAGGGACTAAGGGATAAATCATGAGGACTGGGAGTGTTTGCAAAACATACACATTGGCAAGCATTTTCCCATTATTTCTTAGAGAAAAAAAAAAACAGAGGAGGACAGAAGGGAGTATAGATAACACATTTTATATCTGGGTGATGTGATTAGGGGACATTATTGCAGAAAAGAGACCAGTAGCATCAGCACCACCACTGGCCCAGGAAGCAACACGATGAGAACAAACAGAAATCAGCAGCTGGTGAACAGAATGTGTCTGTACATGGCATGGGACAGGAGATGTCTGATGGACGGCATAAAAACAGCATCTGAAACTCATCTTTCCACCTTTTCCATGCCAACAAATGAACTAGATTAACAAGACCAGGATAATCACGCCCACCACTGAATTAACAGTTGGGAGATTAAAATCAATTTAGGTTAAATGATTGGACTGGAACAGTTTTCTACTTTCACTACCCAAAAGCCAATAATATTTAAGATGGGAGACTAATACATTCATTTATCCCACGAACATTTATTGAGCACCTATTATTTACCAGGCACTATACTTGGTAGTGGAAACAAAGATGAATAAGATACAATCCCTATCTTCTAGTAAGTTAGTCTTGGAGAGGATACTAATATGAAAATACATAAGTGAAATATTGTCTCAGAAATGATATTATAGAAAGACAAGGGAGTATGGAGCAAGGAAGAAAATGATTATTAATAATTGGCTAGTGATAGTATTTACATAGACTTTCTACAGGAGGCAAGGCTATGGGTCTTGATATGTGAGTGGTGCCAGCCTATAGATAATACAGAATAAGCCATGAAAGCAAATATAGGGAGATATAAAAAAAGAAAACAACAACAACAAGAAACTGAGTTCAAAAAACTTCCATTTATCCCAAATCTAATGTCCTGTGATTTCTGATTTGAGTTTTCAAACTATTCTTTTTTTTTTTTCTTTTTCTTTTTGGTACGCGGGCCTCTCACTGTTGTGGCCTCTCCCGTTGTGGAGCACAGGCTCTGGACGCACAGGCCCAGCGGCCATGGCTCACGGGCCCAGCTGCTCCGCGGCATGTGGGATCTTCCCGGACTGGGACACGAACCCGTGTCCCCTGCATTGGCAGGCGGACTCTCAACCACTGCGCCACCAGGGAAGCCCTCAAACTATTCTTAAATCACAGTCTCTTTTTCCTACCCTACATTCTGAGGCACAAAATTCACAATCTTAGCATGAAATATATATATATATATATGTATATAAAATAGGCTTTAGGCACACCAAAAGAATCTGACGCCTTTTTGAATTAACAAATGTAACATTTCATGTAAACTTAGACTCCAGTCTGTCCTAGATATTTTATGCTTATTTATGATGCTGGGCTATGACTTTCTAGTTATTCATGTGATATTATTTTGGCTGTTCAAACACCATAGTAAGGCTTGAATACAAGAACCATAGTTTCAGTCACTTTCCAGCTTGTCCAAAAGGTAGTTCAGTTTTATGTCCACTGTAGGAACTAGTTAATGAATGAATGAATTTAAAATGAATGAATGAACTATACCTAGAGTGAATTAATGAACCAAGAAATGTATGGAGGGAAAAAAAGTCAAGGTCCAAATCAAGGGAAAGAGGCCCAGGACAGCTCCTTTTTGAACAGTTGGCAGAATGATGAATAAAAATAACTGTAAACACCTTCGATTTGTCTCCCATGGAAACCAGTCTTAAAAAATTGTCTTCCTACACATCATGAACTCTCTCTTAAAGATGCTGCCTACAGATAAGCAGAGAGGTCACAAAGTCTCTCCCACATGCATTTTCAAGAATACCTGCTCCCTCTTTAACCATTTTAAGGTGTTATCTGTCTTCTACATGATCACTAGAATGAAAACCCTGCTTTATACATATCCAAATTACACTATATATGTGTAACCAAAACTGCCCTCAAGAGAGGGAGAAAATCAAAACAGGCTAAATTACAATAGAACACTATATATAAATGATATTCTAGGAGAGCTTTCATAACTCATATCATGAAGGGTTAGTTTCCTAATACATAAAGAGCTCTCAAAACTCAATACAAAATAAGACTAACATCCTAATAGGAAAATAGGCAAAGAAATCTTTCTCTACCTTCCTTTTTCCTGTATTTCCTAGCTTTGTCTATTGAGAGGACCTAGAAGCAGTGATCCTAAGTAATAAAAAAGACAAGTGTCTTCTAGATATTAGTTTCTAAATGCCATTCTATACTAAAAGAACCAAAACTCTTTGGAGAAAGGATTAAATCTTGGATTATGACAGGGAAAATATAAGTTGATCCTGTAACAACTTTTTGTATCCAAAAGTAAATAAATACTCAATGCTGGGAAAATGTCAAAAGAATACAAGAGTCAGCATGAAAGGTTTCCACTGGCCAAGTCTGGAACAATTTGAGCATCAAAATAAATATTAATAATTGTAATAGGTAGTAATCCTTTGAGTAAAATAAAAATTTATGAATTCAAACTGTTATAAATACTATGGTGGATTTGTCTTATATCAACTGGACTAATCTGTGACTACATGTCCCAGAATTCCCTTTCCTCAGAGTTCTGAGTTGGCATGACCCAGAAGTGATATTTTGCACAAGATCTGTAAGATGGAAGTAAATGAGCAGCAGTATTCCTTATGACCAGAAGGTCAGTTGAAAGAGCTCGATGCTGTTGCAGCCCATTCACATTGTTACTTATCTTGTCTTCTCAGGTAGGAGCAACCACTAGATCTTTGGCCTCAGCACCACTGATACCTGGCCAGACGCATGGTTAGCTCCATGGTGAAGGACACTGGTTTCTCCTTCAGGACACTCCATAATCCAACTCGGAGGCTTGGAGGTGATGAGAGCGCATTCTCCATTGGACTCCATTCTATCTTCACTAGTTCTGATTCATCCTTGCTTCCCTCATTTCATGTCCACTGGCCCTCCATGACTGCCTGCCCAGTGAGATTCTAAGTGCAGCTCTAGGTACAGAAACAAAAGGCTCACAAAACTGTGTAATCAGCTCTCATTCCTGCATCAAGTGATACCCCTATAATAAATCCTTTGTTCTTCTCTGCTCAAATCCTGATTGATAGAAATACATGAATGAATGAATGAATGAATGAATGAATGAACGAACGAATGAATGAGAAGAGAGCTTTATGGGTTAGTGAAAATCTCAAAGTGTCTCCCCAAAAGATACTTGATTGTTTAATTAATGAGCACGAATACTTATCAAATGGCTATACAGTGAAGAAGCCTGGCATAAAATGTGCTAACCAAGTAATGAAATTTAATATCACTAGTAATGAAACAAATTGACATTGCATACCTGCTGATATGATATAAGATAAACACAGTAACATTTTGAGGTAATCCTGCTGAAAATGAGAAAATATCAGCAAATTCAAATTAAGGGACATTTTATAAGTAACTAGCATATAACTTTCAAAAAGTCAGGTCATGAATGACAGGGAGACAGAGGAACTGTCCAGCTTGAAGGAGACTAAGGAGCATGACAATCAAATACAATGCATGACACTGTGTGGACAACAGAAAAAAAATTTGAATAGAGTCTGAAGATTAAATGATTATAATGAAATTAAGTTAATTTCCTAATTTTGTATTATGACTAAGTAGGAAAATACCTTTGTTTTCAGAAAATACATACTTGAAGGATATCATGTTTGTATCTCATTCTCAGATAGTTCACTGTATATAGTGATATAGATGTTTGTGTATATTTACACATATCTTAGATTTATCAATTGATAATATTTACACACACATGGAGAGAGAGGGAGGGAGGAAGGGAATGCAAAAGCAACTATGCTAAAACATTAACAGTTTGAAAATATGGATAAAAAATATATAGGGGGCTTCCCTGGTGGCGCAGTTGTTGAGAGTCCACCTGCCGATGCAGGGGACCCGGGTTCGTGCCCCGGTCCGGGAAGATCCCACATGCCGTGGAGCAGCTGGGCCCATGAGCCATGGCCGCTGAGCCTGTGCGTCCGGAGCCTGTGCTCCACAACGGGAGAGCCCACAACAGTGAGAGGCCCGCGTACTGAAAAAAAAAAAAAAAAAAAAAAAAAAAATATATATATATATATATATATATATAGGAACTCTATTTTTTATAGTTTTTGCAACTTTTCTGTAAATTTGAAATCATTTCAAAATAAAAGTGAAAAATATATGTTATAGAGGAAGGTTAGGAATAGATACAGAAATAGAGATAAAATTATCTCTTATTTCAAAATATTCATAGCCTCACTCATATTCCGAAAAATGCATATACAATATCTCACCACTCAGATATATAAGGATAAAAGAAATACTGTTGATCTATGTTTTGGTAAAGATAAGGATAGTTGAATGAGCTGGGTGTCTTCTGTGTATGCTTCTGGCCCTGCTTCTCTACCCTGCTCTGTACCTCAGCTAGCTAACCTGTGTAAACAGCATCCAGGGTCTCGTTTGTCCTCTGGCCACCTGTCAAGTTTGGGCAATAGGTAACAACAACAAAACATCAGAAGGAGGATGAGAATGTAGTCTGAATATTCATCCTCCAGACTTCCTCTCTGAGGGTTTGCTTCTGGCTGGCTACTTCCTCGACCAAAGATCACAGCCCATTTAAGGAGGTCCTTTTCACACATCCTCCTCTCTGTCTTTGGTACCAGTAAGTGCTCTCTCCTCTTGCCCTCTCAGGTCTAGTGGCAGTAATCCCACCCCCTTACTAACTCTGGGATATTACAGCATGTCTTGGGAATTCTCTATATCCTGCCCATATTTTGTAAACAGTTCATTTACCAAATACCCAATTGATCCATCTATTTCCAGCTAGGCTCCTAAGGATACGATGTCATCCTCAAGAATTCTAGTTGTATTAAAACAGTCCAACTTCAGTTAAGGGAAACTAAGCAATATCTATTAAAATTATAAATACACAGATCCATTGGCCCAGCACTTTCATATACAGATACTCATTTTATATATGTACCACCGCATTGTGAAATGACAAATATTCACTGTGGCTTTGTAACATAAACTATTGGAAAGTCTCTAAATATCCATCAATAGGAGACAGTCCTAAAATGGAATGTTGTATAGCCACTAAAAGAATGAGACTACTCTTTATATATGACACAGAATGATCTTCAAGGTATAATACAAAAGAAAGAAAAGTGTAGAACAGTGTATTAGTATGTGTGTGTGTGTGAGTATGTGATTTATATATCTACAAGCACAATGATAGACAGAATCACCATATCCACATAGGCTTGTGTGTACTATATATGCATGCATAATGGCAGAAAGGATGATACAGAGACGATTAACAGTAGTTGTGGCTCAGAAGAACTGAATGGCTGAGGGTGGCCTGGGAAGTGCCACAGGTAAAAAACTACTAACTTTTATTTTGGAAGCTTTGAGTTTTATACTATGTACCTGTCTTATCTATTAACAAAATAACTAAAATTGAATTTTGCCTGCAGAATGTCTATGTGGACTTCTTTTAAAGTACATAGCAAAAGAAGAAAGCCATCAGGTGAAGTCACTGATCAACTTTAATTCAATTCAGGCTGTTTTAATAAGAGAAATGCTGAGGCGTTGAAAATATGAACCTGTAAATAAGGGATTGAAGTTTACTACCTGTGATGGGACTGTGGAAATAAATCAGTCATGGGGCAGGTACCTCTGGGTATAGCTTGGCAGTGCAATGCCCATTTTCTAACATGTGCATTATACAATTTCAAGTATAGCTCAGTGTATTATTGATTTGATGTGGAAATCACAAGTGAGGTAGGAAAGGAGGAAAAAAAATCTAATATATGGAACACTGAACCAAGATATATTTAAAGTCCAGAAGATGGTGGTCCTAGCACCGTCCAGAAAAAAACATCCATTCAAGACAGGACACCAGCTGACAGCAGGCACTGAATGGGTTGAGGAAGTAGAAAAGGTATGAGTGTAGAAGAGTAAGTAATGAGAAGAGGGTCAGTTTTCTCAGTGGGAGGAGGCTGGCATGAGCAGGGCAGTGTGGCAGAGTCCCAGAGTTGAGCAGAATGACATTCAGGCAGGGCATTAACCTAGCAGGGAACTGGAGCATGGAGCTTGTTGAAGTGGGTAGGTAGTGCTTCATAGACACCCGGGTCTAACAAGGCATGCCCTCTAATGGCAGTGAGACCACACTGCAGGCCCCCTGCTGTCTTCTGTAAGTATTGGTGGGTTGAGAAACGAACAACAGGACAAATAAGAAAAACTGCGGTGGGCCTGGGTCCAGAGATGAGCTGTATCCATAATTCCAGAAAAGGGACTGTAGACAAAAACCCATGAAATGTGTCTGCAGATGAGAACAAATGGGATGTAAACTGCACCTTGCAGTATGGGTAGGATTCAGATAAGAGAAGACAAGCAGGACATTTTCTAGACCCAATAAGTAGTATGCTTATCATTGCTAATTGTTCTGGAAAGGTTTCTTCTATGTAGTAAAGAGCTTATAGTCTTATGTTTTGAAATTTCTCCTTTCTCTTCCCTGAATTTCTTTTACACACTTTTGTTTTTCTACCTCTTGGATACCATCAAGGACCCAATTGGTTAAAAAGCTATGAGAGGGCCTCCCTGGTGGCGCAGTGGTTGAGAGTCCGCCTGCCGATGCAGGGGATACGGGTTCGTGCCCCGATCTGGGAGGATCCCATATGCCGCGGAGCGGCTGGGCCCGTGAGCCATGGCCGCTGGGCCTGCGCATCCGGAGCCTGTGCTCCGCAACGGGAGAGGCCACGACAGTGAGAGGCCCGCATACCGCAAAAAAAAAAAAAAAAAAAAAAAAAAGCTATGAGAGTAAACCTTTATTATTCTTGCATCAGGAAACAAAATAAGTGTTGCAGTCACGATCAAAACTAGGCATAGTTATGGAAGGATATGCAACAAATAGGTGCTCTATATAAAGAATCATTTTCCCCCTCTGAGTTCTTTCCGTAAACAATTGCAAAGTTCATTTAAGAATGCTTTTATGTCATTTTTTGTAATTCTTAAGAAGATAAACATAAATATACCTGAAGGAGTACAAGATTTAAGGCCACTACTATTTTATGACTGGCCAAGAAATTAAATGATTTTTCAGATAAAAGAAAAAACCTACAAAGTAGATTAAAATTACAGCTTAATGCCCTGGAAGATAAATTATCTGTGCAAAGCCACAGAGACAGCCAAGCCCACCTGACCACTGCAGCCTGCAGATGCCCTTACTACAATTTCTTGCTCCAGTCCCAGTTTACAAAAATATGAATCAATTTCAATATTCAGTTTGAACACTTTAAATAAAGAGACAGGGACCTTTCCATCCATATACACCTTTTTTTTTTTTTTTTAACATATAAACACCATTTCCTGATTTCCAAACAGTCCCTTTGTTGAAAACATTTCTATGCTTACCTGGGATGCTGGAACCTATTGACAGAGTAAAAGCAAAAGCAAAGTCTCAGAGGAACTGTACTCAAAGCAGAGGTGCTAAAAATAACCTTGGTGTCTTTTCTTAGCCTTCTCCCATTCATTTATAGCTATATCCAGGAAACCTGCTGCCTAAATGGATATAACAGTTCAAAACCTACCAATGCTTCAGCAAAAACTGCATTTTGATCTGTGAGTGTCACCTTCTTTTTAAAAAAAATTTTATAGGCTTATTTTCCTCATGACAGTTTCATTGCATTTGTTGGGTTGTAAACCATGTAAAGCTCAGCAATAAAATGACTGCAATCTGTACAAGTAATAGCAAGCATGTCTCATAAACAAGATAAGTTGTGCCTTGCCAATACTGCTACACTTCATAAATATGAACTCAAGTCTGTTTTGTGTTTTCTAGATCAGTAGCATAGTTTTATTTTAATTAAACACAACATATAAAATATTCATTTATGAAACAAACATCATTGTTTTAAAAGATTCTATTAAATTAAATTATACTCTTGCCATAATGCCATGCACAAAGGAACGATTCTGAATTTTAAGTGGATTGATACAGTTCAAGCATCCATCAATAAAAACTATATTAGGAACACAGTAATGCTACCATGAATAAATGAGCTATTTATATTTCCTGATAATGTAAGTGCTTATATGAACTCATTCCAATTTCTAAACACTAGGCATTTCAGCTATGGTGGTAATTAAGAAACTATAGTATCTACAAAGGAAAGGTAGATGCTGCCAGAGCCATTTCATACAGCAGATTTTAGTGTTTCATTTTATCAATGACATAATTTGGTGCCACGTTTTATTAGATCAGATCCGGCTAACTTTAATAAACCAAAAGAAGAGCTCTTGAAGGTGATTTCTATACAAGAAAATGCTGTGTAAAGAGCATAGAGCTAGAAATGAACAGATCTGAGTTTTGTTCTTACCTCTGATACTAAATAGCTATGAATCAGTTGCCTCTTTGAAATCAAAAGGAACCATGTACACTAAATTTCTAACTTGCAGATTCCATCACTGTCTCCCAAACAGGGATGGATACAGGTTTTGTGGGGTCTGATTTATATAAACCAGGAGACCTTTTAAGAAAAAGAGTATAAAATTACAAATACAAAAATAGGTATGAAAGTGAATATTTACTTTGAGTGCAACAGGAAATCACAGTAAATAAATCTCAGCAAAGATCTCTTTTGAGATATCTCTACATAAATTACCAGAAATTATTATGTAGATATGCTTCTCACCCTCACCCCCACCCATTTTCTACAAATTCCTGTGCTCCAAGGTCCAAGGCAAGTGGATGCCTTCGAGATTCAGCCTCATTAACCTAACAGTAAACCTGACACTACTCCCAAATGATCTGTAATCCTTATCACACATTGCGAATTAGAAAGAATTCACCCGAATTCTACCTTTAGGATTGTCCTATCTGCTCCAGGAAGGTTAACCTAACCCATTATTTTTCATCATTCCTCCTTCTCAAAACCCATAGTATCAATACTTACAATCTATACCACACAACGTATAATCTACAAGCATGTCTTAGAATGTCCACCATTGTTTCAAACATTGTCTTAGTGCCAAGAAACTGAGGGCATGAATTTTCTTGTTATGCCCCACTATAAGAAGGGTTGTTTTTACAACCAAGTAGGTTGTCTTAAAAACTAGTTGAGGGACTTCCCTGGCAGTCCAGTGGTTAAGACTTTGCCTTCCAATGCAGGGGGTATGGGTTCAATCCCTGGTCAGGGAGCTGATATCCCACATGGCTCTCGGCCAAAAAACTAGTTGATGCATTTCTCAACTAAAAGTAAAACTGTTATGTATTGGTGGTACAGAATATCTTTAACTTAAATCTTATCTTCTCAAGTCATACCATTCAGGTACATTTTGACTTCTCATTTCTATGAATACTAAAATTGCAAAATGTTATCCTGGATTCAAGTCATAGAAAATTGAAACTTTGGAAATAATGTTTTGCCTTATTGTGCTATAATGGATTGAGGTGCTTTTAGGTGCCAAAGAAATATTTCCTTTAGAGTACACCACTTTGAGAATAGCTGTTTCAAACATCCAGTCTCAAATCTATTATAAATCTCACTTACTCATAAAACAATTAACTCACACTTCATGTAAAAATGTGACACTTTGCTGAATCTTAAAGGGTTCACCTAGAGTTAACATATTTTTACAAGAAAATTGGCAAGACCCAGTGGAAAAAAAGAAAAAAGTAAAGAGAAGATCAAGCTTTCCCCCAAAACTATCACAAATTCAGCTGCTCTACTATAAAGGGCATTTTCAATGATAAAAAGAGTATTATCAATGTGCTTGAAGAAAACTATATGCTTACTTGTTTCTTTACTCATTTGATAGTTTTGTGGGTGAGGCAAATTTGTTTTTTAAATTACAAATAAGTGCAGCTTCTGCCTTTAAAGGATTCCCATGATTGATCTTCAGCTCAAGTGCCAACATATGGTTCCCCTTGCTATGGTTGACAGAGAAGGGCTTCAGGGCATAAACTGAAACCTGGTGGTAAAATAATGATATACCTAAATATTTCTGGATATGATACAAGTAGAAAATGGGCATATGAAAAAGCAGAAAAAGGAAAAAGAGGTTGGGTTAGAGTAGAAAAAAATAATGTCACATGACAGAAAATGAATCCCTGATAAAGAAATATAGATCAGTCAGAAGTTCTTGGTGACAGGGACATCCAAAAAGTCTTTAATATCATGATTGTTTATATTCTAATTTTAAATTATTTGCTCCATAGTGGCTATGACATTATTTCTTCTATCCCTACTATCCTTGACCTCCATTAAACTACCTACCAAACCTTCAGTAAAATCTAATACATATATAAATATCTCATATAAATGTTCTTTTGGAACAATATGGAAAAGGGTCAACATTTAACATTTTAATTGCATGAAGAAAAGAGCTGCTACTGGAAGTGAGAAGCAAGTAACAATGAAAATGTAACAGAAAAAGAAATTGGAAGTAGATTTGATTGGTAGAATATACACAACTTAGAGTTTAGAAGTCTTGAGGAAGGCATTATATCTAAATCTCAAAGAGAGTTTGACAGGTTGTGCTCTCCAAAGATGACTACACCAATATATCCCATCTCACATATGGGCTCTTCTTACAAAATAGCATGATATTCCTCTCCTGAGAGGCACAGGTCATTGTTCTCTGTCTCTGAATATGCATCAAACTTAATGAGTAATTTCTAAAGAGCAGAATGTGGCAGAAGTCATGCAACATAATTCCCAAGGCTAGGTCATGAAAGGCAATGCAGTTTCTGCCTGGCTTTCTTTACTTCAAGACACTTATCACTGGAATCCTGTTACCATGATGAGTGGAAGCCCAGGCTGCATGGTGAGATGAGAGATAGATGTTCCAACCATCAGCTCCAGCTCAGCACTCAACTGACAGCCAGGATCAACCATGAGCTATGTGTGTGAGCAAGCCTTCAGATAATCCCAGACTCCAGCCTTTGAGTTCAACTGAGATTATAACATGGCAGAATAAAGAAGAGGGCTTTCCATTGTGCCCTGTGCACATTCCCAACCAACAGAATCCACAGGCAAATTAACTGATTGGTATACATCACTAAATTTTGAGGTAAGGTTTTACAGAGCCATAGTACTTCCATTTGGGCACCATTACATCACATTCTTTCTGGTCAGTCAGCCTACTGACTAACTCTTCCCCATCTCTAGAGACAGTAGAAATGGAACTGAATGGAACTGCAAATTGGTGCAATGGTAGACATTAAAAGAATTAACTTTGCATCTTGAGATGTAAAATATTAATAATGTTAACAAAATGAGAGCTGGAAGCAGTGCAAGCACTACAGGGTGGGTGGATAGGTGGGAAGGCAGCTACAATTTTATCTGTTCATTCAATTAACAAACATTCAACTAAGACACAGAAGTAATAAATAGATTTAGCTGTCTTTGTTTATCTGATTCCTCTATGAGGACTAGTTTTCCAAGTAAAATAATGGGAAGAATCAAGGAACACATCAATTTATTTGGTTAACTTAATCATGTTAAAGCATAGAGGTAGAGATCGAGAGAAGAAAATTTAGTATCAACCTAACATACTTGTAAAATACATAAGAAAAGGGTGGGAACATGTTTATAAAAAGTATGAAAAGGTTAATAACCTTACTATATAAAGGACAATACAGAAATTTTCATAGGATAATGAAAAATCCTAGAGTAAAATAGCTAAAGGACATGAGCAAATAAGTTATTCCAAATAGCAAGAACACACATGCATGCGCGCGCACACACACACACACACACACACACACACACCACACACCACACAACTTACCCTCACTAATAAAGAATGGCAAATCAAAACAGTGAGGGGAAAAAAAGTAATATAGTGATGGAACAGCTCTCCAATAATAATGGCAGGAGTAAAAAGGCTCAATATTTCTAGAAAGAAAGTAATTTGAAAATACTCTTTAAACATGCCTGTAACTTTTGGCAAGTAATAACACTTCCAGGAATCTAGATGAGGGAGAAGAAAAAGATGTTCACTGAAGCATTTATAAGTATATTTGTACTATGTAGAAAGTGGGCAGGGCCAAGGACCTTCCCTCCGGTGTGGAAGGGGTCATCCTGATGCTTTGGGCCACAGCATCAAAGGAGCTGTTCATGTGAGCTGGCTGGAGGCAAGAGCAGGATGACTGGACTTAGAAATCTGAGTGCTAAGAGAACAGATATCTCTCAGTACAAAATTAAACAATGAAGGAATAAAATTCCCCCAATAAGACTTTCTCTTCTCTTCTCTGGGTCCAAAGTTTTTGGATTTATTAATGCTAATATGAATTTATACCAAAAAGCCCTCCAATTCAACATCAAAAAGGAAGATTTTTTTTTCTTAAATATCACCCAGGAGGTGAGTGGGAAGATTCAAGGAGATTGCACCCATCCAGATTTGGGAGATTATTTGGCTTGAATAAATCTCTTGTCTTTCAAGAACAAGTAAACAGGAAAACACCAACCATAGCAATAGGGACCGCTAAAGAATCAAAAAACCAGAGAGAATGGAAAAGCATTTTTCTTATAAAATAAACTTTTATATGATAAAAGTATAAATTTAATGAAGAAAGTTTAGAAAATATAGGTAAATGTAAAAGAAAGTAAACTTCACCACCTGCACCACACCAGAAAAATATCTGTTACCACTTTTAGGAATATCAGAAGCCTGGAACAGACAAATTTTTTTAAAAAGCATCTATTTACATTGTAGTCTCAAACTCTTTTAGGAAAAAAAAGAAAGATTAAATAATACAAGAAGTAAATATAGAGTATATATAAATAAAGAGGTAACTGGATATCAGAAGATATTATATATATAAATACATATGTTTATATATATATTTTTAAAAGCATAAAAAAATTAAAAATCCTAGTAAAAGAACAGAGAAACTAGTATTTAAAATGGAATTTCAAGCACTAAAATCAGGCACAAGCATGCATAAATCTTTCTCACAAATACATAGCATCAAATTAAAAACTTTTACACAATACAAAGACAAAAAACAAATAAATGAAAATAATTTAGAGATGAGAGAGGTTTCTGGCAAGATGGAGCAAAAGAGACCAGATTTACCCTTTCACATGAAAAAACAATAACAAAAAAGCCAGACAAAATATATGGCAAACCTCTTTACATTAGGAATGAAGATGGTGTGATATCTGAGAAATGGGACTCTTTCAGAGATGAGTGCCACAATTGCTCGGTTTACTGTCCTAATAAGGTTTTCAGACTGAAGAACAAAAAGGCAGAAGGGCTGAGCCCAGCAGACTCCCTGAGTTAAGGACATGGAGCTGAGAGTCCAAGAAGACGAAGGCAGGTAGAATTCACAAGACAGACTACTGAAGAGGAGAGAGCTGCACATAGAGAAAATTCCAGAGACCTGTGAATTGTCCCCTGTAAGTACTCAAAAGAGTACTGATCAACATAAGCATGTAAAGAAACTACCAAAGGCTGGGGAGAGAACCACCTGAAATAATTTGAGGGAATAGTACTTGGCCAGGAGTTGAGCCTATTACCAGTCAATCTGGAAAAGTTCATGATTCACAGGATATGTGATCATGTACTCACAAGGGTCTTATATCAATAGTGATCAATAGTGGGGATTTAGCTTTTAAGTAACACTGCTCTGGTCCCACCTAAATAATGTTAAAAAGTGAGACTGGAAAGGATAGAAATATTTTTAAGTAACTTAACTGTGTCTAAGAACAGAGTTCAAGAATTTTTACAGGAATACAAAAATATAATGCACCCAAAAGGTGAAATTAGAAATATCTATCCTCAAAACAAAAAAATTTGAATGAAAACAAGCAGAGAAATACAACTCATAATAAAGAGGAAAATTAGTTGAAACAATATAGACTGACACAGATCTTAGATTTATCAGACAAGAATAATCTAAAAATTATTATAACTACATTCAATTTGTCTACAAAGTTAAGTAGAAAGCTAGAACACACACACACACACATACACACACACACCAAAAATGAACTTCTAGAGATGAAAGTTAAAATATGTGAGATCAAAAATATACTGGATGGGAAGACACTCTACAAGTCCATCATCACTCTGATACCAAAACCAGACAAAGACACCATAAAAAAAGAAAGTTACAGGCCAGTATCACTGATGAACATAGATGCAAGAAACCTTAACAAATATTAGGAAACCAGATTCAACAACACATTAAAAGGATCATACACCATGATTAAGTGGGGTTTATCCCAGGGATGCAAGGATGGTACAATATACACAAATTAATCAATGTGACACACCACATTAACAAGTTGAAGAATAAATATCATAAAATCATCTCAGTAGATGCAGAAAAAGCTTTTGACAAAATTCAACGTCAATTTATAATAAAAACTCTCAAGTGGGTATAGAGGGAACATACTTCAACGTAATAAAGGCCATATATTACAAGCCCACAGATAACATCACACATAACAGAGAAAAGATGAAATCTTTTCCTTTAAGGTCAGGAAGAAGACAAGGATGTCCACTCCCATCATTTTTATTTAATAAGGTATTGGAAACCTTAGCCACAGCAATTAGGCAGGAAAATAAATTAAAAGGCATCCAAATTGGAAAGGAAGAAGTAAAACTGTCACTACTTGTGGATGACATGATTTTATATATAGAAAACCATAACGACTACAGAAGAAAACTGTGAGAACTGATAAAAAAGTAAAGTTGCAGAGTACAAAATTAATATACAATAATAAGTTGTGTTTTTATACACTATTAATGAATAATCAGAAAGATAAATTAAGAAAACAATCCATTTACAATTGCATCAGGAAGAATACCTAGGAATAAATTTAATCAAGGAGGTGAAAGATCTGTACATACATGGAAAACTGATGAAAGAATTTGAAGGAGATACAAATAAGTGAAAACATACTCTATGCTCACAGATTAGAAGAATTAATATTGTTAACATGTCCATATTACACAAAACAATCCTTATCAAAATTCCAATGGCATGATCTCACTTATATGTAGAATCTAAGAAAACAAACAAACAAAACAAAATGAAAACAGATTCATAGATACAGAGAATAACTGGATGGTTACCAGGAGGGAGAGGGTGGTAGGGTGGGCAAAATAGGTGAAGGGGATTAGAGGTACAAACCTCCAGCTATATAATAAATAAGTCACAGGGGTATAATATGGAGAAAAAAAAGAAGAAAAGAAAAATGGGATAACGCCACATATCTCTTAGAGCTGTGGGGAGAATTAAAAGCTAATGTTTATTTATGCAGTGCTGGCTCCATGTGGATGGAAGACTTCCTCTATACATGGTTAGTCACATGGCTTGAAGCATGAGCACCTTGGTTTGAATTTCTAGTTTCTCTACTTCTTATCTATGTAAACTTGGAGTTAATTAACTCTTTTTAACTCAGTTTTCTCATCTGTAAAATGGGGATAAAAATAGTACTCACAGGGCTTCCCTGGTGGCGCACTGGTTGAGAATCTGCCTGCTAATGCAGGAGACACGGGTTCGAGCCCTGGTCTGGGAAGATCCCACATGCCGCAGACCAACTAGGCCCGTGAGCCACAACTACTGAGCCTGAGCGTCTGGAGCCTGTGCTCCACAACAAGAGAGGCCGCGATAGTGAGAGGCCTGTGCACTGCGATGAAGAGTGGCCCCCGCTTGCCACAACTAGAGAAAGCCCTCGCACAGAAACGAAGACCCAACACAGCAAAAATAAATTAATTAATTAATTTTAAAAACTCCTAAAAAAAAAAATAGTACTCACAGTATATGATTACTTTAAGGACTAAATTAATCAATATGTGTAAGTCAGAACAGTACCTCAGAACTTCATTCCACAAAATTTAACTGCAATTAATATTAAAAATTTAATAAAACTATCCTCCTGACCAAAATAATAGTAATAAAACTGCACTGAATGGGACTAACAGCAAACTAGGTATTGTAGAAGGAAAGGTTAGCAAACTTATAGACAGAAATAGAAACTATCCAAAATGAAACACAGAGAGAAAAGAGAATTTTTAAAAATTAGCAGAACTTCAGTGAACTGTAAGACAACTTCAAATGGCTCAATAGATATATAATCAGAGTCTTCAAAGATAAGGGACAAGAAGAGGGAAAGAAGAATGTTTGTAAAAATAATGCCCCAAATTACCAAATTTGATAAAAATTATAAACCCACAGATCCAAGACACTCAAAAAATCCATGGTTTAGAAAGATGAAGATAACCACACTCAGCTACCTCACAATCAAATTGCTCAAAAACAGTAATAAAGAGTACATCTTAAAAGCAGCTGGAGAAAGAACATATTACCTGGAGGAACAACATTAAGGGAGATAGCAGATTTTTCGTCAGAAACAATGCAAGTAAGAAGCCACAGAGCAACACCTTTAAAGAAAACAAGTTTGGGTGAATTCTATATCCAGAGAAAATATCTTTCCAAATAAAGGTTAAATAAGGACCATTCAGGCACACAGAAGCTAAAAGAATTCCTCACCAACAGTCCTGCACTATAAAAGAGACTAAAGAAAGTCTCTTAGGCATAAAGGAAAGGACACCAAATAGAAATATGGATCAATGCAAACAAATGAAAAGCAACAGAAATAGTACCTTCCTCTGTATATATATTAGATTTTTTTCTTATTGTTTACATCTCTTTAAAGATAATTGATGGCTTTTCTTCCAAAAATACATAACCTCTATCTAATTATGAGAAAAACATCAGAAAAATCTCAATTGAGGGACATTATACATAATATCTGACCATATCTCATTTTTGAATTTTATATATAAAATAAATACTGTTTCACATATGTGCTTTGAAAATGTGAATTTAACTGCAATTAGAATAAAAATACTCACACATTTTGCACAAAGAGAGGAAAAGAAAAATGAAAAAAATTTATGAACAACATAGAGGAGGAAAATGTGAAAAAATAAGTAGCAAGGAAGCATAAGAACTATGACATAATTAAGCCAAGAAAACAGAAATAAAATATGCATATCTGATATGCACAGTAATTATAAACAAATTCATTTCCCTCAGTGAAAGACAGAGATTCACATTCACTTTAAAAAATACAATTAGATTCTACCTATATTTTTTATACCTAAAATAAAATAGCTCAGATTATTCAAAGCAGTCAAAGACATGTAATTCACATGCAATGAAAAAATTTTAAGTTTTATTATATAAAATTCTAATTCAACTAGAAAATAGAAATAAATATATAAATACAATTGTTTTATTAATAAAGTTTATAAGCAATATTAAAGAAAATCATCACCAAGTGTTATATATCAAATACTATAGAAAAGACTGTGAAAGCATACAAAATAATAATGAAATGAGGGAAAAATAGAATGAGAAGCAAAACAAAAAGAAGGGCAACAAGGAAGAGAAAGGAAACAAAAAGGAAAAGAAAGGGAAAGAGAAGGAAAGGGGAGGGAGGAGGAGAAGGACAGGAGGGTAAGGTAAGGCAGACAGAGAATGAAAGTATGTAGTTGAAAAATACAGTAACAACAAATGTCTAAAATATCTCCATATTCCCCCAACAGGCAGAAAGAGAAAAATAATAGGAAAGAAGAAAAAAATGAATAATTGATATAATTAATAAAATGGAATGATTAGATAAAACTTTACCCAAAAGAGAATGTGTCCTTTTGCTTGCAACATGAAATAATCAGTTATTTTCCTAAGTATAAAGTCTAAAGAAGTCATTCTCCTCAAAAACAGAATAACACCGTTCATGTTCTCTCACCACAATACAATGAATCTAAAAATTGATAATCATGTTAATATTTTAATATGTATTATATATTATTTTTTAATTCATAAAATAAATATTCTCTGAGCATCTTTTATGAGCAACAACTATAAGGACTCTGCTGTTAAGAGTATTTAACATTCTAGCAGAGAAGAAAAACAATACACACACAAAAAAATAAGTTTAAATTATTTAATTTTCTCTTTTGCTTTTCTGAATATAACGCCCTTGCCCTGACTCTACCCCCAAAAAGTCAACCTTCAGGCTCTACTGGTTATCTTGAGCGTCATTTTGTTGTCTCTATTTTTTATCCCTACTGCAAGTTTCCCAACCCTGTAGCAATTTAATGGCTCAGCTTGTGAAAATCAGTTCACAGAGTTCACTGAAATAATAGAAATTATTTGTTTCTGTCATTATGGTTTTGATGGAGCCAAAAGAAGGCACATGTAAGACAAGAAACATAAAAGTTATGCACTCTCCAATCCCAGAAAAGGAAACCAAGAGCTTGTAAAGGAGCCCCAAACTGGGCTCTTATGTAAATATTCCCCTTTCTGGGCTTTGGTCTAGAGAAGAGGAGGTTAGTTAGTATGGTCCACACCAAGGGCAGGAGAAGATCTTACTCCATCCTGTTCTCCCTTTTCACTCTGGGAAGAGGCTTATTTTCAGGCTGCCCTGTAACAATATGGGCACAGATACATCATCATATGCCCCAGGAGCTCAAGAAGAAGATGCTCCTGAGGTTCAGTTCTTCCTTGGTGGCCCTTGGTTCCTATGTGGTATAGAGAGAACTCAAATCCTGGCTTGCGGATCTTACCAAAGAGGTCGCTGCACAGTGGGCAAGATGACTCTGAGCAAAGACAGTCAAATGATGACCCAAGCCAGAGCCTAAAGTGGAAGACACAGGTCCACTGGAAAGTAGACAGCATCATTGTGTGCTGAAGTGGGTCAACTCAACCAGGCAGTGGTCCTGGGAGCACTGTCTGAGCCAAAATGATAGTGAATCAGATACAAATTCCTAGCCTCAATAGGAGCCTTAATTAAGACCTACCCCTCAAATTCATGTCTATAGAAATTCACACAGAATAAAATTCCTTTTTAATTTCAGAGATTCCTAGGAGCAAAAGCCCCTACAAACAATTTCCTTCCTCTTGGTCTACAGAGTTATTCTTTATAGGCAGATATTGCACTGGAAAGAGGTATTTAGTGTTGCTTGCAAAGACTGAAAAATTCCTAACTGACTGGTATTGTGCCTGTGCAAAGTTAAAACGAGACAGTGAATGCTACAGTAAGAGTGAGAGAGACCTCGTGTTAACAAAGTTCGTCACTGCTTTCAATTGTGATAATGTTCTTAGATATAAAAATTATGGTGCACAGTTGGAGACTGGTTTTGCAATTGAAATCAAGGAATAAATTTATTCTGAAAATCAGGCAAGTAGAACTATGGCTGTTATACCATCTTTTGGTTACAAACTACTCCATCAAGTCTCTCCAACATGTAATATATTTACACCATCACAGAATTATCCATTGTACTAATCACGTGGGCTTGCCAAAGGAAGGACCAACAAAGGTACTAACAAAGAAAGGTACTTGCCTGAATATCTGTGCAATAGCATGGAGGTAAGCCATAAACATAAACTGTAAGCATTCACAATTGATATTGAAATGAGTTATAGTCTACAATAACATTTTTTTACTATTACTTATTTCCATAATTACAATGCAGCTAGATAAATAATAATATTGACGATAAACTGTCACTAAAGACCAAAGGTAGACTAACTCCTCTATTAGATAAATATCAAATGATAAAATATATTGGATTTAAATTGTTTTTCCTTCACTAAATTAATCAGTCTCCATCAGTGAATGAAAATACTTCTCCATTTCTAAAATGTACAATCATGGTTGAATGGTTAAAATAATAAACCTATAATGTCATTTGGGATTTCCTAGTCTCAATTTAAATCTCACTGATTACAAGGTTTATCAGTGCCCAGCACACACTAGGTACTCTAATAAAGAAAATTAATAGCTTGTAATTGGATAGTTTTTTAAAAATTACAAAGCACTTTCACATACCACATCTCCCTAGATGTTTCTAACAACCTTATGCCATTATAAAACAGAAATGAACCCTTCACACTACAACTGTGTGAAGGTTTAAGTTCAAAAGTTGGTCTACAAAAGAATGCCATTTATGATAGAAATATAAATAGGATCCACAAATGGGTAATTGTTCTAGGTGGCTGACGACTATCACATATAAACTAACATACACATGACATTCCTAAAATGAGGGGTTAAATCGAAATAGCTGAGCATATGAATAAATAAATAAGCCATACTGGACTTCCACACTAAAGTTTTAATGAATCCAAACACAGGGCTTCTCTCTCATAATAAAGCTCATTGATATTCCATATACTCAATCATTTTATGGTCACAGAGTATGTGACCAAATTACATGCAAGAATGAATGGGCCAGATCATACTCACCATAATTATAATTTAACACACTTGGAAGACTGTACTTGAAGACTCATATAGAATTAAATAACTGTATAACTGTATATTTTAGCAGAGAAAATGTATATGGTATGATCTAAAAGAGAAATGTCTAATAAGAACTAGAAATTTGATTTTAAAATAACGATTCCTTTGGTTCTGGGGTGTTCATGTTATTAGTGCATTATTTGACCTCAGTGCATTATTTGAAATCAGACCCCGAGTCCTTTGACCTTTTGACCTGACTCCAAGTCCTTTGACCTTTTCACTGACCCATCCCTACCTCTCATAAGATGCATTAAATTCCATTATGGACACAGTATTCATCTTCAACTTTGTTATGTCTTTAGTCATACAACGAAGCTTTGATAATGTTTTGTATTTTGTTTCCTATAACCTTCTGACAATGCTGAGCATGCTGTTGATTTTTTTTTCTTTTTTCTTTTTGGCAGCAGCAGACCTTTTAAAATGGCATATAGATGCCAAAAATGATATCGTGTTTACAAAGTTTACCTTATAGAACTCACTTCCTCAAATTGTGAATGAATGAAACTTGGATTTGAAATAATCCTATTATCATCTCATTTCTGCATAGCATTTTATGATTTAAAAGCATTTTAACTTACATTATCTAAATTAATACTCACTAAAAATATGACTTCAATTTTGAAAAATACATACTTTAAGGAAAGGTTAAAGAACTTGAAGTTATTTCACTCAGTGTAGAAAATATTAGTAAATATCTAATTTCTGTCTTCCATTCATAAAACAATTTTAGAAAGAAGAGTGTCTGTTCCCCTGCATCCTCACTGGAAGAATGAAAAGAAAGAAAGCAGTGGAGTGAGGAGTGAACAGAATAATAGATTTAGCTTATTTTAAAATTACATGATAGTAAATTTTATAACCTTTCAATGTTAATTTCTTCAAACATGACTATTCAAACAGCATTTACAAAGTATTTACTCTTATGCTTGTGGTAGAGACTCAGGTATGGCCTTCCCCTCAAAGACTTCATAGGCTAACATAGAAAACAGATATGTTAACAAATATGATCATTCCGTGGGATTGAAACCTTAACGGAAATGTGTAATATATGTAACAGTAATGTGGAATACGCAAGAGCGATCTGTTAAGTCGGCTTCAGTTCAAAGGATAATTTTCACTGAGGAGCTAACTTTGAATCGTGATGAAAGAATCAAGATTCACCAAGTAGAATAAAGCCTAAGAGTATCTGAATATAAAGGTTTGAGATTCAAGAGAGAAAAGTAAGGCATAAAGTTGTGTAACTCAGCAACCATAGGGCTTGATATAATGTTGCTGCTGTTATTTTCCCCCTAGGAATCTAGGGGGAAAAAACAAATTCAGATGCTATTCTTAGCTTGAAGCTCTCTCACACATCCTCTTCAGGATTTGTACTTTGGTTTGATTTTTAAATAATAATAATACCTAAGAACTGAAAAAAGCTCCCTGAGTAGTCTAGAAATTAGTCACTAATTCTTTTGTAGTGACTACTTAATTCTATTCAAAACACAGGCATACTGCTTTTAAAAATTAATAATGTTTCCAATAACACACGCAGTTTACATCACACAAAAATAAATCTGTTGGAGTTTCTCTAATGAAAAGGCCAATGTTCTAAAGATACGTTAAAAAATAAATTTCTCAACTTCACAAATCTGAAATACTATCTCCCATAATCAACCCTTGTTGATGTGTTCGTTACGAAGTATCAGTTGACAGTGAACTGACAGCAGTGAACATTATCATACTGAAAAAGTTAGAAGCTCTACTTTTTAAAAAAATAACATTCACTATTGGCTCTATTTATCAATTTTTCATTCAACACATTTACATTTAATTATACAGTAGGCACTGACCAATTATATTAGTAAATTATTGTAACTTTTGCCACTTTGGTGGTGTGGCTAAGTTTATATTTTCTGCTAATAAGAGCCTTAAGCATGACCAACTATGTAAATGTCTAAATGACTATAATCCAGTGACCAATGGGTTAAATAAGCAGCCTTTATAAGGACACACTAACCAGTCATCCATTATGTTTAGAAACAAGAAATAGAAAATAAGGAGATTATTAAAGATATTTACTTATTTTAGACTTAGCCCATGCAAAAAAATGTGAAATGGATAATTGGCAGAGGTGATGAAGTTGTCCATGACTGAGGATATTAAGACCACAATAGTCTTTCTAAAGTCAAAGAGCAAATCAAACTATAATTCAACAATAAAAGGTCATATGTCAAAATATTATCGGTGGCAAAAGCTTTATGTACCTCTACAAGTAAAATACGCTTTCCCTTCTCTGCCAGCTTTTACGATTTTCTCTTCTTCACTGGATTTGGGCACTTGATTATCATGTGTCTTGGTGTGGTTGTCTTAATGTTTCTTGCCCTTGGAGTTTAGTCAGCTTCTTGGATCTGTGAGTTTATCGTTTTTACCAAATTAGAAAAAAAAAGAAATGGCCATTACACATTCAAATATTTTCTCTGCCTCCCTCCCTCCTCCAGAGGCCACTTGAAATTGTCCACAGCTCACTGATGATCTGTTCACTTATTTGTTGTGGCTGTACTTTTTTATTTCCTCTGTGTGTTCCTTTTTTGGTCACTTCTATTGCCATGACTTCAAGTTCAATCATCTTCCACAATGTCTAATCAACCGTTTATCCCATCCAGTGTATTTTCCATCTTACATGTTGTATTTTTCCATCTCTAGATGTTTGATTTGGATCTTTTTTCATACCTACCATGTCTCTACCTAACTTTGTAAATATATGGAATAGTTATAACAATGTTCAGTGTCCTTTTCTGCTAATTCTATCATATGTGTCAGTTCTGGGTTTGTTTTCAAGAGTTTATTCTCCTTATTAAGGCATCTTATACTTCTGTAGCTTTGTGTACCTGGTACACATCTTGCTGGGTGATGAACAGTTGAACAGTATACTACAAGATTGCTGCAGATAGGTCACACAAGATATGCAGAAAAATGATGGAGCATTTTGCTCTATGAAGCTGATTATCTTTTTTTATAAATTATTTTATTTACTTTATTTTTGGCTGTGTTGGGTCTTCATTGCTGCGTGTAGGCTTTCTCTAGTTGTGGTGAGCGGGGGCTACTCTTCGTTGTGGTGCGTGGGCTTCTCATTGTGGTGGCTTCTCTTCTTGCAGAGCACAGGCTCTAGGCATGTGGGCTTCATTAGTCGTGGTGCACATGGGCTCAGTAGTTGTGGTGCATTGGCTTAGTTACCTCACAGCATGTGGGATCTTCCCAGACCAGGGCTTGAACCCATGTCCCCTGCATTGGCAGGTGGATTCTTAACTACTGCACCACCAGGGAAGCCCACTTGTTGGTTATCTTGATGTAAGTAGTCTCAATGGAATGCAAAAGAAACATACTCCTGATATACTGTTAAGAAAATAATGTTAATGGTAACAGCATGCCATCACATTTAATCTATGATGTATCATAATTTATCTAATACATACTTTGTAATATATATCTCATTTATATCCATTTTTCACTATTACAAATAACATAATCCTGAACCTCCTTGTGCATCTTGATGATTTCCCTAAATTCATAGTTGAGGTATTTTAAATTCAAAGATAATGAACATTGTAAAGGCTTTGAATACACTTTGCCAATCTATCCTCTTCTCATGAAGATTAATTTAGAATATTTTATAATTCTTTTTCTGGTGATAAGATGTAAATGAAATAAAAATTATTTATCTTGAATTTTAAGTTAAACTGGGGGTCTTGATCTAAACAATCCGTTTCTATATACTTGTTTTAAAACAATAATTCCTATTTAAAACATTTATTCTTCTATATACTGGAATAGAGTCAGGTTTTTTCAGTTTTTGTGTGGAAAAATATCAGAAAAAAATGATGATTTAATCACATTATTTGTTATTTTAATTGAGTCCATATACTATGCATCCCTTACTGAATGGAGGTGAGCTCTGAGCAAAACGTACACGTTCTGAATTATCTGAGTTACTAGATAAACCTGCAATTAAAACTACTTGACCAGAAAAGCATATACTATAGTATTATCAGGATAAAAAAAAATCCTCTGTGTTTATTTACATCTCACAGAGCAATAACAATCAAAGTTATAGTCAAATAGCACACTGCCTGGCAATTAATGGGTGTTCAATAAATATTTGTTGAATGAATTAAAAGCCAGTTCAGGAGGAAATAAAATAGATCACCATCACGTTCCCTCTTGTGGATGAAGAGCCTGTTTTGCAAGGTAGTCCAAGATTCAATAGTAAAAAAATTACTTTAGGATTTTAATAAATTGAAAATAAACTTTAAAAGTCTAAATTAGGTTTTGTGTTGGTTTGTCTCTAAAGTGTAATACCTTGCTTTCTAAAATGAACTTAGGAAAACACTTTTTTCTCCAAAAAAGTCAAGTATTCTTTAGACACCACAGTTTATCTTTAATGCATAGTTGTCGAATAAATGTGGTTCCCAGTAATAACCACAGTTTCAACTCTCCTATTACAAATGTTCATCCAACATGAGCATTTTTTAGGCTGGTCAAAATCAACACCTCTATTAAACAGTGTTTTCCTCCAGTCAATATTTTTTCTCATTCAAACATTTACTTTCAGCAATCCTAAAACTCCAGAGATCTAAATATAGGCAACCTCAACTTGAAAAAATTCACAGCTAAAATTAACATATACTCTATGCCAATCTGTGCACCAGCTGTGGATTAAAATGTGCTGAAAAGCAGAACATTCTGTCTCTCTTCAATGATCAAATAGTCTCCTGCAGCATGTACCACTCTCCATTTAATGGGAGGAGGTGGTGTGGCAGGAGAGAGAAGAATCTAGGTAATTTTGTTTAGAGGTATCCGGAGGTGCTGAAAACTACTTAATTTATAGTTATTACTTGGATCTTTAAACAAAAACCTCTGGGACTACTAAATGGGGACAGGGAGAGGAATGCTAACTGAGCTAGATTCTTGGAAGGAGAGTATCTTTCTGACTTTTCTGAACTACTTTCAGATATGTTTCCTGTTTATTTTCTGGCAAACATTTAAAAATATCTGTCCAAATGAGGTCGCAAATGAGGTAGAACTTCCTTGTAACTGCACATTTCCAAGGAAAAATGACAGATTTGTTACAGGGGCAAGCGTTAGCCAAAAAGTTCATTTATTATTTTAAGTGTCTTGAAAAATATGCATGCATATTTACATGAATACAGTATTTACCAATACAAATTATTCTAATATTTATAGTATAAAATTGCTCAACCTTTTTTCCTAGAATCCCATAGATCACAAATTCTTTGCTTATTCATTCATTTTAAATGACTTTAAAAACTGTACAGGGATTATCTAGCACAGGATGTCTTACTTAATTAAAGAGACTGGATGCTAACGAGACCTGCCTAATAGATCAATGAAGCATAGTGTCAAAAGGAAAAAAAAATTCTTAAAATTGTTGACTGAAAATTTGGGCTGAATATTTCCCCAGTATTTTGCAGAATGGTCATATTTTACTAGAGACTTTTGCCTAGTGGCAGAACAATTTGTTTTACTTATTTAGCTCCTCAAAGTTTAAGTTCTGTTGTCTTCTAACCACTTGGTAAAACAGAATAGTTGCAATCCTAATCAGAGTTTGTATTATTTCATTTAATGAACAATAACTTATATTCTTCACCATAATTTTATAAAGTCAATGTACATGAATGCTAATTAGATTGCTAAATTTGGAATAATTATTCACTGAGAGTCAAAAGGAGAATCTTACACTAAATGAAAAAACATATTTAAGGAAAAATATTTGTACTTAGGTGTGTCAAATTAAAACATGTAGATTCTTTATCTTTAGATAATGTACAATTTAAAAGGTAGAATTATTGAAAATCAAAGAAATATAAGAAACATCTTTATTATTTTTAAACAGGATTTTATACTTTTAAAAATACTAATTTTTATTATCTCATTTTGAACTTTACAACTACACTTTGAGATACAAAAGACAGATACTATTCTTAAATTATAGAGAAGAAGACAGACATAGAAATGAAGTAATTTTATAAGCCTTAAAGCTGATCTCTTAGTGGGTTTTTCTTCGCATTTCTTTTTTTTTTTTTACTTCAAACTGATACACACGTGCATACTCACATCCACTGAATTACAGTGAGATAGCCAAATAAAAATTAGACTCAAACTTGTCATATATCTTGAAAGGATAAGAAAGCAAAAATTGCTATACGGATTAAAATAAAATGAGATAGGCAATCAGTTCAACTAAAATCAAAGCATGGAGAAAGAGGGAAGAATGTATAAATGATTGGAATTTTCAGAGTGGCTGTCTTTCTTTCCTCCCAATACACACACAGACACTCACACACCCCTAATCAGAAATCTAAATGGGAATTTCACCAAAACAAGGTCACACCAAGGAAGTTAAAAGCAGCACAGTATAGGTTAAGAACCACTTGATTATAAAGTATAATCATCCCATTTCAATTGACCTTTTAGGCATGATCAGGGGTTTTATCACTGAATTTCACAGCAGTTTTTTTTCCCCCAGACAACTTATATTCTCTATCTTTGACTAACTTACAAAAGGATACATTATTAAATATGCCATGTCACAGCTACCATTTATGCCAGTCTTTTGATGGAGAGAGTACATAACACTCATCTTAATGGGATCATATCCAAAAAAGATCAGACTTTCTGTTAAATTCAACATCAAAACTCCTCTCAAATAACTAGTTACAGTTTTTTCATTTAAGTTTCAAGTATTGGGTACTACACCTAACCAGAAATCAGAGACAAATATTATTGATTTCAGAGAATTTGCTCTGAAAATAAAAGTGGCCAAATGTTGAGCTCAAGTAAATAGTAGCCTATATCACCTAGGGTTATGAAAGTCCCATTTGCCCTCACATTTTTATCCCACAACACCTCATGGTGTCTTAAATGCCCAGTAGATCTAAGATTCTGAAGGTCACTGGAGAAATGCCAATGTTATCAGCATACACATTAACACATCTAACACATTTAGTGCTTATCAGCTATCAACACCTCAACTTGGATTCAAGTAATCAGTTAAATCAGTTACCTAGCAGGGGATCTGAGAGAGTAAAATATAGGACTTGTACATTTTAATTAAGAGGAAAATGTGACAAACCGGCTCTCTTGTGAGGTAGGAAGGGTACGTATAATTCGGAAAATAAGAGTGAAGGGCAACCAGGGATTGACAGGGAGAGACTAAACACTAGAGGAATAAATCACCCTCTTTGCTTTTTCCAGCTTCACGAAAAACTGCAGGTCTAGGCTCATCCTTGGTTCTAAACCAGCCATTGCAATTTTTGCAATAAACAGACAGGTTCAATATTTGATTCTTCAGATATGCACCCAATCCCAGCATCTACTCCACCACACATATAGGAGCCTGTGGAGCTGTCATGGGGCTGTTAATTAAAGGCCTCTGACACGTAGTGTACCAGAGATGGGGGACAGGGCATTGCCAAAGTGTAATACCTGTCTCAGTTTCCCTGCCAAATTCTTTGTCTTTGAATAAAGCTGAAGCTCAGGCCTATTGTGTCCACCACCACTGAATGCTGGGTAAAGAGAAAAACAGGAGAGGAACACCCTCATTATCACATATTGTGAGAAGCAAGAAGGTCGACCCGTGAGCAAAAAGGTAGAGTCTTGAGCCAACAGGGTGGGTAATTGGTGCCTCCCAGCTAGGGAAGGCACCACAGTCTGTACTTCAAAGACTATCCAGGAAGGCCATTCCCCTGGACGAGAAACAGAAACATGGGAAGGGTTACCCGCACAGTCTCTGATTTATTTAGATTTATTCTGCCTAGAGGAGTCTTTCTCTGTTGTTGTTTTTTTCACATTTATTTTTTTCTTTTTTGTAAGTAATTCATGTTAACTGGAGAAGACTTGGAAAACATACAGATGAAACTATACATCACCTGAGATTCTACCACCTGGAGATAATCACTAATAACATCTTCATGTATTTCTTCCCAATCTGTTCTTTTCCTCTGCATATATAGTTGTAGATAAAAATACAGAGATAGAGGTATTTTGCCTCACATGGTACATATAGTTGCTTAATTCTTTTTATCTCTCAATTCTTTGTTGTGAATATTTTCCTAGGCACCCAGATTCTGTAACACGATTTAAAGGCTACAGGGTCAGGTATGGTGTATGATATGCTGCCTGTGGATGCTAATAACCCACAGAAATTCACAGGCAAACTGATACTGCCTAGTTCTTACAAGTCTCCTCCTTCAAATGTTGGAACATTCTGAGTCCTGACTCTTTGCCAAAATGAGCGACCCCTGGGCCAAGTCCCCAGTATGACACCACCTGACTCAGTATTACACAGCCTACACCTCCCTGAAGCCTATGACATTGAACCTTTATGGAAGAAGAAAACAGCTGTTCAATGGTCCACAACCTTTGAACTGCTTGCCCTGGACTGCCTGGTCACCTGTGCCCGAGTCAACGACTTCTGCAGCCCCATTTCTTCAGCGCCACCTGCTCCTGTTTTCCTTCCTGACTGTCCTTGTGGGTGAGATGCCAGCACATCCTCTTTCTAAGCCCGTTTCTATGATGGGAAGTGTACAGAGGGAGTGTTGATAAAAACAAACTGTCATGCATTATATTGTCTTGCCTGGTGATCCCTGTACTGGTACGTGGATTTCAGTCTGGCAGTACCTGATGTAGATCTCACAAAGAGAGAGGATCTTGTTTGGCCTTTTGGCATATTCATTCAACAATTATCATTATTTTTAATTCTGATGCTCCACCAGGCCCTTGCCCTAGGCCTCAAGGCTCACCGCACTGGCCCTCCTTCTCCAGTCCACGCAGCGTCCAGCATCCCCGGGCAGGTCCCCAACGAATGGTTTTGTACCAGGTTCTCCCGACGTGCGACCTGCATCCGTTTCCTAGGAAGAGGCGGTCTCTGAGCATGTGCAGAGTTAGGCACGTCCTTCGGGGCTACAGTGATGTCCTGCCTGTGGGGTCCACTGGGGACCGCTGCGTGGACCGCTGGGGACTGGCTAACAGAGGCTTCGCAGCACCACCAGTCAACATTTTTGTTTGTTTGTTCCTTTTGAAGTATAGTTGATTTACAATGTTGTGTTAGTTGCAGGTGTACAGCACAATGATTCAGTTATACATATATATTCTTTTTCAGATTCTTTTACATAATAGGACACATTTACTGAGCAGTCACTGTGCGACATGATCCTGGTCTTTAGAGAACACACATTCCAGAGAAGGAGATTGAAAAAAGTAAAGAAAATGGAAAAATATAAGCATAAAAAATGCTAGCAAGGAAACCAAAGAGGTTGAGATAGAGAAATACTTAAAGGACCAAGTTTAAAGAGACAGTCAGAAAACAGTATCCTGAGAGGTTTCCAGCACACAGGGGAGACTTCCTTTCCTCAGATCTCAAACATGTAAATTCTTCCCCTTACTATTTTCTGCAGCACCTGATACATTACAGGCTAGGATCCTTAGGACTTGATCATTTCTGTCCACGTGTCCTTCAGCCCCACCAATGTCCAGTGTATATTACTTCTCATTAAAATATGTCTATTGCCACCTCACTAGAAGTGTTTAAATTCCTGTAGTGAATGAGTTAAAGGATTAAACATGATAAAATGCATTTCTTTCCAGCCTGCAGCAGTTCAATACATAAATTATGTCTTTGATCCTGGCAACTCTTCAGCAACTAAAAAGATGTTTGAAACAGGAAAACAGGAAATGCCACAGAGAAATGTGTCTCTTTGTTTCTTTGGAGAAAAATCTTTCCATCAGAGATGGCACAGTAGTGAAATATGCCAGCTTAAGAGTCAGCTAAACCTTGGAACTGAATTCCAGCTCTACCACTTGCTTAGTGTGGCAAATTATTTAACCACACGGAGCCTCAATTTCCTCATCTTAAAATGAGAATACAGGACACCAGGCAATATAATTCTAAGAATCAGAAATAATATATGTAAAGCATTTAACACAGTGCCCTCACACAGTGACACTTGATACACAGCTATTGATATCAGTACTTAACAACTTTGTGATGTATGAATTGTCATCCCCACTGTATCTATACATTATCCTCGTATTATGCTCATCATGCTCAGTGAAGTTAAATAACTTGCCCAGAATTAGAATCAAGGTGAGGATTTAACTCCAAAACTCTGCTCTTAACTGTGTTTTAGAACCCTGGGAGGGACTCAAATACAGCATCTTAGCAGTTTCCATAAGCAGTGTAAGGCCACTAAAAGGAACACTTGGCAGATGGAATATTATTTGGTGCCAGGATGTCCCTTAAAATGAAGAACCAAGGCAAAGTGAGGGCTGGGAGGACTGATTTGCCTGCAACTGCAGTAACTCAGGGAAGAGTGAGCTCAAGGAGCAGCAAGCAAGAGAGCAGGAAGGGTCTTCCCTGGTGGCGCAGTGGTTGAGAGTCCGCCTGCCGATGCAGGGGACATGGGTTCGTGCCCCAGTCCGGGAAGATCCCACATGCCACGGAGCGGCTGGGCCCGTGAGCCATGCGCGTCCGGAGTCTGTGCTCCGCAACGGGAGAGGCCACAACAGTGAGAGGCCCGCATACCGCAAAAAACAAAACAAACAAAAAAAGAGAGATTAGGAAGGATAAGGAAGGTGGGACCCAGCAGATTAGGGGCTGGTGAGAAGAATGTTCTATAGGGGGTCCCAAAAGAGGACCCATATGCACCAAACAGTAATGAAGGGGCCTAATTCAGACCACATTTCAAATATATTTTACTTTTTATTCTGGGAAGTCTGTTTTACTTCAAAATATTTGTCCTGAGGTAGCAGTGTGCTGACCAGCAGCCTGGACTATGCACAGGTCAGCAATCTTTTCTCGGATGGAAAGGGCTGGCACAAGAAAAAATTAGAGTGCTCCAACCACGAGATTGAGCTCTGGCCAGAAGTAAAGAGCAGGACCCACAGCAAATCTAAGCCTTTGGACTGAGCCAACATGGGGGGCAGGAAAGAGAAGAGAAGGGGTGCAACGATGCACAGCCTCACAGGGGATGTATCTGCAGCTTTGGTCATAGGTTTCTTCACAGCAAAGATATTGGGGGAGCAACAGGGAAGCCCAACAACCATGACTAGATCAATAGTTTGCCTGGGAGTCTTAATTCCAAGGCTCTTCAGACAGAGGGAGTGAGGCATTTGGTATATTCCCTGATGTAGTCAAGAATCCTTCAGGAACAGGTAGGAGATTGAGTCTGTGTCTGGGAGACTTAATTGCACATATCCAGAAGTGCTGCAGAAAACAACAGGGGAAATGAGGCCCAAATAGGCCTCACTTTATTCAGCATAGGTGGAGATACTTACAAATAGACTTTCAAACAGGGACCTGGACAGTACCGTACCTCTAGCACTAAGTAGAGAGATGATCTCTGGAAAGGTCTTTTAGACTAAGATTATTATATACAAGTAACACTGGCAGAGGGTCCATTGCCTGTAGCACAAGGTATTGAACCCCAGAGGTTAAGAAAGGAATATGAGACACTACATGTTAGAGTTTAAAGTCTAGATAAGGAGTTATGAGGCATATAAATCTGTCTTGAGTATTGAGACTTTGTATATTAGTATAATTATGGTAGGAAATCACAGCAAGAATATGAAGAATTCTGTACTGACCTATTGTGGAGATTTCAAGGTTCTTAACTGGCTTCAGCATGGATATGTCTCCTGACATATACAATACTCTGAAGACAGAGCAAGCCACAGAGGATAAGGACGTGGGTGTGCCTGATAGGGGGTATAAGAATTACATGGCTGTGTGCACTGGAGTGGAGGTTGGCAGGGGCAAGAGTGAAACCAAGTGTCTTTCTATAATGTTTAGTAAGAGAGCGGGATCACTAGGTGAAAATATCATGGATTCTTTGTAGGTATTAACTCACCTTTGATAATGAGGATGTTTTCCATCCATATGATTATTCTCCACATATCCTCTTGCCTGCTGTTCCTTTTCCCATGATGGATTATGGTTATTGAAGCTCTTTGACATAGCAGGCCACCCAGGTGAGACTTCCTAGAGAGGGCCCATGATGATTATGATAATAATGCCATCTATGACAACAACAGCTACTGTTACTGCAGTAGTAAAATATCTATCGCTATCGCCACTATTTGCTGTTATTACTGATAATGTCATTGACATTACTACTGTCACTGCTACTACTCATACTATTATTGTTACTACTATTACTAGCACTACTGTTAAGTACTATTGTCCTCTACTATGATTAGCTTCAAGTAAGCATCTTCCATATGCCTGACAATATATTTGGCCCATTAAATATAATCTTTTACATTTATTTAATGGCACTACAATATAGATAATATCCGACACATTTAACATTTAAGGTGGTCAAGTGGCTTGGCCAAAAGCATCCAGCTATTAAATATTTGAACCAGATTCCAATCCAGATTTTAGAGATTTCAAAATTCATGCTGTATCCACTCCACCATGCTGTCTCCCTACGGGAAAGCATCTTAGAATGCTCATTTTAATTGTGTTTACATTTTAATATCTTATATTTATAAGAAATCATTTAAAATTATTTATATTTTAGAATATTTAGAAAATTACAGGAAGCGCAGGACAAGAATTCTTTTTTTTTTGAGCCACTTGAGAGTAATTTGTCAGCCTGATGCCCCATCATCTTTTATGTGTATTTCCTACAAATAAGGTTATCATTCTCCTCATAACCAATGCAATGATCAA
Organism: Mesoplodon densirostris; assembly: GCF_025265405.1. Classification (NCBI taxonomy): domain Eukaryota; kingdom Metazoa; phylum Chordata; class Mammalia; order Artiodactyla; family Ziphiidae; genus Mesoplodon; species Mesoplodon densirostris. The sequence goes on from NC_082668.1 coordinate 67,761,277, forward strand.
AATAAGAAAATTAACATTGATACATTAGTATCATTTAATCCTTAGACCCCATTCAAGTTTTGCTAATTGTCCCTATAATGTCTTGTATAGAAAAATGAATTAGCTCAGAATTACATGTTGCATTTAGCTATCATATCTCTTTATTCTTCTTCACACTAGAATTGCTTCTCGGTTCTTCCTTGATTTTTATGACCTTGATGCTTTTGAAGAGTTAGAAAGCAGTTATTTTGTAAAATGTCCCTCATTTGAGGTTTGTCTGATGTTTCCTCATGATTAGATTCAGGTTATATTTTCTGATGAGAATATCACAAGAGTGATGTCATGTTTTCCTAATTGCATCTTATTAGGTGGCACACAATTTAGATTTATCCCACAAAAGATGATATTCACTTTGATCATTGACTAAGGTGGTACCTGCCAGGATTTTTTTCTATCAAGTAAATCTTTCTAGCCCCCCTTGCAATTAATAAGTACTTTGTAGGGAGGTACTTTAAAACCATGTAAATTTCCTTTTTTTCAGCTAACTTTTCATTTACTCATGATTTCCTAACTTACTGAATGTAATATTCTGTTACTGTCATCATTCATTTTGACGCTGAAATTATTCCCAATTTGTCCAGTGGGAATCCTTTCAAAGTGGTTTCTGGATCTTTCTGACATGATCTAATCATTCTGTGACCTTTTGTTTGTTTGTTTGTTTGTTTGTTTCTGGAACAAGAAAGATCTTCTAGACTAATATATTCCCTGCCTCAGTTCTAGAATCAACTATTTCTCCAAGGAGCCTTGGTTTCTTTCAGTGGAGAATGACAGTAAGAAGCCACGATCTGAGTACTCGGTCTGTTCAGTGTTGCTAAGGTTTTGCTGCTCCCAGCCTCTCAGTAGACAGAGCTAGGGAAGGTATATATAGGTGTGTGTGTGCACGTGTGTGTATGTACTTAATTTACATTTATATCTATTTCTTTATGTATCCATACGCATTGAAAACTTCAGGGTTCATTCTGGTTTTATTCCTTTCCATATCTGTAGTTCTCTTCTGATACTTGGATGGCTTTATCCTTAACATAGTTACTCATTTAATCAACCCCCTCAATATGACCAGTCCCCCATCTCCAGTCTTACACAGATGCCCTCCTCACCTCACTTAGGTTCTGACTCATGCTAGGCTGCTCCCATGACTTATGCAGAACACACCTCTCCTCTCTCAATATCTGATATAACCAGTAAAGCAACTTATTCAAGTATATATATACATGTCTATAACTTTAAATAATTATGGTCGGGCTTCCCTGGTGGCGCAGTGGTTGAGAGTCCGCCTGCCGATGCAGGGGACACGGGTTCGTGCCCCGGTCCGGGAGGATCCCACATGCCGCGGAGCAGCTGGGCCCATGAGCCATGGCCGCTGATCCTGTGTGTCCGGCGCCTGTGCTCCCCAATGGGAGTGGCCACAACAGTGACAGGCCTGCGTACCGCAAAAAAAAAAAAAAAAAAAAAAAAAAATTATGGTCTACATTTTTTTCAGTGCTTTTGAAAGAGTTGATTTAAGTAGTTTTATATTTAGCTTCTTTTAAAGAATTATTCTTCACTGTAGTACATATTCAGTTACATTAGTCTGGGGCAGGGGTTGACCCTGTGGCCTAAATTCTGCCTGCAGCCTCTTAGTGTAGAACCCAGCAAGCTAAGAATGGTGAATAGATTTTTACATTTTTTAACAGTTGGAAAATATAAATAAGTAAACATATATATGTATTTTTTTAAGAGTTGGAAATATATATATATATATATATATATATATATATATATATATATATATATATAAAGCAGAGACCATACGTGACATGGAAATCCTTAAGTATTTACTATCTGGTTCTTTACAAAATATGTTTGCCAACCCTGACCTGGGGTATCTGACTGCTCTGTCACCTTGGCTCACTCATTTACCTGGAGGTAGTGACATAAAATGAAATGTTTGTGAGTTGCTTTAAGCCTCAAGGACTCTAAATAAGTTGCAAAGAACCACTGAAATTGCCATCTTACCAAAACAGAAATAATGAACAACTTGAAAAATCATCAGTGAGAAGAGGATAGTTCTAACGATAAAATCTAAGTCACCCCACTTCTTGTCTTAGATTAAACTTGCCAAGCTCCATTAGCCTCTGATTTGCATGGCCATTAGTGGAAGGCTGGCCTCCAGCACTATTTATTTCAATCAACATCCTCTTATGTAAACTCCTAATGCTTGATTATATGAGTTTGTACAAGTACAGAATTAATTGAGTATAACCGTAATTCAAATTCAACATTAAGTCCATTTTGAACTAAAATATGATTGATTGCAAGAATTGCAGAACCCTGGAAGTAGAGTACTTCAACAGAACAGGGTCATTATTTTTGAGTTACATGCCAAATAGTAACAGAGTGGGAGGGCCAAATTGCCACCTTTGGACTATTGTAGTATCTGCTTATTAATGAACCTTGTGTATTTGGTTTACTGCTTTGTATTAGAAACCCATAAGCCTGGTTTCTTAGAGGCAAAACTGCATTATCTGCATTGTCTGGATTAAAAGAAGGAAATCTCATTTGTGTTAATACAAGGATAAGAGGAATGGACAGAAACAGTTCCAAAGCCCCACTAACAAAGGCACGCCTCACATGGTGTCCTTTCTTCACTGACACAAGAGAAAGAAAAGCTGCATTCATCATTGTTTACCAATTTAAGTGCATCAATTCTATTTTCCACATACTGTGACTTCCTTGTCTCAAAAAAAAAAGAAAGAAAAGAAAAAAGAAATTTCTCCTTTCAAAGAAAGGTTTTAAATAGCTGCAGTCTGTTTTTTTTTTTTTTTTTAGTTTCCTTTCTTACCCAACTAGTGCCCAGACAGTTAGAGGTACATAAAGGAAAGGTAATGTGAGGGGGGAAAATAAACAACAAAATATAAATGATTTTCACAGTGCCATGAATTCATATTCTATTGATACTATTAGTTTATATTTCCACTTAACAGCTTGGGCTAAAATGTGGGTTCCAGTATGATGCTGGTACTAATTGCCTTGAATAATTCAGGTTTTATTACTCTCCAGGGCTTCTCTGGAGCTGGGCTGCTGGAAGCCATATTTGGTACTTTGGAACCCCCATCCGATGATTCTCACGGTTGCAAACTACACGGTGAGCTACTGTTACTTGACTTGGTAAGCTGGGAAAGCCAGGACAGAGGAGAAATTGGAGAACGTTACCCAGTTCAAGAAACCAACTGGTGTTCAGTGTGTTCCATATACACTAAGATTGGAATCTTACCTGGGTTTATGGATCACTGTTATATGTGCTCTTCTTTAACAAGGCTAGAGAAACCTCTAATTGCAATTTTTGTTTTCTTTGGCTCAGGAGAAAAATTCTGAAGCTGCTGATGACTTGAAATAGGTCCTGGAGAGAATAAAGAAAGAAAAGTAGAAAAAATATATGTATATATTTTTAAAACACCTCACTCTGTTGCCTTGTCTGCGTAATAACATTGAGCATGACTGTCACTCTGAAGACATATTAGCTCATTTAGGTAATTAGTGTGAGCAGCATGTTTCCCTACTTATTCCATTCAATTATAGGGTTCTCACTTTGTCATTACTGGAGTGTCTTAATGTGACTTGTAATTAGTGTAATTACAATCCAATGTTAATTATATCTGCCACTTAGACATAATTTTATATAGTAATGGTCTCTAATCTCAATAACCTTATTATGTTGTTTATTCAAACAGGAATTAAGTCTTCTTTCATGCGTCAAATATGGAGATTACAAAAAAGTACTACTTGTGTCATTTTGGTAGTTATGACAAGGGAATCTCTGAAATAGCGAAATCATATTTGAGACAATGTCTGCATGTGCAAACAATTACAGCAGTTCCTCCCTGTTTCCAGAAATATGTCTGTGTATCTCCAAATAACTGTGCGCAGAGGCAGTTTGAGCCTTGACTTGCTCATGAATTCTGGGAAGAACTAATGTGTATATATCTAGAAGCCTATCTCAGTGGTTCAGTTTATTAGTATACCAAATACACTCATGGCTGATCATTTCATGGACCATTGCTCTGAGTAACTAACCATTGTATACAAAATAATAATATCACCTCATATTTGAAGAGCACGTTATCTTTTAAAGTGCTTTTAAATATAGTATTTCAGTTAACCTTGAAAACAACTTTGCGGAAGTAGCAATGGCAGGTATCAGATCATTTGAATAGACTGGGAAAATAAAATAAAGACCATGTTCACTTAGCAAGGGTAGTGTTGCTCATCAAAAGGCAATTTAGCAGAGGAGTTAATAGCTTGGGCTCCAGAGTGAGATTTCTAGGTTTTGAATCCCAGCAACTCCACTTAGAAGTTCAACACCCTTGTGCAAGTTCTTAACCCCTCAATCTCTCAGTGTCCTCTTCTGCATAACAGGACTAACAACAGTATCTACTCCAGAGGGTGGTCACAAGGATTAGATGGGCAATATAGAAAAAGCCTAAAACAGTTCTTGGCACAAACTAAAAACTAAATAAATACAGGCTGCTATTATTGTTACTCTCAAAAGCACTCTCATCTCTTGATTTGTGACTTGAAGTTTTTTCCCATAAACCACATCATTTCCTTATAGATTTTCTTTTGCTAATTACTAATTAAAGGTTTGATCTATACACTGCATGGTTTTGTATACATACAGTATATTCATTTAGAAATAGATAAACCTGACCCAGTACTATTTAATAAAGCTGAAATAAAAAATCCTTTGGCTAACTCAGCTGTTATAAGAATACAATACTAGTATGAAGTTCCTTGGGAAAAGATTCAGTGGTTTTATTCCTCTATACAAGCATCAATACTTCCTATTCCTGACATACTCAGAGTGGTACTACTTGTGACTCTAGAATTTCATGAATTCTTGAAAACTTAACAGGCTCAAATGTAATAGCAAATGTGAAGTATTCTTTACACTAACACCTACAAAAACGTTAGTTTTATTTATTTAATAAATCTCAGTATCTGTATTTTAAAAGAAATATTATCAGAATATTACAATTTACAAATTTGCCTGTGGAGCTTTTTCGTTTCCCTTAAGCTTAGGTTATTTTCCTAATTTTCCAGAAACAGATAGCTTGCGTACCAAGTTTTGAAGTGATTTGGCCTCTTTGGATGTATGAACCCTTCTCTGATGAAGGTGGCAAAGGTGGATATTCCCATAATCCATTCAGTAATAAACAAGATGGTTTTTGCTGCTAACTTCTCTCAGTTAACAACAACATCAAGGCACCAACATATAGTATCTGGCTATGGATTTTTAGACCATTTTTAAAGTTCTCAGGTAGGGGAAATATTAGCTCTTGAAGTGTGCTCTGAGCTCAGAGAAAGCTAGGCCTGCTGGAGTTTATAGCAGTATAATAAACACAACCGGATGGGAAATCTTTGGAATGTGCACTACTGCCAGAGAACTAGTCATTAAATATTGAACTAGTCATTAAATATTAACTAGCAACTTTTCTGACTTTTGTTTTATTTATAATTATTTACATGCAGTGTTGGGACATTTTTGCCAAAGAGACAAAGAACACAAAAAGATGTCAATTTCTCCATCTTTCAATACTTCCAGTAACTACAATGACCCAGGTTTAACCTTCAGTTAAATATGTGGATTAATTCTCACTTCCAGACCAAGCTTTCACAACGAGACATTAGGTTTTAATGTTCTCAACTGCACAAAGATGGCAGCCACTTCAAGTTGCACTTGGGTGAAGAACTCACAAGCCCTCCAGCCGCTGCCCATGTTCCAAATTAGACAATGCTGTCCTTCAGACTGCTTCTCCTAGGGTCCCAGTTTCCTCCACTATTGTCTGGAAGCGTTTCTCCAGAGTATTACTGGGGAGTGGCTGAAGATGTGGAGGCAGCATTCCCATCAGGAAACTCCCACACTGGGGGCAGGAAGCCAAGGTATGAAATGTCCTTGGTCAGAGGTTAGTGACATACTTCCATTCTTGATCCCAGAACTGGCTAACTTTGTTACCTTTAACTGGTCACTTGACCACCTTACATCTTACTTTTCCCATCTGAAATTAGCTCCCCTCCCAATCATTTTCCCGATATTCTATGAGGAAAAAATACAAAATTAAATCAAATTTATTGAATACTGTATGTTTTGAGAAATAAATATGAGTTCCTAATAACGATGATGATTTCATAGGTGAGGGAGTTATCTGAGAAGCCAAAACAATGTTTGTTTAAACTGAAGGCAAGAGCTTGGAATTTTTACATAAGGAGACATTTTAAGAACAGGTACAGTAGGGCTTTGGAATCAAACAGTACTGGGTTGAAATCCAGACCCCACTACTTCCCAGCTACGTGACCTTCAGCTAGTCATTCAACCTCATTAAGATATAATCTTTTTATCTGTAAAGTAGTTATAATAACAGCATTTGTGAGGGCTATCAGTGAGGATTTTACGAGGTAGTGAATGTAATGAATCAGCAGGTTCTGGACTCAAAGCATGGTGACTGTTATTTATTAGAATAGGCCATGGTGAAGAACATCAGTTTTATGCTACTTGTGATAGGAAACAATAGGAAGGTGTTAAAATATGATATGTTTTATATTTTCAGAAGATCAACTCTGTGTTGAAGAAAATGGAGTATAGAATGGTAAGAGGCTACAGAGGGAAAACCACTGGAGGACTATTGTCCAGATAAAGGAAAATGATATATAATATGTGGATTTTTGCAGTGGAAATGGTGACAGGTGAAAAAAATTCAGGCTGTATAGGGGGTGTCCCATCAAGTTGACTCTGATAGATTGGATATGGGATGTGAGAGAAAAGAATCCAGGTTTTGAGCCTGAAAGTTGGGTGGATGGTAGCATGATGGAGCAGATACTGTGGTGTGCTGCCCAAATCTTTCCCTTCTACATTCAGGAAAGGCACTCATTCCCTTAGCCTCTGGGAATATTGTTTGCTGGTTGTTCATAGCCAAGTCCCTCACCAGAAATTGCTTTCTGGGGAAAGTTGCAGCCTTGTCCAAAGTTGAAAATCCTCTTTAGAGACAGCCCCTACCCAAACAATGGTTGATAATGGCCTAAAAAGTCTTGGCCCCATTAGAATGTGGGACAAAATTCTGAACAATTCTAAAATGCCGCCCCAGGTATAGAGCTCCCTACAGACACATCTGAAGACTTTTTGTGTAATGCAGCTCAGCTTCTCTCACTGCCCCCCTTTTTTTTCCCATTTAAAAAAACTTTTTATTTTGAAATAATTATAGATACACAGGTATTGCAAAGATAGTACAGAGAGGTTCCATGCGTCTTTCACCCATTTTCTCTCAATGGTTACGTCTTATGTAATGATTAATATAATATCATAAACAGAAAAATCAATGTTGGTACAATGTGTGTATATTCTTATGCTGTTTTTTCACAGACATAGCAATAGTAATGGGTAGATTCCTGTAACTACCACCAAAATCAAGATATAGATTTATATCATCACCACAAAGATCTACTGGTGTCATCATTTTACCACTTTGAATGAATGTAGAAACCTTACCCCCTGTTATGGACTGAATGTTTGCATCACCCCAAAATCCCTGGGTTGAAATCCTAATCCCCATCTCACTGCCCAATCTTGCTTCTTACTCCCTTACTGGTGTTATTCCAGAAAGTCCTCCCAATAACCTCCTTTACACAGATCTCTGCTTCAGAGTCTATTTTAAGGTATCCGACCTAAAACAATTTGGGTTTGTTGTGGTCCTTACAAGCAAAATCTAAAATGGGATTTTGGACTGGATCACCTGTTGGCAGGCTGGAGATGAGAATCCTGACACTGATAGACACTGATAGATAATGTGGTATGCTATAGTGGTGCAATTGTTAAAATTGTTATAGATGGTGACCTGGGATGAAATACTGGTGGAAGGAAATGCACTGCTGGGACACTAGATCAAGTAACTGAGAGGTTCAGGACTATGATTTTGGATGATCATTTCTCGAAACTCAGTTAACTGGACAAGTTAATGAAAGTTTGAGGTTGACCGATTACCAACTTAAAAAAAAAATAAAACATAAAAGCTAGGGGACATTTTTGGCAGAATGTAAAGAGATATTCATCAATCAAAGCTGAAGGGCAGAAAAGGTGAGTATTAAACCCATAATTAGAGTGGAAGATTGGCAGAGCCCCAGAGAAGATGGAATTCCCAACCACAGCAAATCTGGTCACCATAGTCCAGGTTCTGGTTGAAAAGGTGTAGGACCCTGAGAGGTAGGAGGGGACTATATGGGTTAATGTACTCAAAAATCAAATTCCCAGGTTTCCCTGCAGAAGTGGCTTCTCCTCACTGTTAAAGGTGTGTGCCCCCTCTTGCTTAATAATCGCACAAAGGTATCTATCTTGCAAGACAAGGGGGGAGGAGGAAGAAGGGGAGGGGGAGGGTGAGGACGAAGAAAGTAGTATATGCTGAAGGACCTCCAGGACCTAACCAGCACATCCCAGCAGAAACAGAGAAAGTATATATAGGAATAGATTCTGAGAATGCTGGGATGGTGGGGAGCGAGGGGATAGGGAGTGGTGCAGAATATAAGGCCGGAAAAAGGAGAATTTATTGATAGGGAAGCACTATCCTGTGATAAGATTTAATACTTTATCCATATTAGTCAGGGTTCAACAAGAAGCAGAACCAATAGAAATGTCTATCTTCCACACACACACATATGTACATCTATATCTATATAGATATAAAGATACAGATATAGATATAGATACAGATATTGATGTCTTTTTAAATTGTTTTTTTAAGAATTGACTTACACAATGATGGGGGCTGGTTACGTGTATTTGAATTCATAGGGCAGGCCATCAGGAAAGCAAGAGCAAGAGCAAAATGAAACTACCAGCACAGGCCCAAGCTGTCATCCATAATTGTGAATTATGGATTCACAGACTTCATAAAGAATGTGAATTATGTGAATCCAACTCACAGACTTCATAAAGAAACCTATGCTTACCAAAGGGAAAAGATGGGGGGGTGGATAAATTAGTGGTTTCAGATTAACATATACACACTACTATATGTAAAATATAAATAATCAAAAAGGACCTACTGTATAGCACTACTGTATAGGGAGCTCTACTCAGTGTTCCGTAATAACCTAAATGGGAAAAGAATCTGAAAAAGAATGGATATATGTGTATGTATAACTGAATCACTTTGCTGTGTAACTGAAACTAACACAACATCCTAAATCAACTCTACTCCAACATAAAATAAAAATTTTTTAAAAAGCATCAGAAACACTGTGTTCTTGGTCTGGACTCCTTAGAAACTCAAGCAAGTCACATAATTATTCTGTTTTCCTACACACTAAAATTAGAGATCATATCTACCCTGACTATCTCACAGAAGGAAATAAGATAATTTGTGTGAAATTGCTTTGAAATGTAAAGTATCATATAGGGTAAGGTATTAAGTTAAATAGCAGTACAATGCACCTTATCACAAAATGCCCATCCTTGAAAGAGACAAGTGTTTAGGAATTCAGGGTCAGAGAAGGCTTCACACAGGATGTGGGACTGCTGGAAATACATGGTATTTAAATGGGCAATAGTAGGGCACTGGACAGGGACAGGAGGTGGAGTAAAAACCTGATGTAGCAAATATCCTCTTCCCACAGATATGCTCTTACTTAGCAGGGCAGAAGAATTGTGGAGAGAAGTAGCAGAAATAAAGGTTACAAAGGAGGATGAGGATCAAATGTGGATAGTAAAGTCATATAGGGGACACACACACATAACATAGAAATATATATATGTATATATAACAGTACAAATACATATATATATATATATATATATATATATATAATAGTACAAACTTTAGAATGGACAAATAAGCAAAATGAGAAGAACCATTGTCTATAATCTTACCATGCAGAGTAAACCTCTGGTAATTTTGTCTTACATACTTCTAGATATGTTCCTTGTTTATGTAAAACACTTTCTCCATAATCTGTGATTTATTGTATGTATCTTCAGCATGTTGCGGTATCTGGTAGATAGACAGTACACACAGAATAAATCTTTACTGAACTGAATGGAAGTTTTCTGACTCATTTCTGTATGAAGTTTGGTTAAATATTTTGATTTTTCTCTTTAAAATTGAAGTTTGAAATGATTGTGTTTTTCTCTTAGGGTTTATTCTGCTAAGCTAAAATCATTGAAGTAACATCTACTTTGCATTTTATCAACTCTCCTTCTGATTATATTGATGCTGTGGTGGTTGAAATCCAGTCATTTGTATTGACTTTGAATAATTATATATTGTTCCATTCCAATTTCTTTAAAGTACAGGTTGCTTCATGATTGATCTGGGGAATTAGGCAGCTACATGTCAGTTCCTTATGTGGGTAAAAATCTAATGGGTATTTTCTTATTTTTTCTTACTTATTAAACAAACATGTAGTTAACATTTTTAGAAAATGTATAAAGTATAATAAAAATGTTTAAATATTTTATACTTACATAACCCAGAGGTAACCATATTAACAGACATAAGTGGAATAAAATGCATTTTAGACTTGAAAAAGTATAGATTGATAGACACTGTGAAATATGTTTTCCTCTCAAGGCAGTAGCAGTATAGTCAGTGGGTTCAGAATTAAAGCATTAGGTTTGGTGGCTGAAAGCGCGGAGCCCAGTGACGGGCGAGGGACGCTGGGGCTGCTGCTGCCGCCGCCAAGAAGCCTGTGTGCGAGCGCAGGTCACTGTCCACACCGCCCTTCCGGGAGCCTGTGCAGCCTGCCACTGCCGGGGTCCCGGGATCCAGGGGCGGCTTCCCTGGGAGAACGCACGGCGCGCCTCAGGCTGGTGCAACGTCACGCCGACCTCTGCCGCGGCAGGCTCCACCCGCACTCCGTGCCCCACCCTCCCGCCCGGCCTGAGTGAGCCAGAGTCCCTGAAGAGGCTGCTCCTTTAACCCTGTCCTGTCTGAGCGAAGAACAGACGCCCTCCGGTGACCTACACGCAGAGGCGGGGCCAAATCCAAAGGTGAGACCCAGGAGCTGTGAGAACAAAGAAGAGAAAGGGAAACCTCTCCCAGCAGCCTCAGACGCAGCGGATTAAAGCTCCACAATCAACTTGATGTACCCTGCATCTGTGGAATACATGAATAGACAACAAATCATCCCAAATTGAGGAGCCAGGAGTCAGTGCTGTGCCTCTGAGGTGGGAGAGCCAACTTCAGGACACTGGTCCACAATAGACCTCCCAGCTCCACATAATATCAAACGGCGAAAATCTTCCAGAGATCTCCATCTCAACACCAGCACCCAGCTTCACTCAACGACCAGCAAGTTACAGTTCTGGACACCCTATGCCAAACAACTAGCAAGACAGGAACACAATGCCACCCATTAGCAGAGAGGTGGCCTAAAATTATAAAAAGTCCGCAGACACCCCAAAACACACCACCAGACGTGGACCTGCCCACCAGAGAGACAAGATCCAGCCTCATCCACCAGAACACAGGCAGTAGTCCCCTCCACCAGGAAGCCTACACAACCCACTAAACCAACCTTAGCCACTGGGGACAGACACCAAAAACAACGGGAACTACGAACCTGCAGCCTGCAAAAAGGAGACCCCAAACACAGTAACATAAGCAAAATGAGAAGACAGAAAAACACACAGCAGGAGAAGGAGCAAGATAAAAACTCACCAGACCTAACAAATGAAGAGGTAATAGGCAGTCTACCTGAAAAAGAATTCAGAATAATGATGGTAAAGATGATCCAAGATTCTATTTCCAAGATCCAAAATCTTGGAAATAGAATAGACAAAATGCAAGAAACAGTTAAAAAGGACCTAGAAGAACTAAAGATGAATCAAGCATCGATTAAAAACACAATAAATGAAATAAAAAATACTCTAGATGGGATCAATAGCAGAATAACTGAGGCAGAAGAATGGATAAGTGAGGTGGAAGATAAAACAGTGGAAATAACTGCTGCAGAGCAAAATAAAGAAAAAAGAATGAAAAGAACAGAGGACAGTCTCAGAGACCTCTGGGACAACATTAAATGCACCAACATTCGAATTATAGGGGTTCCAGAAGAAGAAGAGAAAAAGAGAGGGACTGAGAAAATATTTGAAGAGATTATAGTTGAAAACTTCCCTAATATGGGAAAGGAAATAGTTAATCAAGTCCAGGAGGCACAGAGAGTCCCATACAGAATAAATCCAAGGAGAAATACGCCAAGACACATATTAATCAAACTGTCAAAAATTAAACACAAAGAAATCATATTAAAAGCAGCAAGGCAAAAACAACAAATAACACACAAGGGAATCCCCATCAGGATAACAGCTGATCTTTCAGCAGAAACTCTACAAGCCAGAAGGGAGTGGCAGTACATAATTAAAGTGATGAAGGAGAAAAACCTGCAACCAAGATTACTCTACCCAGCAAGGATCTCATTCAGATTTGATGGAGAAATTAAAAGCTTTACAGACAAGCAAAAGCTGAGAGAGTTCAGCACCACCAAACCAGCTTTACAACAAATACTAAAGGAACTTCTCTAGGCAAGAAACACAACAGAAGGAAAATACTTACAATAACGAACCCAAAACAATTAAGGAAATGGGAATAGGAACATACATATCGATAATTACCTTAAATGTAAATGGACTAAATGTGCCCACCAAAAGACACAGATTAGCTGAATAGATACAAAAACAAGACCCATATATACGCTGTCTACAAGAGACCCACTTCAGACCTAGAGACACATACAGACTGAAAGTAAGGGGATGGAAAAAGATATTCCATGCAAATGGAAACCAAAAGAAAGCTGGAGTAGCAATTCTCATATCAGACAAAATAGACTTTAAAATAAAGACTACTAGAAGAGACAAAGAAGGACACTACATAATGATCAAGGGATTGATCCAAGAAGAAGATATAACAATTGTAAATATTTATGCACCCAACATAGGAGCACGTCAATACATAAGGCAAATACTAACAGCCATAAAAGGGGAAATCGACAGTAACACAATCATAGTGGGGACTTTAACACCCCACTTTCACCAATGGACAGATCATCCAAAATGAAAATAAATAAGGAAACACAAGCTTTAAATGATACATTAAACAAGATGGACTTAATTGATATTTATAGGACATTCCATCCAAAAACAACAGAATACACATTTTTCTCAAGTGCTCATGGAACATTCTCCAGGATAGATCATATCTTGGGTCACAAATCAAGCCGTGGTAAATTTAAGAAAATTGAAATTGTATCAAGTATCTTTTCCAACCACAATGCTATGAAACTAGATATCAATTACAGGAAAATAGCGGTAAAAAATACAAGCACATGGACGCTAAATAATACACTACTTAATAACGAAGTGATCACTGAAGAAATCAAAGAGGAAATTTAAAAATACCTAGAAACAAATGACAATGGAGACACGACAACCCAAAACCTATGGGATGCAGCAAAAGCAGTTCTAAGAGGGAAGTTTATAGCAATACAATCCCACCTTAAGAAACAGGAAACATCTCGAATAAACAATCAAACCTTGCACCTAAAACAAATAGAAAAAGAAGAACAAAAACATCCCAAAGTTAGCAGAAGGAAAGAAATCATAAAAATCAGATCAGAAATAAATGAAAAAGAAATGAAGGAAACGATAGCAAAGATCAATAAAACTAAAAGCTGGTTCTTTGAGAAGATAAACAAAATTGATAAACCATTAGCCAGACTCATCAAGCAAAAAAGGGAGAAGACTCAAATCAATAGAATTAGAAATGAAAAAGGAGAAGTAACAACTGACACTGCAGAAATACAAAAGATCATGAGAGATTACTATAAGCAACTCTATGCCAATAAAATGGACAACCTGGAAGAAATGGACAAATTCTTAGAAATGCACAACCTGCCAAGACTGAATCAGGAAGAAATAGAAAATATGAACAGACCAATCACAAGCACTGAAATTGAAACTGTGATAAAAAATCTTCTAACAAACAAAAGCCCAGGACAAGATGGCTTCACAGGCGAATTCTATCAAGCATTTAGAGAAGAGCTAACACCTATCCTTCTCAAACTCTTCCAAAATATAGCAGAGGGAGGAACACTCCCAAACTCATTCTACGAGGCCACCATCACCGTGATACCAAAACCAGACAAGGATGTCACAAAGAAAGAAAACTACAGGCCAATATCACTGATGAACATAGATGCAAAAATCCTCAACAAAATACTAGCAAACAGAATCCAACAGCATATTAAAAGGATCATACACCATGATCAAGTGGGGTTTATTCCAGGAATGCAAGGATTCTTCAATATACGCAAATCAATCAACGTGATACACCATATTAACAAATTGAAGGAGAAAAAACATATGATCATCTCAATAGATGCAGAGAAAGCTTTCGACAAAATTCAACACCCATTTATGATAAAAACCCTGGAGAAAGTAGGCATAGAGGGAACTTTCTTCAACATAATAAAGGCCATATATGACAAACCCACAGCCAGCATCGTCCTCAATGGTGAAAAACTGAAACCATTTCCACTAAGATCAGGAACAAGACAAGGTTGCCCACTCTCACCACTCTTATTCAACATAGTTTTGGAAGTTTTAGCCACAGCAATCAGAGAAGAAAAGGAAATAAAAGGAATCCAAATCGGAAAAGAAGAAGTAAAGCTGTCCCTGTTTGCAGATGACATGATACTATACATAGAGAATCCTAAAGATGCTACCAGAAAACTACTAGAGCTAATCAATGAATTTGGTAAAGTTGCAGGATACAAAATTAATGCACAGAAATCTCTGGCATTCCTATATACTAATGATGAAAAATCTGAAAGTGAAATCAAGAAAACACTCCCATTTACCATTGCAACAAAAAGAATAAAATATCTAGGAATAAACCTACCTAAGCAGACAAAAGACCTGTATGCAGAAAATTATAAGACACTGATGAAAGCAATTAAAGATGATACAAATAGATGGAGAGATGTACCATGTTCTTGGATTGGAAGAATCAACATTGTGAAAATGACTCTACTACCCAAAGCAATCTACAGATTCAATGCAATCCCTATCAAACTACCACTGGCAATTTTCACAGAACTACAACAAAAAATTTCACAATTTGTATGGAAACACAAAAGACCCCGAATAGCCAAAGCAATCTTGAGAACGAAAAATGGAGCTGGAGGAATCAGGCTCCCTGACTTCAGACTATACTACAAAGCTACAGTAATCAAGACAGTATGGTACTGGCACAAAAACAGAAAGATAGATCAATGGAACAGGATAGAAAGCCCAGAGATAAACCCACGGACATATGGTCACCTTATCTTTGATAAAGGAGGCAGGAATGTACAGTGGAGAAAGGACAGTCTCTTCAATAAGTGGTGCTGGGAAAACTGGATAGTGACATGTTAAAGTATGAGATTAGATCACTCCCTAACACCATACACAAAAATAAGCTCAAAATGGATTAAACACCTAAATGTAAGGCCAGAAACTATCAAACTCTTAGAGGAAAATATAGGCAGAACACTCTATGACATAAATCACAGCAAGATCCTTTTTGACCCACCTCCTAGAGAAATGGAAATAAAGACAAAAATAAACACATGGGACCTAATGAAACTTCAAAGCTTTTGCACAGCAAAGGAAACCATAAACAAGACCAAAAGACAACCCTCAGAATGGGAGAAAATATTTGCCAATGAAGCAACTGACAAAGGATTAATCTCCAAAATTTATAAGCAGCTCATGCAGCTCAATAACAAAAAAACAAACAACCCAATCCAAAAATGGGCAGAAGACCTAAATAGACATTTCTCCACAGAAGATATACAGACTGCCAACAAACACATGAAAGGATGCTCAACATCTTTACTCATTAGAGAAATGCAAATCAAAACTACAATGAGATATCATCTCACACCAGTCAGAATGGTCATCATCAAAAAATCTAGAAACAATAAATGCTGGAGAGGGTGTGGAAAAAAGGGAACACTCTTGCACTGCTGGTGGGAATGTGAATTGGTACAGCCACTATGGAGAACAGTATGGAGGTTCCTTAAAAAACTAAAAATAGAACTACCATATGACCCAGCAATCCCACTACTGGGCATATACCCTGAGAAAACCATAATTCAAAAAGAGACATGTACCAAAATGTTCATAGCAGCCCTATTTACAATAGCCCGGAGATGGAAACAACCTAAGTGTCCATCATCGGATGAATGGGTAAAGAAGATGTGGCACATATATACAATGGAATATTACTCAACCATAAAAAGAAATGAAAATTGAGCTATTTGTAATGAGGTGGATGGACCTAGAGTCTGTCATACAGAGTGAAGTAAGTCAGAAAGAGAAAGACAAATACTGTATGCTGACACATATATATGGAATTTAAGAAAAAAAAATGTCATGAAGAACATAGGGGTAAGACAGGAATAAAGACACAGACCTACTAGAGAATGGACTTGAGGATATGGGGAGGGAGAAGGGTAAGCTGTGACAAAGTGAAAGAGCGGCATGGACATATATACACTACCAAATGTAAGGCAGATAGCTAGTGGGAAGCAGCCGCATAGCACAGGGAGATCAGCTCGGTGCTTTGTGACCGCCTGGAGGGGTGGGATAGGGAGGGTGGGAGGGAGACGCAAAAGGGAGGGGATATGGGAACATATGTATATGTATAACTGATTAAATTTGTTATAAAGCAAAAAATTAAAAAAAAGCATTAGGTTTAATTAATATTTTTTTCTTTTTTTTTTCTTTTTGCGGTATGCGGGCCTCTCACTGTTGTGGCCTCTCCCACTGAGGAGCACAGGCTCTGGACACGCAGGCTCACGGGCCCAGCCACTCCACGGCATGTGGGATCTTCCCGGACCGGGGCACGAATCCACGTCCCCTGCATTGGCAGGCGGACTCTCGACCACTGCGCCACCAGGGAAGCCAAGGTTTAATTAATTTATTCTCATATCTGGCATTCAGATATATATATAGTTGGTATCCCCATGTATCATAGATAGATAGATATAGATATAGATATATAGATACAGATATGGATATAGATATCTATCTGTTTAACAAATTTAACAAATTCACTTCCTTTAGTTCCTCTGCAAGAGTACCAAACGTGGGCTTCTGAAAGTCCCAGGTCTTTACCTATTTGTTTGACAGGTGCATCCATTAGCCATTATAGTAGAAAATAATCAAATACCTCAAATAATCAAGTACCTCAAAAATAATAAATAAGAATGGTTTATTATTTTCACACTGTTTGAATTTCTTGAAGGCACCTGTGGATAATGCAAAGATTTACCCACCCAAAATCTCCTTCTAATTTCAGATTATGAAGAGATCTGAGAAACGGTACTTCTGGGACCTTTTGAAATCTCACCATTCAGGCAGCTGCCTCTTCTTTCAACCACAAAACTGACCACAACAAATGCATTCCATTTCAGACAGACTCCAAAATAATCAGGCATTCCTAGAACCAATTAAGAATCCTGCTTTCATTTTTACACTTTGCCAGAAACAATCCTATGGTGGCTCAAGGCACAGATCCATGTGTACCACATTTCATAAATCTTTGGTTTTTTGTTTTTTCCAGAAATCTTTTTATATAGCTTAAATAAAATTTAAATGAATATGAGAGGCATTCTAGAAGGGGAAAGAAATAACAAAATATAAAAACAAAATTTTAGGAATATTTAGAGGGGGAAACAACTGTCCCAACTACCACAATTCCCTAGTGAGATTAATAGGCCAATTGTGCACATATGTATGCAAGAGTACATGTAGATACGTAAGGGAAGGTATCATATACATACACATAACAGCTTAAACTCTGTCCCATCACTAACTGATAGATTGGTCTCTTTTTCACACTGTGACTATCTATTGTAGTCATTACTATTTACTTTCCATGGCAATCAAAGTATGTATTACCTTGCCATCCTTGAAAAATGATAGGTCAGTGAAAATATTCCGAATTCACCACACTCTAAGGAAGCTCCAAATCCCTAAGAAAGGAAGACAGTATTAATAATAGTGATAACTAGTGTCTTAATTGCATTGTGCTAAGTGTTTAATAGATGTTATCTCTTTTAATTCTCCCAGAAACACTATGCAGCAGATGATAATATCATCCTAACTTTACAGATGGCAAGACTAGGGACCAGACCTTTTAAGTAACATGGACAGGGTCACAAAGCTAGAAGTGGTGGAAATAAGACTGAAACCAAGCTTTTAATTGCTATGGAGGGTTGTCTCTGTTGAGAAGAGAAGGCAAACAAATATCTATTATGGACTATCCCAGAGCAACATAGATGGCCTCCATCTAAAAATAATCAAAATACTTTTAAAAATTCTTACCAAAAAAAAAAAAAAAAACTACCTGTGTTATGATGAAAGTACTACATTTTGCTTACAGCCAGTGTATTAACTTTGCTAGTTAACTTAAAAAACTGGAGTATACATGAGATATATGCTGACTGACTAGATCTCCAAATACTTTTTTTTTTTTTTGCGGTACACGGGCCTCTCACTGTTGTGGCCTCTCCCGTTGCGGAGCACAGGCTCTGGACGTGCAGGCTCAGCGGCCATGACTCACAGGCCCAGCCGCTCCACGGCATGTGGGATCCTCACAGACTGGGACACGAACCCATGTCCCCTGCATCGGCAGGCGGACTCTCAACCACTGTGCCACCAGGGAAGCCCTTGAAATACTTCTGAATCAATGGTTTTCAAACTCAAAACCTTAAGGATTATGGCTCAGTAAGAACTTTCACTGTTTCCCCTTCTTTCTTTCCTTCAGCCAGCCAAAAAAAAATTTTTTTATAATTTTTCTTCTGTTTCTCTCCTTTATTGGAAGCACAGATTCTTAACCACTGGACACCAGGGAAGTCCCAAAATTGTATTAAATGCACTTTAAAGTCAGACACTGTTAATTATGTATTAAATGCCCTTTAAAGTCAGACACTGTTAATTACCTGGGCTGCTTCAATAAACAAATCAAGATCTCTGCTCTTAAGATTATAATCTAGTGGGAAAGACAAGAGAATAAAAAGCAATTTCAATTCTGTGTAAAAAGATATGATACGCTCTAAGTATGGATAAATCAGCGTAATATTTAGGGGGGTGTCCCTGATCCAAGCTTTTTGTAGGGACCATAGAAGTATTTATGTTGAAGGTCATTTCTAACCTAAGAACCAAAGATAATGACAAGTTAACTCGTTGATGTGAAAATATAAGGAAAGCTAAAGAAATCAGAGATGATATCTGTGACATAAAAATCAATTAGAAAAACCAAACTCTCAACGGAAAACCACCTAAACACAAACAGGCAGTCTTCAGAAAAAGAAATCGAAATAGACAATAAACATATAACAGAAATGCATACCCTGACTCATAATGAAAGAATGCAAATCAAAACAAATATACAACCGTATTTCATACATCAGATCAGCAAAATGTAGAGTGCAATGATAATGCTAGCAAGCCCATATATATATATATGTGTGTATATATATATATATATATATATATATATATATATATATATATATTTTTTTTTTTTTTTTTTTTTTTTTTTTGTGGTACACGGGCCTCTCACTGTTGTGGCCTCTCCCGCTGCGGAGCACAGCCTCTGGACACGCAGGCTCAGCGGCCATGGCTCACAGGCCCAGCCGCTCTGTGGCATGTGGGATCTTCCCGGACCGGGGCACAAACCCGTGTCCCCTGCATCGGCAGGCAGACTCCCAACCACTGTGCCACTAGGGAAGCAGGGAAGCCCCCAAGCTCATATATTTTGAGCAAGAATATGAAACTGTAAGGAGTGCAACAAGGCAATAGTTATGAAACCTGTAAATTAAAAATGAAGGTACCCTACCATCTCAGTCCTTAGAAATTAATGCCACTGCTACACTTACAAGAATTTGTTCAAATGTGTATTTTTAAATGTTCATTAAAACATGTTTGTAATGGCTAAAGCTGAAAATAACAAAAGCAACTATCAATATAATTCTTGTTAAATAAGTGTTGGCAAGTCCACTTGTTATGCGCTGAGTTGTCCTCCTCTAAAATTCACATATTGAAGCCGTGACACCCAGTACCTCAGAATATGACTGTAGGACCTTTTAAGAGGTAATTAAGTTAAAATGGGGTCATTAGGGTGGGCCCTAATCCAATACAACTGGTGTCCTTATAAAGAGGAAGTAGGACACAGACAACACAGACAGAGAAACCACATGTGAAGACATAGCAAGAAGGTGGTTATCTGCAAGCCAAGGAAAGAGACCTCTGCCAACAGAGGTCAGAATTACCAAAACACATTGAAGGAAGGGCATCCATGGAGCTGGGGCTTAGAGCTATGAGGAGGAAGCACATCTGGGTTGATACTGGTGCTTCTAAGTTAGGAGGAAGAACCCTGTGGATCTGAGTCACAGAATGAGGGCCAAAATCACCCCTTAGGCAATGTGGGCACAGTGCCTAGGCCCAAAGTACTTTTAGGGGACCATGAGACTGTTTTGATTTGTTTTAAAATCAGAAGAATGAACTTTTAGGTCAATGAAAATGTTTTTATAAATAACATTAATGTATTTGCCTTTATACTAACACCATCAGAAAATATAGTTTTAAATTTTTCTTACAGTAGAAGGAACCCACAAAGGCATAATGGTCCAGGACCCACAAAAATTATAATGTGGTCCCTCCCAGATTTCTAAGAAGTGGCTGCCTGAGGTGGTACTTGTGTCTCTGAGGGGGTAGAAGGGAGTGAGTTGTGGGTGTGTTGGAAAACTGAAAATTGGAATCAACTGCGCTACTGAAATTAACTGCTACTATCAAAAGAAAGAAGTGATGCTGGAGAGAGAGACGGAACAGAAAGAAAATAGGAAAATAGATTAGAGACCTAAATGTAAGGCCAGACACTATTAAACTCTTAGAGGAAAACATAGGCAGAACACTCTATGACCTAAATCACAGCAAGATCCTTTTTGACCCACCTCCTAGAGAAATGGAAATAAAAACAAAAATAAACACATGGGACCTAATGAAACTTAAAAGCTTTTGCACAGCAAAGGAAACCATAAACAAAACCAAAAGACAACTCTCAGAATGGGAGAAAATATTTGCAAATGAAGCAACTAACAATGGCTTAATCTCCAAGCTTTACAAGCAGCTCATGCAGCTCAATAACAAAAAAACAAACAATCCAATCCAAAAATAGGCAGAAGACCTAAATAGACATTTCTCCAAAGAAGATATACAGATTGCCAACAAACACATGAAAGAATGCTCAACATCATTAATCATTAGAGAAATGCAAATCAAAACTACAATGAAGGGCTTCCCTGGTGGCGCAGTGGTTGAGAGTCTGCCTGCCGATGCAGGGGACATGGGTTCATGCCCCGGTCCGGGAAGATCCCACATGCCGCGGAGCGGCATGGGCCTATGGCCACTGGGCCTGTGTGTCGGGAGCTTGTGCTCCTCAATGGGAGAGGCCACAACGGTGAGAGGCCCGCGTACCGAAAAAAAAAAAAAAAAAAAAAAAAAAAACTACAATGAGATATCATCTCACACCGGTCAGAATGGCCATCATCAAAAAATCTAGAAACAGGGCTTCCCTGGTGGCGCAGTGGTTGAGAGTCCGCCTGCCGATGCAGGGGACACGGGTTCGTGCCCTGGTCCGGGAAGATCCCACATGCCATGGAGCGGCTGGGCCCGTGAGCCATGGCCACTGAGCCTGTGCTTCTGGAGCCTGTGCTCCGCAACGGGAGAGGCCACAACAGTGAGAGGCCTGCATACAGCAAAAAAAAAAAAAAAAAAAAAAAAAAAAATCTAGAAACAATAAATGCTGGAGAGGGTGTGGAGAAAAGGGAACACTCTTGCACTGTTGGTGGGAATGTAAATTGATACAGCCACTATGGAGAACAGTATGGAGGTTCCTTAAAAAACTAAAAATAGAACTACCATATGACCCAGCAATCCCACTACTGGGCATATACCCTGAGAAAACCATAATTCAAAAAGAGTCATGTACCAAAATGTTCATTGCAGCTCTATTTACAATAGCCAGCACATGAAAGCAACCTAAGTGTCCATCATCGGATGAATGGATAAAGAAGATATGGCACATATATACAATGGAATAATACTCAGCCATAAAAAGAAATGAAATTGAGATATTTGTAGTGAGGTGGATGGACCTAGAGCCTGTCATACAGAGTGAAGTAAGTCAGAAAGAGAAAAACAAATACCATATGCTAACACATATATGGAATCTATGAAAAAAGAAAAAAAGGTCATGAAGAACCTAGGGGTAAGACGGGAATAAAGACACAGACCTACTAGAGAATGGACTTGAGGATATGGGGAGGGGGAAGGGTAAGCTGTGACAAAGTGAGAGAGTGGCATGGACATATATACACTACCCAACATAAAATAGATAGCTAGTGGGAAGCAGCCGCATAGCACAGGGAGATCAGCTCGGTGCTTTGTGACCACCTAGAGGGGTGGGATAGGGAGGGTGGGAGGGAGACACAAGAGGGAGGGGATATGGGGATACATGTATATGTATGGCTGATTCACTTTGTTATAAAGCAGAAACTAACACACCATTGTAGAGCAATTATACTCCAATAAAGATGTTTAAAAAAAAGAAAGAAAATAGGAATAGGAATAGAAGGAAACAGGAATAGAAAGAAAATAAGGAGGACACTCTTTGTCCTCCAGCCTTTCATTCTCTTTCTACTACCCCTATTGGCAGAGATAAATGGAGAATCAGGGAAAGAGGTGGACAGCACATGGAAATGAAAAACATGGTCTACAGAGTTCCAGTCCCAGCATCATAAAGGAGTATAGAAGGGTAGCTCTGAAACTGAGAAACAATAAATTACTGGCACATCCACATAATAGAGTAATATACAACTATTAACGAGAATTAGATGATTCTGTGTGTGTTAATACAAACAATATCCAAAATATACTATGACATATTAAATCTAAATGCACACTGGCAGTGAGTAAAATAGAATAATATATAAAAATAAATATAGATATATAGATAGATAGTTAGATAGATAAATATTTCAATTGCTCACCCTGCAAGAAACTCAACAAAACTTTCAGTGGTGGTTAAATTCAGGGAGTTTGACTAGACTGAGGATGGTGGCTTTCATTTTTATTTGATTTTTTTGTATCATGTGAAATTTTCTTAATTTGCATTTGTAGCTTTGTTAGTTTGCTTTAATATCAAAAGATGTTATTTGGATAGTTGGGTTATACCCCTTTCTATTTCCTTTTTAAATCATGTGCATTAAAAATTAATAACTACTATTTAATGACGATAAAGTTCTAAAAAACATTTTTCAGGAATCTTTCAAAGAAGTACCTCTATTTGGTCTTCTCTTTGATTTCATCTCCCATCTGTCTCCTCATATTCCCCTCCAAAGAAATTGAACTCCTTTCAGTTTTTAAAACATGTCTCTATCTCCTCTTATCAGTCCCTTCTTTAGCTGACTCCAGCTATTCAAGCTATTCAAGTTAATACCACTTTCTCAGGAAACCTTCCATGATTTCTTGTTTAGTTTATTTGACCAATATGTGTTTTCAAAGTCCCTGAACTTTTCTCTTGTAACATTTACTACACTTCTGTTTTGCTATTTAATAACAGTTTTCTTTATTAGACTATAAGAAGCACTGTGACAGCAGGGGCTGTACCTTCCTCGTTCACCTAGAAAATTGACTCGTTCTCAATAAATAATGGGGTGGGTTATGGACAGAAGAATGTGGCCACCATATTATAGAACTACATACTGATAAACTAAAATTACTTTATTAAAAGCATGAACTGAGCATGGATTAGTTTCTTTTTTGTTTTGTTTTGTTTTAGAAAATTAAGATGGGGAATAGTATTTCATATTTTTAATCAGAGGTTTTTTATGACATTTTATTTACAATACAACTCATACTTTGGGGCTCAGATAAAACAAAACATAAATTTTTTAATCCACGTAACTATTTCTAAATTTTAATGGGTATTTATGCTTGTGGGTTAACCTCAATGCATAAAACTACAACAATTTATTCATTGATTGGCCCTAATACATTCAGTTTAGCAATATTCTTTACCACTGGACCACCAGGGAAGTCCCTGTCCATTTCTTCTAGGTTTTCCATTTTATTGGCATACAGGTGCTTGTGGTAGTCTCTTACGATCCTTTGTATTTCTGTGGTGTCCATTGTTACTTCCCCTTTTTCATTTCTAATATTATTGATTTGAGCCCTTTCCTTTTTTCCTTGATGAGTCTAGCTAAAGGTTTATAAATTTTGTTTATCTTTTCAAAGAATCAGCTTTTAGTTTCATTGATCTTTTCTTTTGTTTTCTTTGTCTCTAGTTCATTTATTTCTGCTCTGATCTTTATGATTTCTTTCCTTCTACTAACTTTGCATTTTGTTTCTTTTTTTTCTCTAGTTGCTTTAGGTGTAAGGTTAGGTGGTTTGAGATTTTTGTGTTTGTTTCCTGAGGTAAGACTGCACTGCTATAAATTTCCCTCTTTAGAACTGATTTTGCTGTGTCCCAAAGGTTTTGCATTGTTGTGTTTTTGTTTTCATTTGACTCTATGTATTTTTTATTTCCTCTCTGATTTCTTCTGTGATCCACTGGTTGTTTAGTAACATGTTGTTTAGCTTCCATGTGTTTGTGTTTCTTACAGTTTTTTTTTTCTTGTAGTTGATATCTAACCTCATAGCATTGTAGTAAAAAAAAAGAGGCTTAATATGATTTCAGTTTTCTTAAATTTACTGAGGTTTGCTTTGTGGCCCAGCATGTGACCTATCCTGGAGAATGTTCCACTTGCACTTGAGAAGAATGTGTATTCTGCTGCTTTTGGATGGAACGTTCTATAAATATCAGTGAAGTTCATCTGGTCTAATGTGTCATTTAAAGCCTGTGTTTCCTTATTGATTTTCATTTTGGATGATCTGTCCATTGATGTAAGTGGGTGTAAAAGTCCCCCACTATTATTGTGTTACTATCAATTTCTCCATTTATAGCTGTTAGCATTTGCCTCATGTATTGATGTGCTCCTGTGTTGGGTGCATATATATTTACGATTGTTATATCTTCTTGGATTGATCCCTTGATCATTATGTAGTGTCCTTCTTTGTCTCTTGCAACAGTCTTTATTTTGAAGTCAATTTTGTCTGATATGAGTATTGCTGTTCCAGCTTTCTTTTGATTTCCATTTGCATGCAATACCTCTTTCTAACCCCTCACTTTCAATCTGTATGTGTCCCCAGATCTGAAGTGGGTCTCTTCTAGACAGCATACATATGGGCCTTTTTCTTGTATCCATTCAGCCAGTCTATGTCTTTTGGTTGGAGCATTTAATCCATTTACATTTAAGGAAATTATCAATATGTATGTTCTTATTGCCATTTTGTTAATTGTTTAGGATTTGTGTTGGTTGGTCTTTTTCCTTCTCTTCTTCTTTTGTTCTCTTCTCTTGTGATTTGATGACTATCTTTAGAGTTTGTTTGAATTGTTTTTTCTTTTGTGTGGGTGTATCTATTGTAGATTTTTGGTTTGTGGTTCCCATGAGGTTTCAATATAGCAGTCTATACACACACACACACACACACACACACACATATATCTACAAGATTGTTTTAAGTTGCTGGTCTCTTAATTTTAAATGTGTTTCCAATAACCTCCATTTGTACTCTCCTCTCCTCATGATTGCTAGTTTTGATATCATACTTGTGTGTGGATGGTTCTCTACCTTTACTCTATATTTGCCCTTATTGGTGAGCTTTCCTATCCATAATTTTCTTGTTTCTAGTTGTGGTCTTTTCTTTTCCACCTAGATAAGTTCCTTTAGCATATGTTGTAAAGCTGGTTTAGTGGTGCTGAATTCTCTTAGCCTTTGCTTGTGTCAAATTTTGATTTCTCCATCAAAGCTGAATGAGAGCCTTGTTGGGTAAAGTATTCTTGGTTGTAGAATTCTTGTTTCATCACTTTAAATATATCATTCCACTCCCTTCTGGCCTGCAAAGTTTCTGCTGAAAAATCAGCTGATAACTATATGGGGATTCCCTTGTATATTATTTGTTTCTTTTCCCTTGTTGCTTTAAATATTTTCTCTTTGTCTTTAGTTTTTGTCAATTTGATTAAATGTGTCTTGCTGTGTTCTTCCTTGGGTTTATCCTGTATGGGACTCTCTGTACTTCCTGGACTTGTGTGAATGCTTCCTTTCCCATGTTAGGGAAGTTTTCAGCTATTCTCTCTTCAAATATTTTCTCAGGCCCTTTCTCTCTCTCTTCTCCTTCTGGGACCCCTATAATTACAAATGTTGGTGAGTTTAATGTTGTCCCAGAGGTCTCTGAGTCTGTCCTCATTTCTTTTCACTCTTTTTTTCTTTATTCTGTTCCACAGCAGTGATTTCCACCAAGCTTTCTTCCAGCTCACTTATTCATTTTTCTGCCTTATTTATTCTGTTATTGATTCCCTCTAGTGTATTTTTCATCTCAATTATTGTACTGTTCATCTCTGTTTGTTTGTTCTTTAAATCTTCTAGCTCTTTGTTAAACATTTCTTGTGTCTTCTCAGTCTGTGCCTCCATTCTTTTTCTGAGATCTTGGATCATCTTTACTACCATTACTCTGTATTTTCTTTAGATTGCTTATCTCCACTTCACTTAGTTGTTCTTCTGGGATTTTATCTTTTTCCTTTGTCTGGAACATATTTCTCTGCTGTCTCATTTTGTCTAACTTTCTGTGTTTGTAGTCTTTGTTTCTCAGGCTGCAGGTTTGTAGTTCCTCTTGTTTCTTGTGTCTGCCCCCCAGTGGGTGAGCTCCAGGGGTTAGTGCAGGCTTCCTGGTGGGAGGGAATGGTGCCTGCCCACTGGTGGGTGGAGCTGGGTCTTGTCCCTCTGGTGGGTAAGGCCATGTCCAGGGGTGTGTTTAGAGGTGGCTGT
Source organism: Mesoplodon densirostris (assembly GCF_025265405.1). Taxonomy (NCBI): domain Eukaryota; kingdom Metazoa; phylum Chordata; class Mammalia; order Artiodactyla; family Ziphiidae; genus Mesoplodon; species Mesoplodon densirostris. The sequence continues at coordinate 67,788,310 of NC_082668.1, forward strand.
GCGCGCAGGATGACTTTAAGCAGCCTGTCTCCTGATGGGTCGGGCTGTGTTTCCACCCTGTTGATTGTTTGGCCTGAGGCATCCCAACACTGGAGCCCATAGGCTGCTGGGTGGAACCAGGTCTCTGTAACAAAATGGTGACCTGCAGGAGCACTCACGCTGATGAATATTCCCTGGAGCCTTTGCCACCAGTGTCCATGTGCCCACAGTGAGTCTTAGCCAACCCCCACCTCCTCAGGATACTCTGCAAGACAAGCAGGCAAGTCTGGCCCAGGATCCTATCAAGTCACTGCTTTGCCCTGGGTCCCAGTACATGTGAAACCTTGTGTGTGCCCTCCAAGAGTGGAGTCACTGTTTCCCCCAGTCCTGTGGAGCTCCTGCACTCAGGCCCTGCTGGCCTTCAAAGCCAAATACTCTGTGGTCTCCTCCTCCCAGTGCCAGACCCTCAGGGTGGGGAGCCTGACTTGGGGCTCAAAACTCTCACTCTTATGGGAGAATCTCTGCGATGTAATTACTTTCCAGTTTGTGGGTCATCCACCTAGTGGGTATGGGATCTGATTATATCATGAAAACACCCCTCCTACCATCTCGTTGTGACTTCTTTGTCTTTGGATGTGGAATATATTTTTTGGTAGGTTCTGGTCTTTTCTGTCGATGGTTGTTCAGCTGTTAGTTGTGATTTTGGTGTTTTTGTGTCAAGTCCTTCTATTTTGCCATCTTGTCTCTTCCCTTCCAAGAATATTATATTTTCAATTACCTTTTAGCAGAGATGTAACCGAACACAAGTTCACATGCCCAATGCACAGTGAGGCTAAACAATTCCGAAAAATTTGTGTTTGGAGCAAGAAAGCAATTATCAGTAAATTAAAAAATACTTACAATTTGTTGGGATTCTTATTCATATCTCTCTATCCTTCTAAGATTTCAGGAGGCCTATTGATGCCCAATAATGGTTTCAATCAGAGATAAGGCAAAGTAAGATGTTTATTATATCAGAGTCCAATCAGAAAATAGAAATCACACAGTAATTTGAACAGAGAAATTTAAAATAAAGAATTATTAACAGGAGATTAGAGTAAATAATTATCTAGGTAGAGTTAAAGAGAAATATAAAGAATAGAGGAATAACAGATATAGATAATAGCCACTACTCTTAGCCCTAGGGCTGAGATAGAATGACAAAGGGGTTCCTGCCTGAGTGATCCCATGCCTGCCTGACTAGAGGTGAGATCAAGACCTTTCTGGAATGGACACAGCCAGGGCTCTCTGGATGGTGGGAAACTTGATGGTGGACCTTCCTGGAAACCTGCCCTCTGAATGGTAGGGGAAGCCATCCTCAGGGAGGTGCTGCATTTTAGAACTTGACATGAAGTCACATAAGAGTTAATCAGTGAATGGATAACTTTATTAACAATCCTGTGATGATTTAAATGACAAAAGAAAATATATGTGAATGTCAGTAATCGCAATTAAAAGTGTGCTACATTTACTAAGCATTAGCATGACTTGCATGTCTACCATGTAGTAATTGACCTAATTCATCATCTCATTTTGACTTGACACTCAGGTTCTAACCTCTGCAAATCCTCACTCTAAGCAGAAGATGCAGAGCCAGATTGGCAAAGAGTGATGTCAGAGTTCACTATCTAGGGCCTCTTAGCCTTGTTCAATCAGCATTTACCCCTGGACCCAGCCTGACACCCCTAAAATCATTATATAAGGTTATATTCCATCAGTGCTCCCATAATACCAGGGCAAGAGAGGTCCCTATTAAAACTGGGGACAAATGCTTGGTGTGTTTGAGCTAATTAGGTACTGACTTTTAGCCTATGACAATTGACCATTATAATGTACCTATTGGAATGCCCTGAGCACAATATTTTAGAGGAAGCCAGAGTAAATTGGATTCTTAATGGTGCATTTAACAGAAGTCAGTCAATAAAGGTTAACATAATCTCAGTATGCACTTTTAAATTGCAAACAGTTTTAGAGTGACCATTTCTATAACAGACTGGACTGACATGCCACACAATGGGCTTTTGGCCTTCCTAGCAGATGGGCCTGCTTTGGTTTTGGTCCTGAATACAGCATTAGTTGAAAATGCATTCAGTTCAGAATAGAATAGCATTTTTTTGTAGACAGCTGCCTTATTGTTTGATTCAAACAAAGAACCTTTTATCTGGTGAGTGACTTGTCATCTTATGTCGATGTAAGCTATGTAAAGAATGACTTTTCATTAAAGCAAGTCTAGTGTATTTGCAATTGTCTTGGTCAGATGGGAAAGTTTCTGGCTGAAATAGTGAATTATATCCTGCGGTTTATGCAATCCACAAATTGATTCTATGTGGTAACGCAAAAATAATAATAATAATGAAGTTTTTTTCTTTTGGCTCCGCAGAATAACTCTGTCAAGCAGCAATTTTTGGACACACCAAAGAAAATCCATTAATTGTACAAGTGGCAGAATTTACCAAGTTATATGGAGACTGTATACATGTACAGTCTCAAATTCCTGAATTTGGCTCACTCTGGATTAAAAATAGCATTGTTACTTCATCCAGCTTTTAGCACTTGACTATAAACTATTATAATCCTCATTAAACCTTCCAGTGCTGCTTCCATCACCCCACTTTGAACATCCTCCTTGCAAATAAACTGTATACCATTTCCCCATGCTCCAAGCTATCTTGTATGCACAGTTCTTATGTTGCCTAAGTCTCTCCTGTCTACTAATAACAATATATTATTCTTTTGGCCAAGAACTTCTAAGCTGAACAAATAAAATGGAGAAGGTCTGGCATATTGTAGTACAGCCCTGTGGACAAAAGCTATAACTTTCCCAAGTACAGTAATAATATCCTTCCTTGACCATTTGAGAATCCTACAAAATTCTCAGTATTTCTTGTCCTATATGTGCTCCTTCATCATTGATGATATTGAGGAACGAGGGAAGCTGTTACAAAGATCACTCCAACTTGACCAGTGTTACCATTTTGTATCATTCTAACTTGCCAAGCAGTCCCCCTAAGGGCCATGCGGATATGGAGGGGACCCACCAGAACCATCTCAAAAATGTGTATCTCCTTTATCATTAGCCTCTGGAGGCCAGGGGCCCAGAGATGACCTGATCATTTCCCGGGGCTTCAAGAACTTCTATCCTCTCAAGCAGCTCAATCAGCCACAGGTAATGTGCTATACATCTATCAGGTGCTACACATTTCACATAGACATGATTTTGAACATCAGAACACCAGAAGTCATGAGGTGGAACAAAGAAAGATGGTGGAGAAATATGGTCAGCCACGATGTGATTTCTCCATGAATTTATCTTCATGGTTTACCTTTGTTTTTTGAGCCTATTGTAACAAATTTGTAATTTTTACACTGTCATAGAACACCAGAATGTTGCACACATTACATAATTAACTTTTTCTTTTATATCATTTCAATTCCAATTTTTCCTCCCTCCTCTGATGTTTAATGTTATGTTTGGAATTTATGATGAGAGACAGATTATAACATAGGAATCATATTATAATATGAGATGATCACATTTTCCTTACATCTCTCTAGTCCTTGGGTTAAGCTACTAGCCTGAATAAATGCCCTGTCCCAGAAAGAGAAAGATTCCCTGAAGGAGACAAGTTCTAGACTTTTTCCTCTGCTCCTTTTAATATTTATCTGTAATTATGTCTCATTCTCACATTGTGATCATAAACTCAGTACAGCAGTTCATTCCCTCAAACATATTTTTCTCACCCGAAGTGACTTGATGTAGTTAAAACATACCTATCTCCATAAAAAATTCCTCAAAGAAGTAGATCTTTGATGTGAATATCAGCACCTGTTAACAACAATTGGATACTGGAGAAAGTTGAAGTTAAGGGAGTTTCTCAGAACACTGGATTATACAACATATGACAAATCTACTACCACTGGCTCTGATGCATAACTGATGAATATTTCTTTTTATCTTCCATAAATTGCTTCCATCTCAATGGTAAGAATATCTATTTCTTTGGTTGATCCACAAGAATATAATTAAACTGCAATTCACTCATCTTCAGATAAAGCCCTTTAACCAGGACAGACTGAATTACTCCAGGTATTTTAAATTCTGTTTCTTCTAGTTCAATGGTTCTCAAATTTAGGGTTCATCAGAATCACCTGGAGAGACTGTTAAAACACAGATTTCTGGGTTCTATTCCTAAAGTTTCTAATTAAGTAGGTCTGGGGTAGGACCCCAGAATATATAGTTCTAACTAGTTCCCAGGTGATGACAATGCTGGTTTAAGGTTCACAGTTTGAAAACCACTGGTCTAGTATGTAAGCCAAAAAAAGGGTTAAGAGCAAAAATTTTAGTGATATATTTGGTATGTGCAAATTCTAACAACCGTGATAAATTTTGCATGGCTTAGTGATTTATGTACTTGACTGACAAACATAAACCATGTAGAAGATTTAAATTTCATTGTTAACTAAAATTATAAATTGTTCTGGGTAGTCTTAGATCTCTGCCTACACTTTCACAGGAAAATCATCAGAGATTTCTTCATATTCCCCTTTAGGGTACCCTCTATAATGTGATTATTTTATTTTCTATTGTCTTGCATTCTGTTTGAATTTGCCAACATAAGCCTTTTTTGATTTTAAAGAATCCTGGTTACATGTGTGATTGTGAAATCATTTTGGAAATGATGACCTGTTTTTATCCTAGCTGTCAGCTATAATACTTTTAAGATAACACGGGCCCCTAACAGGGAAAGAGACTGAAGGCACCTGGGCAATCAGTTACTCATCCTTGCACACACCCCATCCCACTCTGAAATTGTACATCCCAGACAGTTTCCTATCATGCAACTCTCAAAAGGCAGTTCTCTTACTTATCAATTCAATGCCTTCTTGAGGTTTTGCAAAATTCTTATCCCAGTGTTCATAATATCATGCCTCCCAAATGTGATCCTCAGAACTCATAAGGTACTGCTAGAGAGTTTCCCGTCCCTTGATCAAAGGAAAGTAGAATTAGAGGCCCCAAATACTTTACCCTTTGGTCAGAGCAGTCTCAAAGTTTGCGAAGGGAAATTTCAAGCAGAATGATTCTCATTCTGCTATAAAATGGATGAAGAGGAAATCTCATTCCATTTTCCAATTACTAATTGTAACACTTCTTTAAAATACTATTGATCAAATAACATGCCAAGTTAGGGTCATATTAAAACTTTTTTTTAAAAAGCACTACATAATTCATATAATTGTGTTGGATGGATAGGTAAAGTTATCACATATCTTGTAGTGAGGAGCTGCTATTATCTGTCTTTGTTCAGATGAATGTAAAATATGCAGCACCCATATTAATCAATCTTTATTTTGGGAATATTTAAAGATAGATATTTAATTGAAGAAAACTTGGAAAATATAGAAAAGCATAGGGATGAAAAACAAATTGTCCACCAGTTCCATTTAGAGATGAATATGCACTTTATACAAAGATATAAAAAGAACGAGGTTAAAGAGTCCAGAAGAGAATATTTTATTAGAGAAAGTTGCTGTGTTCTAGGTTATCTTCCTGCTAGGGGAAAGGAAAAGAGGTGCTTCTCTTCTATCACAAGAAGTGAGAGGACTTTGAAAGGACCTTGTAGCATTTGTTATGTATTTCCTGAAATGTGAATGAGCAGAGGTGACTGGTGTTTGAACCACCTAAGAAGAATAAATGCAGACGTTTGTGTCCAGAAGTAAAAAAGATAGCAGTAGGAGCAACTGCATTCTATTTAGTATGGCAAGGATGCGTGGGGTCCCTCATGGCCTAAGTGGATATTGCAGAAGGGAACTGGGCTGGAGATCTCTTGAAGGAATCTCCACAATAAGAGGCTGCAGGAGGTACCATAAGGGGCAGGAGTTGGGAGGATACTGTTGTGCCCATGTCAGAGAATTACACTGCCCAGAGATCCCCAGGGCTGGCCAACATCCAAAGAACACCAAACAAGTTCCAAAAAAGAGACTGCTTTGAATGTCCATTAATCTCAAAGTATGTCAATGCCAAGCCATAAAAATACCTGTAAAGTAACAACTTCCCTGTTCCTCACTATTCTCTTCCCCACTCTCCTGGAAGGATTTGAGAAACCTTGGTTAAGGAGATGTGAGGCGAAGAGAATGTTGAAGAAGGAGAGAGCGGACCACACCTATTTCCCACCAGAAGTCTCTAGACTCAGCATCTCAGAAGAGCAGCATCTTTAACTCTAAATGTAGTTCAGAGTTTCTACTGCGGAAATGGTTATTTCAATTATTAAAATTAGATTGCAACTAAAAGTGAGTAAAAGAATTTTTATTATAAAAGTGGGACCATAAAAATTATGAACCACTCCTGGCTTTCATCCAAGGGATGGGGGAAAACTAGCTTATACAGAGAAAAAGGAAAATGTTGCTTTCTCTTAATCCCATTGGAGTCTTGCTCTTTTAGTGTAATAACATATATATTTCGATATATGGTTGTGCCAAAATCTATTTAACTAACTTCCTAACTTGTTTCTAGTGTATTACCCTTTCTTGAAAATTACTATAACTTAGACACTATTTCCTTTCTCTTCTTAATTTTAATGTCTTATCACATTGATAGCCAAATTCTCCCTTATTTAAAAAAAGACTAAAATTCTTATTTAAATGTACTGCCCAAAATGTAAACATAATAGATGATCAATAAAGATATGTATGAGTAAATGAATGAACAAAAGCCCATTTCTTCATGCTTTCTTATCACAGGAAAAAAAATAACAAAAGGAAACATAATTCGAAAAGATACACGCACCCCCATGTTCACTGCCATACTATTTACAATAGCCAGGACATGGAAGCAACCTAAATGCCCATCAACAGATAAATGGATGAAGAAGCTGTGGTACATATATACAATGGAATATTACTCAGCCATAAAAAAGAACAAAATAATGTCATTTGCAGTGACATGGATGGACCTAGAGATTGTCCTACTGAGTGAAGTAAGTCAGACACAGAAAGACAAATACCATATGATATCACTTATATGTGGAATCCAAACAAAAAAAAAGAGATACAAAGGAACCTATTTACAAAACAGAGTCACTGATGTAGAAAACAAACTTATAGTTACCAAGGGGGAAAGGCAGGGGGAGGGATAAATTGGGAGATTGGGATTGACATATAGACACTACTATATATAAAATAGATAACTAATAAGAACCTGATGTATAGCACAGGGACCTCTACTCAATACTCTGTAATGGCCTATATGGGAAAATAATCAAAAAAAAAAGAGTGGATATATGTATATGTATAACTGATTCACTTTGCTGTACACCTGAAACTAACATAACACTGTAAATCAACTATACATCAATAAATTTTTTTAAAAAAGAAACAGAATATTCTCATTATTACCTAATTTTAAAATAAGCAATCAGTCTTCCTCATTTTAGAGCCCTTTCATTCAAATCTATCAAAAAATTAAGGTGTCAACTATTTTCTAGGGATTCTAGAAGTATAATCAGTGCTCTGTCATAGTCGTGTGATGAGATAGCATAGGAAGAAGCTTTCTTTACTAAAAGATAAGATTAAAAAAATCCAAAATAGGAGAAGAGTAGGGGGTCAAACAGTTAAAAAAGTAAGAACAGTTTAACTGTACTAGTTTTTAGACAAAAATAGATGAGGGGTCATGGCCAGAGTGAGACTCTTAAATAACTGCTGTGAGAAGGCACAACTGAGCAAAGCAAGTACTTAAGGTCTTAGGTTATTCCAGAGTCACAGAGCCAATAAGCACAAAGGAAGAGATGAGGCATGGGAACTAGAGTAAGTGCTAGTTACTGCTAGTAGTGTTATAAATCAATTCTCCTTGATGACCCAGGATTGTATTCCCATGACAGTGACTTTGTCAATCTCAAGTGTTACAAGAATGGTTGTCTGATACTCTAGCCTTTTCTGAGGATGCCAAGAAGTAATCACATAGGCAACGTGGGGATTCAGTCCTCCCTTCATCATTATGCATTTGTAAAATCTGTTTAAAAATAAGTTCAGGGGTTTCCCTGGTGACTCAGTGGTTGAGAGTCCACCTGCCGATGCAGGGGACATGGGTTCATGCCCCGGTCTGGGAAGATCCCACATGCCGCGGAGCAGCTGGGCCCGTGAGCCATGGCCGCTGAGCCTGCGTGTCCGGAGCCTGTGCTCCGCAACGGGAGAGGCCACAACAGTGAGAGGCCCACGTACCGCAAAAAAAAAAAAAAAAAAAAAAAAAAAAAAGTTCAGCAGTGGACAGCAAGGGAGGAATGAAGTAGAGGGAATGACAGTCCCAAGTGAAAGAAAGGGTAATGGCAGGAAGAGGAAGGGGATAAACAGTCACACGCCAAGGACAACTGCCTTGGTAACACCTTTTCCTCTTCCTTCCAGGCCAGAGCACCCTTAAGCTCTAGTCCCCCACCCCTACCCCCCCTCACCCGCCCAGAGAGCCAGATATTCCCAAACTGAAGAGTTTGGCTAATTGTCCAGTTCAGGTGATTAATTTACAATTCCTAAAGGAAAATTGTTGCTACAAAATCATGCAAATCCAGAAAGAACCACTGATAACCATTTAGGATGTATGAACAGAAAGTTATTCCAGGCAAAATTTGGATCATTTCCAACATTTTGACTTTGTTTCTTGAATTACAAAGAGAATTTTATGACACTGGCAGGCACAGAGCTTTCTCCAGCATTCTAAGCATCTTCCTATCTTTCTTGTTCCCACACGTTAAATCCGTAGTGCATGACTTACAATTTGACTTGCTTCCTTTTTTTGCAAAGTGGTCAGAACTTGACTCCATTCTTGAGTGACCTTTTTCCTCTCTCTCAGATGCTGATTTGGGCAACATTCAGATCACTTTTATTTCATCTTGAGAGATAAAAATTTGGTTGCCTCAGGAGTGGGAGAACTTAATGACTGTTTCAGTAAAGCATTTACCAAGTGAGTATTCAAAGCCATCTGAAATAGTTGGCACAGTTGAACAATAAATGGCATTACTTTAATAAATTGGGAGAGATTAAGACTGCCCCATTGTGCCTAGCAACTGTTAAACATTATGTTCTCTCTTAGAATCTAACAATGTAATGTCTGTTTTATTCAGCATTATGTATTGTTTCTTAAAAACAGATCTTGATATATGTATATGTATAACTGATTCACTTTGCTGTACACCTGAAACTAACACAACACTGTAAATCAACTATACTCAACCAAAAATTTTTTTAAAATAGCAACAGATCTTGAGATGAATTGTATGAGTAAATTGAGAACATTTATATGCATATATTTATACACACACATATGTACACATATATGAAAAATTATATTTAAAAAATGGATGCCACTTTTTAGATCTAATCAGCTGGCCAATCCACAAAAAGATAACCATGTCTCAGAATAACTAGGTTTCATATATCTGTGATGAATATACAAAACAAAAACAATATAAGAGAATAAAAAATGATTCAGGAAAAACAGAATAATAGATTGTTAAGAGCTTAGCTTTGGATTCAGAGGAAACGCTGCCTTGTGCAAATAAGTTTTTAACTTCTCTAGGCTTTAGAGGTAAAAATGTATCCTTTAGATGTAAAATCAAGAAGATAATAGCAGCTTCAACCTAGTGCTAGTGTGACAATTAAATGAAGGATTGCAAAATGTTTAGCAAGTAACTGCCAATTAGTGAATACTTAATAAATGTTAGTTTTCACAATGGCTGATCAAGGCAATAACTCTACTTAGCTTTAGACTTTGAACATACTAAATTAGGCCATATGTTAGAGTTTCAAACATAGGTTACTATGGGACTATTAATCCAATATCAACCTTTCTTTGGTCTATAGTTTCTAAGTTATTCACTTTTCTTCTTGGTTACATTTATTGGACATCAGAATTTCCATGAGATTGTACAATTCAGATAGGATGCTATCTCTGGCATACACAAATCACACTACATAAAAGAAAAACAGCATTATTCAGAAAGCATTTTCTTTGCTATGAGAGTATGTGTATGTGTGTGTATGTGTGCACATGCGTGCACACATGTAAGCATGTGATGAAGACGGGGGGGTGCATATAAGGATTCATACTCATTGTTAGAATTTGATGTGTCACTATAATCCTGTAACACATTTTACAATTACCAGTGGCTAAAATGACTAATATACTTGATGACACAACGTATATCATTTACTTGGCTCTTTGTACTAAAAGTTACAAAAAAGGTTAGGGGATAGTCATTAGCCAAGAGAAGTGAGAAAAGAGAACAAATGCTCTTCTCTGGACATCTCTCTTTTTTTGAGATGGTAAATGGTGGGGTGAGTTTTCTTGAATATTTTGCTTTTGGGATGCAGATTTTAAGTTCATCACACTCTCAAGAACCCACATCAATAGCATTGCTTATATGTTACATCAGAATTTTCAAAGACTCTTAGTTATCTTGAAGAACAAGTAACACAGACCACGATTATCCCCTAAACCTATTAGTATAAGACAAACAGTAGGTAAATCAGAGGGAACTACCACTTCCCTTTTTTCCATGGAGGTCTAAGCATCTCCTGCTCTTCTACTTGCATCTATCACTGGCTCCCCTCCAAAAAGAAAGATCTGATAATCTGATTGGTAGGCACCTGAGGCATTTGTTGGGCTACATTTTACTAATTTGTAAGATTACTGTGCCTTAGTGGCAAAAATCCATGGTACTCCTGCTGTCTTTTGATTCCTGTGTCTGGTACAGTAAACATTAACATTGGGGAACAGGATAGAAAGCCCAGAGATAAACCCAGGGACATATGGTCACCTTATCTTTGATAAAGGAGGCAGGAATGTACAGTGGAGAAAGGACAGTCTCTTCAATAAGTGGTGCTGGGAAAACTGGATAGGGACATGTAAAAGTATGAGATTAGATCACTCCCTAACACCATACACAAAAATAAGCTCAAAATGGATTAAAGACCTAAATGTAAGGCCAGAAACTATCAAACTCTTAGAGGAAAACATAGGCAGAACACTCTATGACATAAATCACAGCAAGATCCTTTTGGACCCACCTCCTAGAGAAATGGAAATAAAGACAAAAATAAACACATGGGACCTAATGAAACTTCAAAGCTTTTGCACAGCAAAGGAAACCATGAACAAGACCAAAAGACAACCCTCAGAATGGGAGAAAATATTTGCAAATGAAGCAACTGACAAAGGATTAATCTCCAAAATGTATAAGCAGCTCAGGCAGCTCAATAACAAAAAAACAAACAACCCAATCCAAAAATGGGCAGAAGACCTAAATAGACATTTCTCCACAGAAGATATACAGACTGCCAACAAACACATGAAAGGATGCTCAACATCTTTACTCATTAGAGAAATGCAAATCAAAACTACAATGAGATATCATCTCACACCAGTCAGAATGGCCATCATCAAAAAATCTAGAAACAATGAATGCTGGAGAGGGTGTGGAAAAAAGGGAACCCTCTTGCACTGCTGGTGGGAATGTGAATTGGTACAGCCACTATGGAGAACGGTATGGAGGTTCCTTAAAAAACTAAAAATAGAACTACCATATGACCCAGCAATCCCACTACTGGGCATATACCCTGAGAAAACCATAATTCAAAAAGAGACATGTACCAAAATGTTCATAGCAGCCCTATGTACAATAGCCCGGAGATGGAAACAACCTAAGTGTCCATCATCGGATGAATGGGTAAAGAAGATGTGGCACATATATACAATGGAATATTACTCAGCCATAAAAAGAAATGAAATTGAGCTATTTGTAATGAGGTGGATGGACCTAGAGTCTGTCATACAGAGTGAAGTAAGTCAGAAAGAGAAAGACAAATACTGTATGCTGACACATATATATGGAATTTAAGAAAAAAAAATGTCATGAAGAACATAGGGGTAAGACAGGAATAAAGACACAGACCTACTAGAGAATGAAGTTGAGGATATGGGGAGGGGGAAGGGTAAGCTGTGACAAAGCAAAAGAGAGACATGGACATATATACACTACCAAACGTAAGGTAGATAGCTAGTGGGAAGCAGCCGCATAGCACAGGGAGATCAGCTCGGTGCTTTGTGACCGCCTGGAGGGGTGGGATAGGGAGGGTGGGAGGGAGACGCAAAAGGGAGGGGATATGGGAACATATGTATATGTATAACTGATTTAATTTGTTATAAAGCAAAAATAAATAAATAAATAAAACATTAATATTGGGTGGTTGCAGGGGCAGGAAAACTGTTTTATCCCTTCTTGTCCATATTTAAGCTGGTGAGTAAATGGACTCAAGAGGGTCCAATCACAGGTCTCTCTCCCTCTACAGACATTCTTAAATATAAGAATCCCAAAACTGGGGACAAGAAAGAGTCTTTATTGAGGCTTTTGAACCCAGCCTACACTTTCTTAAAGTTAGCAGAAAGTCTTGCCTTGGACTAGATGAAGGGGGAGGTAGGGTTGGGATAAGGAGAGTGTGTAACGCACTTCCTTGGCCATTGCTGAAGCAGTAATTTGCTTTCCATGCAGCTACTGCCCTTTAATTATGCAGTTTCCTTTACAAAGAATTTAAAAGAGAGAAGTGATAAATAGTAGTGTTAGAATAAAGTTCACCTTAATCCTTTAACATGGGTGAAGATATCTAGAAAGTTCTCTAAAAATGTGATGATATGGACTGAAGCTGAACTTCACAATTAACAGAATGCAAGGGTTGCAGAAATATATATATATATGCATATACATATATAAAATAAGTTATGTAATATATACACACACATATATACATATATTTCTGTGTATATATACACATATATAATAAGTTAATGACAGTCAATCACTGAAATTAACTATAGATCAATTAAAGTAATATTACATATAAAAATTAAGGACAATCAAGCTAAAATCCCTGGATTATTAAGTGATGGCTATTTTGTAATCATCTACTAGATTTTAGGTATTTCATTTAACTTGTGGCCATCATAAACACTTCAGAAATTCTCAACAATACATTGCGAAAAATTTAAGCAATCTGGATGTTCCCAAATGTTTATTCAGTTCTCATCCATTGTTCTAGCTTCATGTGGATATACCATTGAATCAGGAGGTTTTCCTTCAAGAACCATGTTTTTTATATTTATTCATTTATTCATACTTTGCTTTATTGCAAAAAGGATATGAAGCAACAGAATACATGACTAATTACCTGAGAGGAAGTTGCTTGTACTGAGATTAATTTGCCTTTCTCTAAAAAAAATGGATTTTAGAAGATTAGGAATTTAAAAAAATGTCCATCTTATAAAATAAGGAGAAGAAAATAGAATTGTACACTGATACTTTCACTTGATAATTTAATAATCATTCAATTCACTTTTACTTAATTCCTACTCTGTAGATACATGGCATTATAATAGTATTATTTACATTGATGTGATGTCTAAAATATTTCAACATTAAACGTCTCATTTGTTCCTCCAAACTGAAGAAAATGATCACTCCCCCCATTTAATATCAGCAAAACCCCAAGCTTCAAAAATATTGAGTAAATTGTGAAATCACAGTCTCTTGTTCAGCAGTATAGCTTTTCTTGTATCTCCCTCTCACATGCTCTTAAAAGTGTAGGAACTGCCTCCCCTCTGCTCTCTCTCCTGTGTAAGATCTCTTTATAAAAAAAAAAATTTCCTATCATGCTTGATCAATGGTAGAAAATAATTTACTTTGTAGAAATTTGTTCAATTTTCTATCACTAAGCCCCTAGGTTGCTAGGGTGATGGTTCCTTCCAAGAAAGTTTTCACAAATTTCACAACTCTCTTCCTTTTTCAAGATGTCTCAGTTTAACTGCCATCAAACTTGGTAGAATGGAATCACCTCCAGCAAGTAAAATAGCTCGCTATTTAGTTATTACAACATTCAGTGCTTTTTTGCCTATCGCAGCCTTAAGTCTTTCCTGGAAGGTAAGATTTTTCTCAGTTTGGCAACGTGCAGACTCGTAAAAGAAAGCAACTGACAGAACTTGTGAAGAAAAGAAACAATGCCTGAGGTTCTTCAAGGATGGGAGCTCATGTCTCAATTACTCTTCTTCTATCTCTGAGAAACAAATATAAAACCCAATAAAATAAAATTTCCACCCTTAACCAAGCCAAACTGCAGTGCAAAAGTATTATGTGGGAAAAATTAAACTAATAGTTAAAATAGTTGATAGGTAAAGATAATATTCTTATCTGAGAATTCTAGAGAACATCTCATTGACAAAAATGTGAGGTTTGGAAGATCAAAAAATTAGTATTGACCATACAACACAGCAGTCAAATAAACTTGCTGAGAGAGGAAAAATACTTAGAATTAGCCACAATTAGGGTAATCACATGTCCCAGTTTTCCTGGAAAAATACTGGTTCAAACCTTAAAACTGGCTTAATTAATAAATTACATCCTGTTTACTCTCAAAGGTGGCCTTGTTCAGACAAAATATTATATATGTGGCCACCCTCATCAAAGAGGATGAAGCAACCTTATTCAGGTGCATTGTAAAAAAGAAAAAAAAAAAAAAAAAAAGAACAGAGGGAGTGTCTCCAAAGACTGGGGACACACCATTCTCTTTATGATAGTTCATTACAAAAAGGCACATGCAATGGCCTCAACCAATGTATGTTTATTTATAAAACTGAGCAACAACCCACAAAACCGTTTTGAATTACTTAGTGGAAATCAAAATCTTTCATCACAGAAATAAAGGAAAGCAGAGAAGGGGAGATAAAATTGGCAACATCCTCTGAAACTCAAGCTGAAAACCATGTTTCAGCAAAGGAAACACAGAATCCTTAACCAATGCCATGGCACATAAGAGCCTTTCCACATGCCAGACAAACCATTCTAGCAAGAATCCTAGTCCAAACTGGGATTGTGAGTATATTTGTATTTTCTCTACTTTAAGAGAAGACTAGCAGAATTTTTCTTGTAAATGTAGGGATGCATAATCACATGTTGTTTTACATAAACATGTATTCCAATTTACATAAATTTGCATCACATTTTCCCCCAAAACTAGCTCTGAATATGTAAGACAAATTAATCTGTGCTCTCTAATATAACTGTGCTCAAATATGAGATCCAGGGGCTACCACAAGATATAGGCTTACCAGAGATGGCAAATGGCATTTCTCCAAAGCTCTTTACTAAAAAGAGATGATAGTTATAGGTTAGATAAAACTTGGATATTTCCAGAAATTAATTAGAAACATTCAACAAACTGTTGATGAAATAATCCCAAGTTGGAAGAAGTAGATGGAATACTTGACATAATTTTTTAAGGATTAACATTAGTTTGCCTATTTGCCAACTCCTTTATAGCCCTGTTCAATTCCAGCTCTTCAAGTTTGTTGCTCAAGAATGAGAGGTTTTAAAATAAAGAGAAATAATTTTTTTCAATCTGTATTTTAACAAAAGGATACGGGAAATAATAATAATAAAATAGTAATTATTCTAATTAAAAAATTATTATTATTACTACTAAAAAGCAGTGGCATTGTTTAATTTCTGACTACCAATAAAATATTTCAGGACTGGTTCTTTCTCCTTACTATTAAATGTAAACAACAGAAGGGAAGAGAAGTAGTCTTTTCCCTCCTGTCTTTCATAAGCTAAACTGCTTCTTGGTAAATAATTATTTCTGTGTGTAAGATAGTCTAGTAGTGTGGCTTGTTTTCTAAGTGTGTTGTAAAAAATAGGATTTCCTTTCATGAATATGAGATGCACAGTGAAGTCTTCTGTAACCCTCAACTAAAAACCTTTCATGTACCACACAGGTGCAGGATTCCTAGTTCATTAGATTAGATCCATAGTTGGCAACTCTGGTATCTTAACATGCAAAAGAAACTTTCTGCAGGAAAAAGAAAAAGTGAGAAAATGATGAAGCCGAAGTTTGTGAACCAGTCAAAAGGGAGCAGAGATTAAAGTATCTCATTAACACATAAATCATAACAATTGCCCATTCAATAGCTTCTTATATCCCCCCATTATCCCAAAATAAAATCAAAATTTACTAGGACCCACAAGACCTCACACAATCTGGCATCTAGCTTCAACTCTGGTCTCATTGCAGTCTTCCCCTCACTTACTCCACTCCCTCAACACAAGCCTTCTTGCTATGCTTTAAACATGGCAAGCAGGGCTCTTTGTGCCTCAGGAACTTTGCTCTGGTTTTCAACGCTACCATGAATTTGGGGAGAGGAAGATTGGAATAGTTCAAGTTAAAACACTATCAAGCTCTCCATTCCTACCAAGGTTTAGCCATTTTTCTTGAATGAACCATTCTCAGACTGTCACATGCCTGGTTAATTTCTGAGAAAAAGAAAGTTTTCAAGTTCTGAGAAAGTTGATTTTGACAATTTGTGCCGGTGTTCTCATTGCTTTATGGAAGACTGGTTTGGGGAGGGAAGTCCTTACTTTGCTATTTTGGAAATGCTTTTCTGGATATTCTTCTTTAGAATTCACTAAAAATTAATAAGTGATAGGTTGTTAACAATTAGTTGCATGTGATTTCTGAAGCTATAGTAGTAGAATTTTTGTACTTTAAATTATTTAATATTAAACCATAAAATTTAAGTTTGTCTAGATAGATTAGGTTAAATGTATTTATTCTACAAATTTGTATTGGGTCACTGCCATGAATTAGTCACTATTCTAGGCACTGGAGACCTTGCAGGAATGAGGAAGTGACATTTGCCCAGAGGTCCTAATGAAATGATGGAATGGGCCATAGGTGTACCTGAGGAGAGATAATTCCAGACTATCTACACCAGATAAGTTTTACATTTGATAACACAAATAGGTTGAAAGTAGAAAGACAGAAAACTATATACTGTGTAAACAGTATCCAAAAGAGAGCTAGAGTGATTATACTAATATGAGATAAAGTAGACTTTAAGGCAAAAAACTACAAAGAAAGACTTTTTTTAACTGATAAGAGTGTCAATGTATCAGGAATACATAATGATTTAGAAGATATGTATCAATATATGCACCTAACAAGAGATCCAAAATACATGAAGCAAAACTGAAGAGAGAAATAGACCACTCAACAATGATAGTTGGAGGCTTCAATATCCTACTTTTAATAATGGATAGAAACACTAGGGAGAAAACCAACAAAGAAATAGAAATCTTGAACAACACTATAAACCAATTAGACCTAATAGACATTGATAGTATAGTATAGACATTCCACAAACAACAACAGAATGTGTATTCTTTTAAGTGCACATGGAATATTCCCCAAGATAGAACATATAATAGGCCACAAATTAAGCCTCACAAATTTAATAGTATTAGACCCATACAATTTATAACAACAGAAGGAAATCTGGAGAGTTACCATTTGAGAAAAATGGTAATTTTTTTTGTTTTAGAATATTTACTTGTCATAATATGTTATTTATGTTAACAGGTAATAGATTTATTACTGTTAGTTTTAAATGAGTTAATAAATACATATTTAAAATTATTCTCAGTTTTACTTTCTAATATAGTGAATATTGATAGATACAATCACTTAAATAAAAGTTCTTTGGGAATCCTTAATAATTTTAAAGAGGGTTCTGTTATCACAAAGTTTGAGAAGCCTTGATTTAGACTAGTAATTTGGAAGATATGTTCAGGATCCACCACAATAACCATTACACTACAATGTTCAAGCAACTGTTTGCAGGGGTTACCTTGTGGGAAAGAGAGCGGGTTCTGGGGGAAAGAACTTCATCATTCTCTATATTTCTAGTCCTCTGAAGTGGCAGAAGTGAGAGATAAAAACTTATATTTGTGGAGTTAAAAGGAGTACATTGAGACTGGAGTGTAGAGAAAGTGTGTGATAGTGGAGGAGGAAAATAAGAAAAAAGAAGTATGCTGGGGGCTTCCCTGGTGGCGCAGTGGTTGAGAATCTGCCTGCTAATGCAGGGGACATGGGTTCGAGCCCTGGTCTGGGAGGATCCCACATGCCGAGGAGCAACTAGGCCCGTGAGCCATAACTACTGAGCCTGCATGTCTGGAGCCTGTGCTCTGCAACAAGAGAGGCCGCAACAGTGAGAGGCCCACGCACCGTGATGAAGAGTGGCCCCTGCTTGCCACAACTAGAGAAAGCCCTCGCACAGAAACGAAGACCCAACACAGCAAAAATTAATTAATTAATTAATAAAAACTCCTACCCCCAACAAACAAAAAAAAAAAGAAGTATGCTGAAAGAATCTATCTTTCAAGAAAGATAGGACAGATTCAAAAATCTATAATAGGAGGGAATAATAAATGCATAAAAAAGTTATCAACTAAGTGCTATTCAGAGAGAGAGAGATCACTTTATTGTCATCTGGAAGTCAAACTCATTACAACATTCCCTCTTGAGATGCAGAACCAAACCCACCGAAATGTTATTAACAATCTCAGCAATTTCAAAATATGTACTCTTATGTAATCTATGGATATTATTCAGCTCCTTCAAAATGAAAATTCTAAGGCTGAAGGTATTTTTAGTCTAGGCAAGTGAACAGAATTTGTGAATGTGCAGTTCTACACCCAGAAAGCAATTCCCATGAGTTAGAAAAGGAAAAAAAAAAATTACTTCAAATAAAGCAATGCGTTCCCCCCACTCCCATCTCCAACTTAGTGGGTTTAGGAATACCTAACCCCTACTATTTTTTAATCTTCAACAGGGATCTCATACCTAACAGCTGCTATTTAGGTAGCCCCTTATGCTATGAAATTCAAACCCTCATTTTATCTCCTTTCCCTACAGCAAAAATTGCAATATCTCACACCCAAGCTCCAGCTGTCAGATTCACACACCATTTCTATTTCAATGGCTGGAATAATCCCTTGCTCCCTTGTTTTCATTGAACAAGAATGTGCCAGCTTAAAAAAAAAAAAAGGAACAGGGAAAAGGCATTTGTCTAAACTCAAATACTCCAAGGGACAAAACAGCTTGAAGAAATATGATGCTTTGTAACAGGCATTTTGCATTTGAAGCACAGTTTTTCTTTTCTTTCTTTTTTTAAGACATATATACACTCAGCAACGTATAAATATAAATAGAAGGACATGAGACTCTGTAGACTCTTCTTTTTCAGAAAGCACTATATAAGTCAGAGAAGATATACACACATACCAATGCCAAGAAACTAGACAATGTGAGCATATCCATGGCAACCATTCTTAAGTAAAATTTTCTTTTTAAATGAGAGAGGAAAAAAATGGTAGGTTCTCAGTCTTTCTTGTCTTTTATGATACTGGCAATCTATAGCATGGTAGTTATTGCTTAATATTTACAGAGTTAGAAACCCAAATTCCAAAGCAGCCTTGAAACCAAGGTGCCCCTAGTGTTAGTTAAAATAAGCAATCCCTGAAGGCATCATTTCAAAATGGACACACAGATGCAATCTCAGCTGTCCCTAGCCCGAATGAGCAAAGTCAAATGATCTCTGCTGGGAGAACAGAAGCTCTAAAAGAGTTTGATGTCTGACTGTGCATGAAGGAATACATGAAGAGAAGAGCTCAAAAAAATCTCTTACGTGCTTTCTAAGATCTGTGGTACTGGCATAACCATCTGAAATCAAGAATGACCTTCTAGTCGTGACAAAGCACAGAGAGATGAAGGAAAAAATTAAGAATTCTCAGTTAAAAAGAAACATAGAATTTTAAAATCAGCTATAAGCAAACAACATAAAAATCAGAGTTATCTAATAAATTCTTCTCTCAAGATGATTTTTACCAACATCATTTTTCAATTCCTACTGCCTTGGGCCTCGTCACCTCCTGCCCATGGAATCATTTCATTCTGGCTCTCTGGCTGGCCTGACTTAAATGTCCCAGCCCACAGAAGGACTCTTTATTTTCTCTTCCCATGACTCCTTTGTTCTAAAAGCTTCCATGGGCTCCCTACAACTTCAGTCCAATTATGAGTCTTTCATAACTGAGTTCTGTTTTAGCTAAACCAAACTCATGTCTTTAAGCTGTTGAACAGCTGAGGCTGTTTCCTCACCATTCCTCCCCAAGGCATCCTCTCCCTATGTTCTCAACACACCAAGCTCATCTTCAGCTGAGCATGTTAAGAAGCTAGTGTCATTTTCCCTTCACTAAATGTTGTTCCCCCTCCATCAAGCCAAATCACGCCCAGCTTCCGAGTTCTGCTCAGTGGCCATGAGGCACATCCTGACAGCATCAACCCTCATTAACTTGCCTGACATCTGGAGGGATATTTCATTATATTAGAGATGAGAACAAATGAGCTTCAGTATCAAATAATTAGATTAATAATAAGGGACTGTTTTCTAAATATAATATCTTAGATATTGAATTAAGACCTGAGGGAGTCTGAAATCATTCAAAAAGCAATTACCACAATTACTCTTAAAAACAAAGTGATGACAATCACAGGAACAAATGTATCTAAAAGATAATAATAATAATCTCTAGTTGCTGTTGCAAGTACCAAACACACATGAGATTATCTCTCCTTTCCCCCTTAAAAATTGTCTTCCTATAATAAATACTTACTAACTAGAAAAAATGTTTAAACAAATATTGAGGAAGGAACCATAATAGGCTCTGTAATTTTTTTCCCTTTACAATGGAAAACTTTACCTACGTTAGAACACAGAATGAGTCTTCTAAAACTTAAAACTTTAAGCTAAATGAAAAACAGCTCATGTTTTTGCTTAAGGTAGCTTGCCAACTTTAGAAAAATATCTTAAATTCTTCAAACAGATGGCAAAGCCACCTTTAAAATATATTAAGCGTGCTAAAATAGATACAAACTGATAGTTCTACTACTGATAAATGCTGCTGTGGACAACCAAATGCCTCCCATTCTGTTTCAGTAATAAATCACTTTCCTGACTTGAGTTAGTAATGAGATTTTTAATCATGTGGATTGAACATAGCCTCCAGTTAATAAAAAACGTATCACCTCCTTTTTATCTTTAATAAAAGATTTGTACACTGCTCAAATGATCGGCATTACATTTTTAAAGAACCTGAGATTGATGTTTTTCAATTCTGCTTTCCATTTTTCTGGGCTTTTATAATTCAAAGGTAATATGCCCTGTAATTAATAATTCATAAGGTCATTTTAAGGCTTTTATTCAGAAACCTCTTTCCTATTGACTTTAGAATGTGTCATAAAAACGCAGGTATTAATATCTTGGCAATTCTCAGCTCTATACAGATGAGGTCCTTGAATTTAAACAACTCAAGATTGGCGCTTCAAAAATCAGGACACATAATTTTGAACCTTAAGGTACAGAAAAGACAAATATCTTTTTAAAGTGCTATTTACACCATTATATTTCTCTCAACTGACAATTAACCATGACACATTTGTCTTGCTATTCAGATAATTGTCAGGATTAATTTTTTTCTTTAGCATGATAATTATTTTGAGGAATAAATCAAGGGCAAACAGTTCTGTTTGAAAATGATTTTTTCTAACTATAGCTCTAAATGTGCATTTAAGCATCTGGAATCTCTAAAAGATTCATTCAATGACACTTTTACATGAAGGTAAAGCTTTGCTTCTCTCATTATTATTTTTCAGCCACAACAAAGTAATATGTATGAGGAAAGGAGCACAGGAAAATAATCTACATTTTTTTTTCTTTTCTAAATATTTTCCTGCATAATGTTTTGGAAATTTATTTGGTGAGAGGGTATAAGGGTGTCACTTATCCCAGATTGTTAGGAAGTGATTCTTACAAGGGCACACACAAGAGTCTGCCAGCATTTACTAGCCAGTAAATTTCAGTCTATTCTCATAAAACTCCCAGGCATCAAATAAGGATGATTATGCATGGTAAAGTGCATTGTAAATATAAACTGCCATAGAAATGTGGGGTTATCATCATCTGCCAAATACCTCACATTAGCCTCATGGAAGCTTGGTTGAGTAACAGATGGAAAATTATGAACCTATCACTACTGATTAAAGAACAATTCAATGTACAACAGGACACTGAATAAGCAATGACCCACTTGTTTAAAAAAATAAATCATGGCAACGAATAAACAACACATTACTATCCCCCCACTAGTTTGTAAACAAGATCAGTTGTGGACTCACCCTTGCATTCCTTGAGCAATTCACCAGACCTGGAACACATAATAAGACTCACTTGGTGTTGGTTTAAAAAATAATATCTGAGATACAGAAAGCAAGAGCTGACCCACTGGAACATGCCAAGAAAGTACTTGGAGTCTATTCCTATAAAAGAAAACAGGCCCCATTCCCTCCTAATCCAGATACTGTGAAAATAGTTTAGATAAAACTAATAAATCTGAGTCATTCCTCTACTGTTACAAAATATGGCTAGTAATCAGTTTCTTTCCTTAGATATAAACAAAGCTTGAAACCAGAGTAAATCAAAATTTATATACAAGGAGGAAGCTGAGGAGCTGAAAAAGTCTTTTTCTGCCCAAGAATGAAAATCTAAGATGTACAATGCTTAGATCAAGGATCCACTAAGGAACTCAATTAGAGACTTAACTGTTAAAGATAAAGGTACAGGCTAACCTTTAAATATCATCCAACTAAGGGAAGCACTATTCTTTTATTTTTAACAAATCTATCTAGTTATTTATTTATTTATGGCTGCATTGGGTGCGCATTGCTGCGTGCAGGTTTCTCATCGTGGTGGCTTCTGTTGTTGCGGAGGCTCGGACTTCAGTAATTGTGGCACGTGGGCTCAGTAGCTGTGGCTCACGGACTCTAGAGCATAGGCTCAGTAGCTGTGGCGCACGGGCTTAGTTGCTCTGCAGCATGTGGGATCTTCCCGGACCAGGGCTCAAACCCGTGTCCCCGGCATTGGCAGGCAGATTCTCAACCACTGCGCCACCAGGGAAGCCCCAGAAGCAATATTCTTTACTTTTGATTTAGATTTGGTATGACAGGACAAGCAAATAAAAATAGTTTACTACAGCAAAATATAGGATATTAAAAAAAATCCATGCACAAAATTTTCAGCTACACTTCTTGAGGAGTTGTTATTTTTATTCTCTTATTCATTCATTCAAGGTGGCATACACTGGGCTTCCCTGGTGGCACAGTGGTTGAGAGTCCGCCTGCCGATGCAGGGGACACGGGTTCATGCCCGGTACAGGAGGATCCCATGTGCCGCAGAGTGGCTGGGCCCGTGAGCCATGGCCGCTGAGCCTGCGTGTCCGGAGCCTGTGCTCTGCAACAGGAGAGGCCACAACAGTGAGAGGACCGCATACTGCAAAAAAAAAAAAAAAAGTCAAGGTGGCATACACTGTGATAAAATTTCCCATACAGAGCAAAATAAGCTCCATGTCCTCAATAGGTTTGCAGACACACCCAAGTGAGACACACAAATGAAGTGGTATGTATCCTAGGGGGTTACTTATGTTATATTAGAAACGTATGGTAACAAGGGGCCACAAAGAAAAGAAGTCCATTTTTTGGGAAGTGGGAAGGTGTGGTGGGGTGTTCAGGAAATATTATAGTAAAGTGAGTGTTGAAAGATGAGTAGGCATTCATCAAGGGGCTATGAATATGAAGAAAGCCATTCCAGGCACATGGAGGAGCAAGAGCAAAGGAACAGAATAAAAAGTATGATTGCACGATGGCTGAAGTGTGTGGTGTTGGCTGTAAGGAGGAAAATGCTGGAGAGGCCACCAGATCATGAATTAAGTTAACCTTTTCATAAAACTTGGATTTTGTTCAGTGAGCAATTTTGAGTCATTAAGGAGTTCAGTAGGAGAGTCACATGATTGGTTTTCCATTTTAGAAAGATCACAGCGGAAACAACATGGAGGATAGATGGGGAAGACAGATTCTGAGAACAGTTAGAAGATTCTGGAAATAATCGAGGTGGTGGCTAATGAGGCTGACCTAAAGCACAAGCAATAGAGATGAATATATAAGGAGGCAATAACTAAAGCAGGAGGTGACTAGCTTTGTGGAAGGAAGGAAGGGAAGGGCATAATTTTAGGGTAAACTTATAATTCATTCTTTGGTAACTAGAAGGTGATGCTGTTCACAGAAGTGGGAATGTAGAAAGAAGCGTAGGTTTGGATGTAGAGGTAATTCCAGTTTTTTTACATGTAGTATTTGACTTCCTAAGGCCAGGGTGTAAAAGTCCAGAAGACAGTTTAAATGGACGGGTCTGGAGCCCAGGGGCTGAACTGGGGAAATAGATTCAGGACTCCTGTGAGAAAGAGTTGATGCCTTAAGATTGAGTGAGATACTATGGGGAATATTTCTTTGCATCAGAATCACCTAAGCTTATACTTAAAAGTACATATTTCTAGGCCCTTTCACAAATTTACTGCATCAGAGTCTTGGGTCTGGGCCCCCAAATCTGTATTTCAACAAAATTTTCAAGGTATTCTGTTGCTTACTAAAAGTTGATAGCAGGGATTTTTCTTTCTTTTGTTCATTGCTGAATCTCCCATTCCTTGAAAGAGTGCCTGGCCCAGAGCAGGGTCTCATAAATATTTGCAGAGTGAAAGAAAGAAAAAAGAAAAGAGCTCTAAGCACATTTCAAATACGTCTTATTTCCTACTTATTCCTTAAATAAACAATTTATCTTTTGCATTGTAGAAATATACTCCTCCAGGCTTAGGAATTTTTTCCCATGTACTCTATTCATTAAAAAAAAACTAAGAGTTTTTCCCTCTTTCCTTAATATTATATGTGAATTACTAAGGAAATTGTGGAAAATCCCTTCATGGAGCCATTTCAAATTATATACACTATTTTTACTTTTTAATGAATAAATACTTGGAGACATGAAAAAGATCATGAAACCTTAAAATTCCTTTTAAGGCTATAGTTATCATCTGCTTAACTTTTACTGTTCTGTATCTTTATATTCATTCTTTACCCTCTATACCATATATTTAAAAAAAACCCTATAATATTTCTTAAAACTTCAGTTGCTAACCTCATTGCCCCTGACTGCAGTCTCCAAATTTCAACTCCACTTTTTCTCTTCTTTTAATATTGCTTTTCATGTTTCCTTTTCTCTGGCTGAATTTTTTTCTACTCATTTCAAATGCTCACCTGCTTTCTCTGCTCTTGAACTCAAATGGGTTGTTAGCAAAGAGATGAGAGACCTTTGTAGCTGCTGGAGGGGAGTTCTGAAGCGATGTGGGTTGTCTGGCTTCAGTCTACAGGTCACCTCAGACCAGCAGGAGAAGAAATTAGACCCTCAGTTCCATGCACAGAAGCATTTTGTCTGCAAGCCAGCACCTCAGTGATAGCATAGACACAGACTAGGGACATGCTGAAAACTCTCAGCATCCCTACTTCATGTTCAGTGGACACAAAGAGAAAAGAGATTCGCTTTTGAAAGATAACATAAACTTCTTGAAAAGTAAATCAAACTCAGAATCCTCTCAGACCCCAGGTAACTCATTTTCCAAGCGTCATCCTGGCCAGGCTGGTTGACCCTGCTTATTTGGTGGGAGTCCTTGGGGGCATCTTCTCTGATTGTATCCAGCTGCAGTATAATGGCCAGCTGTCCTCTCAGCCTCTGATCAGGACCTTCCAGAGGTCTAGTCAGAAACTCCTGGTGAGTGGTATATGGCATCAGAGGTCTGAGTGTGCTCCAATTTGTCACGGTACTGATTAAGTGGATACATAACAGATGGTATCTTGTTTTAGATGGAGATGAGTAGGTGAGAAATTGGCTACACTGAATTTTTTTTATTAAAAAAAAGAATGGGAAAAATAATCTGCAGCTGGTATGTCATTTTTACCCCATAAGCATAGTTTTCTTTCAGTCCGTCATAAGAAAGAAAGAGAAGAAAACTCAAACTCTCTCAGTTTGGGGCAAAACTAATGTGGTTTCCTTCTGTTATATGAAGTTAGGGTTAGCAAATTATTCTTTAAAAATTTTTTAAAAGTCATGTATGTTTATTTTTCCTTTTTTTTCTTTTGAAATGGACAGAAGCAGAATAAGGGAATTCTTTGTGCAATACTTCTCAAAGTGAGGTCCCCAGGTCAGCAGCATCATTATTACTTGAGAACCTGTTAGAGATGCAAAGTCTCAGGCTCCTACACCAGACCTATTGAATTAAAAATCTGGGGTGGGGAGGGAGATGTGGTTCAGTAATAAATAGTTTATCAAGGCTTCCAGGTGATTCTAATGCACATTAAAATTTGAGAAGCACTGTCTTCGAATACTGAAAGCTAACTGTACTGATAAGAAGACTGTTAATTAAAAAAAAAACTTTCAGCATCAAAGATTTATCAGTCTTATCAAAGATTTATATAGCACGAGGAAATGGAAGCACAGAGAGGCAAAGGAACTTGCCTGAGCTTACACAGTTTGCAAGTCGCGAAGTTGGGATTTGGACCCAGGAAGTCAAATTCCAGATTTCATGCTTACAAGCACTGCTTTGGGCTGGTTGATTTTCCCAAGTGGTGCTCAGGAAGCTGACTCCATCTCCAGACTTAGGAGTGGGATATGTGGCTTATATACAAGCCATCAAGTTTACCCTCTCCAAAATTTCCATACCGGCCACCCTCTCCAAAATGTCAATAAAATAAAATCGAACAAACAAAAAGCAGTGTACATCCATCATAGCATATCTCTTACCACCTTTTAAGATATTATCCATTGGTAATGGTTGCCCAGATCCATTAATTTACCAGGGGTTTGAAGACAGTGATATTCTAATTTTATCATTACTTCTTCATTTAACAGATAGAATAGTGTTATAAAGAGACACTTACTTTCATCAACTCTTTGGTTTCCTTTAAGTATTACAGTTCTTACAGAAAAGGCAGAATAAATGCTTGATTATTTAGCTTTTCAAAATGAGGAGTTTGTTCCCTAGAACCCTCAAATATAACTGAGTTTTTCAAGTATTAATATAAACTCATGATATATATATATATATATATATATATATATATATATATATATATATATATATTTAAAGGTGTTCAGTCCATTGCAGTTGTTTTCCAAACTGGTGCACATATTTTTCCATCTTTGTTGAGTGGGAGTTTTTCAAATTGGCTCTGAGTCTGTTTGACATAGGTCTACCAGTCTTTGAAATCATCTCAGTTTTCTATGACAGCAAGATGTTTCAGGTTTATCTTATAAGTTCCCTGCCCTAAACTCTGAAACACCTCTTTCTTCAAAGAGTCTTGGTTCCATTTAGTGGGAAAAGGCATTTAGAGACCATAATCTGAGCACTAGAGATGCTATTGCTACTGGGTTGGTCATTGTTTCCAGGCCTTTTTGGTGGACAACGTTGGGAAATATTTTCTTAAGAAAACATATATCATGAGTTCATATAGATGCTTCAAAAATTTTTAACTAAACCTTATCAACCTTCAGTCTGAATCTCTCTCCAAACAACCCCAAAATTTGAGTTCTCAAAGACACCAATGTAATTACTCATTTGATTAATTCATAATATATACCCAACAGACTCAGAATAACACCAATGTTATTAATTTAAAAGTCATTACTGAAAAAAGTTTAGAATTATTTTTAAGTTCTTTTGACTTAAGGGCATTACCCTACTAGGAATACACAACCAAGTTAATGCATTATAAAATCACTTGCAGTACTTCCTCTCTGTGTGAATTTCTGAGTTGTCCAGAAATATAGCCACTAGCCAAATGTGGCTATTAAAAGTATAATTTAAATTAATTAAATAAAATATAAAATTTAGTTACTCAGTAACACTAGGCACATTCCAAGTGTTCAATAGCCATATGTGGCTAGAGGTTACCATACTGAACGAGGCAGTTGGTGGGCATTTTCATCACATAGAAAGCTCTACTGGGGAACACTGATTGCTAGGTACATGGTTAAAGTCATTTATTATCTTTTTATTTTAGTTTTTAGAAATTTATTTTATATTTATGTTGTTTTGTTATTAAGTGAAGACATATATTTCCAAAGACCAATCTACAAACAAGATATATTCAAGGAAGTCTAGTTTCCCTTCCTGTCCCCTCTAACCTATTCTCTCCCTCTTCCTATGGGTAAACTTAAAAAAAAATTTTTTTTTGGTTTATCTTTCCATTGGTTTTATTTTTAATATGCACATATATACATCCATATGCATATATATAATCATAATTCCCTTTTTTTCATAAATGGTCACATACTAATTATTATTTAATTAAACAGGATTTTCTATTACTTGAAATATAAAGCATACAGAATAACATAATCACTTATCCTTTAAAAGTAAATCAATGCTAAATTGCCAGAGTAGTCTTTTTTAAAGAATCCCCCTGTAGAAGTGGAGAGACCAATGAGACACTAAGTCCCAGGAAAACTTAGAGTTGTGGGGCATTTTTAAACAGAATAATTTAAAGCTCAAGTTCACGATCAAAAATAAATTCTGACTATCCCAAGTGGTGAATGAAGGGCGCCATGTGTATTGGAACACAAGAATGACCAATTCAGTCTGAAAGGATGCCAGAGAGTGGTACTAACTTGCTCTCCAATAAGAAAATTTCAAATCCATTGGATTGGTTGCCAGAAAATGGAATTCTTTTTAAAGGGTGGAACATGTTCATATTTCCCTAGTTTTTGTCAACAACTTAACAGCTGTGTTCCAAATGGACTGAAGTTGAGCCAAAATATTGTCTGGCAGCCCTGAAAACAGAATCTGACAATAATTGATTTTCAGAGCATTCACAGTATGAATCCCAACATTCCACAGTCTGGAGAAATTGGAGAGACAAGGGGGAGGTGAACGTAGATCTTTATTTTCTTAATATTGTAGATGGTACGTGACCAAAGAAAATCTGAACAAGAGATTATCCCCATCATTGTGCTCCATTTCTTAAGACAGAGTAAAATATCTATGAGACAAGTAAAAAATAAAATGTCTTTCTATCTGGTTGTTTTCTACTGCTCTAGGAGGTGCCTTGGCTACCACTGTGCCACTGTCTTTATGGGTGACTCAAGACAGTATGCATATAAACATGATTTTCCCCATGTGAAAATTTTAAAAGATCAAGTCTTACATCGAATACTGAGGAAGATATGGAATGCAACTCTCACAAGTTCTTGGAAACCTGTGATTCTTCCAAGGAGAAATAAAGGAAATGTAAAGTATTGAAAATATCTCTTTTAGAGATGCTCTCCAGAGTTTTTGAAAGGCATTACAAAATAAAAAGTAGTCAGTGACAATTATTTAGCAATTCGGTGTGGGGAAGAGGGTATGCAACTAAGACCAACCTCAGAACACTCCCATAAATCCTATCAATGCCCACTTTCCATCCTAAATTTTGTTAGAGAGCAAGTCAGCTGACTGAAGGTACTTGAATTTCTACTTTAAATATTTACCCAGATCTCAATGTTAAAAAATAACAAAAAAATCTTTGTCTACTAAAGAAAAAAAGGATCCCATTTCCTTAGTAAACAACTTGGGACAAAATTAATTAATCATCATGGCCTCTGGTTTTAAAATTTTAAACTTTCTCCAAACGTCCAGACACAGCTACATGCAAATATTTTCACTCTGCCTCACTTGCTCACCATAAATATCTACCTTCTTAAAAAATACTCCCTATATAAATGTGAATGAGATTGTAAGTTTTAACACTATATACTAACTTTTTGAACTCTGTTGACTCACTAGACAATATTCAATTAATTTGGAAAACTATACATTGAATCTCCTGTTCATACTTTTGGGGTTTTTTTTTAATCTTTTTTTTTTAAACATCTTTATTGGAGTATAATCGCTTTACAATGCTGTGTTTGTTAGTTTCTGCCGTATAACAAAGTGAATAAGCTATACATATACTATTATCCCCATAGCCCCTCCCTCTTGCGTCTCCCTCCCACTCTCCCTATCCCACTCCTCTAAGTGGTCACAAAGCACTGAGTGGATCTCCCTGTGCTATGAGGCTGCTTCCCACTAGCTATCGGTTTTACATTTGGTAGTATATATATGTCCATGCCACTCTCTCACTTAATCCCAGTTTACCCTTCCCCCTCCCTGTGTCCTCAAGTCTATTCTCTACATCTGTGTCTTTATTCCTGTCCTGCTCCTAGGTTCATCAGAACCTTTTCTTTTTTTTTTAGATTCCATATATATGTGTTAGCATACAGTATTTGTTTTTCTCTTTCTGATTTACTTCACTCTGTATGACAGACTTTAGGTCCATCCACCTCACTACAAATAACTCAATTTCATTTCTTTTTATGGCTGAGTAATATTCCATTTATATATGTGCCACATGGAAGCAACCTAAGGGTCCATCGACAGATGAATGGATAAAGAAGATGTGGAATATACTTTTAACACTTAGGTGGACCAACCAGTGGAAAAATAAATATGCTTTACTTACCTTTAACAAGGTATAAATCTCCAGTGAAAAATTTATGAATTGCAAATGTGCAATCACAAAGACTAAGAAGTTGACTAATTGTAGCCTAATAGACTATAGACTAATTATTTGAAAAAAATTAACAATAGACTAGTTAAGTTGACAAAAAATGTTAAAAGAAACCTCAAAGGTTATCTTGTTCAATCTTCTCCCTCAGAAGAGGGAACTAAGGCTCTGAGAGTTTGTGTGTCTCACCAATAATTTTCTAGTACATCAGTGGCAAAATCAAACTAGATCTGTGGGTTCCTGCTTACCTGCCCAGAACTATTCTCTCTCATAGCTTCAGGTGCATTGTCTTTAATGAGAAGGTACCAAGCTTCTTCCTGTTCAAAACAAACACCATAAATGATCATCCTAATGAGGGTGTTCTCTCCCAGGATCACATCGTCTTTCTGATTCACATTTCCTGATCTGGTGAGCACCCATTCTCACTGCTGGTGTCTCACAAATCTGGGATGGTTTAGATGACCTGGGCTGGAGGTGGCTGGTTCACAGAGCTTTGGCTCCATGGACTTGTTGAAGGGCTCTAATCTCAGGCATATAGCTTTGCTTGCTGCAGCCAAAAAATGTGCTTTTGTCCAGTCAGCACTCAGGAAAGGTTTGCCTTTGAGTCACATTTTTCCTCTGAACTTTTGTTCACCCACTCCACTTTTAATCATTATGTAACATTCATTTAACACCTTGTGTAATAACCTCAATGGGAAAAGAATTTGAAAAAGAGTAGATACATGCATATGTATAACTGAATCACTTTGCTATACACCTGAAACTAACACAACATTGTTAATCAATTATACTGCAATATAAAATAAAAATTAAAAAATATATATGTGGTAGAAATATGGAGAAAATTCAGTATTTTAAACACAACTTGCTAAGAATTATATATTGTATATAAATCATGGCAAATGTGGGGATGTTCTTCTGTGTCCAATTTTTTTTTGTATATATGTCCTAAATTTCAGAGAAACGATTACCTCTCCCTTTCATCATTAAAAATAATCATCGCAAAAAACAAACAAAAAAAAACCACCTTCAATATTTCACCTCACCACATACCACTCGGATATTTCACGGAAAAATGATTTCACTTAAATACTTAGAAACAGCATCAATAAACCCAGTAGCAGCTACAATATTTTGAGCATTTACTGCATGTCAGGCAACTTGCACGTTTTGTCATTTAATCCTTAGAACATCTCTTTAAGACACACTATGAGGCAGGTATTATTAAACTGATTTTAGAGATGAAGAAGCAATCTCAGAGAGCTTTAGCAATTTTTCCAAAGGAAGTGGAAGATGCAGGGCTCTCTGACTCCAAAAGCTCTGCTCCTAATTGCTACTCTACACTGGCTCCAGATTTAAAAGTACCATCTTGTCCATTTCACATCCAACAGCTGGATCACAGTTTATGAGCAAAGAACTGGGAAATTAGGGCTGTATAGAACATGTTTAAGAAGGAAATAAATCGATAACTACAACAGCAAGTATACATAACTTTTTAAGTAATCTCACCCTCTTCTGATGACTTACGATCTTGTACCTCTTCTTAAACAGAGAACATAAAGTCTGTTATAATCCACACTACATGTAACCCCCCATGTAATCCCCCTAATTCCCTATTCAATACCCCATACTTTTTCTCTCTTCTAGCAGCATCTCTCACAGTCTGGTCTTTACCAAACTACTTTAACATAATTTCTTTACCTTCTTTCATGTTTTAGGTTCCTCAAGTTTGCTTCCCTTTTAAGCATGTCTTCTAAAACTAGGAATCTAAGTTTCTGGCCAGTATTGACAGAAACTTTCAGATAATATGTTTCTTTTTACAAAAACTCAACAGAGAGAAGTTATAAAATAAAAAAGCAGTTGGAAGAGTTTTACTGAAGTAGAAAATTGTAAACCAGCATCTTATTGATCCACACTTTTCAGACATTTCCCTTTTTTCCTAGCTTTTCTTTCCTTTGTCTATGTTTTCCCCAAAGAAGACAAAAACTCAAATGACTCCAGCTTATTAATAATTGAACAAATGATAAAAAATTCCTCCCAGAAAATTTACCCTCAAACTGCCATTAAAGGATAGTGACATGCTCTTTGTTCTGTTATTGCTTCAGTGTCATGATACTAAATGTGGGCAAACTTTGTTCAAATAAACATATCCTCAAAGGATTTAAAGAGTATCATTTTTCATATAGCTATGGCCATAATGATTCATAGCTTTAAATGCATCAAACAGATAAAATAATATATTTTTATCATGAATTTAATAAGATCATAAGGGGACTTTCCTGACGGTCCAGTGGTTAAGACTCTGTGCTTCCAATGCAGGGGCCGTGGGTTTGATCCCTGGTCGGGGAACTAGGATCTCACATGCTACACAGAAAAATAAATAAATAAAATAAGATCATTGGACTTGATAGAACTGGGAACAGATGCAGAACATTCCCATCTTCCCTTCAGATGCATCTATTGCTCCTACATTGGTAGGAATGAAGCCTATTATCTACCAAGAAGAGGTAGATTCTAATCAACCTCTTGAAGTAACCTATCTTAGGACTTGGAAACCTTACCCCAGATCACTTCTCTCTTTTCTTCTCAAGGGAGCTGGACCATAATAAGTAACTATTCTCAGGAATGAGTAATCCTCACTTGATATCTCTCATGAGCTTTTTTCCAGTTAAAACTACCTCAGGCTTTGTAGTTTTTTTTGATAGGTCATTTTATAATCTCTATACAAAGTTTTATATCACTATTAATATCATGCCCTCCCTTCCAAAGCCCTGAACTCTTGCTACTAGTACACAAACATCAGTTCTCATAGTAGGTACATAAGGCCAGAATCAATAGGAAAATGGAAAGACTCTCAAAATCATCTGTAAAAGTCAATAAACTAGAGACTGAATCTGTATTGAGTCCCATGCAGTTTTCTCTTCTCAAAGAGACAACACACTCTCGGAAAAAAAAAAGAAAGAAAGAAAGAAATAGTAATTTAAAAAAGTAAGAAGGGCTTCCCTGGTGCGCAGTGGTCGAGAGTCCGCCTGCCAATGCAGGGGACACGGGTTCATGCCCCGGTGCGGGAAGATCCCACATGCCGCGGAGTGGCTGGGCCCGTGAGCCATGGCCGCTGAGCCTGCGCGTCCGGAGCCTGTGCTCCACAATGGGAGAGGCCACAACAGTGAGAGGCCCGCGTAACGCAAAAAAAAAAAAAAAAGAAGAAGAAGAAAAAGGCTCAGAAAAAGCCAACAACTGCTTAAATCCACTGATGCAAAATTATAAACAAATGAAATTGAGAGTGATCGCCAAGTACTAGTCACCATTTCAAGAGTCCCAAATCTCCTTGATTCTAAACACATGAATGCGATCATGCTAAGAGATGTGGTGGAGGCAAAATCAGCTAAGCCAAATGAATGAGAATGGTGCCAAGAGCCTTTAAGAAATCAGAGAAAAGGGTTCAAGAATCAGTCCTGGCAACATAACAGAGAGAGGACGTAAAGACTGCAAATGTGAGGATCATGCTGTGACCACCTGTAAGAACACATGCTGCACTGTTCTAGGGAGGAAAAGTAGAATTTTATCATTCTATGGCAAACAGAGGCCCTGAAGGACAGTATCTCCAAAGTAGAGGGTTGGGTCCTCAAAACAGGGAAGAAGCATGAATCCAGGTACCTGATTTGCCCTGAGGCTGAAGGAAAAGGAAAGAATATACATCTTGTTCAACTAGGTTCTAATACTGACACTTGGCTTGGGCTCCTCTCCCTGGGCTGTTCCGTTAACTGTCCTTCAATGTAGGGCGGTGGCCTAAGATCAAAGAACAATACAGTTCAAGTTCATTTATGCAACCCCCTCTGTCTGCAGCTGGCAGAAAGCAATATGGGTTTTGAAAATGAACAAATGGGATTGAGTCAGAGATTGTTGAATTGTCAGGAAAGCAAGAGGAAGAACTAAATCTACTGATTTATTTTAAGGAATGGCAGGCTTACAGATATATTTTTTTTAATATTTTAACTTTAATTTAAAAAATAACTTTAAAAATCCTTCAGATTATCACTTATGATAAAAATTAACAAGAGTAGAGTAATGAGGTTCTTATATTATGAGAAATATTTAAAGGAACAATGTAGGTAGTTTGCCTTCCTTTCTCTAGACATCAAGAATTAAAAATTTTATGAAAAATTTTATGTCAAATATGAATAAATTAATAGAAAGATAGATGAATAGATGATGGAAAATATATATAAAAATTACAGAAAAATCTGTCTGAAATGAGTCATGGAAGGACTTCAAGACTGCGCCTCTGCCATTAATAAAACATACCAAAAGCTTTCCAGAAGTATGAACAGAGCTCTTAGAATCTGGGAGGAAAATTTTAAATTTTCAGAAAAAGAAAGAAACTTTGGAGTCTCTCCTGGCCATGTTTCTAGATACTCAAATCCAGCTATGCCAGTTTATATCATGGGTCACAGAGGAATCATAAATTTAGCATTTTTCAGAGTTGAGTGGAGTCAAGACTCGTGGTGTGTTCAGCCTGCTGAAATATGAGTCAGGGTGCCTGCTTCCCAGGAAGTCTTTAACCCAATAGAATGTCCAGAACCCACCTGTCGTAAGTGCTCTCAGCATGTGGATCTTGGCACCTCCCTCCAAAGCAAGTTTTGTTGTTGTTGTTGTTAAACAAACCTATCAAGGGATGGATTTTAATCCAAAAAGAGGACACGGCAATTAGGAGACAAAACTAAAGCTTGGTTACTATATAACAGGAAAGGAAAAGAAAATAAGGTAACATGTTGTGGTAGATAGATCCTAATCCCTGGAATTTGTGAATGTTACCTTATGTGGCAAAAGGGACTTTGGAGACATTCTTAAATTAAAAATCTCGAGATGAGATTATTCTGGATTATCCAGATGGGGCTTAAATGTAATCTCAAGTATCCTAAATGAGGGAAGCAGAAGGAGTTTGACCACAGAGGAAGAAGACAATATGATGATGGAAGCAAGGTGCACCACTGGCTTTGTGGATAGAGGAAGGGGCTATGAGCAAAGGATGTAGGCAGCCTCCAGAAGCTGCATGCGGTGAGGAATGCAATATGTCTTGGAGCCTCCAGAAGGAACCAGCTCTGCCTGCACTTTGACTTTAGCCCACTGAATCTGACTTTGGGTTTCTGATCTCCAAAACCATAGGAGAATGAATTTGTGCTATTGAAGCCACTAAATCTGTGATCATTTGTTACAGCAGCAACAGGAAAGAAATCCATGTGGTGATCAAGAGGATGGTCTCCAGTGTCAGGGATATCTAAATTAGAAAACTCTCTCTGACTTGTTGACCTTGGACTGGATTTAATTTCCAGAAGCTTCAACTTCATCCTGTTCCGAGCAGATAATGAGATGATTCATGGCAGAGTGATTATGACACAGAATGTGTGCAAACGGTAGCTAATATTATAGGAAGGAAAGGAACTGAAGATTGTTGAATCCAACTAAGCCCCAAGCACTTTTTAGGCCCTCTCTCATCTAAGTCCCATGACAAGCCTGAAGGAAAGTATATGTGTTCTAGATATTTTACAGATTAGCAACTGAGATTCAGGTTCAGATTAAATCATTTGCTTAGCTGGTTATTAGTCTATTTTTATCCCCCAACATTTACTCTCTCTCTCTATTGATATTCTGACAATAAAATCCTTCACAGTTTTTTCTTCAAACCAAAGCAAGTTCAAGATGAATGTACCAAATGCAGTTTATAAAAAGAGTGCAGTATCAGGAGTCTGGCAAACCTAGGTCCTCACTCCCTCCTCTGTGACAAATTAGTCAGACTTCTCTGTGCTTCAGTTTCTTCATAGGTAAAAATAAATTAGTTAAAAGACTGATGATGAAATAAACATCTGACCTTTTTTATACTTTCTAAACAGATCTAATAGTGGAATTTTTAATCAACTATTTCTTTTTTACTTAAGATCTTTAGATTCATCAGCAATTTTTTTGCCAACTTGATTTTGCAGAATAAAAAGACTCTATGAACTCTAATTGAATTGTAACATTTTGATTGAAATGTAACTGTATCATTTCAATAAGATAACAGAATTTCCACCCTAATCATAGAATGAGTAAGAGTCTTTTTTCTTTTAAAAATATACATTAATAAAGGGTTGGGGAAATTAAAAGAAGAGTATTCCCTGGTCTTTATAGTAAACAAAGTGAAAGTCTCTATGATGACCACAAAGACATTTTTAGAGGATAACAAGTTAATTGTATACAAGTATACAATTGTATAAAAGCTTATTCATAGACTTACCAGAACCATGTCTGTTTCTTATGGGGGCACAGAGATAGTTGTAGGATATGATTCCTGGTTTGTTCATAATTAGACCCTCAACATAGACACGATTCATATCTTCAGAATATCCTTTACCATGGCAACAGAGACTATTCAGACTCTCCCTACTTTCTAAGGATGCTGAAGGATTTAATCTCTACAAAAAGCCAAGTGGCCTAGGATCAGAGGACTTAGATTCGGCAGCCTGGATCTAAAGATGACCTGAGTTCACTTCTAATTCCAAAATGCTTTGTTTTCATTGTCTTCTTACTAATCAGTTAATTTGCTTTATGCTCTATTGGCAGGGTGCTTAGTAACTACATGCCATTCCAGAAAACTGTTTTATAGATAAAAAACTGAAGAGAGGCGAGGTGACTTCTCTCACCTCAGCTGGCCACCTGCAGAACAAATACTAGAAGTTAGGGATTCCAAATCTTACACCCACTCTTCTTTGTCCCCACAGTCTGCAAACTACAGCAACTTTTACACAAAGGCAGCAAAGTGCAAGTGTTTGGAAAATATGCTGCCTGTAACCTAAAATTTCATGCTTATGAAAACTGTCATGGCTCGTTACCCAGAGGAAGTAGTACTTGTTTTCCCATTTTATTAAAGAGGTTAGCTTAGTTTCTTTTTAATATAGAAGAAAGTAAATATCCTCAAAAGTATTCTATAACTTGTAGGGCTTGCAAAGAATCATGGATCAATGAAAGGGCACTAATCTAGGAGTCAACCCTGACCCTGTGATTACTAAGCTGTGCAACCTCTTTCTAGAATCTTAACTTCTCTGAACTGTAGATTTTCTCATTTATAAAATAAAATCTACTCCACAGGGTTGTTTTTAAAGTCAAATAAAAATGAAAACACTAGTTAATATCACCTTTTTTATTATGGTGGGTTAGGGACTCTGTTAGCCATTTTATGAATTCCATTTCATTTCATTTTCACAATCACCCTAAGAGGTAGATTCTATTATCATTCCCATTGTATAGGTCAAAAATTAACCTTGAGCGCTTAAGTTATTTGCCTAAGGTCACACAGCTAATTTCAAGTCCTCTTCACCAGTATATGTAAGCATATTTAAAAACATGAAGCACTATAAAATATAAATTACACATTCTTCTGATTGTTCTTAAGATGGCTATAGGGGATAAACTGATATACATGCCTACTGCCGGAGCTACCTCTGGGATAGTAAATTAGGACAAGTACTTGCTTTCCCTTCCTTCCTATTCCTACACTGTCAGAAGCTTAGGGATGAATGAAGGCAGCTGATGAGAAAGTAGATGTGTTAGCTAGTAGGAGACTGTAAGCTCCTGGAGGGAGGGACTATGATGTACCTCTGTGTTATGTTCTCTGCTTAGTGTTGCATACTGAGTGCCTTGCCAATGCCCTGCTCAGAGTGATGTTAACAGAATTTGTTGAGTGAATAAACAAAATTATGAATACATGCCTACCAGCACAGATTTGAGGTTTTTCTACAGGCAACCTACCCATAATACTAACAACTACCACTAAGAACATATTGATGTGTGTGACTGAGACAACAGAATGTGTACCCAGTGTGTACATCAAACTCTGCTTCCATGTCCTCCAGAACTGGGGTCCCCAACCCCGGGGCCTGTTAGGAACCAGCCGCACAGAAGGAGGTGAGTGGCAGGCAAGCAAGCGAAGCTGCATCTGCCACTCCCCATCGCTGGCGTTACTGCCTGAACACCCCCCCACACACACACCACCGTCCGTGGAAAAACTGTCTTCCATGAAGCCAGTCCCTGGTGCCAAAATGGTTGGGAACCACTGCTCCAGGGTATACAATCAGACCAGACTTTTCAATCTCCCCTGCAGTTGTATGGGGGCCTGAGACTTCGATCTGGCCAATAATAGGGACAAGAGTGAGCTACACCATCTCCAGGCCTGGCCCCCCAAACCTCACATGCAATTCTCTCTTTCTTCTCCTGCCAGCTAGAGACAAAGAATCCAGTGGTGAAATCCAAAAACCTAGGATACAGTGGGGCCAGTACATATATATATATATATATATATATATATATATAGTATCCATTCATTCATGAACAGACATTTAGGTTGTTTCCATATCTTTGCTATTGAATGGCAATGAACCCAGTAGTGCAGATATCTCTTCAAGATATTGATTTCATTTCCTTCAGATATATAGCCAGAGTAGGGTTGCTGGGTCATATGGTAGTTCTATTTTTAAGTTTTTGAGGAACCTCCATACTGTTTTCCATAGAGGCTGCACCAATTTATCTTCCTACCAATGGTGTATAAGGATTCCGTTTTCTTTACATCATTGCCAACACTTGTTATCTTTGACTCTTTGATAATAGTCATCCTAACAAGTGCGGGGTGATATTTCATTACCGGTTAGTCATTTGTATGTCTTCTTGGGAAAATGTCTATTCAGGTTCCTTGCCCATTTTTTTAAATTGGGTTACTTAACTTTTTGCTATTAAGTTGTATGAGTTCCTTCTATATTTTGGATATTAATCCTTTATCAGATATATGGTTTGCAAATACTTCTCCCATTCTGTAGATTGCTTTTTAAATTTTTTGGATTGTTTCCGTTGCTATGCAGAAACTTTTTAGTTTGATATGGTCCTACTATATTTATTTTTGCTCTTGTTGCCTATGTTTTTGGCATCACATCTAAAAACTCACTGAGATTTTTGGAGTCATTGTTACAGCAATTTGACTACCTTTCTCTTTTTCATACACTCTTTAATACATTCCCAGACTGCATTCATGTGACTTACTTTCCCCATTCATTTCCTATTGTTATTGTTTACCTTAATAAAATTTCACATATATAAAAATATTTAGAGGGCTTCCCTGGTGGCGCAGTGGTCGAGAGTCTGCCTGCCGATGCAGGGGACACAGGTTCGTGCCCCGGTCCGGGAAGATCCCACATGCCACGGAGCGCCTAGGCCCGTGAGCCATGGCTGCTGAGCTTGCGCGTCTAGAGCCTGTGCTCCGCAATGGGAGAGGCCACAACAGTGAGAGGCCTGCGTACGGCAAAAAAAAAAAAAAAAAAAAAAAATATATATATATATATATATATATATATATATATATATATATATATATATATATATATATTTAGAAAGGGAGGTGAGCAAAGAGAACATCCTAGGCCTCAGAGATTCAGTCACGGAAGCTCATGAAACAAGTCCTGCTTGTTATGATTTTTGATGTTCTTTCAAACAAAAGCTAAGGTGACAGCATTTGGAAACTTCTTGGTCTAGAAATATTTACAGGTTTATAAAGAGAGACTACAAAGCTAAAATTTCCACCTAGGTGCCAAATGTTGAGATATACAAAATCAAACATGAATATAGTATTAAAATTCATTCATTTTGTTTCAGATAAAAAGACTTGGCCTACAAGAGCCTGTGGTTCTTTTGGACAGGACTTTAGTTAAAAAGATAACTTGGATTTAGACATGATAGCTTGGGAAGGGACGTGACAAGATCTTCACATATTTTAAGCAATTGTACATAAATCCCTGGCACAGGGAAGACCATATTTTTTTCTATTCTTTATGATGTTTTATGATTGCTCTTCTAATAATTTGTGTGATATTTCCCAGTTGTCAAATGTCCCTGATTGCCAGTGATTAAGACTAAATGAGAAGATCACACTCCTCCCCCAGGTGGTTGTTAGGAAACATCTGAATCATAGTGATTTGTTTGGTGAACTCTCCCTAGCAATCTTGGGTTTACATAAATAAACATTCAATACACCCCACACTAATACATTTGTTTGCACTGTGGGTTTCTGATCTAAAGGATCTACTTTCTTTATGGTTTAGCAAATCATAAGCATGTTCAGAAACACAAGGGCTTGGATTTCAAGATTCATGGTTTTACACATACTAAATAAACCAGATCTGAGCTACTGGAGAATGTGGGCATTTGAGCTTCATATATGTGAGAACAACATAATTCTTAATGATGACGTCAGTCACATTTGAATAGTTAGGGAAATATTCAGATGTGTCTTATTTTTTGGTCCTATTAAAACATAAAAACAAAAACAAGAAATAGGGCTTCCCTGGTGGTGCAGTGGTTGAGAGTCCACCTGCCGATGCAGGGGACGCGGGTTCGTGCCCCGGTCTGGGAAGATCTCACATGCCGCGGAGCGGCTGGGCCAGTGAGCCATGACCGCTGAGCCTGCGCGTCCGGAGCCTGTGCTCCACAACGGGAGAGGCCACAACGGTGAGAGGCCCGCATACCGCAAAAAAAACAAAACAACAACAAAAAAACAAGAAATAGTGTTCCACAAGGTGATTAAGAAGTAGATACCATGAGGGTAAATAAAGGGGTCACAATGTAAGGCCGTGTCTGTCACTGTACCAGGCACTAAGGAGGGGTGCCATACAGTGATCTACTTAGTTCAGTAATAACACAAAAATCTAAATTCTAGCAAAATACATAACTAAAACTTTTTGGGATCTTTGAGGTAGATTAAAATAATATTTTTTACTGTTTTTCAGATACTTGTAGAAACATACCACACTCTGCCATGCCTACATATCTTTGCATTATGTTTTTCCCTCCTCCTGGAAGGCCAACCTCCTTTATTTTTTAGGTAAGTCATTTCTTAATCTTCAGGTCTTGCTCCAAGAATCACCCCCTGGCATAGACTCCTCTGACCCTTACAGACAGAACCAAAATATCTCTTGTCTCTCTTCCATAGCACACTCCACTAACTCTAATCTACTGATTTAATGACTGGCGTCCCCTTTTAAAAAGCCAGAGCTCCTTGAGAGCAGGTACTTGGCACTGTCCATCTTTGCATCCTCAGAGCCTAGAAAGTAGTACTATACTTACTGTGTGCTCGATAAAGTCTTGATATCTCCATGAAGTGGTTCTCAGAGTATAGTTTGTGAATACCTGGGAGTTCCATAGCCCTTTCAGAGGGTCTGTGAGGTCAAAACTATTTTTATATTAATACTAAGGAGTCATTTGCCTTTCTCACTGTGTTGACTTTTGCACTGATAGAGCAAAAACAGTGAGGGGTAAAATGATTAAGTTCAGAGCATAAATCAAGTCAACGGCAACAAACACTATTAGTAGTCATTATATTCTTCACTGCTACACACATGCAATAAAAATAGTGGCAGTTCCACTTAGGAATGTCCCTGAAGAAGCAATAAAAAATATTAATTTTATTACATCTTGACCCTCAAGACACATCTTTCTAATACCATATGTGATGAAATGGCACAGATGGATTAAAAGTACTGCTGCATTCTTCAGTCCAATGATTTTTCTCAAGGAAAAATGGTTGTATGGTTGAGCTATGAGCTGAACTAGCTGCTTTCTTCCTAGAAAGAACTACTGACAGGTAAACTATGATTATTCAGACTTGGGAATTTGGCAGAAATTTTCACCTGATTGAATAAAATAAGCCTGCTACTTTACGGAAACAACTGAGAGTATATGCTGCAAGTGATAAAACTCAAGTTTTCAAGTGAATGTTAGAATTTTTGAAAACTCCTATCTTTCATTTTGTACTTGACAGCTCCTCAATGCTTAAACTTTCCTGATGAGTTTGGGGTGATAAAATGTGTCAACATTTAGAGATATGCTTATTAGTTCTAGCATCCTGAAAAGCAGATGCTAAAATGAGTTTGGACACTCAAAGAAGTTACTGGAAATACCTCTGAAGGGTAAAGGGAGAGAGAGAGCCAGAGAAGGCAAGGAAAGCCTTCAGACCACAGTGTAGGTCTGACACTTGTGAAGGAGAGAGGAAGGAACATGGATGGGGTAGGGAGAGTTTCAGACTGCAGTGCAGTTCCAGGAATGTTTCTGCCAAGCCACTAGCAAGTTATGGAGCCAAAGTCACCAGTTTAAGGATGTCTACATCTTGCAGGGATGGGACAGCATTAGTGCTTTCACCTACACTCATTCCTTAGCTGTGATCAGCAATCCGAAGCATGACTTTTGTACAAATGTTGTTTCATACATCCAGAAGGACAGCAGCAAATGCTGTTAGTCAATTATATTCCCTTCAGTAGGATATCTCAGCAGTGCATTTTCATGCCCATCAGAATCTGTATAAGTCAGTGACTGGATATTTTCCAAATGACTAATGCATATTTTTACACAATCATGCATGGATAAAATATTCACCTACACTGAGTACAAAAAGCTCACTGATATGCACTATGGTTTTGGATTCCACACTGCAACAAATTTAAGTAGTAGTTAATATTTAAAAACCACCATTTGTTGGGGTTTGATATAATATCAAACAATAGTCATAATCACCTGGCTATTCATCATAATCAAAAGGCTATTAATTATTTTATGGTCCAACCTCATTTAGGTGTGTGGCCAGATTTTCTTCATATACTGTACTTCAACAAAAAGAATATAGCTCAACAGACTGAATGAGAAGCAGATATGAGAACACAGATATCTTCCGTTATGCCAGATATTAATGAGATCTGAAAAAATGTAAAATAGTGCCACTCTTCTCACTAATTATTTTTCTGGAAAATACTTTTTAGTAACATATCTTATTTAGGTTAGCCTGTGATGGATTAATTATTGTTATTTTTAAAATAAATTGATCAATATTTTGAAAGTTTCTCAGATTTAGTTTCTAATACAATACATGTAAATGGATATTACCCATATTAAAAAAGCTCTTTGAGGTCCTCAATAACTTTTAAGAGTATAAAGTAGACCTGAGAGGAAAAAATGTTTAAGGACCACAGAATTAAGGAACCATTACATTCAGGTATGAGTAGTGAAACAAAGTCAGTATACCATGAAAGAAGGCAGAAAACACAGTGGTTAAGAGAGTGGCTCTAGAGTCAGAAAACTGGAATTTGGATTTTGGCTTCAATATTTCCTAAAGAGTGTCTTTGGACAAGTGAATTAAGCTCTTGAGCCTCTATATCTTCATACACAGATAATAATATCTACTCTACAGGATTGTCGTAAAGATTAAATCAGATAGAATATTCTCATTTTAATGGAGGTAAAGCAGCAAAAGTCTGATCAAATTTAGTCTCTTCTAGTTATTATT
Organism: Mesoplodon densirostris; assembly: GCF_025265405.1. Taxonomy (NCBI): domain Eukaryota; kingdom Metazoa; phylum Chordata; class Mammalia; order Artiodactyla; family Ziphiidae; genus Mesoplodon; species Mesoplodon densirostris. Next base: position 67,832,057 of record NC_082668.1, read on the forward strand.
GATAATGTTATTCCACTGGTAGTAGTTTTCTCTATTAGAAAAGCAAACACTCACTCTTCCTCCTCAGTGGTATATATTAAATAATCCTTGAATACTCTACATCAGAACCATGTAAAGTGCTTATTTAAAATACAGAAAACCAAGGTATCAGGTTAATTCAAGTCTTTTCATCAAATACTGCTGGCAGAACTAAATATCTGTATGGAAAAAAAGTATGGATATCAGCCTACTATCTCATTACACACACATACATACCACACACAAATTCAAATTGATCAGAGTCCTAAACTATAAAACTCCTAGAAAAAAATGTAGAATACCTTTGCAATTTCATGGAAAGAAATATTTCTTGAAACAATACCAAAAAAGTACTAACTATAAAAGAAAAACTTGATAAATTAAACTCAAAACTAAAAATGTCTACTTATCAAAAGCAATCTTTTAAAAATGATAAGCTACATTTTGGGAAAATTATTTATAATATGTATATCTTATAAAAACATATTCAAAATATAAGGACACAAATATCAACAATAAAAAGACAAGGAACCCCATTAAAATGTTCAAATGATTTGAACAGACAATTCAATGAAGAAGGTATTACAAGTGATCATTAAATACATAAAAGCATGTTCAACATTTTTAATTAAATTAAAAAAATTAATCTAACAATACCAAATGTTGGTGAGGATATGGAGCAACTGGAACTCTCCTGAATTACTATTGAGAGTATGAAGTGATTCACCCATTATGAAGAAGAGTCTTTGGTGTCTTATAAATTTAAATATATATCTATCCTATGAGCAATTTCCCTCCTAGGTATTTACCCAAGAGAAACAAAAACATAAGTTCACAAAAAGAAATTTATAAGAATGTTTATAGCAGACTTATTCATGGTGGTCAAAAACTGAAAACAAACTAAATGTCCATCAAAGCAAAAATAATAAACAATGTATGGATTATTCAAACAGTGGGATATTAGGTAGCAATTTTATTTTATTTATTTATTTGTTTATTTATTTATTATTTTTTTATTGAAGTATAGTTGATTTACACTCAATGTTGTGTTAGTTTCTGGTGTATAGCGAAGTGATCCAGTCATATGTATATATATGGTTTATTATGTATTGAACTATATTGAATATAGTTCCCTGCGCTATATAGTAGGTCCTTGTTTTTTATCTATTTTATATATAGTAGTTTGCATCTGCCAATCCCAAACTCCTAATTTATCCTTCCCCCATACCCCTTCCCCTTTGGTAACCATACATTTTTTTCTATGTCTGTGAGTTTGTTTCTGTCTTGTAATAATTTCATTTTTATCATGTTTTAGATTCCACATACAAGTGATAAATCTTTTTTATTAAAGACAAATCTTTTTCTTTCTGGCTTACTTAACTTAATATGATAATCTCTAGGTCCATCCATGTTGCTGCAAATGGCAGTACTTCATTCTTTTTATGGCTGAGTAGTATTCCATTTTGTGTATGTATGTATATATATATATATATATATATATATATATATATATATATATATATATATATACCATATCTTCTTTATCCATTCATCTGTTGATGGACATTTAGTTTGCTTCCATGTCTTGGTTATTGTAAATAGTGCTGCTATAAACATTGGGGTGCATGTACTTTTCAAATTAGAGTTTTCTCCAGATATATGCCCAGGAGTGAGATTGCTGGATCATATGGTAACTCTATTTTTAGTTTTTAAAGGAACCTCTGTACTGTCCGTAGTGGCTGCACCAATTTACATTCCCACCAACAGTGTAGGAGGGTTCCATTTTCTCCACACTCTCTCCAGCATTTGTTATTTGTAGACCTTTTAATGATGGTCATTCTGACCAGTGTGAGGTGATACCTCATTGTAGTTTTGATTTGCACTTCTCTAATAATTAGTGAAGTTGAACATTTTTTCATGTGTTTATTGGCCACCTGTATGTCTTCTTTGGAGAAATGTCTATTTAGGTCTCTGCCCATTTTTTATATTTTATTTTTTGTCATTGAGTTGTATGAGCTGTTTGTATATTTTGGAAATTAAGCCCTTGTCAATTGCATCATTTGCAGCTATTTTCTCCCAGTCCATAGGAGGGGAGGAAAAGGGAGAGGAGGAAGAGGAGGGGGAGGAAGGGAGAAGGAGGAGAAAGACGATGATGACAGCAAGTATCTGGGCCTAACTTCAGATCTATTCAATAAGAAGTTCTGAGGATGGAATCCAGGAATCCATATATTCTACAGGCTTCTCAGGGGATTCTGCTGAACTCTAGGATCTTGACAGGTATTGTCTTTGTCATTCTTCTTACAGCTGTGGAAAACACTGGTTTCAAGTGAGAGTAGGTCAAACAGGACTTCTATGTCTCAGGCCTTCCTTCAGGAATCCCCCAGCATGGGTCTCCTAAAGCACTTTCTATCAAATCATTCATAAGATTTTCATAATTTTCTACCCTGACCTGCATATTTGCTTTTAAAAGTCACATCTTATCTCCTGTATGGATTATAAACCAGAAGCTCAGGTCTTCTCTGAAATATCTTTCTTGACTTCCTACAAATGTTGCTGTGATGAGGTGTCTGGGGAAGTTTCCCCTCTCTTAACTCCCTCTGCCATGAAGCTGGTACTTACGGAACTGCCCTAAGGGCAGCCACAGCCCATTGAATACCTGAGGCACCTGTGACAGGAGCTCTTCTGTCAGAGGGAAAGCCCAGGCAGGGAAGGGTCAGGAGCCATCTAGCTTCAGCCTCAGAATGAGTTACTAGGATCACCAGGATGAACATCTAGAGGGCAGCCCAGGGCCAGGTCTAGGCCACGGAAATGTGAGGTGATTCTGGACTTTTCTAAGAAAGTTCATAAAGCCAGGAGCTTAGGAAAGCAAGTTGGATCACTGTTCCCAGCATGCCTGGCTTCATGACCAGGCTCAGCCCTCCACTCAAGAAAATGGGTGTAATCTCGTTTTCACAAAACCTCTTCCCCAAAATCTAACACAATGGCCCTCCTGGCACCAGGTGTTAAATCAGATGAAATGAAGGGTTCCACAGCCTCTAGCCAGATTTCTGCAAAGAAAGTCACTTTACTGACAGAGATAGTGAAAACAAAGACAGCCTACAAAACCTGAACAGGTTTTTGCCACATTTCCTATTGAAAGGCAATTATGCAGTCTCCAAAAATTGAGATCCAAGATTCTGTATAGCTTGAATTAAGAGCTGAGTCACTCGTTCCATTGATTGCCTGTTCTAAATGGCTGGGCACAGTTCCACTGAGAATAACAAAATTGCATTTTATCCATGGGTGGCAGAGTCAATAGTTTTCAAAAAGTTTTGAGTGCCTATTATATGTCAGGCACCTGTGAAGCAATGTATGTGAATGATCTCACCTAATGTTATAGCAAACTAATAATGAGGCAGAGACTATTATAATTGCCATTTTACAGATGTGAAAACTGAGGCTAAGAGAAGTTAAGTAATAGACTAATGTCAAATAGCCAAGCCATATTAAAACCCAAGTGGCTTTACCCCATGAGTCATTCATTCCTTCAACAAATTTATCCATGGAATGAATATTTATTAGACACCTATTACATGCCACTTACTACTCTAGGCACTGGAAATATAATGACAAATTCCCTACCCTCATGGAGCTCATATTCCAGTGCAGAAGAAAGAAAATTAATGAATAAAAATATTTCTAACATAATAAACAGTATTAAGGGATAAAAGTGATAGTGTGTATTGGGTACAGCTTAACAAGATAGAATGGTCACAAAAGGCCTCTTTTCAGAGGCATCTTTGTAATGATACCAGACCAAAGGTAGGAAAGTAGCCAGGCACACATTTGCAAGGAAAGAGTCCCCAGGTGGTGAAATGCCTACAGTGAAGGCTTGTCACATTAAAGGAATGGGAAGGAGGCAAATGGGACTATAAGTTGAGAGAGGAATGGTGGGAAATGTAGTAAAAAAAGGTTCCCAGGGGCATATCTTGCAGAATGCTGTGGAATATTTTATTCTGAGGCTGACCAGGAGCCTTGGAAGTTTCTGAGGTGAGGAGGGGATGGTCTGCCTGATATGGGGGGATCAGACTTCAGAGGTGAGCTCAGTCAGAAAGGAAGGAGGGAGATGGTCAGGTGACCATGGCAAGAGCCCAAACTAGACATGTGGTGGTGGCAGAAGTGGTGAGAAGTGGTTGAATTCAGGATATGCTTCAGAGAGAACCCAGGGATTTGCTCAAAGATTGCATATGCAGTGTGAGTTAAGGATGACAGTGATGCTTTTTAACTATTATAGTGTACCCTCTCCATGTGCTCACCAAGGAGGCATGAATATTACTATTTCCACCTTCCAGGAAAAGGGAATGAGAGTTGAAAGACCCTCTCTAGAGATGAGCAAACTGCTGTCTCTAGAAAAGCCAATAAATGAGTAGCTTTCCTAGCAGTAGTGTCTTAGTATGGTGATAAGAAAACTCAAAGTTGTTATAGTACAAGGAAAATTAGACCAAGTGTCAGGAGAAGTAGGCTCCAATTCTGACTCAGTCACTTAACGAGAGTGTGACCCCAGCCAGATGCATGAGCCCTCTGGTTTCATTTACTTTAACTATGAAATGGCCATAAGAATTAATGTCCTACATACACATGAGGTTGTTATGAAGAACAAATGAAATAAAGTAGATGAAAGTATCCTAAAAACTCTGAAGTGTAGAATACTGAAGGACATAAGAATTCTTCCTTTCCAGATTTAGTAGGTCTATGTCTTGTTAGTCGTGAAGTTAACTTTTATGACATATACTTCATAATCTGAATTTTAATGTATCTGAGATTGGGACTTGTCTGGCGGCTGGAAGGTTGCCCTTTCAGCTACAGGAAAAGAAAACAAAAAAACAAAAACCTCCATACTAATGTTTTTCCATGCACATGTTACTTTATTTCCCTTTCTAAGCCAGGTCAATTGCTCTGTGTTCTAACATCAGCTCTGCCATCTACATCTTCTTGGTAGCATGCAGCTATTTTGCTTATATGAAAAATATGGTTGGAAAATTGAAACTAACAGAAATTGCAGTGAAAAGGAAGATAGAATAAACAAAAGACATAAAATATTCGAGTTTTAAGAGCCAAGATAGAAGTTTTAAATCAACTTGAGGAATTACAGGCTCCACATTCAAAGAACACTGGGACTAGGAAATTACACAGTGAGAACACATTAGACAGTTCAGGGGATTGTCCACTCAAGCACTCAGGAATCTGAGTGTTTCCTGATTTATGAAACCAACTCACAACCTAAACCCATTAAAATATCAGATATGATTCACTTTACATCTCACAAGTAACTGACATTCATAGCAATTCCTAGGAAGTCTACACCAGTGCATAAGTGAAGTCCAGTGGACTGACTTCCTTCTCCATAATTCTCAGTGGCGTACACTTCTTCTTAGAACTCACACTATATGACATTGCCTTCATACTTGGAGTTTGTTGATATAGTTTTCCTAAAATTTAAACGGCTGGAGATAGGTCATCTTGGTCCCTGCACTTTTAGACTTACTGTTTGTATCCCAACAATTTTGTGAAGCAGTTACTAGCAGAGAAAAAAGGAGTTATTTTGCTAGCTGTTATTGAAACAAACAGTGAGGACGAGAGAGAAGAGTCCCTGATTTAGGAAACACAATACACAAGTAACCTTTCCATGCCTCCTGATTCTGCATACGTTGCTCAGTTCTTCTCATTTCCCAAACTACCCTGCTGGCACTAGCTTCCTCACTTGTCTTCCTACTCATGTCACTGCCATTAAATTACACCAGGCATTAGCCAGGCTAACACACACACACACAACACAACATAGGTGATGGCGCTGTATCATAGGGGAAGGAGCTGTGGAGCTTCAAATAAGTTTTAGTTGCAGGTAGGAAAGAAAAAGGTGAGCAGCTTACTCTAAGGACAAATACCCCCGAGCCAGGGTGTGGCAGAGAGTGCTAAGGGCCACCCTCTCCATGTGCTCCTCCACATTTCTGACTCCCTTGCATTGGATTGGACCAGATAAAGGAGTGTGGCCAAGACAAAAACGGGCAGAGAAGCTGTGTGTCCTGTGTCCCGTCTGCCTCTGGAGCATCCAGCTCAGTCTTCCATGTTCTTTCTTTAGCAGCTGGAACTGAAGGACTGACCTGACAGAGCCACCTGATTCTCCTGTTGGAGAAGAGCTGCCTGACTTCCACAAGACTTTGTGTGAACAGAAATAAACTTTTATTGTGTAAATCCATCAACATTTGGGACCTCTTTGTTTCAGTAGGTACTGTTAATTACCCTGAGACAGAATGCTTTTCATGACAAATTATATGTCATCTAGTGGTGTCAGTGCCAGAACCAATAGCTGAAGCACATGAATCTGTAGTGCAAACACAAATAAAAGGTCAGGGTGTAATACACAAATTTAGTTACATGGTAGGAATTACAAGCTGACCAACTTCTATGATGTTTCCCATGCCCCCAGCACCTCTTCCAACTGTTATAACTGCATCATTTTATCTGAATTTATATATTTTGGTCAACAAGTCTCTTTTAAAAAAACACTTACAGAGAAATTGTTGGTTTTCCATGGCTTAGTGTCACTGACTTTGTTCTGACTGATCTGTTCTTAGCACCTATCTGAGAGCAAATGTACTGAGAAAATAGGAAACTGAGAGATGAAGGAAGGTAGACCTTTTAAAACAGCATGGAAATGGCAGGTGAGGTGCCTAAATACAAGTGTCTTAGGGCAGGTTAAGGGTGTACTAAGACTGCCAGGGTGTCACTAGTGGAGAGAAGGAGAACAGAGAGGGTTTGTAGATGGAAGTCCAGGGTAAATCTCACAGGTTCCAAATTTTTGCTTAGGGTCATCCCTAAGAAATGGTAAGAGCCATTCTTCTTCCATCTAAGTGTCAAGTTTCCTGATTCCTATTCCCAGGTGGTCTGACAATGCATGTTGCAGTTCATGCACATAGCATGAAATAACTAAGCTTCTGTGGGTTAACCTGACACCTTAATTGCTAATCAACACACTGTTTCTGTGACAGAACACTTACCAAATTTCAAACAAACAGTTCTGGAATACAACTTTTTCATAAAATTTGAGATTGTTTATGCATGATATCAACATATATACTTCCTTACCACCACTAAGACTAAATGGTTTGGAGGGGAGACCTTAAAGATGGCAGAGGATTAAGACATGGAGATCACCTTCCTCCCCACAAATACATCAAAAATACATCAACATGTGGAACAGCTCCTGCAGAACACCTACTGAACGCTGGCAGAAGACCTCAGACCTCCCAAAAGGAGGTCTGAAACTCCCCCACGTACCTGGGTAGGGCAAAAGAAAAAAGAAAAACAGAGACAAAAGAACAGGGACGGGACCTGCACTAGTGGGAGGGAGCCGTGAAGGAGGAAAGGTTTCCACACACTAGAAGCCCCTTCGCGGGCAGAGACTGCGGGTGGCGGAGGGGGGAAGCTTCGGAGCCGTGGAGGAGAGCTCTGCAACGGGGGTGCGGAGGGCAAAGCGGAGAGATTCCCGCACAGAGGATCGGTGCCGACCAGCACTCACCAGCCCGAGAGGCTTGTCTGCTCACCCGCCGGGGCGGGTGGGGGCTGGGAGCTGAGGCTCGGGCTTTGGAGGTCAGATCCCAGGGAGAGGACTGGGGTTGGCTGTGTGAACACAGCCTGAAAGGGGCTAGTGTGCCACAGCTAGCCGGGAGGGAGTCCGGGAAAGCTTTGGACCTACCTAAGAGGCAAGAGACCATTGTTTCGGGGTGCGTGAGGAGACGTGATTCCTTCCCTGTCTGCCCACAGAAGGCAGCACACCGCCTAAACGAGCTCCAGAGATGGGCACGAGCCACGGCTATCAGCTCCGAAGCCAGAGACGAGCATGAAACGCTGACGCTACTGCTGTAGCCACCAAGAATCCTCTGTGTAAGCACAGGTCACTATCCACACACGCCCCCACCCAACCCCCCCGGGAGTCTGTGCAGCCTGCCACTGCCAGGGTCCTGTGATCCACAGACAACTTCGCCAGGAGAACACACCACATGCCTCACCCTGTTGTAACGTCATGCCGGTCTCTGCCACCGCAGGCTCACCCTGCATTCCAATTATAACTACCGTACCCCTCCCTCCACCCAGCCTGAGTGAGCCAGAGCCCCCTAATCAGCCGTTGCTTTAATCCCATCCTGTCTGGGGAGGAACAGAAGCCTGAGGGCAACCTACATGCAGAGGAGGGGCCAAAAACAAAGCTGAAACCCCGGAGTTGGGTGAACAAACAAGAGAAAGGGAAATTTCTCCGTGAAGCCTCAGGAACAGCGGATTAAGTCCTCACAATCAACTTGATGTACCCTGCATCTGTGGAATACCTGAATAGACAACGAATCAACCCAAAATTGAGGAGGTGGACTTTGGGAGCAACTGTAGATTTGGGGTTTGCTGTCTGCGACTGACTTGTTTCTGATTTTAGTGTTTATCTTAGTATAGATTTTAGTGGTGTTATCACTGGTGGATTTGTTTATAGGTTTGGTTGCTCTCTTCTTTTTTATTATTACATTTTTATTTTAATAATTTTAAAAATAGTTTTATTTTGTCTTATTTTATTTTAGTTCTTATTTTATTTAATTTTTAAAATAATAAAAAATTTTTTTTTTCTGTTTTACTCCCTTTTCTTCTGAGCACTGTAGCTGACAGGGTCTTGGTGCTCTGGTGTGGTGTCAGGCCTGAGCCTCTGAGGTGGGAGAGCCAAGTTCAGGACACTGGACCACCAGAGACCTCCTGGACCCACATAAAATCATTTGGTGAGAGCTCTCCCAGAGATCTGTGTCTCAACAATAAGACCAATCTCCAACCAATGGCCAGGAAGCTCCAGTGGTGGATGCCCAATGCCAAACAACTAGCAGGACAGTAACACAACCCCACCCATTAGCAGAGAGGCTGCCTAAAATCATACTAATTTAACAGACACCTCAAAACACACCACCAGATGCAGCCCTGCCCACCAGAAAGACAATATCCAGCCCCACCCACCAGAACACAGGCACCAGTCGCCTCCACCAGGAAGCCTACACAATCCATGGAACCAACCTTACCCACTGGGAGCAGACACCAGAAACCATGAGAACTGTGAACCTATAGCCTGCAAAAAGGAGACCCCCAACACAGTAAGTTAAGCAAAATGGGAAGACAGAGAAATATGCAGCAGATGAAGGAGCAAGGCAAAACCCCACCAGGCCAAACAAATGAAGAGGAAATAGTCTACCTGAAAAAGAATTCAGAGTAATGATAGTAAAGATGACCCAAAATTTTGGAAATAGAAACGTTTAACAAGGACCTGGAAGAACTAAAGAGCAAACAAAAAAAGATGAACGACACAATAAATGAAACTAAAAATTCTCTAGAAGGCATCAATAGCAGAATAACTGAGGCAGAAGAATGGATAAGTGATCTGGAAATAAAATGATGGAATAACTACCACAGAGCAGAATAAAGAAAAAAAGAATGAATAGAATTGGGGACAGTCTCAGAGATCTATGGGACAACATTAAACACACCAACATTTGAATTATAGGGGTCTCAGAAGAAGAAGAGAAAAAGAAAGTGTCTGAGAAAATATTTAAAGAGATTATAGTTGAAAACTTCCCTAACTTGGGAAAGGAAATAGTCAGTCAATCCAGGAAGCATAGAGAGGCCCATACAGGATAAATCCAAGGAGAAAAACACCAAGACACATATTAATCAAACTATCAAAAATTAAATACAAAGAAAAAATATTAAATCAGAAAGGGATAAGCAACAAATTCACATACAAGGGAATCCCCATAAGGTGAACAGCTGACCTTTCAGCAGAAACTCTGCAAGCAGAAGGGAGTGGCAGGACACATTTAAGAGTGATGAAACGGAAAAACCTACAACCAAGATTACTCTACCCAGCAAGTATCTCATCAGACTTGATGGAGAAACTAAAAGCTTTACAGAGAAGCAAAAGTTAAAAGAATTCAGCACCACCAAACCACCTTTACAACAAATGCTAAAGGAATTTCTCTAAGTGGGAAACAAAAGAGAAGGAAAAGACCTACAAAAACAAACCCAAAACAATTAAGAAAATGGTAATAGGAACATACATATCAATGATTACCTTAAATGTAAATGGTTTAAATGCTCCAACCGAAAGACATAGACTGTCTGAATGGATACAAAAACAAGACCCGTATATATGCTGTCTACAAGAGACCCACTTCAGACCTAGGGACATACAGACTGAAAGTGAGGGGATGGAAAAAGATATTCCATGCAAATGGAAATCAAAAGAAAGCTGGAGTAGTAATTCTTCTATCAGACAAAATAGACGTTAAAATAAAGACTATTACAAGAGACAAAGAAAGACACTACATAATGATCAAGGGATCGATCCAAGAAGAAGATATAACAATTGTAAATATTTATGAACCCAACATAGGAGCACCTCAATACATAAGGCAAATACTAACAGCCATAAAAGGGGAAATCGACAGTAACACAATCATGGTACGGGACTTTAACACCCCACTTTCACCAATGGACAGCTCATCCAAAATGAAAATAAATAAGGAAACACAAGCTATAAATGATACATTAAACAAGATGGACTTAATTCATATTTATAGGACATTCCATCCAAAAACAACAGAATACACATTCCTCTCAAGTGCTCATGGAACATTCTCCAGGATAGATCATATCTTGGGTCACAAATCAAGTCTTGGTGAAGTTAAGAAAATTGAAATTGTATCAAGTTATCTTTTCCGGCCACAAAACTATGAGACTAGATATCAATTATAGGAAAAAATCTGTAAAAAATACAAACACATGGAGGCTAAACAATACACTACTTAATAACCAAGAGATCACTGAAGAAATCAAAGAGGAAATCAAAAAATACCTAGAAACAAATGACAATGAAAACACTCTGACCCAAAACCTAAGGGATGCAGCAAAAGCAGTTCTAAGAGGGAAGTTTATCGCAATAAAATCCTACCTTAAGAAAGAAGAAACATCTCAAATAAACAACCTAACCTTACACCTAAAGCAATTAGAGAAAGAAGAACAAAAAAACCCCAAATTTAGCAGAGGGAAAGAAATCATAAAGATAAGATCAGAAAGAAATGAAAAATAAATGAAGGAAATGATAGCAAAGATCAATAAAACTAAAAGCTGGTTCTTTGAGAAGAGAAACAAAATTGATAAACCATTAGCCAGACTCATCAAGAAAAAAAAGGGAGAAGACTCAAATCAATAGAATTAGAAATGAAAAAGGAGAAGTAACAACTGACACTACAGAAATACAAAGGATCATGAGAGATTACTACAAGAAACTCTGTGCCAATAAAATGGACAATCTGGAAGAAATGGAGAAATACTTAGAAAGGCACAACCTTCCGAGACTGAGCCAGGAAGAAATAGAAAATATAAACAGACCAATCACAGGCACGGTAATTGAAACTGTGATTAAAAATCTTCCAACAAACAAAATCCCAGGACCAGATAGCTTCACAGGCGATTTCGATCAAACATTTAGAGAAGAGCTAACACCTATCCTTCTCAAACTCTTGCAAAATATAGCAGAGGGAGGAACACTCCCAAACTCATTCTACGAGGCCACTGTCACCCTGAAACCAAAACCAGACAAACATGTCATAAAGAAAGAAAACTACAGGCCATTATCACTGATGAACAAAGATGCAAAAATCCTCCACAAAATACTAGCAAACAGAATCCAACAGCACATTAAAAGGATCATACACAATGATCAAGTGGGGTTTATTCCAGGAATGCAAGTGTTCTTCAATATATGCAAATCAATCAACATGATAAACCATATTAACAAATTGAAGGATAAACACCATATGATAATCTCGATAGATGCAGAAAAAGCTTTTGAAAAATTTCAACACCTTTTATGATAAAAACGCTCCAGAAAGTAGGCATAGAGGGAACTTACCTCAACATAATAAAGGCCATATATGACAAACCCAGAGCCAACATTGTTCTCAATGGTGAAAAATTGAAACCATTTCCTCTAAGATCAGGAACAAGGCAAGGTTGCCCACTCTTACAGCTGTTATTCAACATAGTTTTGGAAGTTTTAGCCACAGAACTCAGAGAAGAAAAAGAAATAAAAGGAATCCAAACTGGAAAAGAAGTAAAACTGTCACTGTTTGCAGATGACATATTATACACAGAGAATCCTTAAGATGCTACCATAAAAGTACTAGAGCGAATCAATGAATTTGGTAAAGTAGCAGGATACAAAATTAATGCACAGATATCTCTTGCATTCCTATACATTAATGATGAAAAATCTGAAAGAGAAATTAAGGAAAAACTCCCATTTACCATTGCAACAAAAAGAATAAAATACCAAGGAATAAATCTACCTACCGAGACAAAAGACCTGTATGCAGAAAACTATAAGACAGTGATGAAAGAAATTAAAGATGATACAAACAGACGGAGAGATATACCATGTTCTTGGATTGGAAGAATCAACACTGAATATGATTACACTACCCAAAGCAATTTACAGATTCAATGCCATCCCTATCAAACTACCAATGGTATTTTTCACAGAACTAGAACAAAAAATTTCACAATTTGCATGGAAACACAAAATACCCCAAATAGCCAAGGCAATCTTGAGAAAGTAAATGGAGCTGGAGGAATCAGGCTCCCTGACTTCAGACACCACTACAAAGCTACAGTAATCAAGACCATATGGTACTGGCACAAAAACAGAAAGATAGATCAATGGAACAGGATAGAAAGTCCAGAGATAAACCCACGGACATATGGTCACCTTATCTTTGATAAAGGAGACAAGAATATCAATGGAGAAGACAACTTCTTCAATAAATAGAGGTGGGAAAACTGGACAGCTATATGTAAAAGTATGAAATTGGAACACTCCATAACACCATACACAAAAAGTGTACTCAAAATGGATCAAAGACCTATACATAAGGCCAGACACTGTAAAACTCTTAGAAGAAAACATAGGCAGAACATTCTATGACATAAATCACCGCAAGATCCTTTTTGACCCACCTTCTAGAGAAATGGAAAGAAAAACAAAAATAAACAAATGGGATCTAATGAAACTTAAAAGCTTTTGCACAGCAAAGGAGACCATAAATAAGATGAAAAGACAACCCTCAGAATGGGAGAAAATATTTGCAACTGAAGCAACAGACAAAGGATTAATCTCCAAAATATACAAGCAGTTCATGCAGCTCAATATCAAAAAAACAAACAACCCAATCCAAAAATGGGCAGAAGACCTAAATAGACATTTCTCCAAAGAAGGTATACAGATTGCCAACAAACACATGAAAGGATGCTCAACATCACTAATCATTAGAGAAATCCAAATCAAAACTGCAATGAGGTGTCATCTCACACCAGTCAGAATGGCCATCATCAAAAAATCTACAAACAATACATCCTGGAGGGGTTGTGGAGAATAGGGAACCCTCTTGCACTGTGCTGGGAATGCAAATTGATGCAACCACTATGGAGAACAGTATGGAGGTTCCTTAAAAAACTAAAAATAGAACTACCATATGACCCAGCAATCCCACTACTGGGCATATACCCTGAGAAAACCATAATTCCAAAAGAGACATGTAGCACAATGTTCACTGTAGCACTGTTTACAATAGCCAGGACATGAAAGCAACCTAGGTGTCCACTGACAGATGAATGGATAAAGAAGATGTGGCACATATATACAATGGGATATTACTCAGCCATAAAAGGAAACAAATTTGAGTTATTTGTAGTGAGGTGGATGGACCTAGAGTCTGGCATATAGAGTGAAATAAGTCAGACCGAGAAAAACAAATACCATATGGTAACACAGATATAGGGAATCTTAAAAAAAAAAAAAAAAAAAAAAAAGGTTCTGATGAACCTAGGGGCAGGACAGGAATAAAGACACAGATGTAGATAATGGACTTGAGGACATGGTGAGGGGAAAGGGTAAGCTGGGACGAAGTGAGAGAGTTGCAGTGATATATATACACTACCAAATTTAAAGTAGATAGTTAGTGGGAAGCAGCCGCATAGCACGGGGAGATCAGCTCAGTGCTTTGTGACCACCTAGAGGGGTGGGATAGGGAGGGTGGGAGGGAGATGCAAGAAGGTAGGGTATGGGGATATATGTATGCATATAGCTGATTCACTTTGTTGTACAGCAGAAACTAACAAAGTAGTTTTTGCTTTACCATTGTAAATTGTAAAGCAATTATACTCCAATAAAGATGTTAAAAATAAATAAATAAATAAATAGTAAAAAGACTAAATGGTTTGTCTTCATTGCAAATGTCTTTGGATGCCCTTTTGAAAATTTACATTTTTTCCTTCTTTAGGTTGTCCCTAGAATATTTTTTCACCCTGATTTCATCCCTTGAATGCATTTTAGAACTTATATTCTAGAAAGAGACATGATGGAGGAAAAGGCCTGTACCATTGGTCAGAATGTTTTATAGGTTAGCAAAGAAATCAAGTAGTGATACCTAGCAAATATCTGATGGAGAAGGAAAAGCTTATACTTGATAGAACGTCAATGCCAAAATCTCTCTAAAGATTGCTGCAGAATCTAGTGTAAAAGTTCTTTGGGAATATCTAGGAGGAGTCAAGCAATTTTCATATACTGAGGTGGCACACGAATAACCGGCACTTGAGAAGCAAGAAGACTGCACATGAAAGCAACTGGAAAACGCTTCCTCTTGTGTGACTTCTCCATCAGAATCACCAGAAAGAGCTGCTTTCTATGACTAAAGTCAAATCCAGACAAAAATATAAAGGAACGCTGCAGGAGATGGCAGAGTTGACATGGGGACACCCTTTTTGAAAACTTTCAAACCCACCCACTGCTACATTCATGGTGCTACCATAGGAAGAACCTCATCTCCTTAATGGCAGGAACCCAAGTTTTGAAATGGACAGCACACACCTTTGAGAGAGCCCCTCCAAACCAAGACTCCATTGTGTTTCTAAGTTCCAGACTTATATGAATAAAAGCAGGGCTGGCCCTGAGCAAAGTCAGGAGTTTCTGCTTCTCCAACACTTCTTCCTACCACCTCTTTTGAGCGTGACACAGCACCACCAACTATTTCTCTAACCTAACTGTGAGGATTCAGTTAGATGCCTCCAGTCATCTAAGGTTTCCACTGCAACACCTGACTAGATTTGGATAAAATTTGCCACATATAGTCAAATATGGGCTATGTACTAAAAGAGGCAACCAAAGAAGATTATCAAACCAAGTTTTACAATTGCCCTGTGAGTGAAATCGTGACACTTGACTGTGGTCTTTATTTACCAGTTTCAACTTCTTCCCTGGATGATAGTTTTAAGAACAATTCAGGAAAGACTTTAGGGCTTTCCTTTGTGTCCAGGACTCTTCTTTTCAAAATAAGCCTTCTCTTTCAAGCATGATACTGATGTGGCAGCTATTAACATCTCTCCATTACTGCCCTTAGAAATAAAACTTTCACATCCCTGGTCTCATTTATTCAGAATACTAGTCGTTGATGTTATTGTGGAAGTGAGTTATTCTAATACATACATTTGTTCAGTTGAAATCCATACATCTTCTGAATGTCATTTCAATTGAACTAAATTAATAAGGTAGGCATTAACTGCTTACAACATGTAAAGAATTGATTTGGGAGAGTGGGATAATATAAAGAAAATATTAGCTCATCTATGCCCTAAAGTAGTTTTCATTTGGGGTGACCAGACACACACTAAGCAAATAGTTTACCAACCTAGACCAGCCTGCATTGAACAACATACTCCAAAAGTATTTGTTGAATGAGTGAATGAAGAACAAAGAACTGTTTGAACGAGCAACCCAGATATCAGGGATAGCAGAGAAGTAACTAAGACCTTGTTATCACAGGATGAGTAAACCAAATTATCCGGAATTATGAAAGTGTATTCCCCTTGCAGAGTACCCTTTCTACCCTAAGAAGTAACTGTGAATCGTTCATGGCTACTTCTATAGGTAGAGACTTAAAGTTGAATTCAGGGAAGTCACATTTCCCCTCCTTTGGCATAGTTCTCCATGCTGAATCTATGCTGTCTGCTGAACAAGGCCTTTGGAAACCCCACAACACCAGATTACTTTTGGGTCCAGAGAAATCTCTTTGTAGTGCATCAGTGTGACTATAAATTGAAGACTAGACAAAATATACAGAGTCCCCTACTTACAATGGTTCAACTTAGGATTTTTCAGCCTTACAATGGTGCAAAAATGATACGTATTCAGTAGAAACCACACACCAAATTTTGAATTTTGATCTTTTCCTGGGCTAGCAATATATTGTAGGGGAACAAAATTTGCTAACCCAAAATGTGTATTTGGCATGTTGATTATTTTGAGAAAAAGAGTCAAGGCCCAAAAGACCCTACAAGAAACTTTGACCTTCCCCCTAACTGCCTAAAAGAATTTAGATGGAGGGTATGTTCCCAGAACAGAGCTATCACCAGAGATATCTGCAAGGAATATGGGGAAGGTGTGGTGGGAGAAACTCTACAGGGTCTAGAGTTCAGAGTCTACTCTATGTAGCATTGTCTCTGCAGGGCCAAGCAAACATTTATTTACCAGATATTTGCTCTTCCATCTCCATGTGAATTGCTTTCCTCCCTTTGAAGTCCCAACCCCTACCTCCAACACCCTCTTTAGTCTTTAGCTGAAGATGGTACTTAAGGTGAAGGTTTCAGCTATTTTGGTGAATTACTCAGTTTTCCTGGGTCTCTCCCATGCATACACGTTATCAAACTTCTGTGTGATTTTTTTTCCTGTTACTCTGTCTCATGCCAATTTAATTCTTAGACCATCCAGAAGAACCTAGAAAGGTAGAGGAAAATTTCTTCCTCCCAGACAGTACGCTCAAGATGCTGGGCAGTGGCACTGACCACAGCTCCCAGTCAGCCATGTGATCACGAGGGTAAATAACCGATACATTTATAACATTCTGTACACATACAACCATTCTGTTTTTCACTTTTGACACAGTACTCAACAAATTACATGAGATATTCAATGCTTTATTATAAAATAGGCTTTGTGTTAGATGATGTTGCCCAACTGTAGGCTAATGTAAGTGTTCCAAGCATGCTTAAGATAAGCAAGGCTAAACTATGGCATTCAGAAGATGAGGTGTGTTAAATGCATTTTCAACTTAACACATTTTATGATGGGTTTATTGGGAGGTAACCCCATCTTAAGTTGAGGAAGATCTGCAGTTAAAAATACAGTCTACTTGGGTGCTGGAGCAATGAAATGCTTCTCAGTTACAAAGAGAACATCCTGCATTGGGCAGCGTCATTGGAGATGCTATCTGCCATCCAAACAGTGACCAGAGTTTAACATAGTCTTTCAATAATATAAATGCTCAGCTTACCCCAGAGAAGTAGTACTATGTTGTTTAAAGTTTTGTGTTCATATCCATACTGACCTGAGCATAGCATATCATCTTTTATCTGTACATTAATGTCTGTAAAGTTCAAATTAAATCTAATTGCTCAGAACTTGACTATAATAAACACTCAACTTGGGTTGGGACCAGTTGAATAGGAGGTGGTAGCTAAACGCAGTGTGTGAATGAACACTTTCCAGTCTGTCTACAAACATGCTTTCCTTTAATGCCTATCTTCTCTTGGCGGGTTTCTTAATACTATATTTTTGTGGTATTTTTTCATTACTTCCTTCATTTGTCATTCATTTAATTTTCCCATGTTGCCTTTTCATCCCAATGAGGTTTTCCTGTATGCATCCTCTAATTTCTTCATGCTACTTTGTCACTGAAATGCTTTGCATTGTTTCTTTCCCTGAGTGTTTATGATTTTCTTTGTTGTACAGCTTTTGGGCCTGATTAACTAGTTCCTTCAAACAACTTATGAGGTCTTATTCTCCATTTACTTTCTCATATTTCTTCCAAACTCCATGAACCCTATTTCTAAATCAGTCATCAAAATCAATGAATAGTTCTTGCAGTCTAACCCAAAGTCTTGGAACCAAGATTTCTACAACATAATCAGTCTAAACGTTTGCCCACACTGTTTATTGATGAATCATCATGATGGTTTTATGGTTCCATGGGAAGTTTCTATAGCTCTTCTCTTCTAGATTTTCTCACATGCACTTAAGAAAATCAGTTTAACATATTTAACATATCAAGCTAAGCCTGCCCATCTGATATGAAATTTCCATAAACTAGGAAATGTCTTCTAGACTTTAGAGCTATGCAGATTAAAACTTCACACATTTTGATCTGTAAAAAGATTAAGTGGTCACATAACTTCTTGGAGTCTTCAACAAGTGAGGAATGTTGATTCAAATTGTGCCCTTAGGGAAACAGAATTAGACTGGATGGGGCAAGGGCCACCTTGGGCAAAGCTGCTAAGAAACGTCCAATGAACTTGACATGTTCATAGCCCTGCAGCCTCTCTCCCTGGGAACGTTAAATATTGAACAAAGGAAGAAGAATATTTGGCATCAGAGAGCATACCTCCCCAGACCCTCTTCTGTTAGCAAGTTAATTATTGACTTATTATTGGCTTAAGTCTTCACCCCACTCTAAGGAAAATAAAAGTAGTAAGGATGAGGGAGTTTAAGATACTTTTATCACTCTCTTACCTTCCCAACCTGTGGACTAAGAGGTGATAAGGCAGGGCCCAGCAACAATTCTTGAGTTTGTAGAATTGTAGGAACTACTTCATTCCTCAAATTTATAGGGATTCTGTGATTACCCAAAGAGAAAAATTAATATAAGGTAACAATAGACACTATGTGAACATAAATATACCCATACAAAAAATAAGATACTGTTAACTTTATGAATTTTATTATAATGACTGTAAAATGTATTTTAAGATATTTTTAATAGAATGGACAGATAACAGTAATCTAGGATCTTTGTGAGTGTCTCCTTTGAGCTCCTTTGATCCAGGGTCTCAAAGGCAGAGAGAGTGAGCTTGCTTTGGAGGAGGAGAAGGGAGAAATAAGAAATTCATTTAGGTGTGTCTAGAGACAAAATCCACCAAATTGAGAAGCAGGGTTGCAACACATAAGCAGGTAGGAATTTTTGTTTTTAAGTTTAAAACAGCAAATTAGCTGCTTAGTTTTTGGTAGGAAGTAAGGTAGGAGGGGAGCAGAGAGACATTATCTGTGTTCATAAACCTGGTTTCCAACATACAGATAAAAACTGAGCTTATCAACTGGAATTCATTCTGACAGTGCTAGAAATGGATATTATTATACTTATGTGCTGTGTCAAAAATTTGCAAAAATTTCTACCGTTCTAAGCAACACATTGCAGAAAACGTGACAAAACAAACAATATGATTTGCTTTCTTTGTATTCATACGATACTGGCTACCTTATTCTGTTTCCTACTGTTTACCATTTAAATAAAATTTGTAGGTTGATTCAGCTGACAGAAATCATAAGCCAAAGTACCATGCTTTCTAATGTTCATAGTCTTATTTTATGGACTTGCATTTGCCTATTAGGGACATTCCATTTTTAAAAAATAATTATTCCTGGGGGAGTGGTAATAATGATTATGAGAGAAAATATTTTTGTCAAGGAGTATGAAATTTGAAATCTTCAGAGCTAGATCTGTGAGACTCAACAGAACTTAGAATGGGAAAACAACTGTGTTGATGCAATAGGAAATTATATAGGAAACATTTCTAGAGAAGCAAAATGGGGGTAAGAAATAAAGATCAAACTCCAGACTGGTGAGGGCACAAGGTCATTCTAGCGATGCATTCTGCACCCCCCACACATGCACATGTGCTGTCAAATTCAGTTAGAAAGAAAGTTTCCACCGTTCTAATTTAAAAAACCCAGACTTTCAATGGTGAATTTCCAAGTTATTTTCCCTTGGTTGTTGTTACAAAGAGACAAGAAATATTTAAAACAAGCAAAAATTTGACCACGCCT
Organism: Mesoplodon densirostris; assembly: GCF_025265405.1. Classification (NCBI taxonomy): domain Eukaryota; kingdom Metazoa; phylum Chordata; class Mammalia; order Artiodactyla; family Ziphiidae; genus Mesoplodon; species Mesoplodon densirostris. Next base: position 67,852,062 of record NC_082668.1, read on the forward strand.
AACTTATCCAGTTGCCTCAAAGTTGTATTTCCTTGGGACCAAAACAACTGGGTGAAAAGTACAGCATGAACTTAAACATAAAAATAGATCAATTTAAGTGGTCTCATGTCAGTAACCAATCAGTTTGACCCACATTTAAAGTGAGTTGACTAGGTTTTTTGTCAATATGGAGAAGACAACAGATGCTTTTTATCTTTACAAAGATATTGTCATGTTTTCTATATGATCCCTGCTAAATTGCTATAAAGTATTGTTAAAGAAAGGGGTACTAAGGTAAGGGCTTGTGATATTTCTTCAAAGGACCATGGAGTAAACTATTAAATGTCTGAGAGAAAATCAGTCAGATCTACAGGAAAACGTAATATAGAAATGTGGGAATTAAGACTGGAGCAAAGTAACCAGTTCATACCCCCTACAATTCCCTACTTACTGGAAAATGAATAATTTAACTGTTATTTCAAAACAAGAACATCTTTGTACTATGTTATTAAAATATTATTTTAGAGTATGGCAAAATCTGTGGTTTTGTTCTTATTTCAATTCTTCTCCGTTTGGCTAGAAATTTTAAAAACAGAGCTAGTTATGTCTGTGAGATTGAGGAGATGTGTTATAATCACATGCACATTAGCTGTTTGAACTATTGCAGTCAGAATGAAAAGATGGCCAAACTAGCAAGTGGTTGGTGATGTCAAGTTAAAAGACACAAGAGGAGGCCAGTCTGTACTTTAACTGCAAAGTTTCATGTATATTAAAAAGAAAACAGTGGGCAAGATCATTGCTGTGGTTTTTATTAATCTGAAAATATAGAAGATGGAAAAAAGCAATGGTGATTTGAGAAACCATATGAGTTTCTTTGGATTCAATAATTATACTTGCTAATTTACACACTTGAAACTAATATAATATTGTAAGTCAACTATACTTCAATTTTAAAAAGACAGAAAAGGGAAAGAAAAAGAGAAGTCTCTAGGTAAAAAAAAATTGCACTGGGCTTCCCTGGTGGCACAGTGGTTGAGAGTCTGCCTGCTGATGCAGGGGACAAGGGTTCGTGCCCCGGTCCGGGAAGATCCCACACGCCGCAGAGTGGCTGGGTCCGTGAGCCATGGCCACTGAGCCTGCGCGTCTGGAGCCTGTGCTCCACAACGGGAGAGGCCACAACAGTGAGAGGCCCGTGTACAGCAAAAAAAAAAAAAAAAATTGCACTTACTAATTTTCAAATATTTTAAATGAATGAACAATCACCTTGCAAATATCTTTGAGCATCTATGATGTCAAGACTCTTAGGTTGTGGAGACGCTTACTAGATCAAAGAGCCATATACGAGTGTGCATATGTTTATAATATATATATATTTACAAAGATCTGGTAAGTGGAAAATATAAAAATATATAAGCTGAAGGGTTCTGTAATTCTCACTTTGTAATCAACCAACAGTATGACCTTGGGAAACTTATTTAACCATTTGGTGACTCAGTTTCCTAGTCTGTAAAATGGGGGAACATTTGCCTTAAAAATATATTATGAGGATCAAATGAGTTTGTATATGTAAATCAACTAGAATAGAGTCTCACACACTGTAGGCCCTATATAGGGTTGGCTTATTTTTGTTACAGTGACAACATGGAGAAGAGAGTTTATATATCCTAGAAGTTTGGTTAGACAGAGCTGAGTCAGTTCAACATGGGCTAAAAGGAGAGGTAGAAAGTGGACAGTGAGGAGTCAGAAAGGATATTACAGGCACTGAGAACAGCTTTTGTCGGGTGCAAAGGTGAAAGGTATAAACCCCTGGTATGTTTTATTTCTAGAGCTAAAGTGAGGGGAAAGGGAAGCAGTGATATGGGATCAGACCAAAAAGTTAGGGCTAGATCATGAAAGGCCGTGCATGTCAACTAAGGCACTTGTATTGCGTCTTGTGTGGATGACGGAGAGATACTAAACACATCTAATCAGGGAAATGACATAATCAAATTAGATTTATTTCTGGAAATGAAAAGATTGATCTTAGAACATCTTAACTGGAAGATATTGAAAGATCATAGGTCTATGGCTATTTCTGAAGTTAAATGACTATTAAAGGTTAATGTATAAATAAAAAATTAATTCACCAAGTCTAGTTCTTATCAATAAATGATAATTTAATGCCTTTATCTAAGTGCTTCCTATAGCAAGAATACATGGTGAATGATCCTGGTAATCACTGTGACCATAATTTTGTTCAAATCTAATGAAAAGGTTTAGCAAAATAGAATCTATATGAAAAATAGCAGTGTGGACCAAATACTGAGCAGAGTGCTGAATCACTCAATAAAATTTATAGGCCATCTACAAAATGCATATATAAACTCTTTTCATGGAAAGTAAATCACAGCAATGTTATCTTCCATTGACATAATGCTGTATAATCTTCTTTCACTGCCACTACTCCTTTTCCTATTAATGTTAAAATTTCCATCTTCTTGGAGAGACTGGACATTCTATTCACTGAGAAAACACTTTTAAGTTGCTTGCTATATGGCAGATACTATTCTAATTGCTTTATAAATATTTGCTCTTTTAATCCCTGTAACAATTTTGTGAGGTAGATGCTGTTTTTAACTCCATTATACATACTAGGAAACTGAGCCATAGGCATGTTACAAAGGTCACAATACAGAGCCAAAATGTGAACCCAGGTAACCTGGCTTCTCAGTCTGTGTTCTTAATCGCTCCACTTACTCTCACGTATGGAAAATTTTTATTCTGGAGGGAATCTAGGTAACTTTGACTCTTCAGAAAAGGCAACATTTCCTCTTATTATTCTAGCACTATTCTAGCACTGCTACAGATGTCTATAAGATGAAAATAATTCAACTTGTTTATAGATTTCAAAACTGAATGAGATTGTCTCTAAGCTGGCTCTTCCATTTGCTTCTCTATAAGCAAAGAGGCTACTCACTGACTTGAAATGAACACTCTTCGCTCTTCCCTCCTCCTTATGTTAATGCCTCCTCTCCGCCCTGCCACTAATTCTGCTGAAGAGACAACCCTGCCTTTCCTTGGGTAAACAAGACTTAATGGGAAACCTGATTTTACAGTGGTCATTGCTGGCCTTGCCTTCTTAAGACTCCAGTGCTCTCTCTGTGTTGATATCTAAAGGACCCACAGAAGGTTTAATCATTTCTGGATGAAATGTCCACCTCCAAACAGAAGATAGGGAGATGGTACATTATAAACAAACTATAAGCCAACCCAGGCTCCATGCCCAGAAAAGAGCTACATATAAATAAATGTAATAGACAAAGGAAGGAAGGAAGGAAGGAAAAACAAAGAAGGAAGTAAGAAGAAGGGAAGGGGGAGGGAGCTGGGGAGGGAGAATACGTCCACCTACCTGCAGAGACTGTGAAAAAATGACTGACTCTGCAGCCATGAGATGAAAACTCCAATCTGTTCCTCTAGACAGCCTCAGGACTGCTAGAGAGCCTGAACAGAATCCTTATATAGAGAGTTCTCACTGAGGGATTATCCTGCTTCTTGGCCGCATTCAAATAGGAAGCAGAAGACCAGAGCCAGATGCTGCTTCCTTAGAAGGGTCCTATGGGAAAACCAATTCTCTAAGGGCCTCAGACATAAATGACAATGGATATTCCAAGAAAATGATTTTCTACTGGCCTACTGGCAGCCAGCACAGATGGCAGATGATGAGTCTTGGTAATTGTCTTACCCACCATAGGAGTAGTAATTTGCCCTCCAAGGAAATTTTAAGGGAACCCTAATTAAACTAGGCAAACTGCCTAAAGGTGGCAACTCTATCAATGGCCTGGGAGGAGTCTGTGTAAATGAGAACAGACCAGAGTTTCTAAGTGTTCTTATAAACATCATAAACAGTAAGGTGATAGCAGTGCTGAGGCTTGCCATCCTTAGCATACTTTTTCCTTTACAACCTTTTAGGTGCAAAGATTGCAAAAAAGAGGCCCATAAAAATCTCCTTAATAGGCCTTGGGTATATTGCATATCACTAACAGTAATTACTGTAACTGCTGTACTCTGAGCTCACGGAAATGGCAGGAGCATTTTTTAATTACTTTATTAATGATTTCTGAGAATTTATTCCAGTGCAGAGATCCCAAGTTCAATAGAGAGGAGGATTCCATGTTAGCCAGATTTGCAAAATGCAGCAACATCTGATGCAGTAGTCCAAAATTATTCTCCTGTGCAGCCATGTTTAATAGCGAGAAATGCAGCCTAAAGTTGATGACATCATTGCTTATCAGGCTAATAACTGTGACTTCACCCAATTTAAACACACTGAAGACACCAGTTGCAGAGGAGAGATATTTTGTAGCACATCTAATTGGCTATTGACAGGTTGAAGAGCTTGAAGTACTAGTTCTAACACACCCTTAAAGCAGTTAGTGAGAGCAGCTCTTCTTAAATTATCATAATCCTGAAAGGTTCTGAATGTATCTAACACTTTCCTTAGGAGAAGCACAAAGTCCACTTCCATTATTAGCCTGTTAACTGCTATCATGTCTTTCTCTATAGAGAGAGTAAATAATTGTTGTGTTTATCATATAAAAGATGAAATGGAAATATAGACACCTCTCTTATTGAGTGTTACATTTGCTGAGAGAGGTCATGTTTCTCTAGTATCTTTTTTTTTCGGCAGTACGCGGGCCTGTTACTGCTGTGGCCTTTCCCGTTGCGGAGCACAGGCTCCGGACGCGCAGGCTCAGCGGCCATGGCTCACGGGCCCAGCCGCGGCATGTGGGATCTTCCTGGACCGGGGCACTAACCCTTGTCTCCTGCATCGGCAGGCGGACTCTCAACCACTGCGCCACCAGGGAAGCCCTCTCTAGTATCTTTTATTGTGAAGTTCTTAGTGTCTACATTTACATTTCAAAGGGCAGGGGTATCAGAAGAGGGGAAGTGTTGAGGGAGGGAGAGAGAGAGAGGAACTATACTTTCGTGCATCAAGATAGAACACTGAGCAATCAAAAAGAAAAGTTTGGGCTTCCCTGGTGGCGCAGTGGTTGAGAGCCCGTCTGCCGATGCAGGGGACACGGGTTCGTGCCCCGGTCCAGGAAGATCCCACATGCCGCGGAGCGGCTGGGCCTGTAAGCCATGGCCGCTGAGCCTGCGCGTCCGGAGCCTGTGCTACGCAACGGGAGAGGCCACAGCAGTGAGAGGCCTGCGTACTGCAAAAAAAAAAAAAAAAAAAAGAAAAAAGAAAAGAAAAAGAAAAGTTTGTGTGTGTGTATAATTATTGGAATAATCTAACTCTGTGTAAGTATCTGATTGATTTCATCTAAAACTGTTGTCTGAACACTTCTGAAATTATAAGCACACCTATACAATAAAGGTGAAAAGGGGAGATTACCTAACCACCCAATGTACTCAATATCTGTAATTAAATTTCACACATAACTTGATAAAATTCTAATCTTATCATCCTTATCATTCTCTATCATGACCAAGTAGAGAATAAACAAAAATTAACTGGAATTCAAACACTGAAGATAAATTTCAGCTACATGTAGAAAATATCTAAAGCACAAACAGCATTTTAAAAGGAATTTGTAAAGCTATTTCTTTTTGGAGAATATTTTATATGGTACCAGAATAAAAACAGAAAACAAACATTTCTTTTTTAATGTTTTGCCCTAAGGAGAATATCACATAAAATATTTTCTCACCAGTGTTTGTAACATGTTTGAGAATGTTGGTTTGAGAACTGAAAATATAATACCACTTTTTGATCTTTAATCTCAGTTTCATGGGCTTGGTCATTGTAGTTCTCTCAGGGATAAAAAAAAAAAGTAGTCTTGGATCTACTTGGACAGAAATATTTCTGAACAGGAAATAATATGCCAGAAAAGTAATGCATTCAGGAATATTAGACATAATGTTAAGAAGTCTCTTTGCTATATTCTTTCTTGCAAGGTCACAGCCACTTAACATTTATTTTTAAAATTTTTTTTAACATTTTTTTGGAATATAATTGCTTTACAATGTTGTGTTAGTTTCTGCTGTATAATAAAGGGAATCAGCTATATGCATACATATATCCCCATATCCCCACCCTCTTGCGTCTCCCTCCCACCCTCCCGATCCCACCCCTCTAGGTGGGCACAAAGCACCGAACTGATCTCCCTGTGCTATGCGGCTGCTTCCCACTAGCTATCTACTTTAAATTTGGTAGTGTATATATATCAGTGCCACTCTCTCATGTCGTCCCAGCTTACCCTTTCCCCTCACCATGTCCTCAAGTCCATTATCTACGTCTGCGTCTTTATTCCTGTCCTGCTCCTAGGCTCATCTGAACCTTTTATTGGTTCCATATATATGCGTTAGTATACGGTATTTGTTTCTCTCGGTCTGACCTATTTCACACTGTATGACAGACTCTAGGTCCATCCATCTCACTACAAATAACTCAATTTTGTTTCCTTTTATGGCTGAGTAATATCCCATTGTATATATGTGCCACATCTTCTTTATCCATTCATCTGTCAGTGGACACCTAGGTTGCTTTCATGTCCTGGCTATTGTAAACAGTGCTACAGTGAACATTGTGCTACATGTCTCTTTTGGAATTATGGTTTTCTCAGGGTATATGCCCAGTAGTGGGATTGCTGGGTTATATGGTAGTTCTATTTTTAGTTTTTAAAGGAACCTCCATACTGTTCTCCATAGTGGTTGCATCAATTTGCATTCCCAGCACAGTGCAAGAGGGTTCCCTATTCTCCACAACCCCTCCAGGATGTATTGTTTGTAGATTTTTTGATGATGGCCATTCTGACTGGTGTGAGATGACACCTCATTGCAGTTTTGACTTGGATTTCTCTAATGATTAGTGATGTTGAGCATTCTTTCATGTGTTTGTTGGCAATCTGTATACCTTCTTTGGAGAAATGTCTATTTAGGTCTTCTGCCCATTTTTGGATTGGGTTGTTTGTTTTTTTGATATTGAGCTGCATGAGCTGCTTGTATATTTTGGAGATTAATCCTTTGTCCGTTGCTTCAGTTGCAAATATTTTCTCCCATTCCGAGGGTTGTCTTTTCGTCTTATTTATGGTCTCCTTTGCTGTGCAAAAGCTTTTAAGTTTCATTAGATCCTATTTGTTTATTTTTGTTTTTATTTCCATTTCTCTAGAAGGTGGGTCAAAAAGGATCTTGTGGTGATTTATGTCATACAATGTTCTGCCTATGTTTTCCTCTAAGAGTTTTATAGTGTCGGGCCTTACGTATAGGTATTTAATCCATTTTGAGTTCACTTTTTGTGTATGGTGTTTGGAAGTGTTCCAATTTTATACTTTTACATATAGCTGTCCAGTTTTCCCACCTCCCATTTATTGAAGAGGTTGTCTTTTCAATTGATATTCTTGTCTCCTTTATCAAAGATAAGGTGACCATATGTGCGTGGGTTTATCTCTGGACTTTCTATCCTGTTCCATTGATCTATCTTTCTGTTTTTGTGCCAGTACCATATGGTCTTGATTACTGTAGCTTTGTAGTAGTGTCTGAAGTCAGGGAGCCTGATTCCTCCAGCTCCATTTACTTTCTCAAGATTGCTTTGGCTATTTGGGGTATTTTGTGTTTCCATGCAAATTGTGAAATTTTTTGTTGTAGTTCTGTGAAAAATGCCATTGGTAGTTTGATAGGATTGCATTGAATCTGTAGATTGCTTTGGATAGTGTAGTCATTTTCACAATGTTGATTCTTCCAATTCAAGAACATGGTATATCTCTCCGTCTGTTTGTATCATCTTTAATTTCTTTCATCACTGTCTTATAGTTTTCTGCATACAGGTCTTTTGTCTCCTTAGGTAGGTTTATTCCTAGATATTTAATTCTTTTTGTTTCAGTGGTAAATGGGAGCATTTCCTTAATTTCTCTTTCAGATTTTTCATCACTAGTGTGTAGGAATGCAAGAGATATCTGTGCATTAATTTTGTATCCTGCTACTTTACCAAATTCATTGATTAGCTCTAGTACTTTTCTGGTAGCATCTTTAGGATTCTCTATGTATAGTATCATGTCATCTGCAAACAGTGACAGTTTTACTTCTTTTCCAGTTTGGATTTCTTTTATTTCTTTTTCTTCTCTGAGTGCTGTGGCTAAAATTTCCAAAACTATGTTGAATAACAGCTGTAAGAGTGGGCAACCTTGCCTTGTTCCTGATCTTAGAGGAAATGGTTTCAGTTTTTCACCACTGAGAATGAGGTTGGCTGTGGGTTTGTCATATATGGCTTTTATTATGTTGAGGTAGGTTCTCTCTATGCCTACTTTCTGGAGAGTTTTTATCATTAAAGGGTGTTGAATTTTTTCAAAAGCTTTTTCTGCATCTATCGAGATTATCATATGGTGTTTATCCTTCAATTTGTTAATATGGTTTATCACATTGATTGATTTGCATATATTGAAGAACCCTTGCATTCCTGGGATAAACCCCACTTGATCATTGTGTATGATCCTTTTAATGTGCTGTTGGATTCTGTTTGCTAGTATTTTGTGGAGGATTTTTGCATTTTTGTTCATCAGTGATATTGGCCTGTAGTTTTCTTTCTTTATGACATCTTTGGTTTTGGTTTCAGGGTGATGGTGGCCTCATAGAATGAGTTTGGGAGTGTTCCTCCCTCTGCTATATTTTGGAAGAGTTTGGTGTTAGCTCTTCTCTAAATGTTTGATAGAAATCACCTTTGAAGCCATTTGGTCCTGGGATTTTGTTTGTTGGAAGATTTTTAATCACAGTTTCAATCTCAGTGCTTGTGATTGGTCTGTTTATATTTTCTATTTCTTCTTGGTTCAGTCCCTGAAGGTTGCACTTTTCTAAGAATTTGCCCATTTCTTCCGGGTTGTCCGTTTATTGGCATAGAGTTGCTTATAGTAATCTCTCATGAACCTTTGTATCTCTGCAGTGTTAGTTGTTACTTCTCCTTTTTCATTTTGAATTCTGTTGATTTGACTCTTCTCCATTTTTTTTCTTGATGAGTCTGGCTAATGGTTTATCAATTTTGTTCATCTTCTCAAAGAACCAGCTTTTAGATTTATTGACCTTTGCTATTGTTTGCTTCATTTCTTTTTCATTGATTTCTGCTCTGATCTTTATGATTTCTTTCCTTCTGCTATCTTTGGGCGTTTTTGTTCTTCCTTCTCCAATTGCTTTAGGTGTAAGGTTAGGTGGTTTATTTGAGATTTTTCTTGTTTCTTGAGATAGCACTGTATTGCTATAAACTTCCCTCTCAGAAATGCTTTTGCTGCATCCCATAGGTTTTGGGTCAGAGTGTTTTCATTGTCATTTGTTTTTAGGTATTTTTTAATTTCCTCTGATTTCTTCAGTGATCTCTTGGTTATTTAGTACTGTATTGTTTATCCTCCATATGTTTGTATTTTTTACAGTTTTTTTCCTGTAATTGATCTAGTCTCATAGTGTTGTGGTTGGAAAGGATACTTGATAAGATTTCAATTTTCTTAAATTTATCAAGGCTTGATTTGTGACTCAAGATGATCTACCCTGGAGAGTGTTCCATGAGCACTTGAGAAGAAAGTGTAGTCTGTTGTTTTTGGATGGAATGTCCTATAAATAGCAATTAAGTCCATGTCCATCTTGTTTAATGTATCATTTTAAGCTTTGTTTCCTTATTTATTTTCATTTTGGATGATCTGTTCATTGGTGGAAGTGGGGTGTTAACGTCCGCTACTATGATTGTGTTCCTGTTGATTTCCCCTTTTATGTCTGTTAGCATTTGCCTTATGTACTGAGGTGCTCCTATGTTGAGTGTATAAATATTTACAATTGTTATATCTTCTTTTTGGATTGATCTCTTGATCATTATGTAGTGTCCTTCTTTGTCTCTTGTAATAGTCTTTATTTTAGTCTATTTTGTCTTATATGAGAATTGCTACTCCAGCTTTCTTTTGATTTCCATTTGCATGGAATATCTTTTTCCATCCTCACACTTTCAGTCTGTATGTGTCCTTAGGACTGAAGTGGGTCTCTTGTAGACAGCATAGATACGGGTCTTTTTTTTGTATCCATTCATCCAGTCTATGTCTTTTGGTTGGAGCATTTAGTCCATTTACATCTAAGGTAGTTATCGATACGTATGTTCCTATTACCATTTTCTTAATTGTTTTGGGTTTGTTTTTGTAGGTCTTTTCCTTCTCTTCTGTTTCCCACTTAGAGAAATTCCTTTAGCATTTGTTGTAAAGGTGGTTTGGTGGTGCTGAATTCTGTTATCTTTTGCTTGTCTGTAAAGGTTTTAGTTTCTCCATCAAATCTGAATGAGATCCTTGCTGCGTAGAGTAATCTTGCTTGTAGGTTTTTACCCTTCATTACTTTAAATATGTCCTGCCATTCCCTTCTGGCTTGCAGAGTTTCTGCTGAGAGATCAGCTGTTCATCTTATGGGAATTCCCTTGTATGTTAACTGTTACTTATTCCTTGCTGATTTAGTATTTTTTCTTTGTATTTAATTTTTGATAGTTTGATTAATATGTGTCTTGGCATGTTTCTCCTTGGGTTTCTCCGTATGGGACTTTCTGTGCTTCCTGGACTTGACTGACTCTTTCCTTTCCCATATTAGGGAAGTTTTCAACTATAATCTCTTCAAATATTTTCTCAGAGGCTTTCTTTTTCTCTTCTTCTTCTAGAACCCCTATAATTTGAATGTTGGTGCGTTTATTGTTGTCCCAGACGTCTCTGAGACTGTCCTCAATTCTTTTCATTCTTTTTTCTTTATTCTGCTCTGTGGTAGTTATCTCCACATTTTATCTTCCAAGTCACTTATCCATTCTTCTGCCTCAGTTATTAGGCTATTGATTCCTTCTAGAGAATTTTTAATTTTATTTATTGTGTTGTTCATCTTTGTTTGTTTGCTCTTTAGTTCTCCTAGGTCCTTGTTAAGTGTTTCTTGTATTTTCTCTATTCTCTTTCCAAGACTTTGGATCATCTTTACTACCATTACTCTGAATTCTTTTTCAGGTAGACTGCTTATTTCCTCTTCAATTGTCTGGTCTGGTAGGTTTTTACCTTGCTTCTGCTGCATATTTCTCTGTCTTCCCATTTTGCTTAACTTAATGTGTTTGGAGTTTCCTTTATGCAGGCTCCAGGTTTGTAGTTCCCGTTATTTTTGGTGCCTGGTCACAGTGGGTAAGGCTGGTTCAGTGGCTGTGTAGGGTTTCTGGTGGAGGGGACTGGTGCCTGTTTTCTGGTGTGTGGTGCTGGATCTTGTCTTTCTTGTGTGCAGGGCTGCATCTGGTGGTGTGTTTTGGGCCGTCTGTGAACTTAGTATGATTTTAGGCAGCCTCTCTGCTAATAGGTGGGGTTGTGTTCCTGTACTGCTAGTTGTTTGGCATGAGGCATCCAGCAGTGGAGCTTTCTGGCCATTGGGTGGAGCTCGGTCTTAGTGTTAAGATGGATATCTCTGGGTGACCTCTCGCCGACTGATATTATATGGGGCCGGGAGGTCTCTGGTGGTTCAATGTCCTGAACTTGGCTCTCCCACCTCAGAGGCTCAGGCCTGACACCAGGCCAGAGAACCAAGATGCTGTCATCCACGTGGCTCAGAAGAAAAGGGAGAAAAGAAGAAAGAAAAATAAAGAAAGAAAGAAAATAAAATAATTAAAATTAAAAAGTTATTAAAATAAAAAAGTAATTTAAAAAAAGAAGAGAGCAACCAAAGCAATAAGCAAATCCACCAACGATAAGAAGCACTAGAACTAATCTACGATAAACATAAAAATCAGAAACAAGTCAGTCACAGACAGCAACCCCAAGACCACAGCTTCTCCCAAAGTCCACTGCCTCATTTTGGGTTGATTTTTTGTCTATTCAGATGTTCCACAGATGCAGGATACCTCAAGTTGGTTGTGGGGATTTAACCCACTGCTCCTGAGGTTGCATTGAGAAATTTCCCTTTCTCTTGTTTGTTCACACATCTCCTGGGGTTCACCTTTGGTTCTGTCCCCACCTCTGCGTGTAGGTTGCCCTCAGGCTTCTGTTCCCACCCAGACTGTATGGGGTTAAAGCAGCAGCTGATTAAGGGGCTCTGGCTCACTCAGGCCAGGGGGAGGGAGGGGTAGGGAATGCGGGGTAAGCCTGAAGTGGCAGAGGCCGGCATGGTGTTGCAACAGCCTGAGGTGCACCGTGTGTTCTCCCAGGAAATTGTCCCTGGATCATGGGATCCTGGCAGTGGCAGGCTGCACAGGCTCCCAGGGGCGTGTGGATAGTGACCTGTGTTTGCACATAGGATTCTTTGTGGTTGCAGCAGCAGCGTTGGTGTTTCATGCCCCTCTGGTGTCTGAGCTGTGAGCCGTGGCTTGTGCCTGTCTCTGGAGCTCGATTATGCGGTGCATTGCCTTCTGTGGACAGACAGGGAAGGAATCCCCTTTTCCCGTGCAGCCGGAAACAATGGTCTCTTCCCTCTTAGGCAGGTCCAGACATTTTCCCGGACTCCCTCCCATCTAGCTGTGGCACACTAGCCCCCTTCAGGCTGTGTTCATGCGGCCAACCCCAGTCCTCTCCCTGGGATCTGAACTCCGAAGCCCGTGCCTCAGCTCCCAGCCCCCACCCACCCCGGCGGGTGAGCAGACAAGCATCTCAGGCTGGTGAGGGCTGGTCAGCAGTGAACAGCTGTGTGGAAATCTCTCTGCTTTGCCCTCTGCACCCCTGTTGCTGCGCTCTCCTCCCTGGCTCCAAAGCTCCCCCCCACCACCCCCGTCTCTGCTAGTGAAGGGGCTTCCTAGTGTGCGGAAACTTTTCCTCCTTCACAGCTCCCTCCCAGAGGTGCAGGTCCCATCCCTATTCTTTTGTCTCTGTTTTTTTTCTTTTTTCTTTTGCCCTACCCAGGTACGTGAGGAGTTTCTTGCCTTTTGGGAAGTGTGAGGTCTTCTGCCAGCGTTCAGTAGGTGTTCTGTAGGAGTTGTTACACATGTAGATGTATTTTTGATGTATTTGTGGGGAGTAAGGTGATCTCCACGTCTTACTCCTCTGCCATCTTGAAGGCCACCCCCCCCACCACTTAACATTTATAGAAGAGCTAGCTCTTGAGCATTCATGGATCATAGGGCATTTTAAGTTTCATAAATTGAAACCAAGAATAATCAGGCAAACATAATTTATTCAATTTCTCTGGTTAAACAATTATTTTCTAAATATGTTAAGAAGAACTCTGCACTGGTCACCCATAGGGCAAAAAGTGGAAAGAAAGCTGTTTTTTCAAAGCATGTTCTTCAGGAGAATGAGAAGACAAGCCACAAGCTGGGAGAAAAGATTTGCAAAGAATACATCTCGTAAAGAACTATTATCCAGAATATATAAAGAACTCTTAAATGTCAACAATAAGAAACCAAACAACCCAATTAAAAATGAGCAAAATACCTCAACAGACACCTCATCAAAGAAGGTACACAGATCGCAAGTAAGCACAGGAAAATATGTTCAACATCATATGTCATTAGTAAATTAACAGTGAGATACTACTCCACACCTATTAGACGGGCCAAAATCCAAAGTACTGACAGCATCAAATGCCGTCAAGGACATACAGCAAGAGGAACTCTCATTCACTGCTGGTGAGAATGCAAAATTGCACAGCCACTTGGGAAGACAAAAATAGATATACTCTTACCACACAATCCAGCAATCACACTCCTTGGTTTACCCCCAAAGAGTTGAAAACTTATGTCCACACAAAAACCTGCACACAGAGACTTAGAGCAACTTTGTTTGTAATTGCCAAAACTTAGAAACAACCAGGAAAGATGTCCTTCAGTAGATGATTCAATAAACTGTGGTACATCCAGTCAATGGAATATTATTCAGCACTAAAAATTAATGAGCTATCAAGTCATGAAAAGACATGAAGGAAATTTAAATGCTTATTACTCAGTGAAAGAAGCCAATCTGAAAAGGCTACATACTATATGATTCCAACATTCTGGAATAGGAAAAACTGTGGAGACACTAAGCTGATTAGTGGTTGACAAGGGTTGGGGAAGAAGGAGGGATGACTATGTGAAGCACGGAGGATTTCTAGGATAATCTATTCTCTAGAATTCTAAAATAGTGGGTACACTTCATCATAAATTTGTCCAGCTTCATACAATATACCACACCTAGAGTGAACCATAATATAAACCAAGGACTTTGGGTGACAACCATGTGTTCTTCCATTGTAACAATGCACTACTCTCATGTGGCATGTTAACAGTGGGGCAGGCTGTGCATGTGGGAGGGCAGGAACATTTGGGGACTCTCTGTACTTTCAGCTCATTTTTGCTGTGAAGCTAAAACTGCTTTAAAACATAAAGTTAATTAGTTGAAAAAAAAGCATGTTTATGTTCCCTACTCTTTTCTTCGTTAAATGTGAACAAGTTCATGTAAGTTAAGTGTTTTCTTCAGTCTAGTCAATTTTGTAACATTTTTCTTATTTTTAACCATTAAGAGAGAAGGGGAGTAGAGGGATGCACCCCACCTCAAGGCTGACCCTTGCATGGCTAAAAACAGACCTGTCCACAGATTCTCCTTCAGGCTTGGGATATTATTCCACTGGAGATGCCTAACCTCACGAGCTTCTACAAGATAGAAGCATTAGCAAGCAATAGTATAGCATCAGGTCTGGTGATTTTGAGTGATGATGCCTTGGTGCCTTGACTTTGAGCCTATTTGTTGCTTTCTAGCTCACCAAAAAGTGTGCATATGAATTGACTTCACTACGGCCAGAGAGGCGGGAAGATGGACAGCTGAATTATTGACAATAAGAGTATTTGGGGTGAAATGCTCCCCCACATGCCCTTTATAATAGAATTATTCTTCCAAACTTGGTTACTTGTCAAAACCACCTTAACATATATCATATTTTTCTCTTATGTTCTAATTGGTGGCAAGGTAATTCAGTCATAATGCAGATTCTTTGGAAACATATGGGATAAAAAGGGCTGGAAAGAAATTCAGAGGTTATTGTGACTTAGTTGAAATGTATGGTCAAATAGTTTTGATCCTCAAAAAGACAATTTATGATGTCCTGGTACTAGGAATTTAGTAGCTGAGAATAACTTAACATTTCATTACCATTTTTATTGCCATTTTGGAAAGCACGTCATGAACTCAGAACAGCCAGTCAACCACATTTATTGAGCATCACTGCATAAAAAGCCTAGCATTCTACAGTGTGGGGAGAATACAGAAGAAGTGGCTGTTCATATATCCAAAATCCATCTTGCAGATGCTTATAATCTTATGATGATTTGAGATCCCAACAAAGTTGTGAGTATGATCGCCTCCAAAAGGAGGCTGTCAGTATTTAAAAGGACAAAAATAGCTAATGTCATCTCACTATGAGGAAGAGCAGGCTACAGAACCACGCATACAGAACCATATAAATAACATGTACAGGATACACCATAATGTTAATGGTTGCTATCTGTTGTAGTTGAAATACAGATGATGTTTGCTCTCTCTATGCCTTTCAGTGTTCTGCACATTTTCAATATTGAGCATGCCTACTGTCTTAATAAGGAAAAGAGATTTTATGTTTAAAATAAAAGGGAAAATACAGTTCATTGTTATGAATCAAGATAAAAGCATACATAACCAGTTTTAGTGATTTGATAAATCCCAGAAAAAAACACTTATTAGTGAAAGAATATTAGAATAAAACAAGAAAAAAAAATAATTGGAGAGAGTTGTAGGAGAGAGAGAGAAGAGAGAATTATCTCGCCTTCCCTGCAAGTAGCAAGAATATGGGATTGGCACGGAGTTATCCAATGCCTGGATGTGCGTGACTTCCACCCCTCGGACTGCAAACCGAAGGGTTAATTATAATTTGAGCCAGAAGGGGGCAGCAAGGAGCTGTTCCTGAAAAACAAAAAACAAAAATATTCCAAAAATACTCCAGAGGCCTTTAGACTGGAAAGGGGAGGTAGTGATGTGGTCAGCCAGGGAGTATACAGAGTGAGAGCAAAGCCAAATACGGCCACGGAGAGGGAACCGATGGAGACAGGTGTCACTCCAGCAGCTGAGAACTGAAAGCAGTCAGGGCAGCATCGGCCAAAGCTGAATTCTGTGGCAGGTTTAGGTACTAAGAGAGAAACATCTAGAAAGAGAGAAACAAATATCTAAAAAGATTGCTCCATGGGGTGGGATCTAGAGGAGGAACCAAGTCATTATTGTTTCAAGTGTCAGGAGCCAGTGGGGCCCCATCTAAGCTGCTGATCAATAGAGCTCTAAGTGAAGCCTCTAGACGCACACACACAACTCCCATCTTGAAGTCTCTCAACCTGCGTGCCCAGGGAATCATGTGATAGCCCTACAGGAATGAAGCATGTAGTTTACCTGTACATGTGAACCAGGGACTGAATTTAAGGGCACAGCCCACACTCGGTCATATCCAGCCACACTCACAAAATAAATCCTCCTGATTATCAGCCATGGGACATATCTTGAATCTGGTTTAACTCACTCTAACCCTTTCTCTAATACCCAACCTTTTCTTTGGGAACTAGTAATACAACAGGTTTGCATTAGATAGACTTAGAATATTCGTCTTTTACTACCCCACCCTGGAGAGGAATTAGCTTTCTTTTTCTTCCTTTCTCTTTCTCCCTGCTGAGTCTAGAGGAGTTTTGTCCACAGATTAGAGGCACAGATCTAGAATTCAAATCAAAGTATGTCCAAGTGCAAAGCCTAACCTTACTGTTGCATAACCTCTCTAAGTCCTAGTGTGCATATCTTAAAAACAATCCAAATATCAAGGCGTGGTGAAGAACAAATGATATAATCGATTTATAGAAAGCATTTTGTAATTGTAAAGTGCCCAGAACAATGTAAATTCCCTGACAAAACTAACACAACCCAAAGCACGGTGTCTTTTTATGGGACTCATCAAAACACAGGCTTTCATACACCTTTCCACCCCTCTATTTTTCCTAGGACATATTTTAAGTATTTATAATTGCTGTCTAGATTGGTGATAATTTCCATTTCACGCCTATGCGTGAAGTCCTCTCTAAATGGTTCTTAACTGTATTAATTATGCAAAATTTCTCACCTAACATCTAAAAAGGCTAAATTTCAAATGATTTCAGAGTAAATGGAGGGGCAACTATTGAATAAAGAGTCTCTCCCAACCAGTGATAGCAATATGCTTATTTGAAACTAGGTCATGAGGCTGCCCAAAGAAAGGAGGCCCTGAAATGTCTCTGAAGCCAACAGGCAGATGTTTCTTCATGAAAAAGGCAGAATCCACCATGGGGGATTGGGCTAAATGTAGGACTGATAGAATACTCTGAAACTATATTCTCTTGCCTTTAAAAAATTACTGAACTCTTTGTGGTCCTTTGGCTATAAATTTGATGCTGCTGACAAGGATACCAAGCCTATCAGTATAGATAGTTTGAGTGCAGGATAATGGCCGGATAGCACTTTGGAAATAAAAAGTGTTAACACCTTCCAGAATGTTCCTCAGTCAAGAATAAAAATTCATCTTTTAAAAGTTCAAATAAGTATTCCACTGTGAAAATAAAGCCTCTGGGTCAACTTAATATCAGACAAAACTACAGCTGTAATATGAGTAGTTGAGGGAACAATTTGGATTTACTCAAATATGTGCCCTTAGAAGGCAATAAATAACTTTATCATTTTGACAGGTTAGTCACCTGAGGTGCTTTAAACAGAAATAGGACACTGTCTTTCTGAGTGAACGCTTTCATCTGAAGACTTCTCTTCTTGTATCCACAGCACTACCTTGAATTCAAGTGACACTTGTTTTTCTCAAAATATAAAAGAGCCTCCATTTTCTTGTCTTTGTTTGCACTAATGTCCAAGGAGCTTTTTCTAACATGACGCAGCAGGACCCAAATTCTCAACAAATCATCACAGCCCGGCAACAGGCAAAAGTAGGGGGAATGAACTCTGAATTCAACATCAAGGTCCATCAAAAGACTACAGTAACACATTTACGGCCTTGCTAAGAAACAAACAGAAAAATCTTTCCCCCTCACTTCACATCTTCAGCTCTGCTGAGGCAGGCTCAAGGAGCACTGTGCCATAGGTAACTTGAGGACACCAGGGACAATTCCACTGAGCACAGAATAGAGCCACTGACATTCGTGGACTACCTCACGTCCTTTCCAAGCAGGTTCACATGTATTATCACACACATCAAATACTGTTTTCTGCTTTTGCAACTGAGGAAACTGAGACAGAGAGAAGTTAAATGTCTAGTTCTCCGTTATGGTATCCTGTTTATTCATGTCAACTCATAGATAGAAGCATCCAGCCAAGGGTCAGAGACATCATCCAAAAGGCATTTGCAGGTTGGAAATAGGAAATCTGAAAGTAATTGAAACTGCACAGTGTTCTCATTCCTGCAGGGTTTCTGAGGAACCTTGATATTTAAGAGCAAGGGCCAAAGATAGGATGATATTTAACCAGGCAACAATGTGTTTGTGAAGCCTTGACCTAACTGTATTTCTGGACTTTCTGTGCTAGGAGGACCAGCTCCATTTTTACCCCTGTGAATTCTTCCTCTTGTAAAGTGGGTGTGTTTGATGACAATGTAATTGATGATATAGATGACAAGATATGAAGTTTACATGGTATTTTTGTAAAATATTTATGTCATTTCATTCCTACCAGAAATAGCCCATGTCTTTTGCACAGAACATCAAATTTGATACAGAAAACAGGTGGCAAAAACAAGCTAGTTAGGAGGATTCCAGGAGAACTCCAGGCACCTAAAAACTCAGCAATATTATCTGCTAGTGACCACAGTTATACCTAAATTAGTATCTTAAGTATTCATTTCCCCTCAGGTATGCCAAATATCTAACATGATTTGCATATGTATGATATTAGCTACTTAAATTGGAATCTCAAAAGCATTCTAATGGTGAGAACCAAGAAGAGGCTTTGTGGAGTATGATTTGTCCAGTTTATAAAACCTACTTTAGAGACAGTTTGCTTATGAATGAATCTACTTTGTGGAGGACATCTCGGTCACATCACATTCTATCAATCCAAATAAAATGGTATGAAATGAGGCCTGGCAGCATTCCATGAAATAGTGAAATTGCACCCAGCCTTTATTTAGAAGTGGTCCTTTGGAGTTCCTTTAAAATATTTTCTCAGAAAAATCCACCTCATCATCCAGCTTCATCTTCTGTTTAAGCTCCAGAACACGAGATCTTTGAGGTGCTCACACGTACCATGCTGTTTCTTGTCTCTCTGTGTAAGAGTTTGCCTAAGCTGTTCCATGGAATTGCTGCCTGGCATCCAGTTGTTTGGTCAACTGGCCCGTGGGGGGCCCTAAGCTGACATTAGCCCTTTACACAAGTGCCCTAGATAACAGCCCGCAGAATCACAAGTAAATGTAAGTGCCTAATAAGACTTCCCTTGTGGTAAACAGTCTCCCCAACTTCCCAGGGCCTTCTGCTTATGCTCAGAGCTTACTAAAACCGCTGCTCTTTGGTTTGAATTGACCAGTCTGGCCTTAGCCTGGGAGCCCCAAAGCACTCTAACCATGGACCTTAATAAAGGCATGTGCCCCAGTCCTGCTGCTCTCTGCCTGCATCTTTCCTTGACCTCCCCATGTGGCCCCTGAGGCATAGCATGGACCTGTGAGTAATAATCTTCTCTGTTTCAATTCCTTGTGCTCTCTTAGGGAACAGTGGCTCAGCCTCTACTTAACAAATGTTAATTTAAGAAGGTCAGGACACTCTTCTTTTGCTTAATCTGTTCTTTTTGCCAGAAATGTCTTTCTTCTGCTTGCTTCTACATTTATTATCTTCAGTCATCTTGTCTGAAAACAGATTCTGAGTTGTGAGGAGGAAGTTTATTGGGAAGTGCCCCTGCAGGGAAGTTAAGACAGTAGGATTGGGCAGAGAGAACAAGAACTGCACAATAAAAGCCTCAGAGGATTGCAGGGGGAGCTCTGGAGCTAGGCTGGACCTTTAGCACTTTCTTGCCTTGAGGTAAGAGGGCTGGGCTTTTAATTATCCCCCATTAACAAGTCATGGGATGCCAGTGTTTCCATGAGAGGGCATGACCTTGGACCCAGGCAACTGTCTTCTCATGAAGGCAATTCCTTTCAACATTCCCAGCACTGAAAGAGTGCCCCAGACCTGAAGGGAGTGTACATGGTTCACCACAGCATCCACTGTACCTGACCACTTATTACCCATCCTTTATGGCTTGAGAGCCATTGCTTCCTCCAAAAAGTCAAGACGGCTTTGCAAGCATTCCCCAAGTTCTAGAGAAGACAAATGTCTTGAGTGATCCCATAAGTCTTCTACCTACCTCTGCTATTCTTACTCTGTCACACCATAATTATCTGCCGATTTCTTTACCTCCCTCACTCGAATGTGAACTTTGAGATTTAGGATCTTTCCTTGCTCACCTTAGTATCTCACAATCCCCAACATAGAACTTAACACACAGCAGGGGTTCCATATATGTGGTGGAATAAATGAATAAGTATGTGCTTTACCCTGCTCTATAAATCCTTTTTGCATCTAATGAAACTGTAGTTTGGGGCACAAATGGGATGTCCAGTGGTTGTGAGATGCGTTAAAATGGAAAGTTTAGAGAGTACTAAGATATGTCAATGTTTACTTCTTAAAAAACAAAGCAAAACACATTCAAGGTAATCCCTATAATAACATGGCTCTCAATCATTTGCATTTCAATATGTTCCCTTGGGTGGGAGGAAAAGGGGTGAGCACCTAATAGAAGAAGTGGGGTGCACATAATACCAAATCCTAGTCCATCTATACTACAGCCTCTAATGAACAGCCTCTAATAGTTGTGGTGATTGCAAATTACTCATGAAGCTTTTAAGTTTTCCTTAAAAATCTTGTGCGTTTCCTGGAAGTGAACTGTGACTGTGAACATTAGCTTCCCCTCCTATCACAGTGAAGAATACAGAAGTGTGAAGAGTGCTGTTTTAAGAGTATTTCAATTTTAGCCATTAGCTTCAACATTCTACAGTTTCGAGGCCTTCATAGAGAAGTTTTAATTCTTCGTTGCACCTTTCCTTTTCAGGCAAGGAAAAGAGGCGAAGACAATACCATGAGGGGAAGAGGAAGGAGCTATTCCAGGAGCTCAATAATACAGTCCTTTTCATTTTCCCAAAGAAACACGGAGACAGAGGGAGGAAGGATGAAATGAAGTTGTTCTCTTTCTCTAAAACAAATACTCAAAGGTATACTTCTTATAGGAAATGTGGTCGGCAGGGAAAATGAATTTTGAGGAAAGCAGTGCTTTGCTTGAAATGTATTGCAAGCTCTCTCCTGACTGAGCTTCCAGCTGCTCCTGGGTCATTTGGCTAATGGCATATACCTCATCTCCCTCTAAGTGGGCAATGATAATTCTAGTTAGTTTTTCTTCAACTGACTAACTGTGTTTAGACCAAAGTAGAGACAGAATGATCTAATTATGAATGTTTAAAGGCATTATTAAGTGCTTTGCTTTTCTACCAAAAAAACAGAGTTGAGAGTTCTCACGTGGGACTAATGAAATCAGGGGTTTGTTTCTGGCTCTGCTGCAACTCACTGTGGTATGAGGACATTCTTTCATCTCTCGGCTTCCTTATCTATAAAATTAGAGGGCTGGACAGCTTGACTTTTAACATGATCTTTAGGTTCTGTGACTTCAGAGAGGCTGTGATAAGTGCTGAGACCCTGGAGCTAAATGGCCTGAGCTCAGATCCAAATGTACCACTCCTAGTTGTGTGAACTTGGGCAAGTCATCCCAATATTTATCTTACTGATGTATGAAATGTCTTAATATATATAAAGAATATAAATGCTCCTTAGCCTATTATAACTGCCATGTAATAATATTCCACTTATTAACTAGTAATCTTTAAAGAACTTTATAATAACATAGATTTGTTTCCACTATAGGTCAAATAAGAAGTGTTTTTTTGTTGTTGTTGTCTTTTACTATAATATAAAAAGTTAACAAATTGTATCCTTGCTCTGTGTACTCAAATTGTGAAAAAGAATTCACCAAATGTGGATTCCACCTATATATTCTCTGAGGAGTATGCTTAGAGTCTCCAAAATTATGTTAAGGTGTGGATTCTATAATCGCCCTCCTCTGCTACATTCTAGGTCCTCCTTTCAGGTGAATGACTTAAGAAATTGCCTTTTTCAACTTGCCTTTTCTAAGAAATTACCCATTTCCACTTGAGCCATCCCAAATATGTTAATAAATTTTAAAGGCTGCTTGATTACATGTAAAAGATCAATATATCTATTTTAAAATATTTTTTACCTAGTCCCCTAAAAATGTGGATAATAGTGAAAAATTACCAGAAAGTGTCCAGTGTTTCCAGATTATAGCCTTTACCTATAATAGACCCAGCATATGTAGAAACTGTATTACTGGAAGAATTGCACAATCTACAGTAGCCAACTGTTAGCAGGGCTGCCAAAAGCAATGTGTTCCCTTCTGAAATTACACGCTTATTGCTCATGTTGTTTTATTTGTTCTAAAGGTTAAACTTTTTGCTGCCCTTAAAATGTTATATGTCATTCTTTGAAAATCATATTCAAAAAATGCTGAATTCAGGGTTTAATTTCCATATAACTTACTAGCAGTAGGAGAAAGAGTCATTCTTTACATTCCGTTCTCTCAGTGAAGAGATCATTTAGAAACAATAGCATCTGCTTTTCTAAACAAGGGAGTTATTTCCAACCTGGGGCTCATATGTTTGCGAATAAGCCAAACATTTAATGGTTTTTTTTTACTGAGCCAAGAACCATTTGAAGTGTGGTCTAAAACCAAAGGACAGGAGAAAGGAGTAAGAGAATTTTACCAACTGACTTTAACTAGAAAGCAAAAAGTAAAAATGCTCAAACTGTGGCCTTTTGGAAGTTATTTTAAATCTACCCGAACAACAAGTGTTTTTCAGGTGACATGTAAGAACCTGTTGAATTCAGAATTTATCCAAATAGCCCTCTGGGCCAAAATGAACAGGTAGACTCGTTTCAACTCGTCCTTCTTGTGAGTATTTCTGAAAACATACTTTCAGAAATAATGACATATTTTAGCACCATCCTTCCCTTTTCTGCAACGATTAAGTTATTATAAGCTAAGTACATATTCTCTGAATTAATAATATACTATTTTCAAAGTCAACAGTCTTGTTAATTTGCATGAGTTTCTGTTTTCCTTTGGAACACACACATTCTGGATGTTTCCCAGCACTCTCCTGCAAACATATCTTCTAATTACCCTAGAACTGGAGCTTCAGCAGCCCCAGTATAAGGTAAAGAAAGCTGTCTTATTCCAGGGGTGGGGCGGTAGGGAGCTATTGGAGCTTGTCTTAAGGTATTTCTATTTTTGTAAATACTGATTTTCAGCTGGGGCACAGTTCATTTATTCCACCCTCTCCCCCCCGGAAAACTGCAAATGACAATATTTTATATCAAGACCATATAAGCCACACCATTATAATACAGAATCTGAGATATTAATGCTTGAAGGAATTGCTGATACTCTAGTTCATATGTCTAATTTTACAGATAAGAAAACTGAGTTATAGATAGACTAAACATTTTATAGATTAATAAAGAATGAGATCTGGAGCTTGGGTCTCCTGACTTTCTCTCCTATGGTCTTCTCATTGTGTCATTTTGCCACTCACACCTTGGTGATTGTTAAACAGTTTAATTATGTGTCAAATCTAATTTTATATCTCTTTTTCCAGGTAAAACCAACTTTCTATGTCTAATGTGATTAACCCATTAGCTATGGTTATTCTGCCTTCCTAAGAGACAGAACTACAAAAAGGGGTAGTTGTATGACATATTTCCATAATTTAATTCACAGGTGACTCTACCAGTTGATATCATGTTCAACTGTCAATGGAGAATTAACATCACTTTGGACAACTTTTTTTTTTTTTCTTTTTTTGCGGTACGCAGGCCTCTCACTGTTGTGGCCTCTCCCGTTGCCGAGCACAGGCTCCGGACGCACAGGCTCAGTGGCCATGGCTCACGGGCCCAGCCGCTCCGCGGCATGTGGGATCCTCCCGGACCAAGGCACAAACCCGTGTCCCCTGCATCGGCAGGCGGACTCTCAACCACTGCACCACCAGGGTAGCCCCTGGACAACTTTTAATTTTAGGATTTGGTCAAATGGATACAGGAAGTCTGTTTGGGGGAATGAGTGGAGTAAAGCAGTCTCCAATGACCAATGAGTTTATCAAAATGGAGTAGTCATATGGATCAGAAAACAGAGGTGCAAATGTACATCAGAAACTGGAAACAGGCATCAAAAGACTAAGACAGACAAAATGAAAGTACTACTTTTCTAAGTTCTTTTCTCCTTGTGAGGAAGATGCTGGTCAGTCTCCAGAGCTCAGTGTCAGTTCCTTCCTCTTGTCCAAATTTCTTGAAAACTTTTCTCAGTAAACGTTATCTGGTCATATACAGCTCCCCCAAACCCCAATCCCAAATCCAGAAATGTTGTTCCAGGAAGGATATAAGAAACTGTCAGGAGCTTTGTAGGTCAGTTTCTACTCTTGTTGGAAGCAAAAATAGCTATGGCATCTTAATAAAACACTCAGATGGTAAACTGGGGGCAGTAGAGCTTAGACAGAGTAAGAAGGGACTCTGGCAGTCTGTCTCTTTTCTGACCAGGGCTATCTGGGAACCTGGCACATCTTGTTGCCACCTCTGTCTGATACTTTAACACCTGGAATTGAGGGGAGCCCTGTCTTCCTCTTCAGACATGCATTTGAGCCCTGTTTTCTGCCATAGCCCTTTCTCAACTCCTTGCTTGTACTTCCATCCTCCTTTCTACATATCACACTGGAGACTTTAACAATTATGCTAGACTCTGACCTCATGTGCTCTTGTTGTTCAAATCCTACCCTTCATGCAAGCGAATTAGAATGGCCATTTATATGTTTGGAATTGAGTTCTAAAGTTGTCAAACTTCCCCTAAGACTGCTGTTCCCATGTCCATGTTTAGCCCAAACTCCTCTCCTCTCCAAATTACCTTTCACACTCAGTATGGTGTGGAGCCAGTGTATTAACACAGGATGAGAGTCTGGAAAACTGGCTTAACTTCCAGCTTTCACAGATGTGGTTTATACTCTTCACAGATGAAGATCATAACCTCCCTTAGAAAAGCTGGCCATTGGCCAAAACTCTACCTTTTTTACATGTTGAGAGCTATCAAATACCTTTAGACCATGGTCTTCAAAATGGAGTGCAAGCACAACACTGGGTGTGCAGCTGATACATTGGACCAGATATGGAAGGAAGTATTAAGGCTGCCATTTGTATCTATTTTTATTTCTTCCTTTTTATTATCTACTCTTGCAAACTCTGAACAATGTACATAGAAGATTAGTATAGTAATATCTGTGCATAATTTATAAATAAATAGGATTTTCACTGATAGAAATGCATGAACAAAACTTCTGTAGATGACTACCTTATTGGAACAAGCACTGGGTCACCTACAATAAGTAAGCAATAAATCACGTTTGAGCGATTGGTTAATTGATGGATAAACAAAGCAAATGAAACTACTCCTACATGCTCTGCAGCACTCAACGGCTTTCTTCATCAATCACCCCATTTGCCCCCAGTTCATTTTTAGTATCATTTATTCCTAAAAGTGTTCAGGAAAGAGGAATTTTGTCTTCAAGAGCAAGTTGTGTTAGTAGATTGGCAACTCCTGGGAATATAAAGTAACATAGATGAATTTAATGAAAAAGTCAAATTTTGTGGGCAAAAGTCTCAAATGAGATCTGAGGTGAGCCTCAGAATGTATTTTCCTTGATTTGATGGGACTTTAATTTTCTCATTTCAGAATTACTGAGAAAGCCCACACTCAGTCACCTTGTTGGTAAAGAAGAAATCTCATCAGAATAGCTTATTCCTTGCCATAATGTTTTGAAATATTTAGTTTCGTTTAGAAATGAATTTAGGGGTAAACAGTCTAGAATTTAAATGAAGCCTAAAATGACAGGTTGATTGTCCTATGTATCTGTGAGTTAGAGTGTCTAAAGTTATCATATGCACGTTCTATAGGGCAGACTGTCCTCATGGGACTCATGTAAGTGACATGATTTTGACAATTTATTACAAACCAAAGGTAATGTAAAATAATTAATGTAAGGTAAACTACCTTGTAAAATATAAATAATGTAATGTAATATGATGTAAAATAATTTGGAATTTGCCTGAGGACTTTATTTGAAGCACAAAGTCTATAGAGCTAATTGGGTGATCCTTATATGACCAGCCACACCTGTTTAACTCAATGTGGAATTGTTGCTTTCTTGTTATCATTTTAATCAGAGTAATTTTATTTTGAAAGATATCCGGTGAGAGATAGAACAACTATCTGGTGAGAGATAGAACTTAATTACAGATATCTATAGAAAACTCATGCATTTTCATGGAAATTAGATTCTGGAGAAACACAGGGGTCTGCGGAAACTCTCTTGCTATAAGGATTTGGGAACTCCTAGAGGTCTCTGGAAAATATCTCACCTTCAGAACTACTACTAATAATCCTATTATGGAGTGCCTACTATGTGTTAGGCTTTGTTCTAGGTGTTTTAATTAACTTTCTCATTAAATCTTCAAATAATCCCACAGAACTGGAAACTGAGATTTTGAGAGATTAAAGCTTGGTTTACCAAGATTAAAGCTTGGACACAAAGCTTGGAAGCAGTGATGCTAGATTTTAAAGGTAAGTCTATCTCATTCCAAATCCTCTACTCTTTAAAATTGTCTCATTTACTGACAATTTTTTGATTATTCAAAACTCAAGAACTACTACGATAATGTATGTACTTTGTCTGTCATGAATCTGGGCATTTCCAGGGAAAAAAAGGGGAGGAGAGGGTGAGAAGCAAGTAACATTGCACTAACATTTTCTTTTCACTGGTAGCATAAAATTGATTCTTGACGCAGTAAAATATTCAAAGTGAAGCTTTTCCCAAAGTATTTGGTGATAACAGTGCAGTAAGAGGTAATGGCAAGAACTGAATGATACATATAAAAACATCTAGTGGAGATAAAATAATTCTGAACGTCTCATGAAGGGTGATCTTTGGGGGATAGGAGAGAGAGGTGATTCTCTGCCTTTACAACAGTTTATAAAGGAACCTGGGCTTTCAGTGCCTGGGAAAAAGAGAAAGAATCTAGGTGATCAAGACTGTTGGAGAGAAGCCTTGAGAGAGGAGTCAAGACCAAGAGAGTAAAAGAAAAAGAGAAGGAATTGTGGTTGGGAAGAATAGTGGGGTTTGAGGAGAAGAACAAGCTCTGAGAAGCTGAGACAAAAGACGTCCTAAAGAAAGCCAATCCTCTACTAGAAGACCACCCCTCATGTGCTGATTCTCAAATTTGAGGGCAATCTCAGCATAGGTGAGAGGTAGAGGCAATATCTCCTCTTCTGTCTGCTCAAGTGTGGCACATGACCTCTGAAGACAGTGAGAAGCGCTTTAGGGAGCAACAAGAATGAATGGGATCAGGTGGAGATTACTCCCAGTGGTTGCAAGGTAATGCATTCTCCAAGGGCCATGGAGCCATCAGTGGCATCCTTCAATAGATCAGCTTTGTGGAAGAGATCTGCCTGTATCTGCCTCCTTTGCCAGTCCTGGCTCTATAGCCTTGCCACTGATACCCTTCCAATAAATTCTTTAGCTAGAATTTATTTGTGTTCCTTGCAAGAAGAACCATGATTATCACACACTGGAATGGATGTGTGTAATACATGGCAAAAATTATGCCTGAGAGGTGTAAAATGAAAGCTTCTACTGAGAAATATTTGGAATAAGTTGGATGAAGAATTAATTGCATCCCAAAGCACTATTTGAACAAAAGTCATCCAAAGTCTAAAGGGGAAGAGAAATGAGCAGGACAGAGCCCTGCCAAACATCCCACTGAAACTAAGGGAATACATACTATCTTTCACATGTGCACAAGAAGTCGGTACCAATTTAAATGTACAGAGGAGCCCCTTCTCTGTGTGCCTTCCAGTGACCCCCTTGGGGTCATCATAGGTGGCTTAGTCGATACCTTATCATACTCTTCCTTATCTTCTCTGTATATGTGAACAGTCAGTCTCAAGCTCCCCAATGTGACTGAAATCTGCTCAGATCTGGAGATGTGGAGACTGAAACAGGCCCAGAGTTAATCCTGCTACTTTCTAAGCATCATTCACAACATGTTCCAGTGAAGACTATCTTGGGAAATTACCATAGTCATATTGACTCTGTAAAAATCCATAACTCAGCTCCCCAAAATAAGAACACACAACTGAATTCTATAATTAATCCACATTGTGGCAGTTTGTGAATTGTAAGTTATAAACTCAGTGTTGAGTACAGCAGTCCTGCTGTTCCCAGAATGTTAATTTTCATGGCTCCCTCCCTAGAGCAACCTTTCCATTGCTAAATGCCCATATTCCTCACAACTAAGCCTTGCTTGGCAGTGTTAAACTTTGTAAACCAGTATTTCACTTGACCCTCAGAAAAACTCTGTGGGGTTAACATGAATCACATTTGAATATCAGAAAATTGGGGCTCAGAGTCACTAAGTGCCTTATTTAATATCACACTGTCAATACATGGCAATTCCAGGAAAGAAATTCACCATGTTTTTAAACAGAGCTTAATGATATTGTTAGAGGACATTTGTTTTTCTATAGATCTGTGCATTATGATTACTGTCTTATTAAGGCAAGTATAGGGCATCATTTTGGTAGGTGAGGTATTAGAAAGTCATGCTGACTAAAATACCTCTCACAGAAGAATGAAAGACCACTGTTACTAATATATTGCTTTGTGTTAAGCATTTTTTTTTTTACCCTTTGTCTACCCTCTTTTAAAATGCAAATGTCCCTGGAAGGATAACACATCGTATCAATGATTTTTATCCTGTTGCTCCTTCCAATATCTAATTAGTCAACAACAGCAGCAGAACAACAAGGACAACAACAAAAAAAGCCAAAGGTCAGAAAGATTCTTAAAGGGTGAAAGAGAAAGGAGATTAGAAGGCAAGCATCTGCTCTTCACAACTCCCTGGATCATGAGGGGCTTCCTCACTCTCCATTTTCCCCCACCCCGTGTGCCCAGTCTCACGACCAGAAATACCAGTGCAGGTGCAAGGACCCTGCAGGTTCCAAAACTGATCTTCCCCGATGAAACTGTGGCTCTTAATTCTGGGGCAGATAAAAATAGAGGCTGATGACCAACCTCACAAATGTTTTTCCCACGCTGTTTTCCTTACACTGGTTGAGTAAAGGTGTGGGGCGGTCCCATCCATCTCTATAATCCTCTACAGGGACCTCTTAAAACTACCGCAGAAGACAAGATATGGCTAATTCACAGGTATTATTCTCAGAAAATTCTTCCTTAATAACCTATCAAGACACAATTCCCTGTTTTACAGAGTAATGAAAGCACAAAGTTTATAGGAGTCCTTACTCTTCTGCGAAGCTGAAACCCAGAGGTGAGGCTACTTTCACTAGAGCTCTGAAAGAGCTTCAGCCTCTCTTAAGTGATGACTTTTGAATATCAGTGCCTCTGAGTTCCGCGATTGCTTCTGCTATCACCTCTGCAGTATTTTAAATATCCAAGTGAATCCCCACTCAAGACAACTCACCACAGGCATTCATTGAAATGAGTAAGACTTGCATGCTCTTAAGATAGCTTCTCTGACACAGAGGTCTCTAGTATTAGTTTATCAACATATTAGATATTAGGCCACTTTTTAAGTTTTGTAAATTCCTCTTTTTTTTCCCTGTGACTTCTGTATTAAAGGGAATAAAGATTTTTGCTTTTGTTTTTCTTATAATCCTGAAAACAGACATAATGATTTATTTAAAGAGAAAAATAATCCAGACCTTGATTGAAAATTATTAGAAAAGTTATTAGAAAATAATTTTTAAAAACTTTGTATTGAATACTTTCAATTAATTTAGATAAAAATTGTGAAAAAGATACATTCCCCAAATATAAAGATAAATGATAAAAGTATAAAAACCATTAGTCAAATAGACTGAAAAGCCAAAAATTAAAACACATCTAATATTTTTATTAATGCAAAAGTACAAATGATATCATATTTGGAATTATTTTGTAAAATTGTTTAATCAGGGGTCTGAGGCTCCAGTACTGTTGGCCAGTGGAACTAGATCACCCCCTTTCTAACAATTATTTGCATTGTAGCTTGGATCCTTAGCTAATCCTGCTGAGTATTGATTTTTCAACCACTGATTTACACAGGAGAGTTAGAGTCTCTGAAGGAGAAAGACCACGGCTCAGGACTGCATGGAGATACACACGTGTATAGAAATACATGTCCAATGGAGTGGCTGCTAGATGGAGATTAGACTTCAGAGAAAGAATAATGGGCACCTGAGAAGGGGCACACCTGAAAGGGAAAGGAATAGGGACAAATCAATTAAAAATAGCCCTCCAGGATTAGGGAGGTAGAGGAGTACAGTTTTTGAGACCACCAAGTAGCTTAAAAGAACCCATCACAATCCTGTCACCCATAAGTATCAGTTGCACCTTTGGAAAAAAGTGTGTGTGTGTGTGTGTGTGTGTGCACACGCATGTGTGTGTGTGTGTGACCTGAAGTGAAGTATCACTAAAAATATATAGCACTTTGCAATCCAGGCAGGATTACCGTGGGACACTCCATACTAAAAAAAGTCAGGAGTAAAAAACAGCCCCTTGCTTTGTAAAAACATTGCTAAATCAGCAAACTGTTGGAAGATCTCTTATAAAATTTGTCATCAAGATGGCAAGGAGATAACCCAAGAGGCGAACCACCACTCCACAGAGCTGTTAGGAAGAGGCAGCCTTGGCTCCTACCAGCAACACAACAGAGGACTTAAGACAACCAAGGTTAACAGGTTTGGGCCATTCAAATTTCTGGCATCTCCCACATGGCTATTGGAAAGATCCTCAGTGTTGCAGCTCAGTCTCCAGGAGGACAGTTCGGCTCCCACTTGCCAGGAATGGAGAAAGACAAGTGAGAAAACACAGAGAACCATTTTGTAGACACATGTTGCAAGCCCTGGAGGTTTTGGAAAATTTGCAGGGAAAAACTACCAGAAAGGATTGGAGAGCTTATTAAGGAATGCAGGTGAGGTTTGGAAACCATCATCATTTGGATATAAATGTAAATGTGGCCTCATTGATACATAAACTCTTTTAGGCCTATAACATAGTAGCCACTCAATAATCTTATTTTCTAGTTTTTCCCACTGCCCTACTATTTAGGAAGGTCAAAGAGAGATTGATACAACTCAGTGAACTCTATAATTCAGTCACACACATCATAAATTATCCAAGACAGTTTTTCTTTTTGGGTAACCATTCTTTACAAATTGGTCCTTTTATTTAGTATGCTGAAAATGTCTGCATCTGTGTTGCAGTGTTTCTGTGGACTGGCTGCAGCTCCCAACAGAAGGTCTTTGAGATCAGAACATTTAATATGACTTGGTTCATATCAATACTTAATCTTTTTGGATTAGGCCCTTTTGAAAATGTGATGAGAGATATGAACATTCTCCTCAGAAAAAGGCACATGGATATGTCACCCTAGAGTATGCCAGTTTCTAATTCCCTTCAATACTTCCCCTCCTCTATCATCTCTCTCATACCTACAGTCTCTCCCTTGGACCATCAGAAAATCTTCCTGGTACTCAGCCTCACCTGCTTTCTCTGCCTCTTACACCACACCCCCAGCCTTCTCACACAGCTCAGATTTTCTCTAGTTTATTGTTTACAATCCTTTCTATGTGGCCCTTCACTTGGATTCTCTGTAGCAGAGGGGAACCCAGCAGCTGACTTAGCTAGCAACAAGCCTTCTTCCTTTGCTTCAACCTGTTCAGCCTTGTCTTTCTTGTTACATTTGTCTGATTCTGAATCCTAAGATTAGGAACAAGGGTGAAAAAGACAGACTTCTTTTGAGAGCACAGAGAAGGGAAAGAATCCAAATGCCTAATTCCCTTATGGGAGTGGAGAAACACCCTGTCATTCTCAGATATCAATACATTTTCCCCTATCCTATCTCCATGTGCATAAACCTTTAAAAACAAAATTAATAATGATGTCTCTTCTGGGACTGCACAGGGTGGAATCCAAGGAAACTAGGTTAAGAAGCCCTCAAATCAAGATTGAGCTTTTGCCTGAGTATTTGATTTTTTTCTGATTAGCTATTGAACAAAAGATTAATTTTATTCAAGAAAAAAATCATTTTGAAAAAAGTTCATAGTCCAGCATCCCAAGAAATCCTATCTGTAATTTGCTTTGAAATTCTAAAACACTGAAAAGATATCTTCTAGATTCCTGGGTTACAATCCATAAATATTAAGAAAAATAGTATAATAATCTACATCTCAAAGGCAGGCATAAAACCAGGAAATGCTATACATTCCAGGTTCCCTGGATTGATGTCACATAGAGAAGCACTAAAGAAGTCTAAGTGTCCTTCTAACAGTGGATCAGATATCTCTTCTCTTTGTTCTTTTCTCCCTGGGTGAAATTATTTGATTGAATTAGGAATTCAGAGGAACATTTTCCGCTTGTATGTTAGAAATAGTATGTCCATTCGTTATTTCTCTTTTTATTTAACAAATACTTACTAACCATCTTAGGCACTATGTTAGCTGCCGAGGCCATAAGGATAAAGATGATTTGGTCTCTGTCCCCAAGTGGCAAATCATAAAGATGATTTGGTCTCTGTCCCCTATAATCTAATAGGAGCTATATCCAGTAAAGAGGCAATTATGTGAACCCTTAAAAGGTACCATCAAGAAAGTCTTCCTGGAAGAAGCATATTTAAATTGAGAGTGAGCAAGCGACTTAATCTCTGGAAAGGGGAGTTTGAAGTACAGAACACTGGATGAAAATGTTTAGCCTTAAATCCAGCCTGTGAAACAAGACTATACAAGATAGTGGAGAGGAAAACAGATGTGGGTCAAATCAAGGTGCTTTAATCATGGGCTAATATTTGGCCACTTGGATCTAAAACTTGTGATTGTCATAAGATTGGCTCAGTATGTAGGACAGATGATAGCACGAAGTAGACATCCAGTATATATTTGTTGAGCTAATATAAGAAGGAATAAAGAAAAGAGATTTATTTTCTGGATAGTTCATTTCCAAGCAGTTTTGGGTAGTGTGCCATGATGGGAAAATTACCAACTCTTCTGGATTGTCTTCCTTGTAAAACTTTATTATTTTGCTTAAAATATTATAAGCTCCATGATTCAAATTGTAAGTATTAATTTAGATTCTGATGCCAAGGATAAGTTATATCTAAATTTTCAATAGCCTTGGGTTATCCACTTTGTTCTTTGGACCTCCTACCTCCATCAGTGAGTATAATTAGAAGATGATAATGAGAGTCATCTGTATGATTAAAAAGTCTTTGAGAGAAACAAGCTTTCATTCCAAAAATACTCAAAATATCAAACCATAACATCTTTCAGGATGATCATGAAGGCAATACTGTCTACTGGAGTAAGGTTCGGTACTCAGGACTATCTATAATTGGTTTATTGCTGAGCCTCAAGGAAATTACCTATGGTTTTGAGAAAACCTCACTCTTTTCTAGCATTGTATTTTTTTCTTCTACTCTTCTACTCAGTGATGTAAGAATTTACAGTCCTCAGAGCTATGTATATTCCACAGCTGGAGTCTCTCACTCATTGCCTTATTTTCCTACGCTGGAATCCTTATGGAAAAATTATGAAGGTGTTTAAGCTTTATTAATTTGTTTGAAAGCCAAGATCTTTCTAAGCAGGTAGCACTATAATTTCAGAGTTTATTTTTCTTACTCCTTGGATTAGAAAATTATCACTTTGAAATAACTTTAGTAGGTAAAAGACCCCCATGGAATGAGAACAACACTGAATGATGTTTCTGTACTCTCTATAAAGATACTTGGCTTATTGCACATCTTGTAATATGAAGTAGGTCCAGACATAATGCAGGCCTTGATTCTTATGTCATTTTGCCCAGTGCAAAGCCTTTCCCCATTGGCTGCCTTCTGGTTTACAGGCTCATTATGGGGAGAGTATTTATAGCTGATGCCCTGCCTAAGGAATAAAGAGCAGAGCAGAATGCACTACTCAACTCTTATACTGAGACCCAGAAGTATATAATCTTCCACTTTTCTTAACCTCAATGTCCGCACTGGGGAATTTTGGAAAAGAAAACAAGTCTTTGAGTCTTTGTTCTACCACTTACCAACTATGTACTCTTAAAAAATATCATTTAACATGTCTTATTATCTCAATTTTACTGATGCAGATGCTAACACCTACCTCACAGGGTTGTAAGAATGAATGAGATAAAATAAAGTGTTTCACAAAGTGGTCATGTAAGGTTTTATCAGATAGTCCCTTTTGCTGAGGCAGGAATATGTAAACATGCTTCCAAATGAACAATGAGGGGTTGAAATTATTATAATAGTCCTTTAATTTTCTAGCACACACATACCCAACATTATGTTTATTCTTTCATTCAACAAATATGTATTAACTGTGCATTTTTAATTTTTAATTACTGGGAATAGTGTGGCACTTACATCACATAGACCACATTCTTGGGGACCAACAGATAACAGAGTGAGCTAAGCATTATCATGACATCAAGGGTCAATCTGTACATCATTTTCATTAGTTTAAGTCTTTCAAACCACGCATTGAGCCCAAATTCTGAATTAACTGAACTGCCAGAACTGTATGCCATCCCAAGAATGCTTCATAGAGTAGCACTGTTCTGTAAAAATAACTTTGTCTTATATTTAAAAAAAAAACCTGAAAGATCCTGGAATGCCATTTCTTTCCAAAAGAGTAGCCATATTTGAATTTTCTTAGCAGCTTGCTGAGAGAGTGCAAAGCTAACAAGAATCAAAACAGACTCTTTACATAGTTTGTTTGGGTCTAGAGGAAATCTGTCCATGAGCTTTTGTGAAGGGGCCAACATGTCAGCATATGCCTGACTACAGTGAGTTTATCTTTCAATTGATTTAGTCCATTCTGGGGAATCAAGATGATGCAAGAGTGTGGCATGTAACCAAGCTCTTTCTTTTTTCATTGACAGAGGTGCTAGAAATGTCCATATTCTTATAGATCACTTGATCAGACATAATAGAGTCACAGACCATGTTTAATTTCCTATTACAGTTATTTTGTTTTTGCTTTAAAATTTTATTAACATATGGCATAATTTTTGCAACAGTAATGGCTGTCAATAGCAAAGAGATGGGGTGGATCCATGACTCTGCTGCCTTGGGGTTTACACGCAATTTCCTGGAACATATGTTCTATTAATGGAGTTTGAAATAAGGCTTTCACCTTCTAGAAATGCTTGAAATTGAGCTACAATGGTGGATATATTTTTGAGGTATTCTCACAAATAACTCAGTCTTGGATATTCCAAGAAAATGTTGTCCTCTATTCAACTTTAACTATTTCTTTGAAGTCTGCTGGTATACATGCATACCAAGGGTATGAACTGAGGCTAAACTGAGATTATGCAGCTGAGTAGAGGTCACCTCAGGCTTCTTTTTCTCCAGGTTATTTGCACAATTTCTCTGGGGTATTTTCTCAAGCCACAGAACTCCAGAGAACAAGACAAGTGCCAAAGAGGTACAGCCCACACCTGACTAGAGAGTGGCTGTGCCCAGCAGCTTGTTGTGGGGGCTTCCCTGGTGGCACGGTGGTTAAGAATCCGCCTGCCAGTGCAGGGGACACGGATTCAATCCCTGGTCCAGGAAGATCCCACATGTCGTGGAGCAACTAAGCCTGCGAGCTACAACTACTGAGCCCATGTGCCACAACTACTGAAGCCCATGCGCCCGTGCTCTGCAGCCAAAAAAAAAAAAAAAAAAAGAGAGAGAGAAGCATGTGACACACTGCTGAGATCACCAAAACACATGGGGCTAGGGGAAAGGTGGAGGGAGCTGTGGTCTCACAGAAACAATAGAGACATGATAAGGTACTGAAATGCCAATGCAATGTAGTATAAATGCCAATCTTATTCTCATCCACAGGCTGGTGAAACCTGGTGGCATATGGTTATACATAAAATCAACAAATATTACTTGAGAACCTAAGATGCCCAAGGTGTACACACACACACACATGCAGTTAAGTATAGAAGACATTTATATAACAAGGTTTACTGATAGAATAAGAATTTTTTAATGAGGGGGATTAAGGGTCTAACAAATTTGTGCATGCTAATCTTGTTTCTGGTAAAACAGCTGCTGAATGATGTTAGGTCTCTGAATAAAACATTAAAAACCCAGGTTTTAATTCTGGCTTTTCTTAACTTTGCTTAAATATTCATTTGCTTTCTATTCATATTTGGAACATTCTTTAGCTATGGAATA
Organism: Mesoplodon densirostris; assembly: GCF_025265405.1. NCBI lineage: Eukaryota > Metazoa > Chordata > Mammalia > Artiodactyla > Ziphiidae > Mesoplodon > Mesoplodon densirostris. Next base: position 67,888,435 of record NC_082668.1, read on the forward strand.
AAATAACTCTGGAAGATGGAGGCTGAAGAGAGCTTGACCAGCCTGACCCTGATTATTAGGAAATATTCCAAGTCTATTGCTATCAACATGGTTCCCTCTTCCTTTCCCCTCTGTTGTCTCCAAACAAAATCCTATGCCTGGTCATCAAGATCAAGGAAGTCAATTATCAATTGGCAGAACTTTAATGACTTTTCTCCCTTTAGCTCTTGGAAACCCTGGACTCTCTACCACGTCCTCTGCTTACTTGTTCCCAAAGGTTCTCCTCCCACATCTTCTTTATCCCTAAGTCACGGTGGCTATCAGCTTTGCCTGAGATGCAGCCCTCACTAACTTCTCTCTGTTTTCTCCATCCATAGTCTTTTCTTTCTCTGATACTCAAGTAAGTAGAGACTTGTGCCAAAGTTATAAAGTACAAAGCAACATAATGTGTTCAAGACCCCTAAGAAGCTGAATGTAGCTGGTGCATGGCCATACAGAGTTTACACAGAATGAATTGGAGAAATAGGGTTTAGTTAGATGAAATCTTATAGCTCAGTGGTGAAAATTTTGAATTTTTATCCCAAGCACAGTACAATGTCAATATAAAATGGAAGGCATAAACAATATATGCTGAACATTCATGAAGGAAAGAGATAATTATGAGTGGTGTTAGGGAAGATTTTGCAGAGAAAAGAGCCTTTAAGAGTGGGCAAATATGCATTGCCCAAAAGGAGGTAGGGGTCTCATGGATGTAAAAGTCATGTCTGGGTGATGATAAGTTGGTACTTCTGGCTGGAAAGATGTGTTTGCGGGAAGTAGTAAAAGATAGGTGTGGAAAAACAGAGTGGAGTCATACTATGAAAGGCTTTAAGCTTAGACTGATGAATTTGTGCTTTATCCTTCAGAACCAGCCTTCTCCCGTGCCTTTTACTTATTTGTCTCCCAGAATCAGCTTTGGGTCCTATTTTCTGTCCTTACGCATCAACATCATGGTGAAGGGGTACCTACATCTGTTCTAAGTCTTTGTCAGTTTCTTCATGAGGTGGATGGTCTATTTCTGTTTCCAGACTTTTCCAGATCCCCTTGAGGTTTTCATCTTCTACCCCTGGGTATTTATTGCCAGTGCAGCAACAAATACCATGTGCCAGATGAGTTTAGAGAATGAGTTTTAATAGATTTATTCACCAAGGAGCCATCCGAATATATTTTCTTTTTTTTTTTTTTTTTTTTTTTTTTTTTTCTTTTTGCGGTATGTGGGCCTCTCACTGTTGTGGCCTCTCCCGTTGCGGAGCACAGGCTCCGGATGCGCAGGCCCAGCGGCCATGGCTCACGGGCCCAGCCGCTCCGCGGCATATGGGATCCTCCCAGACCGGGGCACGAACCCGTATCCCCTGCATCGGCAGGTGGACTCTCAACCACTGCGCCACCAGGGAGGCCCCCGAATATATTTTCTAATGTCTTTTTCAATAGGTAGCATTTTCTTTTTTTTTTTTTTTGCAGTACACGGGCCTCTCACTGTTGTGGCCTCTCCCGTTGCGGAGCACAGGCTCTGGACGCGCAGGCTCAGCAGCCATGGCTCACAGGCCCAGCCGCTCCGCGGCATGTGGGATCTTCCCGGACCGGGGTACGAACCCGTGTCCCCTGCATCAGCAGGCGGACTCTCAACCACTGCGCCACCAGGGAAGCCCTAGGTAGCATTTTCTGATCATAAGATACAGTGGCTAAGAGGAAGGCTAACACAATTTAGATTGGGATTAGGTCAAACTGTTTTTATCAGTTGTCCTTGGATTTTTTATTAATTTGTTTTTCTTCCCTGCAATGATTTCATTATTGGATCCATCCTTTTGCATGAACCATGAGACAAAGAAGGTTAAGATATTAGATGTGTCCCATCTTTGAAACTGGGGCTTGTCACCTTGCTGTATATTCCCATGCAGATCTAAAACACATATCGTTAGCATCAGCCCCCAAATGTTCTAGTCTGCCTCTTCAACCATGACCAAAGCAATTTAAGAGTTCTTCTTCTTCCTTATACATCAGCCAGAGCCAGAATCTCCTCTTGTTTATCCTCATTATTAACTTTAACCAAATATCTCCTCTATCAATATGACAGACTGTGTCTTCCTATGAGTATTGTATGTTCACTATGCAAACCAGCCATGATGTTTCTTTGCATTGCACAGCAACAAACTGCTCTGGGTCTTTAACCAAACTGCATACCAATAGTTACCAGCCAAGGGGAACCAAACAAAACTGGGCTGAATCAGTATAAATTTATCTTCCACTTGAAAAAATAAAATCCCTGAGTGCTTTCCCTAGAGATGATAAACCCATGAAAGTTCTACATGCACAATAGTTGTTGATGTATTTAATACCCAGGATTAGATTTTTTCCAGCTGTAGGCAGCCATATGGCCTAAGTATAATGTCAGCCTCTCACTTTGCATTCTGAAGTCTACAATTACAAAAAAAAATTACTTAATTAAGATGCATTCTAACTTGGTCTGAAAGACACTGAACTCTCACTGGTGTGACAGAACACATTCCTCTCCAGCTGGAATGGAATTTTTGCTGGTAACCAGGCACAGGGATTTCAAGACGTATAGCTGAGTCTTGAGAACAAATTATGTGCCTGCTCATTTTTTCAGACAACCCCAAACTTTGGCCGTTCCTTCATTAATGGGTTCAGTTGGAAGTGGACCTAAAGAAGACCAAGGGGGAAAAAAAGGGAATGGGAGAAGAGGGGTATTATACTTAAAAATCAAACCTGTGCTTCTTTAAAACCGAGGATATCGTCTTTGGGAAAAGATGAAAACTTATTCTTTTCTTTTTTAAAGCTTAGACTCTTTCTTCTTTTCAGAGTTCAGTAAGATACCCACTAGTTTCTTCTAAAGCCTTTGAGAACTTTGCCTCAAACACACCACTGAAGAACTAAGTACTCTCCTTAAATATTATAATACTGTTTTAAAAACTAAGAAAAGTATGCCTTTATTTGAGACTAGTATTTTTAAAGCAGATCAAAAGATTGGCCTAGAGCCCTGACAATTCACCTCTGTCACTGCTCAGAGAAGATCTTTATCTCATTTCATATTCATTATGAGAATTTTGCCTTTTTCATTTAAAAAGTTTTTGGTGGAATGCATGCTGACTTTCAGTTAAAAGGGAAGAAAAAAAAAGGATGTCAAAGAAGTCACATAGTCCTTCCTTTGTCGTTTTCATAGTTGCTGAAAAAGGGATCAGAGAATCCACACATGAGTGTGTGCATGTATGTGCATACACGTACTTTTATTTTTGTGTCCCTCATACTCATAATCTATGGAAGTTTATATAACATTTTACAGAGTTCAAGAGTTAATCCCTTCTCAGTGTCTGGATTCTACTGAGGAGGACATAAGAAGACGGAAATCAAAGGACAGAAATGAAAAGACTTAACTGCAAAAGGTTGAATTTATAAACACCAGCTTAAAGACATACATGCAACTATGTATTCTGAACAAAAATCGTAGCCACACTTTGAGACATTTAATGTAGCCAAATTTCTTGGTCACCCAAAATTTGTCAGAGTGTCTCCCAGAAAAATTTCTAACTAGTTGATCATCCAGGCAAATATTTATAAGTGTCCAGACAAAAACTCTAGAGAGAGCAAAATGATGCTTTTTCTTACCAAAAGCAAAGAAATTTTAGTCTCACCTTTGCCAAACTCCCGTCTTTCTATCTATCTCTTATGTGTCTTTCCATTCTGGATTCTACCAGAATGTTTGAGAAGTAGATCCTGGTTTGATTCTGAAGTCTTGTTTGTTTGGTTTTTAATTTTTTGTGAGTGTGAGTGTGCAAATGAAGGAAGTAAGTTGGTTTAATACTTTTCTGTCCCCAGCAAAGACAAAACCCACACGGGAAGAGTGGGCTGAGGCTAGCATGAACTGCCACAGAAATCTGCTCTTGATTTAATCTTAACACATAAAATGCCAGGATATATTTGAAATGAAGATGGCTTGGGCATCTGGACAGCTAAAGTAGTGTGTAATACTGTTCTTTCACAATGTCTTACACTCTATTTTATCTTACAGAGTACCTCTGCAGAATAGATTACTGACACCAAAGTACAGAAAGCCAAAGTATTACAGCCTCCAAGAAGCAAAACCAGCAGAGAGAAAATGTCCTTGCTCTTGTCACAGTACATTTTTAGAACTAAGCAGCTGATTTTATTTTTTAATGAAAAAATCTGTGAGTAAATTTTAATTGTGCTGTGAAGGAAAAAAATCCATTTGCAATTGCATCCAATTACAACTCATTTGTGATTAAGATTTGGTATTTAATATTGATGGGTTTATATTGTTTTCTTATTGCTGTCTATGGAGAATTCAGTATGAACAATATATTGAACACAAAATACATGAATGCCTATTGTTTCTTTACTCTATAAATATTGGATTGGATTTATACTGTAAATATAAAAGAATCATTAGTTAAGAGCTTTTTAAAAAAACATGAATATGCATAAATGAAAAGCACCAGAGTTCCTAACAAAACTCCCTAAGAAGACATTATGCAGCGTTTAATCTAGAGACTGCAAAGGAAAAACTGGGTTACCTTCAGATAATAAACCTCTCCAATTCCAAAATTTCCTCTTGGCAAAACATGTAAAGAAAGATAATTTTCTATGTGATTTGTCAGAAATTAGACTTGACAACAGATGTTTGATTTAATAGCTAAGCAGTTCACTGTCCAACTCTGAACTATATCGTGGACAGACAAAAGTTTGTTGTCTCAGTCCTTACTGCATCTTTTTCACTCCAAGTTAATGGTCTCATAGGATGGGAGAATCTACCGTTGGCTTTAGAAGTTGCACTTAGTTTGTATAAAGGAGAGAAAATAAAGCAAAATCTCCAACAAGCACAAGCACAATGGATAACAAAAGGGAATAATTAGGTAAATTATAGTCTAACTATATAAGCAAAATCATAAGGACATGAATATATCCAAAATATGCTAAAAACATTAAAAAATTAATAGGAGGGCTTCCCTGGTGGCACAGTGGTTGAGAGTCCGCCTGCCGATGCGGGGGACACAGGTTCGTGCCCCAGTCCGGGAAGATCCCACATGCCGCAGAGCGGCTGGGCCCGTCAGCCATGGCCACTGAGCCTGCGCGTCCAGAGCCTGTGCTCCACAACGGGAGAGGCCACAACAGTGAGAGGCCCGCATACCGCAAAAAATAAATAAATAAATAAATAAATAAATAAATAAATATCAATAGGAAGACATTTATATTGTGTTTTCAACTGATAAAAGGTAGAATGGTACAATCATAAACAGGTTAAAAGATACATGATGTACTGAAAAGAAATGTATCAAACATTTTAACAATTTTTTAATCTAGTTTGGGAATTGTAATTTTCTTCTTTATACTTTTGAAATTTCCCAATTTGTATAATGGGTATGTATTATCTTTAAAACTGAGAAAATACACAGTGTTATGAGAATTAATGTAAATTAATACTTTCCTCTGTGCAAAATAAGATGCCATCACAATCTGAGGGAAAAAAAATGGCTTCCACGTGCCCATTTATTATAACCTATTTCCTTGCAAATCTAAAAGACAGTGAAAGCCAAAGGGAGAGAATCATGCTAATTAAGATCTTGCTCCAACAAAGCTGAAGCCATAGATATTGCATTCCCTCAGTCCAACACCAGTGTGTTTTCCTGGCCAAGGCTCATTCCATAGGAATTGCTTCACTCCACTCAAATGTTCTCAGCCAATCCCTAGTGTCCATGATTCAGCTGAGAGAAATGGCTTTTTCCAGTTCCTTCCCAATAACCTCCACCACTTAGGTCTTCAAATCAGATCATTCACTCTTGGGAACAATCTTCCCATAATATTTTGGCATTTAAGACATATTAGAATGAATGGATTTACAAATCTAAACTGAACTCTCAACATTGAACCTCCTTAGGGTACATTGCACAAAACATGAAAGTTTTTCAAGCCTCATTAAAATATTTTTTTCATTCTATTAACAGTGTTGGAGCAGAAGAGCTGTTTTTATGTGACTATTTCTTAGACCAGGCATAGGAAATGGGTTCTCACCTGGCTGATGGTGGTGGGGAGGAGGATAGATTGTGCCTTAAAAAACTGGGGACATATAGGACAGAATGGGATAGGCTTGTGTGGAGAAAACTAATGTTTCCTATTCAGGTATTGGGGGAACTTAATATCAGTACTGGGAAGAGCCTAAGGTAGAATATGAGTTCAGGGGCAGCAGTTCCAAGAGACCAGAACAAGATAAAGTTGAGATTAATGAAAAAATATTTCATAGAGGAAATAGTGCTAGCAAAGCAGCATTACTGGGTCATAATTTCAAAGAACATCTGGTGTGCTGGGCCTTATTTATGAGATAGCAAGAGTGAGAAGCCCGACAAGATTAAAGGGTTGGAGGGTACAATGTGCAGTATATGGACCATTTAAAAGAATCCTCAGTAGGGCTTCCCTGGTGGTGCAGTGGTTGAGAGTCCGCCTGCCGATGCAGGGGACACGGGTTCGTGACCTGGTCCGGGAGGATCCCACGTGCGCCCGTGGGATCCTCCCGGACCTGGGCCTGTGAGCCATGGCCGCTGAGCCTGCACGTCCGGAGCCTGTGCTCCGCAACGGGAGAGGCCACAACATTGAGAGGCCCACGTACCGCAAAAAAAAAAAAAAAAAAAAAAATCCTCAGTAGCTTGTACCTTAAATATACTCATTTCTAAATATAATATATGCTTCAAAATTTATCCAAGTTTCTTATTTAAGTGTCAAAGGAAAAGATTAATGATTCAACTTTATCTAAGCTACTTGGCTACTAATTCAATACACTACCAAGTAAGCAATACTAAGTCTCATAGAAAGATCAACACAAGCATAAAAAATTATTTTATTTGGTAAATATTAACTCATCAATTTCTATACCTTACAAGATTGTAATGCATTGCCATCAGTGAATCCTAACTTCCATATAGGAGGATTAATATCAATATACAAAAAATTAGACACGATAATAAGGCAATTAATTTTTTGACCATCCAAGGTCCCAAAGACAATATTTATAACGAAACAGAAATAAGCAGTATTTTACTTATTCGTCTCTCAGTTTTTGAAAACCTATAACATGTATAACTTGATGTTAAGGTATAATAGAAGATTGCAAAGGAAATGAAACATAGCTCTTGCCTTTAAGAAACTTGAAATTTAAAGGACAAGAAATAAATGTGAAATATTTTAATAATGAACATAGTAATGGCCAGACTAGTCCCTTCAGTTGAAATGGCCTCACCACCATCATTCCCTCCTCCTTCACTGTCTGATGAAACACACCCCTTCACCTCCACTCCTGCCAAATGCCAGGTACACCATGCACAAGGGAGCATCCAGGAAGTAGACTCAACCCTTGCTAGCTTTGTTATCACTCTAGAATCCCTACCTGCTTCTTATGAGGTACAAAGGAGTAGCTCTATTAGCTACCTGAATCCTTGAATGAGAAGTCCTTGAATGAGAATAATGATTACCCACATTTATTGGAAGATCTACTATATGCCCAGCCTGTGCTAAGTATGCAACATGCATTGCACTATGAGTATTTCCTGAACTAAGGACCCAGTTCTGTGACAGAACAATTGGCTGATGAAGAGGCAGGTTAATATTGGCTATGAGACATTTTGATCTGTAAGATGCAATCTGCTGTCAAAGGTACTGTTAGAAAGTGTGTGGATCAGGTATTCACCTGTCCTAAGGCTGGTCAAAGAAGTCCCTCCAGGTTCTGTGGGTCTATGAAAGAGGGAAACACACTCTATTCAGAGGAACTATGTCTACAGAAATACTTCAAAATAATGAGGTAGTGAGCCACAATGTATGAAGTAGAGGGAGAGAGGTAGAAAAAACCCTCACATCTAAAACGTTTTTTAGGGGGAGAAACACATCTCTGTCTGGTGGGGTTCATTCATATCCAACACCTTTATATCTTTCATCATTCTTTATATTTTCTTCATGTTTGAATTCTAATTAACTGCTACTTAATTCCTTTTGTTTATGTGCCTGAGAAATATAAAAATGTGTTGATAAGCACATGAAAACAGTTTCCAAAAGCTGAAGTCCACTTTTCATTCATTTGTGTGTGCTTGTCTCAAACCCAAGGGCTGGGAGTAATAGAAACTGTGGTTTGACAAAATTGGACAGCTGCCTTTATCCCAGGGCTGTACAGGCGACAGTCTGGCTATGGATTCAGTGCATTTTAGACTTAGAGCTACTTGGCCAGGAATAATAGAAAAATTGTATAATATTTGTGATTTGATATTCCCCACTACCATGTAGAGTTAAAACAAATCTATGCATATTAATTAAAATATGAGAGCACTCATTTTTCAAAGGATTTGTATCCCAAATGATTCCAGTAACTGTGAGACTTATGACTATGTTCTCATTGTGTTGCCTTGGATTATGGTAAACCAGCAATCACAAATGGCGGGGCTTAGATCTAGGTCATGTCTGGACCACAGGTGTATTCGGGGGTGAGAACAAGTGTTTAAAAAATAAAGAAATATACATAAGAGGACAGATTTCTGACTTCTGTTGGACATTCTTAGTGGACAACAATCAGCTGTTGCCGAGTAGCACTCAGTCCCTTTAGACAGGGAGTGTGATTTCCACTTTGCCATGAGCCCCCCCCCCACCCGCTGAACCGAACCATGCCCTTTTCACTTTTAATTTAAATTATCTCCTTTTCTCTATCTGCATTTGAGTTTACGATTCTAAGTGTAGACTCTGATATGAAATTCATGAAATACATGAAATTCACGGTTTTTGAAAGTGGTAAACACCTTGAAAAACAAATGATATTGTACCTGTAGCATATGTGTGAAAAAGAAATATAGCACTAACTTGCAAGTGAATACTTAATTTAAAAATAAAACCTGGAATATTCTGGATCTTGGTTTGACAAATCATGTGAGTAAACTCCATTGTCTGCTGCTATGAATGGATACATTGTATTTTTATTCGTTTGCATGTTGAAATCATAATGTCCTAGGCATATTTGAATTGTGTATACTATAAAACTGAGGGCCTATTGTGTATACTATAAAACTGATGGGCCCTCAGTTTTATAGTCACTACATTTAGAGGCTGATATTTGATTATTAAGTTTCTATAGCTTTCATCTATTCTGCCTTGAACTGCTGAAGAACTTCAGAGGATTGTCCTTCAAAGCAAGCTGCAGTTTGCATTGTTTCCATTAGATGGCGCAGAAGATTTTTAAGGTCCCAAACAAAGAGAAGTGTTGGCGAATTCTGTGTGCCATCAGCTATGTGTAAACAATTTCAATCCCACCATACCTAATTTAAAGTATTTCCAGGGAGGAGTAATTTTGTAATTCATGAACCATTTTTCCCTAAATACTTTAATAAGATATGAGACCATTTCCTTTGCAACTGAAGTCTGTTGTTCCTTGGTTATAGCCCTATTCCTTATCAAACTTGAGAAAAATTATACCAAGTATTGCAAAAGATATGGGGGAGAAAAAAGGACACTTTTACACAACAGGGAGCAAGGGCCAAAGCTAAAGCCCGTAAGGTACTAACCAAAATTTCTAAAAACTTTGCAGATGTATATAGTTACCAGAGTTTGCTGTTAGACCATTTACAGTCATTTTTGTCCAATTGCCCTTTGAGTCTTCCCATTCCCACTTGACACTATTTTTTTCCTTTTGGTAATTTAGGACAGAAAATGGTTTTCAATACTTTGGATAAACTTGAACTTAGTCACATCTAAGTTCTTATATTATTCCAAGTGCCAATCATTCTGACCATTACACTTCCTCATTTGTGACTTTCAGGGTTTCTTGGGGTTCTTGGAGGATTTGGGCATTGCTTTATTTTAGATTCTAGGGTAAACTGTCCCACACTAATTTTATTGGAAATTTAACTGACCACTGCACTTGATTATGATCCATATGTGGAGAAAGAGTTTGAGTCTGAACCATTAAGATGCCTGATGACCTGGCTTGGAATTCTTCCCTTCACATGTGTTGAAAGACTTTGAGAAGTCCCACAAGACATCGTGCACTGGCCAACATGCAAGCCCAATATTTTATATAAACAGGAAGAACATTTTTTCTACCAGATTAGAGCACTCAGCATACGTGAACCAAAATCTGTTGAGCCAGGGATAGAAGTACACAATATTTGTAAATTGCCCTTACTGTCTAATGCCCCGTAATTATCCCAATCTCTTCCTCAAGTGGCTCATTTCCATTATTCTCTTCTATACAGCGGACTAAACATTGATTCTTCAAAGTCAGGCCCATCTTGGAAAATCATAGCTTAAACTTACCATAGAGCCATGGTGAGAGTGCTAACACTGGACTGCTTCAACCATCTCTCCATGGAGCTGTGAACATAGAAAGCAAAAGAGGTTATGAGTAACTAATGGCGGAGGGGCCACATTTAATTCTAGGTCTTTTTCATCCTCCTTGAGGTAGCTTTTTGGTGATGAAGAGTGTGAAGTGATTGTTTCTATAATATGTAATCCCATCTCAACAGAAATGAAATGGCTCTAAGGTGAATTGAGGACTCAAGGTAAAATTTGCACACCCTGAAAAACAGTACAGTGAACAATGAGTCATTGTTTCAGAGGATGTCTTGGAAACAGAACAATTAGAAATAGGAGGATTGCAAGCTTAACTGAGGTGGCTCACTTAAAATTGGAAAAGCAGAGGGAGCAAACTCTATGAAGCCTTTATTAGTGTAAACCTGTGGATGTTAGGTTTCTTATGATGGTGCTGATGGCAGACTTTACTTAGCACAGTAAGCATAGCTGACCAATTTGAAAGAACTAAAACATAAACCTTAAAGAAATAAAACTAGGATTAGGAGAATCTTAGGACATTCTTCCTAAGCACTAGGCAGGGCATCAGAAGATCTAAGTTCAGTCCTTATTCTTACTTATACTGAGTTAAAATTCATCTCACTAAAGCTTCTTTTTATTGATTCTGTTTTTAGTCACATATACAGATGTAAGAATAAGCACACAGTTTGGGTTTCTTGCCATTTAGGAAGCAATCAGCATTTTTTGTTGTGTTGTTTTTCATTCCTTCAGGTTCATCACACACACACACACACACGTACGTGCACACACACCTTCAAATCCTAAGTTTGTGTAGCATGGGTATTCTGGGTTCATCTTTCTAAAATTATTTTATCTTTTATTTTTTTCATTTTATAAATACTTGATCATTGTAATTGCATACTCTAGAGCACACACACTTGTTCCAGTCTGAATAACACATGTTCACTTCCAAATAATAAAAGCTGTGAACTTGTCAATATGACAGTAGTACTAATATCAATCCAATAAAAAAGGACAATATTTCAAAAAATAAAAATACTTTTAAAGAAATGAGGAAGAAGCAAAAGCCAGGAATACCAATATAATAAGATAAGAAAGGGAAAGTTTGAAATTTAATGATTATTTAGTTTTAGAATCAAACATTCTAATATTTACTTTTAATCATTTAGTTATTTTTTATTCAAATCTGAAAAGAAGGCATTTGGTTGGATCAAAATCAGATATCCCTCTATATCTTCTACTCTAAATTTTTTTGCAGATTCTGCTCTTTTTCAATTCTGAGTAGAGAAAATAATTGTGGAGGGAGAATTTTGGGATAGAAGCTAAACTTTATCTTGAATGGTGAAAGCTTTTCTTGGATGTCAAAGGCACTATTATCAACCCAGTTTGAGTTTGATTTATGCTATAAATTGTCTTGTCCAATACTGGCGATAAGTTCAGACTGATGGTGCCATTACTTCTGATCTCAGTTGTGAGCCTAGCGGAAAGGTGAAAAGGAGCTAAACAAAAGCTCAGATTCTCAGGGAAGAGCAAAGTTAACTGGTCCGTATAAGAACTGAAAAACCTGACCCTGGAATTAATGACAACATCAGTTTTTCTTTTACTATATTAAAGAAAATCTCTCTGTGTCCTGAGAAACACCTGTGTTATATGAGTTATAAATGGGTGTTCTGGAAGACAGTAAAAGATTCCATGAGTTCAGAAATCTCTGGATACATTATATCTCTCTTTGAAATTCACATTCAATTCTACATTAACACAGTAAGTATCCTAAGAAAAGCTGCTCCAAAGAACCCTGGTTTAGAGAGTGTTTTCAGACTTAATTGGCCCATATCAATATCTAACTGGATAGTTGAGCACACTAGCTTGAAGGAGAAGTATTAACAGAAGATGTTAAAATGACAGTATTGAAAGTTAATAATATAAAGAATGGTTTTCAATGCCCCCAGTTGTAAACAGGTTCTAAGGAAAAGTCTACTTTCCTTCCACCAGTTCTAATCTTCCATTTGGCATTACACAGGAGAGCATAAGCAATTAACACAAAATAAGGGAAACCGATATGGCTGTCTTTGCAGGTCCCTGACAAATGATTTCAGATGGAAAAAAACTGACAGATCAATTTGTTGTCATAGGTTAAAGTATGAAAAATTATTTTATTATAAAAACTGAAATTTGTATCCAACTTCTTAAATACTCCTATTTCCATACTTTTATATTTCTTCCTGTGGGTTTCCACCATTATACCCATTATTAAACTTTCTTCATGGGAAAGGAAGGTTTAACTGCCATTAAAATCTTAATGTGAAGAAATCTGCACTTGTACATTAACCCTTTTACAAATTATTGCAAAATAAAATTTTCTATCCATATTAAAGGCATTTTAGGCAGCCATTAAAACTTAGAGAAGGGTCTTGAATTAGAAACTTGTAACATGTATGGGTTTACTACAAATCTTATTTATTTTTATTTTATAATTTCCTCTTATAAACTTATTCCTTATGCTTTTTTAATCTAAAAGAAATGGATTTATCCCATGGTTAAGGATTTTCACGGTGGGGTGTGTACAGTTCATATATGTAAAAATATATACTCTCATGAAGTAATATTGACAATAAATGAACAAAGTTTTGTAATAAATAGATTTTACCAAGTGAGAAAACTTGCCTAGACAAGCTTTGGCAGTTCTGTTCAAATATGTGTGTGAGTGACACAGATGTCTCAGTTCACCTCACCCGATTACTCCAGGGCAAATTGTCAGGTGGATGTGCAACAGGACACCAAGATTACCTTTTGTTTTTATTTTCAGCTAGCACTAGTATACTTGAAATTTTTCATCTACTGTTTTTGCAAAATCTACTCAGAATGTGAGAGGAAGAAATGTATCAGATGTAAAGGTGGATGCAGGACAAATGCAAAGACAGAGGATTAACCGAATAGCCTGGAACATAAAAGACCACAAATAGAAGTATGGCCCCCAGATGAGAAGTCTGCCCAACAGTTTATTCTCTATAATGATTCACCTTCATCTCTCATCGACTTTCTCTGAATAATCACATGAGAACCATAAAGAAAAAAGTACGTTAGAAACAAAAAGCATGATCAAAGGGAGAAGGCAGGTACCAAATAGAATGAGCAAAAGAAATGTGTTAGATGCTCACTATCCCACAGCATTGTCTGCTTGGGGAAAGCTGCACTCAAGGAAATTACAACTTGGACTTACACTTGGGAGAAGCAGGGTGGTGAAGGCTAAGTGTAGGCCGAGCTAGCCCTGGGCAACATTGTAAAGTGGGAAATTTGTATTTTTTACTCTTGTCTTTCAATGCAAGAAACAGAAAACCCAATCAAGACAGACTCTGTTAACAAATAGGAACTTTACTGGTTCATCTAACTGGAGTCTAGGGCCAGAACAGACCTCATTCAGAAGCCAAACAGTTGTCAGGAGGCTATTTCTGTATTTTTGTTGCCTTCACTCCACATTCTTGATGTTGGCTCTCATCTCAGGTATGTTCTCACCTTGTGGTCCCAAGATGGCTGCCAGCAACTGCTGGGGCTGCGTGCTTCCTTGATGGGGTCTGTCAAGGAAGAGAGGAATCTACCTCCTACCATTCTCAGCAAAATCCTCTGCTTCACTCTGATTGTACCAACTTAGAACACAAACCAGTATCCTTGGATGAGGGCAATATACTGCAATGAGCTGACTGACTTATGTCTGAGTTATATACCTATTCCTAAACCATTTACCATGATCATAAGAATGGCTTGCTCAGATTATCCTAATGCAATTAAGGTCCACCTCTGGAAATAGGATTGAGTTCAGTCCTACCCAAATGACTAACAGTGAGGGCAAGGTATGTGTGTGTGTGTGTGCGCGTGTGTTGGCGGGGGTGGGTGGAACATTGCTAAGAGAAACATAGACTCTGTGCCAGGAAGGATCAGATACAGTGTTAGGCAGCAAACCAGGGCTGCCCATTATAGCACTCCCTTCCTAGATCCTAAGTCCTTGATCCCAGAAGCCCATTTAATGAGGCCTTAAATTTAGTTAGCCCCTTGATGAATGTGAATTGACTCAGTTCAGAAATAGCTCAGAACTCACTTGAAGGCCTACCTGAAGAAACCTTTTTGAGGGGAGAAAAACTCCTTTGGAAACTTATATGCCTATATATGCATATGTATATATACATCATATATACTTAGGATGTGTTCATCAAAAATGTAGTATATACTATCTAAAAATAAATAACAAGTTATAACATGATCACTATAAACGTAAAACAATAAAGTGGTTACAATCTGGTTGTACTAGTTCTTTATTGCTGCCTTAACAAGTCACCACAATCTTAGCAGCTTGAAACACCACCCATTTATTAGCACATATTGTCTACAGGTCAGAATTGCGGCATAGCGCAACTGGATTCTCTGTTTAAGATCTCATCAACATAAAATCAGGACATCAGCAGGGGTTTTGTTTTTCATCTGGAGCTCAGGATTGCCTTCCAAGCTCATTGGTCGTTGACAGAATCCAGTTCCTTGTGGCTGTAGGATTGAAGTTGCCATTTCCTTGACACGTGGCTTACTTCATCTTGAAGCTAATGGGGTACATTGAATCCATCTTATGCCTTGAATCTCTGTGCTTTCCTCTTCTGTTCTTAAGGGCTCATGTGATTATGTTGCATCCACTTGGATAATCCAGTTTAACCTCGTATTTTAAAGTCAGCTATTTAGTAAACTTAATTATGTTTGCAAACATCCATTTGCCATATAACACAATCACAGGTACAACATCAGAGGGTGAAGATGGGGAGGGAGGCAAAATTCTGTTTCCCACATTGGATGCTTCATTTTCCACATTGGTGGTAAAATTAAGTGAAAGTCGAGGAAGCACACATAGGGAGGAATCTAAGTGTGGGTTCTTCAGCTCTCACATTTTGGTGAATAACATCCTTATATCTATTGATATATGTAGATATATATGTAAATTACAGAAAGATAAAAGGAGCTGAGACTTTTCATTTGTTCTGATTTAGACTTCTAAAACCTCTGTTCTGCAGACTAGGAATCAGTAATAAGGACAACTTTGAAAGAATCTGCCTGCATTTATCTCGTGTTTCTTTTTGTCAGACAGTACAAAGAAATTAAGGTTTTTCTTCTTTGCTATACATATAATACTCAGAAGTGAAAGCTTAATTAACTTGTCAGAATCGTGGCATCTCTTTTCTTGAACTGCTGTACCCACCTTCCCAAAAGATTTGAAAAAGGAAGAATAAACCTCCCAAACACCTTAGCGGGAGGACTGCACATCCATAGAAATCTTGCCCTCTAATATGGCTTCCTGTCATTACAAGTGGTGTTTTCATCCATCTGGGTGAACATACACTTTCACATTTGTCAAGAAATGTCTGTGGTGCAAGAACACCAACTGTTTCATAAGGTAGGGCCCATCAGGTTGCAAAGAGGAAGCAAAGCAGAGCAGCTAATTACCATGTACCAAATTCATCTTTTTTAGGAAGACAAAAAAAAAATTAAAAGAAGCAAAGTAGTTGACAATTCCACTGTTGCCTCTGAGTTAATTTTCACTTTCTCACAGTTGGCTTCTTAGTATTCTACTGTCTCAGAAAATTATGTTCCCAGAAGCACCTCAAATATCAGATCAGATTCTCTCAATGTGTAAGCTTTCCTTTGGGCCTAAATAATTTACCTTTGAAAGATGCATAAACTCCTTCCAGAGGCTAATAGACTGAGTATAAATTGTTTCTTTAGCTTACTATGGGTAATTCTAGGAATTTGAGTTACTTCTATGATGAAAAAGACTGACAATCTCTTTTTCAACATTCACTTTCTTAAGCCTCCCATTGACCCACAGCAGAACTTAGCTTTTCTAGGAACTGCTTCTCTGATACAACCAGATACCTCCCTGATTACTGCAGAAAGTAGAAATCAGGGGGGTATGGTAGTCTCACAGATTTGATTTTTTCCAGTATTTATGTGCCTGTGTTTCTGAATTACTTGGTAAGTCACCTGTGCCAGTGGGTTCCATCTTCCCAACTGAACCACGATGTGCACAGGAACAGAGACCACACTTTATATTACTGATGATTGTCAATTAATATTATTGGTTTGATCATGTATGGCATCATTAAAAAAGATTAATAATTCCAACATTTCTGCCATATATGAGTCTGGTTCTGATGCTCGCTCTGTCTTTTCAAACTGTGTTTTTTGCCTTTTGATTTGTTTTATAATTTTTCCTGATAGCTGGGCACAATGCACCAGGTAAAGGGAACTGCTATAGAAAGGTCTTTAATAATGTAGTGGTGAGGTGTGGGGAAGGGGAAGCATTCTGTAGTCTACAAACAGGCTTCAGTCTTTTGGTGACTCTCCACCTCTGGACTGTGAAGTTCACTTGTGCTTCTCAGTCCACTCTGCCCCCTCTCCCAGATGGGTCAGGATGGCTAGAGTTGGCTGAAGTTGGGTACTTCTCTCTCCCTGGGTCATTTAGGCTCTGATAAAACTCCAGCACATTGGGCTCTGGTTAACTAGTTTCTCCTGAGGGCAGGCCTTATTAAGTAGAACAGACAGAGTATTCTGGAATATTTCAAAATGGTTCCTTCCCCCTCTCCTCTACAGGAAGCATGAGGGGATTTTTCTTTGATATTTACTATAAGAACCTGGTCAAGCTTCAGGGGGTAAAATTCAAAAAAAGTGTGAGAGTCCTCGATGACTGATTCCACCAGGAGTTTTTAGCTCTAAGACTTGCCTATTATGAGCCTCCAGCAATTCATCAGGTTTTTCCTACTCAGGATACTGGATCCTGTTCCAGTAGGTTATGATTCTCTATATTCACCTATCTCTCCAAATTGGGGGGTAAGGCAGGAAGTGGTTTGCCCTGTGACCTCACTTCTCTGATATTTCTAAAGAGAACTATTTATTTTGCAATTTATCCAGCTTTTTACTTGTTAGGACAGAGTGGCAACTTCCAGCCTCTTACATGCTGGACTAGAAACCAGAAGTCCTCAGCTTCTGGGTTTTAGCTTTCTACTTGACAAACATTTACCACATGTCAGGTGCTGTTCTAAGAGTTTTACAAATATTCAGTCACTTATTCCTCCTACCAACCCTATGAGGCAGGTATTATTATTATCTCCATTTTATAGTTGAGGAAACTAGTCACAGAAGTCATAGGTCTAGTAAGGGTGGAGCTGGGATTTCACATCCTTTACTTGTAAAAGATAAAACCATCAAGTTATAATTTCTCAGGCCCTCTGCAATAAATTAGTGAGAGAACTGAAGAAAAGTGCTTCCTCATCATGAATTCATATGTTTTGAGTATCTACTGGGTTTGAATTATTCCTGTATACTCTCTTGGCTTTTACTTTTGTAACAGAGAAGAACAAACTTGACTCCATATTGGATCTATTTCTTTAGCTCTAACCCTTGTGCTCTGTTGCCTGTGCTTAGTCATGCTGACTCTGGGCCTTTGTAAAAGAATGTTGCCTATGGCCTGAAATATACATGATAACCCATTCTCAAGGCTCTGACCTTTAAATGTACAACACTTTCCCATTCATATAGCAATAAAAAGCTGCAGAACAGAAAAATAACAATGGTCTTATTGGAAGTTATAGGAACATTGTGACCAGAACTAAGCAGGCACCTAGCTGTAAGAACAAAGGATTCTTGTACCAAGAAGTTTGCAACAAACAGCCACACCCTCTCCCCTTTTAGTATAAAAGACAACTGAATTCTAAGATGGTTCTTTGGGACACTAGTTCACCATCTTCTTGGTCTGCTGGCTTTCTGAATAAAGTCACTATTCCTTGCCCCAACAACCCTTCTCTCAATTTATTGGCCTGTCGTGTGGCGAGCAGTATGAGCTTGGACTCAGTAACACTTTTTCCAGCTAAACCACAGTCAACCTTGTTTGGCAAGTTTCATCACTTGTCTTCCAGACTGTTCAGTGAGCCTACACTCTCCTTTAGAAACTAAACTCTCATGTAAAGATGACTTAGTTACTTGTCTGCCTTTGCACTAGAGGGAACTTTATGGTTTATCAGATGTGTAAGATATACCACTTTCCAAAGGATAGCTCCTTAGAACCAAGTTTTATCATCATTCCAGATGCAGGCGGATAAAATATGCCTTAAAGAGGGAAAGAAAATGAGTGTCAGAAAAACTGGTCAGAGGTAGATGTCTTGGCAGAAAAAAAAATTAGTTAATTGATAAATTAATTTGGGTTTACATTTCAACTGTGGAAAAAGAAAATCTTGGCTAACTTAAAAAGGGCCAACCCTCTGCAGAAGCTTTTCCACTCACAAACAGGTTAGACTGTGAAAGGCTTTCTGTGATTTCATGTGTCAGGTCCCAAGAGCTACTATACACTGGGATAGCTTATTATCTGTTGGTGGAACGCAAAGTGGACACTTTTTTTTCTTTTTTTTCTTTTTAAATTTAGCCTGTCATTTATCTCTGTATAATTTTAAGTGAAAGTTTCATAAGTAGAAGGGTTTCACTATTCTGATTGAAAATGTCAACATAAATAAATATTTATCACTTTTATCATTTACCTTTGCCACAACAATGCTGCATAATAAACAAACAAATCTCAGGGGCATCCAACAGCATTTAGTTTGATCACAAATCTGTGAGTTACCTGGGTGCTTCTAAATTGGCTTATGGGAGCTGAGTTTGCATGTGATCAGCTGAAATCTGGCTAGGAGCTGGCCTGTCTCAAAGGCCTGTTTGGATGACTTAACTTTGTTCCACTTGGTCTCTTGTCCTAGAGCAGGTGGGTCTGGGCTGATTCTCAAGGTGAATGCAAAAGTCCAGGAGAAAGAGCAGAAGCATACATGGCTTCCGGAGGTCTGAAGACAGAAATGGCACATTATCATTTCTTCCACATTCTGTTAGTCAGAGCAAACTATACAGCCATCCCAGGTAAGGTCATCCCAGGTTGAAGGGGTAGAGAAAGAGATTCCATCTTCTGACGAGAGGAGCTGCAAAGTCACTTTGCCAGGGGTGAAGGTATGAGAGTGAGGGGAATAATTGTGTCTGTCTGTTGCCAACTCCAAGCTTGTACTGCTTGCTGCATGACAGGCCAATAAATTGAGAGAAGAGCTGATGGGGCAAGGAACAGTGACTATTCAGAAAGCCAGCAGACAGAGAGGATGGTGAACTAGTTTCCCAAAGAAACATCTTAGAATTCAGATATCTTTTATACTAAAAGGGGAGAGGGTGTGGCTGGCTCCTGCGAACTTCTTGGTGCTGGAGCACTTTGTTCTTACAGCTGCCAGCTTAGTTCTGGTTCCTATAACCTCCAACTAGATAAATGTTATTTTCTGTTCTGCAGCTTTTTATTGTTATATGAATGGAAAAGTAGGATACCTTTAAAGGTCAGAGCCTTGAGACTGGGCTGTCATGTATATTTCAGGTTATAGGCAACATTCTTTTCCAAAGGTGCAGAGCCAGCATGACTAAGCACAGGCACCAGAGCACAAGGGTTAGAGCTAAAGGAATCGTTTTTTTTTTTTTTTTTTTTTGCGGTACACGGGCCTCTCACTGTTGTGGCTTCTCCCATTGCGGAGCACAGGCTCCGGATGCGCAGGCTCAGCGGCCATGGCTCACGGGCCCAGTCGCTCTGCGGCATGTGGGATCCTCCTGGACCGGGGCACGAACCAGTGTCCCCTGCATTGGTAGGCGGACTCTCAACCACTGCGCCACCAGGGAAGCCCCAAGGAATAGTTTCAATATGGAATCTTCTCTGTTACACATTTTTGCAGTTTGTCTGCCATACCAATCTTGTGAGTAATGTTCCAACATGCGTGAAGCAATTCAAAGACATTTACCTTTACCATATCAGGTAAAGTAAAACAGATTTAATTCAAGCAAATAATTTCTGGGAACTAGAGAAAAAAAAACCATAATAAATACACTAGTATGTCTTGTTCGGTGGACAACACGAGCCTGATTTTCTCTCTTTTCCAAACTTTCAAAAGCTCATAAAGTTCAACCAACTAAGATTTCTTACATAAGAAAAAAATACATCTGTTTGTGCCTTGCTTATTTGTTTGTGAAGCTAATGTAACAATATTATCATGTAGAGAAAAGAAAAAAGATGTTTTCTTAGAAGGTACTCATTATTTTTTCTAAGCAAACCTAGTAATTCCTAAGCCCATCTCAGCTTTTAGTGAACTCTGGGACTAAGCACATAGTCCTATCTGCCCGTAAACTCCAGGGCTACTCTATGGAATTGCAGGCTCACCGACCCCTATTCCTTGTACCGTGCTGAGAAATTCTATTCCCTATTCTCACTATGAAAGGTGTATAAAAATCTGAAATTACTGAATCCCACATTTATTTCTACACATGTAACTACTTAGATTTGGCTTAAAGAAAAAAAAATTAGTACATCAGGACAATGGGCTGGAAATATTTATCCAGACATTTTCTGAAACATGTGAATATTTGGGATCAAGATAGTTTTGAGAGACCATCTTTTGTTGCTAACAAACATGCTCCCTGAAGAAGAAAACCTTTCACTGGAGACTAAGCATAGTCTCACTTTCATTGTAATTGAGAAAGACATAATCTTTCAAGTCACTGGGGCTCTCATCTAGTACTACAAAGTAACTTATGAAACAAGTTTTGCCTTTAAAATGTCAGCATGGTGCTATATGGTCTTATACAGAACCCTGTCCTTGTTAACAAGAGTGAAATGTGACCTAGCCACACTGGGTGTGTTCCTTAAGAATAGTGTTTCATCCCAGATTCCCAATAAAAAGTTCCTTTAGGGAAATGAGTGTGAGCAGAAAGTACCTTTCTTTAAAATATACTGTAGTGAAAAGCTTTCTTATGCATGGCAAGCAGAGAGCTATGCCAGTTAGACAAAGACTCTGATTGAAAGAGGGAATTCACATTGCCCCAGGTGGTCTCCTGCTTCCAGTTTACCTACTTTTAACTCCTCAGACATATATTTGAAATAAAGGACAGTGATAAATCACCCACATTAGTATTGACAGAATCCCTCTAGGGAGAGTTCTCACTTTTTTCTAAAACTGCAGGAGGAATAAATAACAATTCAAGCGGTGACCAGCACAGTCTAAATGGTTTCTTCCTGTTGCTTTGATAACCATGTCAAAAAGCTAACAGTGTGCACTATAAGACAGGGCAGCCTGCTGGTTAAGCACAAGTTGGAGGCTCTTTCAATAACTGGTTTTGAGATTGAACAAGTCACTAACTGCCTCAACTCAGGAATCTCTAAAAGGAGGCAATGAGGCCCCCTCTACCTACCCCAGATGAACCATGAAATAAACAAATAAATGTTACTAAAGGTGCTGTGAAATTTTAAAGATCACTGTAATCATTAGATGGGGGGCAGAACAGTGTGGTAGAAAAAGCACTGGATTAGAAATCAGGTGACCTGGTTTCTAATCCCAGCTCGGCTCCAAATTAGCTGGATATCCTTGGGCAAGTCATTTTCACATTCTGGGCCATAGTATCCTCATTGGGCAACCACATGAGATTGTGGCAAGATCAAAATGAGAAACTGGGAAAGGAGAGTGAATAAGGCAGTTTTTGCCCTGGAGGAGTTCACTTCTAGTGGGAGAGATGGAGATGTAAAGAGATGAAGATGATATAAGTGATGGATTATAGAGGAAAATATGCACTCTACTTGGAGAGCATGGAGGAGGAGTGATTCATGTTGCCTGAGGGACTTAGGTGAGTTCCACAGAGAAGGTGACATTTTAGCTGAGTCTTGAAGGATGAGTAGGTGTTTCCCAGACAGCAAGGAGGGAAGAGACAGGAGATGGGGCTGGAAAGGTTGAGCTGTGAAGGACTTTTCATGTCATGCTAATGAGTTTGGACACAATGGGACAGGTGACAGCACAAATGTCTGTTGATCGCATGGAGTAGCTGCCTAAAATTTGATATTGTTGATGGCTCATTCTTAAGTCTGCCTTTTTATCAACACATGTGAAGAGTACAAGGAGCATTTTAGAGCCATCCTGGCTCTCAGGTTCTGGAGCCTTTTCTCCTCTCTTTAATGGATCACCTGTCTTCTGCTTGCACAGTTTCCATGTCCTAATAGCAAAACATAAAACCTTAGATCTGTATGTATGTGTGAGATCAGGCGGAGATAAGGCAGAGGATGGGCTCTCGAGAGCTCCAACACAGTGCTCAGCATCTCGAGGTTCTTGTTACTGAATCAGCTCTGACCCTCAGCTCCAGTTATGTCTTGTGTTAAGATCCTACACACACCCCCACTCCTTTAATCTGATTTCTCATGACCAGGTTCTCATCCTGACTGTCTGTAGTATGCACTTCATAGCCTTTTGGAATTTGGGGGTTTTTCTCATTCCTTATTAGCTACTCTGATCCACGAGCTTGTTTTCTCCTGATAGACATCCTTGAAAATAGCCACTGAGTCATCTGATTAAATGCAGAAATATTAACCTCTCTAAGATTTCTGCTCCTGGTCATTACTGTGCTCCATCCACCTGTCATGTCAATCTTGCACTCCCTGTTAGACCTCGGTGACCTGGGCTGCTTACTGACAGTCTTTTGCTGCACTCCTTCAGTATTGTTCTACCTTCTAGACTAGACTTTGTTCTCATACCTCCAGGTGGGTTTATCCCTATAACCTGCTTCACTCCACCAGCTAGGTCTGCTTCCAGGTCTCTCCAGGACCCTGTAGTGGCTACCTTCCTCCCTTCCAGTTAGCCATGACCTGCCAGACCAGAACACAAGATATCTCACACACTGCAGAACAAATACAAACAAAAATATCTCATAATGGTGAGAAGTCTTCCAGACTCAGGCACTCAAGACCCCTAATAAAACTGAAAATATTTCCCAACAGGAAAAGTGGTATAAATAATTATTACCACAAATACATCTGCTAATATCTGTGTACCATTTTAGTTTTTCTGTCATAGTTAATCCATCACCTACCAAGGCCTTGAGGGCAAGAAACACAGAATAATATCTATCGAGGGGCCTATAATAATCTTGCAAATTGTATACATGTCATTATATTTATTTCACAAGGGGAGAAACTGAGACAGAAACTAATTTGTCCAAGTAAAGCAACCAGTCAGTAAATGAAAAAGCTTTAATCCATACCCCATTCCTCCATTCAGTCTTTGTTTTGTGTGTCTAACAACTTGCACTGATGGCTATATGAACCACCACTATAGCACAGTAAAATAAACAACTCAGTGTAAGACATCATTGATCCTATTATCCATGGAGAATTTCTTCCTGATCTCGTCCTTCCATAGTTTCTGGTCTCATGATGTTTCTTAGGAAGCTCTACTCTCAAAACTCTTCCTCATGCCCTCTCCTTTTCTTTGAGAGTAGCTGGCCCCTCAATCCAATGATACTTTATAAATAGGTTGATTTCAGTAGAAGTGTCAGAAAACATGAGAGGAAAGTGAGAAACGCCTCCAGTGTGGCACGTTTAGACCATAGGCCACCTGTTGTGGGGCATGCGTAGGAGTATAGGTGAGGACACGGAAAAGTAAACAAACTACACATGTTTCACAACTATGTTGAGAATCAGTGTCCCACTATCTGGGAGGGTGGATGGATAAATGAATAACAAAACTGACTGTAGGAACACTGTGCAAAAGGAAGGACAGGGTACTAGATTAGATTCTGTCACTAGAATAAACAGATAGACAATATTTAAAGAGCTCCTTGTACTCTTCACATGTGTTGATAAAAAGGCAAACTTAAGAATGATCCATTAACAATATCAAACAGATATCAAACAATATCAACAGATAGAATAAATAAAGAGACAGTGTAAACTGTCTTTCAGTATATCTGCCTGGTTAAACCCTACATTGATTGAAACTTCTGGTGTTTGAACCACTTTTTGCCTGCCTGGTATCACTGAAGAAAATTACAAAGTCATTCTGTTTGGAGCTGTTACAGTGATGTGAGTCTCATCTTCAGTGCTTTCTTTTCCTAGCCCTTGGTCTTTCGCTTTCCTATTACTGTGTTGTAGACTCTATCACCACTCCCTGAAAGCTCCCTTCTGCACTCCTGCCTCATCAGTCTTGGCAGAAGATCTTGTTTTCTACACCAAGTATATAGTGTTATGTGTGAACTGCATCAAAGTCCCTCCATTCACCCCCATTGGATTCATCGTATATTTGCCACTTCCATCTCAGAGGAAGTCTCGTCTCTGTTCCTTTCCAAGGCTAACACTTCATGTGTACTCAAGATTTCAGTCCCTCCATATCATCTGAAAACTTGATTTTCTATAAGTCCTTCTTTTTGTAGTTTCCCTCTCCACCCATTCATTCTCCTCAACCAACAAACATTTTCAGGTATCCTTCACCCCCAAAACAATTTGTTCATTGCCTGTTTCCCTTTTAGCAGTCATGCTCTCCTTTCACTTTCCTTTAGCAGTATTTTTTGAAAGAGAAATTTACATTCTCAGCCTTTAATTCATTATTTTCCATTTGTTCCTCAGCTTGGTTTCTGTTCCCACTATTGTGCTATTAAAGCTGCTCTGATGATGTCATCAAATAATTTAAACTCAGGTAGGATCTGAGGCCTGCTTAGAACTTTTCTTCTTGCTTTAAATCAGTGGTTCATAAATGTAAGAGTGTGCATAAAAATGATTATGGTGCTTATAAAAATAAAGAAAAAGGAAAAAAAACAATTCTGGACTTCTCTAGAGAAATTCTCACACTTCATAATGAGTAATTACAGTGGTTTTATTAATCTCCTATGGATACTAGGAGAAGAGTAAACACAAAATTCCTGAACTATTTCTCTGAACTCTAATCCATATTTCCAGCTGCCAGTTAAACACTGCCACCTGATTATCACTCAGGCATCATGAACTCAAATTCCAAATCTGAACTCATTACCTCCCCTGCTAATCAGATACCTACTCTTTTAATCTCTGCCTTCACTGAAAATGTCACTCTCCACCCATTTGTCCCAACAAAAAGCCTTAATCATCCTATATTTCTCCTTTGATTGCAAAACCTCATCTTCTCGCTTCACCATAAGCAGTGTGATATAGGTTATGCTGTGTATCAAATAAAGAATTGAAAGCACCTAAATTAGCACCTGGACTAATGTTAGTTCCGCCTTCTCAACCCAGTCACACTGAGCTACTTGCTACTTGCTTTCTCAAGTCCACATCTCTTTGCATATATGGTTCTACCTGTCTAGGGATTTTTTTCCCTAACTGACCTTTTAGGTAACTTTTCCAGAAAACCCAACTTAAACACAGTTATGCATTCTAAGATCTTAGCATATAATTCTATGATAGTACTTACACTTCACTAAATTATAGCTACTTATTTGTCTTTCCACAACTTGGACCAAGAGAAACAGACTACATACTGTAAGGGCCCAGGTGACATTCATCTCTGTGTAACAGATATTCCCCTAAGCCACTTTAGCCTGGGGCTATGTGCAAGGGTCCAATAATCACAAATCTGACTTTGTAACTAGATTTCACTGGCACTTCAGACCTTGCCTAAGGCCCCTTGTCTGGTTTTAGGGTGTGTGCATGATCTCAGAAGCATCCCACAACAGGCAGACGATATCTATTTTATATTCAGCTTCTTGGCCCACCCAGCTACTGAAGTACTGCCCAGCCATGCCAATGATGTTGCATTTCGATGCTTCTGATGCTGCCCAGAGATGCCACATTCATTAGCCTGCTACCCTGTGCCAATGCCATTTCTCCACAACTGTCTCACTGAAGCAGACATCTGTTGTCTTTATCTGGAAATTTGTCTACTCTTCTGGTAACAGAAACCCTTTTTCTGGTTCAGAACCCATTCTTGTGGTAACCCAAATGTGCTAATCAAAATTCTCTGTTCTCATCTCATCTTCAGGAAGTGATTCAGAAAGGAGTATGTGAACCATGCCAAGCAAATCAGAGCCCTTGCTGGGACTACTCTCAACTGGAAGGCTGTGATTCTGGGACTGGCCACCATCCTACCTGCTACATGGAAGGGATATGCTTGCAATGTGAAGTTTTGCAAATCAGCAGAGCTTAGATAATAAGCTAGAGCCCTTGAAACTTGTCACGTGAGACAGTAAATTTCCTTGTGGTTTAAATTTGAGTAGGATTTCTATCATTTGTAACTACAAGAATTCCAATAACTTCTAATACTATTTTTAGCATGGAACCTAGACTGCTTGTTACTTGAGCAAGTGACTTCCATGCATTGCCAGGACTGAGCCCCTGGGATGCTTCATGCCCTTTCCTGCCATTGCCAGATGTGTCATTCTCCTCCCCTCCCTACTTTTTTTTTTTTTTTTTTTTTTTTGTGGTACACGGGCCTCTCACTGTTGTGGCCTCTCCTGTTGCAGAGCACAGGCTCCGGATGCGGAGGCTCAGCGGCCATGGCTCACGGGCCCAGCCGCTCCGTGGCATGTGGGATCTTCCCGGACCGGGGCACGAACCCGTGTCCCTTGCATAGGCAGATGGACTCTCAACCACTGCGCCACCAGGGAAGCCCCCTCCCCTCCCTTCTTACCACCTAAACCAATCTACAATTCCTGAGCCTTAGCCCCCATCATCCACCACAGCCTCGTGTTCTACAGCGGTTATTTTGTTTCAGTTCCTAAAGAATGAATGAGGATTTCTTTCTTAACCCCTTTTCAGAGGCAAGCAAACTTATTCTGTAAAGGGCAAGATAATAAATATTTTATGCTTTGCAGACCACACCCATCTCTGTGCAACTACTCAACTCTACCAGTGTGGACATAGGCGATGTAAAATGAACAAGCATTACTGTGTTCCAGTAAAACTTTTCTTATGGACACTGAAATATAAATTTCATGTAAGTTTCATGAGTTACAAGTTTTTAAAAAAATTATTCCTCTGATTTTTTTCTAACTATTTAAAAATCCAAAACCATTCTTAACTCCCAAGCTGTTTACAGACCACAGATTGCCTATCCCTGCTCTAGGTCACAGAGTCCCCCCCACCAGCTCCCCCAAATCATTCTTTACTCTTCCCATGCCCACCCAACTCTTCACTAGAGTTCAGTCAACAAATTCAAACTATTTGAACTTATTCCCAAATCTGTGTCTCCAATGCACTAGCCCTCTGTTATATGAGAGAACACTCAACACAAGTCTGTTGGATGACTGGATGAAGAAAAGCTAGTGGAAGAAATGACAAAATTAGAAGGGAAAATTCCTCATTCTTTCTTAAACAATTTTTTAGCATAACATCTTTTTCCTAGCATAATTTCATCAGAAAGTGAAAGGACCATACAGAATGGTACTTCTGGAGGACACCCAAAGCTGTCATCTCAGTCAGGGGAAGGATTCTCCTAGTCAGCCAGTTGAAAGAGCCAAGTGTGAATGCTACAGGAAAAGATTGGCCAGCTGGACCCCTGTACTTTGAATGTGGACTCTGAGAATTCACTGTGGAGAAGGAGAGAAGAGTTCTAAACTGGCAGCATACTCATGGTTGAGTGAATCCAGACACAAGGCTGAAAAATGACTAATTTATCATTTTCAATTAACCTAAAGTTTTCTGATATTCAGACATTGTCATAATTACCAAATCAATTTCCCTACGGAGTTTAAGCATTCTTGCAGAAAATGAAGTAATTTCTCAAATTTAAAGTCAAATATCTTGTGTTTTAATGTAATAAAGATAAAGTGATATGTTATTGCCAAGAAAGAGAAAAAACCATGAATTCCATCCCAAGCCTCCCAGTTCCTGGCCACCCTTGTGAACTTGTGGCATCTACCAGAACTCCTATTTCAGGCAGGATACGTGTTGGTGCATACAAGCTAACCTCTAAGGGTATCTGGTTTATTAAACAATCACAGCTCTACGAGCCTGGAAAACTACATCTGGCACACAAGAGTGAGAGTCTTGGGACTGACAACATTAACAAAGGTGGAAAATCTCTACTTTCAGTGTGTGTGAAACAGAAAGTCAGAGGCTCCCAGGGGCATGGCCTTGGGCATTCTCTTACTCTGTCCTCACCTTGATCCCTCCCTGGTTTTCCATCTTTTCCTCTCTCTATCTCTTTCTCTCATTTCCTGATTCTTCCTCCTTCTCAAAATAAACACAAGTGATTTTTTACATTCCAATACACTCAAATTGGAAGGATTTGGAAATTTTTCTCCCAAATGCATCAGGCAAATAACCAACTTCCTGCAAATAAAACCTCTAGCTCAGGTGTCCACTGCCACATAACCATTCACCTGTACCATGTGCCAAGAAGACCCAGTTCTTGGTGCTTGTGAAGTGTAGCAGGCAGAATTTTGGCCCCATGACCTTTCCTCCCTGTTACTACTCTTGTGAATATGTTACATTACATGGCAAAATGAACTTCGCAGATACAATTAAGGTTACTAGTCACTTGACCTTAAAATAGGGAGATTATTTTAGATTATCCAAGTGAGCCCAGTGTAATCATATGAGCTCTTAAAAGCAGAAGTAACAGCAGAAGGGGAAGTCAGAGGGATCTGAAGTATAAAAAGGACACAGTGTGCCATTACAGGTTGGAAAATGGAAAGCCTCATGTGAAAAGAATTGCAGGAGGCCTTTGGGATTTTAGGAGCTGAAAGCAAGGACTCTGGCTGACAGCCAGCAAAGAATGTAGGGTATATTGGAACACTCTGTACAAATCTTTGTGATTTTTCTGTAAATCTAAAACTGTTCTAAAAAATAAAGTTTTTTCTTTAATTAAAAATAATATAATGAATGGAGACCTCAGCTCTTCACCTGCAAGCAATAGAATTCTGCCAACAAGGTGAATGAGCTTGGAAGTGGACTCTTCCCTTGGGCCCCCGGATAAGAGCCCAGGCTGGCCAACACCTTGATGTCAGCCTTCTGAAACCCTAGGCAGAAAACCCAGTTGAACCATGCCATACTTCTGACCTATAGAGAACTGTGGGCTGATAAATTTGCATGGTTTTAAGCCACTACATTTGTTGGCAGTTTGTTACTCAGCAATAGAGGAAGCCTCAGGGAACAAGATAGGGAGACAGCTCTGCCTGCATGTAGCTTATATTCCGTCAAGTAAAGATATATAATAAACAGTACATAGGACTAAAAAATAAATGATATAGTACACTTATTGTAATGTACTATACAATTGTAAGTACTAGGAAAGGAAGCAAATGTAGGAGTAATGTAGGTAAGCGGTAACAAGAAAAAGTAAATGAAGAAGTAATGTAGGAAAATGTAGACAAGAGGAATCAGAATGCTGTTTGGTTGGGGTGGTGCAGATGGCAGTTGGTTTAATAGGTGGTCAGCCTCATCAAGGAAGTAGTATTTGAGTGAAGAGAGAAGGAGGTGAGACACTGAGTCAAACAAATACTTGGAGTAAGAACATGAATGGCAGAACAGCATAAGCAAAGGTCCTAAAGCAGGACAGGGCTGGTCAGGCTCCAGGAATGGCTAAGGAGGTGATGCTTTGGGGCAGACTTGACAAGGGAAGAGTGGTAGGAGGGGGGTCAAAGAGATGACAGGAGGCCAAATCACACGGGGCCTTGAAGGTCGGCCTGAGCCTTTGATTTTGCTCTGAGAAAAATGGGAGAGTCATTGCAGTGCTTTGAGCAGAACAGTGACATGAAGATAACCATTAGTCTCAAGGTAAAACAAGGATAGAAGACTGCAAACCAATAGAAGGCTAACGTAATATCCAGGTGAATAATGATGATGTCTTGGACCTGGATGGTAGCAATGAAGGTGGTGAGAAATAGTCTGTATATATCTTGAAGGTAGAGCCAACAGGATTTCACATTGGATTGGATGTGTGGTTATGAGAGAAAATAAGATTTTAGAATGACTCCAAGGTTTTTGGACTGAGTACCTGAAAGGATGAGTTGCCATCATCTGAGTTGAGAAAGGCTATAGGTAGAGCAAATTTTATGGGAAAGAAGAGAAGTTCAGTCTTAGACATAAGTTTGAAGTGTCTGTTAAACATACAAGTGGAAAGTTTGATTAAGCAGTTAAAAAACTTGGTCTGTAGCTCATGAGACAGCTCTGGTCTGAAGAGGTAATTGGGGAATCAACAGCATATAGATGATGTTTAAAAACACTGGGATGAATGAGGTCTTCAAGGCCATAATTCAATAAAAGAAAAGAACCTAGAATGCAATAATGAGATACTCCAACATTAAGAGGCTTGTGAGAAGAGAAGAGAAACTTACAAAGGAGACCTAGAAGAAGCTATAAGTGACATCACAAACTTCATATATTTCCCTTAAACCCTTGGCATGAATTCTTCCTTTCAATCTCATTCCCTCTTCATCCCTTCCCAGCACCCAAATGCAAATGATGGAAAAGCAACATTTCAAAATCCCCAATATGCAAATTGCATGAGTAAGGGACATATGGAAAAGGTCATTCTTAATTAAGCCCTACTGGCTAAACCAATCAGTTTAGTGTCTGCCAGAGCATATTATATGTTTTTTGCCATTATTTTGTCTTCATGTTGATCCTGACTTCTTGACTATCTTTACTTTCTACTTCCCAAACTCCAAAAGGGTGTTTGCTTGTACTAACCTTCACATACATTGTCAGATTACCTGCACTCTCTTCATTCATTGAATCTTTCCTTGCCACTAGATTAAACTCCCCTTGAGAATTGAAAGTATACTGTCTACTTCTTATAACCCCATAGTTGATAACAGCAAGAATTTCACTGTATTTACTGAATACATCGGTATGAGTTTATCTTCTTTACATTTCCACATATCTAATTTGTAGAAATTAATTGAATCAAAGGGTAAACTGGCTGCCAAAGACAGGTTGGAATGATGAAAGTAATTGTGTTTCTCTTGCATCAGATTTAAAAACTGAGCTTATATATGAGCCAAATGTTTTCAAACCTGGTTTAAAATGTTTCCATGGGTCTCAGATACCATTAAAATGACTGCAACAGCAGAACTTTTTAATTGGAAGAAAAGGTGTGAGAAAGATTGTAACAGTACTGCCCCTCACCTGCATCCCATCTAATGTGTTCTGAGCCTTCATTATGATGTTCACTCATATAGAGGTATTTTTCTGATTTTCACATATCACAGACAAATATAATAGCCATCTCAATGTAACTATTCAGTCTTCATGAAATTAATTGCAATGAGCAAATTTTACCCAGAAAACTTTGGAATTGACTAGAGATTTCTTACTAGATTTTTTTGGGGGGGAGGGCTGGATTCCCCAAGAAACAGACCCTAAGATCAGGAGGTAAGAATGAGTAATTAATATGAGAGGTTATCCTGGGTAGAGGGAAATGGACAAATGATCCAGTGAAGGGAAAGAAGCCAATAAATGATGTGTCATCAAGTGGGTTACTGCTATGGCACCTAGCAACCAATCTTACTAGGGAATTCTAGGAGACAGTGAAAAACATGCCTCTAAGATATCCCAACGGAGGAGAGAGGAAGCTGAGGTATATATCCACCAGGTCCTCCCCCATCATTGGTCAAGGGATGCTTCCAGGGGCACTAAGTCTATCTCACCACCTGCTTTCCCTGTATGTCAGCCAGGCCAAAGAAAACCCTTGGGTGAAGATAAAGGTAAGTGCCATAGGATACTGTCAGCATGTTACTGGAATAGTGAATGCTGAAGGTATGTGAGTGAGGCACAAAGAACATCTGCTACACCCGTCCTACAATGCTTGTGTTCATGCAACCTCATTTTTTTCAGACAAGGTATCTATTGTATAATAACTGTCCTATATCTTTTCTCTCTGGAACTAATGGGGCTGTCAATCAGAGTCTCTTCCTCTTCCACCAAACCCTGGGCCAGTGAGGCAATCAGAGTGACCCAACATGCTGGACAGAGTGATTATTTCAAGGCATAAAATTCAAAAACGGCCAGTAAGAGTCCTTGAGGACTGATACACATGCTGGTAGAGAGGCTCCCATCTAAGGATACTAGTTAAAAGGGCTAGGTTAACCCAGTGCTGCTTTTGGCCTTACCGACTGTACTTGGAGACAAACAGCCTAAGAATGAAGCCAACATAGAGGGGGAAAAAAAAAAAAGTTGGAGAGAGACAGAGCCTTAGTGACACTACCTATGCATCCCCGATCCAGCTGTCTGAACCAAATCCTAACCCTGGGACTTTGAAGTTTTCTGAGACAAAGAATATTCATTCTCTCTCCCTCTCTCAATTTTTTAAGATTTCTTTTTCTTACACAAATTTGAGTTGGTATCTCCCTCTCTCAATTTTTTAAGATTTCTTTTTCTTACACAATTTTGAGTTGGTATCCAGTCACATGCATCCATAAATCCTGACTAATATGAATTTTATAAGCACTTGGGCAAATGGATATTGTTGTTAAATATTGTTTATCTGAGTAATACCCAAGTTATATGCAAGAGTATGAAACAATTCGGGGGGAGCTTAACACAATTTTTGCATCAATCTTTTCTGTACATTTTTATGTATTCAGAAAATATTTACTGGAGGTAGAAACAGAAAGCACTAATGTATATTGACTCTCTAGTAAGATTTAATATTCACATTACATTCACATACTATGTTATATAATCCTCACAGGGACTCAAACCTTGTTTGTCCTGGGTCCCATAGCGAGTAAGTTGCAGGTGGTAAGAACGGAACATAGTTTCCTTGACTTCCTATTTTTTATAGCACCTTTCTACTGGATACCTATGTTTAAGTCAAGTACTATGGGAAAGGAAGCTATAGTGATGCAAATGAAGAAGTTCCTGACTACAAGGTGAATAGAAGGGAACAAACACAGTGACAAATATCCTCAAAAGGTATATAATCCACTCAGTGCTATGTCAGTATATGGATGAAGATCTCCAGAAAAGGCGCAGCTGGGAAAGATTGTGTGAAGGGAGTTCCATGTAAGCAGGATTTCAGTAAGAAGAAATGGGGCAAGGTAGACATTCTAGATAGAGAAGGTAGCACAGAAGCACAGAGACTATTCAAATTACACATTGTATGGTGACTCTCAGAGAACAGTTGGCAGAGGTATGAAGTAATATAGTCAGATAGTACTTGCTGAACTTTATTCAGTTGAATAACATCCTTAAAATTCTTTTCCACATCCATAGACCATGAGTTGTACTATATTTTAAAGAATATTATTGAAATAAATATATATTACCAAAGTATTTAAAAGTTAAGATTAACCATCACCTAAAACTACCTCTCATGCTGGTTTGGTGGCAAATACAAGGGCTTCAGAACCAACCTGATCTGGTCTCTATCTGAGCTCTGCCCCTTAATTTTGATCTAGGGTACTGAACCTTTCTGGTGCTTTGTTTCCTCATTTGGAGTGTTGTGAAGTTTAAATGAAATGATGCATGTGGGACTCACAATTAAATGATACATTGTTTATACCACTACTCTTACCCCCACCCCTACCCAGCATGGATGCTTAGGCAGGTGCTTTGTTTTGATGAGCCACAGAAAAAAAGTGAGAATGCAATGGGAGAAGAGAAATTTTCTAACTATTAAAAGGAAAGGGTGAGTTAGTGTCTGGGAAAAGAGGAACTTTGGGACAAGAGCAAAGACACTTAGGAGCATTCAGGGGCCTTTTGACTATGTGCATTCCACATAACCTTACATCTTTCTCTTTGAACAAAGTTCCAATAAAAGCTGTATTATTTATCAATATTTTTAGAGTCAGTTAATAGGGTGAAAAAAACATAAGAATTGACTGAGATTGGCCTAAGAATAAGATCACACAAGAAGAGGCTGCTGGTGGCATTATTGAAGAAGATGAACATGAAAAGAGAAACATGCATTGACAGGAGTAATCAGGATGCATAGGAAGGACAAGATACTTGAAACAAAGAGAAAAGTATAAAATCTATTAGCCCAGGCAGTGATAATAGTCTTAGCTATGGATGAGGGAATAGATAAAAATGGGGTGGGGAGGGGGCGAGGTGAGAAAAATGAGAATAACAATTTATTGCCAAGCTTTGTCCAGTTGATTATTTTACTCCAGGCTTAGAGTCAGAAAAGAAAAGAGAAGGAAAAAAAAAAAAAGAAAAGAATGGTAATGCTTTCATGAGAGTCATGAACAGTATTGACCAAACAATCTAAAAAACTGAGTTTCTGTACCTTTTTTGAGAGCTTATTTTATCTGATGCTTGAAAAGTTGAACCAACCCCATTTCGATCTCCTTTATCTGAACTATTATTGATCCAGATTTCTCATTGGTGATATGGACATGCCTAAGGGGTCAACTGAGAAACAAGAGTGAAAAATAAATAAACTAAGGTACACCAGCTTTTTACTCTTCCAGCCGTGTTCATGGCTGGTGATGTAGCCAGTGCTGCTTTTAGGATTATTCTTTGAAAAGTAGTTCAGTTTGGGACAAGTCACTTTGGAATCAGGGCTCCATTTGGCTTTCCTGTATTAATGACTCAGCTATAGTTAATTACAATAATGGAAATCCAGCAAAATGTGTTAACAAAACTTTGGTGAATAATTAATGCTAAGCTTGACCTGTTGACATGTAGTGACTCATTATGGATTATGATAAAGCAAGGTGTGTCACATTAGACAACAATATGCATAAAGCAAGTCTGATTAAATTATTGTAAGGACCTTACATTATGACTGGACCTAACTAAGCCATCTGATTCATGGGTGCTAAGGGGTGATACAGCCTCCCACACCAGCAGTCATCAAATACACACTACTCCTGATGTTGGAACCAGTACCAGTGGGGATTCCCCAGACACATGCTAATCTACAGAGTCAAGGGAGGAAAGTGGCTTCCTCAGTCATATCTTTTCAATATTATCAACTGTTGAGCATTTCAGCAGTTTACTAGCTGTTTACTTGCAGAGTTAAGTAGAGAGATTTTTTGTATACTCTGAGCATTTGTAACCATCCATCCAACTTTCAGATTTGAAAATGCTACATTTTCAAACTCTTTTTGCATGCACCTTACAGAGGTCAAAGAACTGGCATTAGTCAGAAGTGTTAGCTTGTGTTTTTTGGAAATCAGTTGAATTTAATGAGTGAAATGTGTATACACATTTTCTTTGAAGAAAGGACAATGGGAATAAAAGGAAAATATCATATTAATTCAAACTCAGATTCCACTTACTGAAACCCAGGGACTCAAATAAATGCCTATAAGTAATGCATTTCATCAATTAGTGATGATTTCTCCACTTTCATGGCATAAAAATAGATGCTTATATCACTAAACCAGATCACTGTTATACATAGTGATAAAAACAAAGAGATGAATTCACAACTAGCTGATAAAGTTTCCAGTGAGATCTACAAATTTAGTCAGAAAGAAAGGCACACATGTTGAATGTTTATGATACCCCATACCCTGTGCCATTTCCTTCATCATGTGCTGTTAAACATTGCAATAACACTGTTATAAAGTATTTTATTCCCTTTTTCATAAAAGATAAAACTGAGGATCAAAAAATTAAATAACTTGTAAAGTTTTCATAGATTGTAGCAAAGCTAGGACTGAAGCTCAATTCTGCCTCCAAAATTCATATTCATTTCATAATTGTCAGAATAGAATAAGCAAATCTCACAACAAAGAAGTAAGATGAGGCAACTTGGGGGCAAAAATAACACAGTAAACAAACAAACAAACATTCCATTACCAAATTCATTTTATATACTTGAAACACCTTCTAAATAATGCATTGTTTCTTCCAACAATGCATTTTAGAACCACTCCATTTTATTTATTTATTTATTTATTTATTTATTTATTTTTTGCGGTATGCGGGCCTCTCACTGTTGTGGCCTCCCCCGTTGCGGAGCACAGGCTCCGGACGCGCAGGCTCCGGACGCGCAGGCTCAGCGGCCATGGCTCACGGGCCCAGCCGCTCCGCGGCATATGGGATCCTCCCAGACCGGGGCACGAACCCGTATCCCCTGCATCGGCAGGCGGACTCTCAACCACTTGCGCCACCAGGGAGGCCCAAACCACTCCATTTTAAATGTGCAATTAGAAATTCAGACTACCAACAAGCAAAGAATGACCTCTTTTGGATATGCATATGTAGCATACCTGAGGTTTGTGAGATGTCACAGAATGACATAATCCAGTCTAGAACATCTTTGTCTTAATTTTGTTTTTTCAAATGTGAAGCTTAATTTTTCTTAACCTCAGGTTTTATTTAAAGGACAATTAGCCTCTGATAGTGTTCAGCTCCATGCTAAGTAGCATTTATTTTTAATGTCCATTTACAAAGAAGACCACAATCAGAATAATTCTGTGGAGGAAACAAGTAATATTTCCCCTTTAGAGAAGGCAAAAAACCAAAAAATTCCACGTAGAGTCTGGAAATAGTTATTGTTGTATCTAACTGCAAGTGTGGTTTATTATGCACTTCAGGAGGACAAATTCTTAAAAGGCATATGCATAACAGGTGAAGCTTTTTAAGTGCATTATTTACTATGGGCTTTTAAAGAAACGTGCAGTTCATGAGGGGTTATTGGAGCCAGTTACAGAATTCCGAACGAAGCTCTACCAACAGCTTTCTAATTGAATCTCAAAAGACTATAATTGTGTTCCACTCTGTAGTCAGCCTCCATTCCATGTGGCTACAGTCCGTTGTAGGTAATCAGATTACTCATGGGTTACTGCCCGCAGCCTGCAGGAGAGTGCCAAGAGTAAGAAGGCAACGTGTTGTAGGGTTAATGAAGCTTAATATGGTGCCAGTATCACACTGAGCCATTGCCGACAGGGTGAGAAAGGATTATATCCCATGTTAATATGCCATTTGACCCGTGCCAGAGAAGCAGTCTAAATCACTGAATAAGTATGTAAGTCATCACTGAGAAGTGTTTGCAATGCCAGCTCTCATTGCTGTGAAAACAAGTTGTTCCTTAGCTTGTGAATTTTAACTTTGGTGCTCTTTAAAGTACAGTTTCAACATTGGCTCCCAACATCCCTGGAAAGGCCATACAGACATAAGATTCTCTAAATTGGAGCCAAAGCAAGGAAATGCACACGCTTTTCTTCAGTTTGAACTAAACTTCTCTGGAGAATAAGGTCAGTGTAGTGCAATTTCCCAACATCCATCAATGATTTCATTTCTCTAAACTTGCCTCTTACAAAGATGTTTAGGCCCTCATGAGCCTTGGGATTCTCGCTGCTAATTAAATTTTTGGTCAAATGATATCCCAATTTGTGAAGGAGTGAAGAAAGCTCAAAGAATTGATAGGGAAAACAGCAAAAGTTAGTCCAATTTGTACTGTGAAAGCTCAATCTCAAAACAATAGGATAATACAATCAACACTCTAAAGTTTCCTTATTTCCACCCTGCTCTTGACATGGTAGGATGAGAATGAAGCAATTCTCAATGGTGTAATTAACACACTGAGAAATAATTCTATCAGATAATTTTGGTTGTATTCTTAAATTCATAAATATTTAAGATTAAAAGCCAACTTCTAAGATCAGAAAATTCTGTATGATTTTCTACATATTAACTCATTTAAAAATTATTTTAATTATTTCAGTTTGTAGGTTAGAGAAGCAAAAGATTAACACAAGTTAAGAAGACTCCGGAGCAGAGATGTAATATTTTGTTAATATTTTCTTCTTGCACTCCCTTTATTTATTGTTTAGAATAGAAAATTCATGTAAAGGGTGTAAAGTCCAAAAGATACAAAAGCAAGTACAGCTCCCATTTCTTACTGTAACCGGGTGGTTGTGTATCTTTTCAGAAATATTCCATTAGTACACCCGCATATATCCACCTTTGTATTTAGTATCTATGAGTCTACCTATATATGCCTGTATGCCCGTGTATCTGAATGTATATATCTAAATTCAGATTTTTGAGGAGTTTACATTTGTAGGGATTTATATACAATTAGTTTTAAAAAATGAGATATAACTTAAAGGACAAAAACCTTAAATGTACAATTTGATGATATTTTACATAATATACTGTCACGTAACTAGATTATTTCCACAACCTCACGAGGTCCCTTTTGTAGCCTCTAATCAATAGATATCAAAAGCTTCATATTTGTAGAATATTGCATGCACATTTTTTGGATCCATATTCTTTTTTTCAACATTATTCCTGTGAAATTTATCTATGCTGTTGTGTGGACAGTAGTTCATTCTTTTTGGAGACTTTAATTTTTAGAGCAGTTGTAGGTTCACAGCAAAATTTAAGGGAAGGTACAGAGGTTTCCCATGTACTTCCTGCCCCCATGCATGCACAGCCTGCCCTATTATCAATATCCCTCACCAGAGGGGTACATTTGTTACAGCTGATGAATCTGCATTGACACATCAATCATAATTACCCAAAGTCTATAGTTTACATTAGGGGGTTCATTCATTTTTATCACCTGATATTCCATTGTACCTAAAGTGAGTATCACAATAAAGCAAGTCACAGAAATTTTTTGGCTTTCCAGTGCATATAAAAGTCATGTTTGCACTATACTGTTGTCTGTTAAGTGTATAATAGCATTATATCTAAAAAAATGTACATTCCTTAATTAAAAAGTGCTTCATTGCTAAAAAATGTTAACCATCATCTGAGTCTCCAGTAAGTTGTAAGTTCTTTGCTGGTGAAGGGTCTTGCCTCAATGTTGATGTCTGCAGACTGATCAGAGTGGTGATTAGTGAAGGTTGGGGTTGGTGTGGCAGTTTCTTAAGATAAGACAATGATTCGCAAAAATGTTCCTATAAAAGGGTTTCACCTTTAAGGAATTCATGGAAAAGACTCTGACAAGTACAGGCTTCTGGTAACTGACTATACTGCTGAACTGAATGAATAAGCATTTTCAGAACTCTAATGGAAAACTGATGAATTCATAAAAGTGCTAACAAAAGATCAAGATGAAAAAAAATTAATTACATGGGACTGAATGAACTGATGATTATAATTTTTGTGACTTTCTGTTTGAATACTAAAAAAAAAAAATCTCACAAGGGCTCAGAGGCAAAAAATATACAAATCAATTTTCACTGCAAAGTAAAGGAGCTGTTACCGTGGAGGATTACTGGACTGAATGTCAATATTATGACATAGTATGAGTGTGTTTTGTGTTTGGTAATTGCAATCATTGTTGCTTTTGTTGTGGTCATCCATTTACAATGCTTGGTGTCCATTTATTTATCTCCTGTAAAAATAAAATACAGTGTGTGTGTGTGAGAAAAAAAAAAAAGACAGTGAAGTATGCTGCATTGACTGACTCTGCCTTTTAGGAACAATTTCTCTGTAGCATACAATGCTGTTTGACAGCATTTTACCCCACTGTAGGACTCCTTTCAAAATTGGAGTCAATCCTCTCAAACCTTGCTGCTGCTTTATCAATTAAGTTTATGTAATATTCTAAGTCCTTTTTGTCATTTCAACAATCTTTATAGCATCTTCACCAGGAGTAGATCCCAACTCAAGAAACCACTGTTCTTTGCCCATCCATAAGGAGCAATCCTCCTCTGTAAAGTTTTATCATGAGATTACAGCAGTTCAGTCACATCTTCAGGCTCTGCTTCTAATTCTAGTTCTCTTGCTATTTCCACCACATCTGCAATTACTTCCTCCACTGAAGTCTCAAACCCCTCAAAGTCATCCAAGAGGGTCAGAATCAACTTCTTCTAAACTCTTGTTAAAGTTGTTATTTTGACCTCTTTTCATGAATCATGAAAGCTCTTAATGGCATCTAGAATGGTGAATCCTTTTCAGAAGATTTTCAATGTACTTTCCCAGATCCATCAGAGGAACCACTATCT
The DNA here is from genome assembly GCF_025265405.1 of Mesoplodon densirostris. Taxonomy (NCBI): domain Eukaryota; kingdom Metazoa; phylum Chordata; class Mammalia; order Artiodactyla; family Ziphiidae; genus Mesoplodon; species Mesoplodon densirostris. The sequence goes on from NC_082668.1 coordinate 67,928,470, forward strand.
ATGACAGCTATAGCCTAACAGAATGTATTTCTTAAATAACAAGACTTGAAAATCAAGATTGTTTCTTGACCCATGGGTTGCAGAATATATGTTGTGTTAGCAGACATGGAAAAACATGAATCTCATTGTACATTTTCATCTCCTGGGTGACCAGGTGCATTGTCAATGAGCAGTAATATGTTGAAAGGAATCCTTTTTTTCTGAATAGTAGGTCTCAAACAGTGGGCTTAAAATATTCAGTAAACCATGCCATAAACAGATGTCCTGTCGTCCAGAGTAGATTCAGCATAATTCTTTTTTTTTTCTTAATGGCCCTATGATTTTCAGAATGGTAAATGAACACTGGCTTCAAACTTAATGTCACCAGCTGCATTAGCCCCTAACAGAGAAGCAGCCTGCCTTTTGCAGCTCCGAAGCCAGGCATTGACTTTTCCTCTCTAGCTATGAAAGTCCTAGATGTCATCTTCCAATAGAAGACTCTTTCATCTACATTGAAAAAATCCAGCGTTTAGTGTAGCCACCTTCATTATCTTAGCTAGATCTTCTGGATAACTTGCTGCAGCTTCTATAACAGTAATTGCTGCTCCACCTTGCCCTTTGATGTTATAGAGACAGCTTCTTTCCTTAAATTTCAGGAACCAACCTCTGCTAGCTTCAAACTTTTCTTCTGCAGCTTCCTCACTTCCAGCCCTCATAGAGTTAAAGAGAGTTGGGACCTTGTTCTGAATTAGGCTTCAGCTTAACAGAATGTTGTGGCTTGTTTGATCTTCTACCCAGACCACTAAAAGTTTCTCTATATCAGTAGTGAGGCTGTTTGTCTTTCTTATCATTCGTGTGTTCACTGGAGTAGCACTTTTAACTTCAAGAATTTTTACATTGCATTCACAACTTGGCTAATTGTTTGGCACAAGATGCCTACCTTTCAGCTTATCTCAGCTTTTGACATGCTCTCCTCACTAAGCTTAATCATTTCTAGTTTTTGACTTAAATTAAGAGCCATGTGACTCTTCCTTTCACTTGAACACTTAGAGGCCACTGTAGGTTTATTAACTGGCCTAATTTCAATCTTTTGTGTCTCAGGGACTAAGGAGAACTGAGGAGAAAGAGAAACCAGGAACAGCTGGGAAAAGCAAGACACCAGGAACAGCTGGGTTGGTGGAGCAGTCAGAATACACATAACATTTACTAATTAAGTTCCCTGTCTTACATGGGTGTGGTTCATGACGCCCCATAACGATAACAATAGATTGACATTAAAGGCCACTGATGACCATAAGAAATAATAATGAAAAAGTCTGAAATATTGTTAGAATTACCAAAATGTGACACAGAGACACAAAGTGAACAAATGCTGTTGGAAAAAAGATGCTGATAAACTTGTTCATGCAGGGTTGCCCCAAACCTTCTATTTGTGAAAAACACAGTATCTATGAATCACAATAAATTGAAGCATGATAAAATGAAGTATGCCTATATGCCTATCCTAAAATTAATTGGGCATTTGGTTGTTTCCAAACCAGGGCTATGATGAATAAGACAATGAACATTATTTTACGTTTCTTGTTAGACATTAACACTCACTTCTATTGGTTAATATCCAAGATTGAAATTATTGGGTCATAGGGTATATATATGTATGTTTTTAGCTTTAGTAGATACCCCTAGTTTTCCAAAGTAATTATAACAATAAATATCAAATTAGCATTGTATAAGGGTTCCAATTGTCCCACATTCTTGTCAAGACTTGGTACAGTCAGTTCTTTAATTTTAGCTGTCTCAATGGGTCACTACTCGATGTTAGTTTTAATGTGCATTTCGTTAATAACTAATAATACTGTGAAACCTTTTAATGTTGATTGATAATTTAAGTATCTTCTTTTGTGCAGTGCCTATTTAAATAGCTGCCCATAAAAAATGAGTTGCCTTGGATATTGGGATTGACATATATACACTAATATGTATAAAATAGGTAACTAATAAGAACCTGCTGTATAAAAATAAATAAAATAAAATTCAAAAAAATGAGTTGCCTGCGTTTTTTTCTTATTTATTTTTAGAAAAACATTATATATTCTAAGTCCACAGTAAAGTACATGTGTAGCAAATATATTCACCCATTCTGTAGCTTTCCTTTAACTGTCTTAATGTTGCCCTTTGACAAACAAAGCTTAGTAATTTCATTTTACAAATTTATTTTGGTATAATAATCTGTATATCTAAAATGTTCAATTTGATAGGCTTTGACATGTGTTAACAATTACGAAGCCGTTACTACAATGTAGATAACAAACATATCCATCACCCCCAAAAGTTTCCTCATACTCATGTAATCTATCCCTCCCTCCCTTCACCCACATCCACAGGCAGCCACTGATGTGCTTTCTCTCACTATAGATTAGTTTGCAAGTTCTAGAATTTTATATACATAGAATTATAGAATAGGTACTCTTTCATGTTTGGCTTCTTTCACTTAACACAGTTACTTTAAGATTCTTCCATGTTACTACATGTAACAATATTTCCTTTCTTTTTATTTCTGAGCAGTATTCCACAGTATTCTGTAATTTGTTTAACCATTCATCTGTTGATGGACATTTGGGTTATTTCCAGTATTGGTTATTATAAAAGGTGCTATAAACAAGTCTTTGTGTGGATATAACCTCATATTTTTTTTTTTTTTTTTTTTTTTTTTTTTTTTTGCGGTATGCGGGCCTCTCACTGTTGTGGCCTCCCCCGTTGCGGAGCACAGGCTCCGGACGCGCAGGCTCAGCGGCCATGGCTCACGGGCCCAGCCGCTCCGCGGCATATGGGATCCTCCCAGACCGGGGCACGAACCCGTATCCCCTGCATCAGCAGGCGGACTCTCAACCACTTGCGCCACCAGGGAGGCCCTAACCTCATATTTAACACGGGTAAATACCTTAGAGTAGAATGGCTGGATTGTATGGTAGGTGTAATTTTTCATTAAAAAAAACAACTGTCAATATGGTTTTTCAAAGTGTTTGTACCATTTTATATTCCAAGATGTATTTTATGAGCTTTCTAGTGGCACAATGGTGCCAACACTTAACATGATCAGTCTTTTTATAATTTTAGCCATTCTAATGGGTATTAAGGAATATCTCAGTGGGACTTAATTTGCACTCCCTAATTTCAACTGGTGTTGAACATATTTTCATGTGCTCATTTGCCATATGTGTATTTTCTTTTGGTAAAATGTCTATTCAACTATTTTGTCAATTTTCATTTGGGCTATTTGTTGTCTTATAAGAATTCTTTGCAAATTCTACATACAAGTCCTTTGTCAGATATACAATTTGTAAGTATTTTATCCTAAGTCAGCTGCCTGCTCTTTCATTTTCTTAACAGTGGCTTTAGAAGAACAAAAGTTTTACTCTTGTTAAAGAGCAATTTATTGATTTTATTCTTTAATAGTCCATGCTTTTAGTGTTCTATTTAAGAAATCTTTGCCACATCCAAGATTTCTAAATTATTCTCCAATGTTTTCTTCTAGAAATTTTATAAACTTAGCTCTTAGATTTAGGTATATGATCCATTTCAAGCTAAGTATATGATACTCCTTTGAAGTAAAGGTCAAGGGTTTTGCCTGTTTGTTTGGCTATTCCTACAAGTCTTGCAGTTTATTGAAAATAACAATAATTTCCCCAGTTAAATTGCTTTGGCATCTCTATAAAAAAATCAATTGACTGTATATGTGTGTTTATTTTGGACATCCCATTCAGTTCCAATAATCCATACTTGGTCACTGTAGCTTTATAAGCCTTCAAATCGGATATTTCATGTTTTCTGACTTTGTTCTTCTTTTTCAAAGTCCTTTTGGCTATTTTAGGTCTTTTGTACTTCTATATAAATTTTAGAATCAGTTTGATGATTTCTACGAAAAACAGCCTTATTTGATTTTGTTTGGGATTACATTGAATCTATAGAAATTGTCAGGATAACAATATTGACTTTTCATCACTGAACAAAGGTGTGTCTCTATACTAATTTAGGTCATTTTTAATTCTCTCAGAAACATTTTGTAATTCTTAGTGTAGAAATATTTTACATCTTTTGACAAATTTATACCTAAGTATTTCATATTCTTTTTTTTTAGTATTTCATATTCTTGATGCTACTATCAGTGGTATTGTTTATTTCAATTTCTGACTGCTTGTCAACTGTATAAAGAAAACTAATCGATTTTTCCATAATCGTCTAGTATTCTATAATTCTGCTAACCTTATTCATTTACTTGTATTTTAGGCACATTCCATTAGATTTCATTCATAGACTATTATGTCATCTGAGAATAAAGGCTGCTTTACTACCTCCTTTTTGATCTGGATGTCTTTTATTTCTTTTTCTTGCCTTATTATACTGGAGAAAACCTCCAGCACAGTATTGAACAGAAGTGGCGAGAGTGGACAGGCTTGCCTTGTTCTTGATCTTAGGAGGAAAACATTGTTTTCAACACTAATAATGATGTTAGTGTAGATTTTTCACAGATGTTCTTTATCAGGTTGAGGAGGTTCCTTACTATTCCTACTTTTCTGATATATTTTTTAAATGAATGGATGTTGGATATTCCTTAATGCTTTTCTGCAACAACTTAGATGATCATATGTTTTATTTTTTTCCTTTTTAGTCTGTTAATGTGGCGAAGTACATAGATTGATTTTTCAACCATTAAACCATTCATGGGATAAATCATATTTGGTTATGATATATTATCATTTGTATGTATTGTGGGATCTGACTGGCTAAAATTCTGTTAAGAATTTATCCATCTATGCCAATTAGGGATATTGGTCTGAAGTTTTCTTCTCTTGTTACGTCTTCTCTTTTTTGTTGTTTGTTGGTTTGTTTTTATCGAGATAATGCTGAATTCATAAAATAGTTGGGAAGAATTTCTTCTTCAATTTTTTGAAAGTGTTTGTACAGAATTGGTATTATTTCTTTATTAAATATTCAGTATTATTCACTAGTGAAGTAATCTAAGTTTGGATTATTATTTATGAAAATATTTTTACCTAAAAATTTATTTATTTTAATAGGTATAGAGCTATTCAGTTTTCCTATTTCTTTTTGAGTGAGCTTTGGTAATATGTGTCTTTCAAGATACACATCCATTTCATCTAAGTTACTGAATTTATGAGCATAAATTTCGTTATAATATTTTCTTATATTTTAAATTTCTGTAGGATGTGTAGAGGCTATCATTTTCTTATCTGTGATACTGGCAACTTTTGTCTTTTCTCTTTTTTTCCTGATCAGTGTGGCTAGGCGGTTATTAATTTTTTGATCCTTAGCTTGTCATATTATTGCTTTTAATCTTTTGTTTTTGTCTGTTTTCTATTTTATTGATTTCTGCTCTTCTTAAAATTTCCTTTCTTATGTTTACTTTGGGTTTAATTGTTCTTTTTTTCTAGTTTCTATGATACAAGCTTAGGTCTCTGAGTTAAGACCATTCTTTTCTTCTAACATAGGCATTTAGTGCTATAAAATTTTCCTCAAAGTACTATTTTATCTATATCCCACAAATTTTGATATGCCATGTTTTCACTTTCATTCAGTTTAAAATAGTTTCTTATTTCCTCTAGATTTTTCTCAATTTCAGGGGGTTATTTAGAAGTGTGATATTTAGTTTCCAAATCCTTAGGGGATTTTTCAGATATTCTTTTGTTGATTTTAGAATTTAATTCCATTGTGATCAGAGAGTACACTTTGTACTAGTTAATTTTTTTTAACATATACTGACACTTGTTTTATGGCCCAGAACATGGTATACCTATCTTTAAAAAATTTTGCCTGCACTTTGAAAAAATGTATATTCTGATGCTGTTGAATGGGGTGTTCCATAAATGTTACTAGATCAGGTTGACTGATAGTGCTGTTCATGTTTTCAACATCTTTACTAATTTTCTGTCTATATATTCTATCAGACATTGAGAGAGATTTTTAAATTTTCAACTAATTGCAGACTTGTCTATTTTGCTTTGCAGTTCTATCAGATTTTCTTTACGTATTTTGAAACTGTTATATACATACTCTATTAGGATTTTTATGTACTCTTGATAAATTGACCAATTTAGCATTATTAAATGGCCTTTCTTATTTCTAGCAATATTCTTTTCCCTGAAACATATTATGTCTGATATTAACATAACTATTCCAATTTTCTTTTCATTAATGGTAGCACTGTATATCAATTTTTTTAGACTAAGGATCAACAAACTTTTTCTGTACAGGGCTAATAATAAATATTTCTGGCTATTTCTTTTTGTTTTTTTTGTTTTAACATCTTTATTGGAGTATAATTGCTTTACAATGGTGTGTTAGTTTCTGCTGTATAACAATTTTTGCCTATTTCTGCTTCTCTGGTTTCACTGACAGTCTAAGACACCTGTATGGAAAATGCATTTGCCAGTAGTTCTTTTATTGGGTACATTGTGTGTGGTGTGTGTGTGTGTGTGTGCATGCACACGTGCTAAAGAAACTGACTGTTTACCTCTCACACACTGAAAATACAGCATAAGACAGATGCTCTTGTATAGGGAGGGAAAAAATGAAAGAAAGGGAAAGAAAAATGGAAGATATACAGTAGTCACTTGTCTATTTTAATTCTGGAATCCAGACTAGGACATATTCCCACTTCCTTGATTAGGGCTTAGTCCTGTTGTCTGACAATAATTCTCCATGACTCTTGGTTCTTCCCTTTGAATTGTCTTTCCTTTTGCCTAAATGTAACACATGACTACAGCTGAATGCTCTTCTCTGCCTGCTTCCTTTCCATAAAAATTTGGGCATACCAAGACTGCTTTTCATTTCATAGTGTTGCTTTCCCTTTTAGTCCAAGCTGGCAGTGTTTCTGTTAATACAATTATCTTAAAATTTTTATGGATTTTCAATGAATCTTTTAGGGTTCAGTTCATTAAACAAAAAAAGCCCACTCACATAAAGTGTCTTAAGGTAAACTTTCTCTATCTTCACTTCCCTGTCAAGTTTCTGTAGGATAATGCCCTAAAAATTATTAGAAGCCCAAATTTTTAATTGAGAGGATATGTGAAGCATGCTCTTAAGATTCTCAGATGGCCTTTTTGTCTGTCAAGGTATATGAGGCACCACCTTAAATACTTCTGAAGTCTTAGAAACTGCTTTAAAGTAATTTTTTAGGCCATGTTTTCCTAACAGTGCCCTGGATTTGATCTTTGCCTGAAAGCTATTTCCTAATTTGAGAATAGTTTACCATCTGGAGAGGTTGGGAATGAGAAACTGTTTTATTTTTGAACCCAAGTCCTGGATTCTTTATATTTAACAGCTTTTTTTAAAGCTCTTATTTCTTTAGTTCTTCTCTCATTTCATTACAAGCAGCTGAAGAAATCAGGTTGAATCTTCAACACTGTGCTTGGAAATTTCCTTAGGCAGATCACCCAGTTCATTAGGTATATTTATTTTCCACATTTCAATAACTGACAGCGCTGCTAAACGTCTCACAACTACATTACAAGGGTCTCCTTTCCTCCAGCTTTTAATAACGCTTTAACTCATGTGTGCTTAAGTTCTCACTGACAAAGTCCTCAAGACCCTATAAACTTTGCTAAAAAACTTCAGCTACTAGCTACAGCTCTTCTAGCTACTGTCCACATCTCAAAGTCAATGCCCCACATTTTAAGTTTGGCTATGGCAGCCCTCAATGTGGCAATAAACTATTTTCTTGTTATCTCTGGTGGTAAAACAAACCATCTCAAACTTGGCATCATATGAAAGCAACAGTAATTTACTAGTATTATCTCCCAGAGTTCTGAGGGTCAACTGGTCTCAGCTAGTCAGTTCTCACTGGGGGTTTCTCATGAGACTGCAGCCAGATGGTGCCTGGGGCTGCAGCCATCAAAAGCTTCCTCACATTTTGGTGGTTAATGCTGGTTGCTGCCTGGGACCTCTGCTAGGAGCTTTATCTACGATACCCCCCATGTGGCCAGCACTTTCTTCCTCACAGTATGGTGTCAGAATCCCAAGGGCAAATGTGCCAGCAGAGAGTCAGGCTGAAGTAGCACTGCTTTTAGGACTCAGTCTCAGAATTCATGAAGCATCACTTCTGCTGCATTCTACTTCCAGTCAAAGGAAAAGAAACCAGACTCCACCTCTTTTTTTTTTTTTTTTTTTTTGTGGTACGCGGGCCTCTCACTGCTGTGGCCTCTCCCATTGCAGAGCACAGGCTCCGGACGCACAGGCTCAGCGGCCATGGCTCACGGGCCCAGCCGCTCCACGGCATGTGGGATCTTCCCGGACCAGGGCATGAACCTGTGTCCCCTGCATCGGCAGGCAGACTCTCAACCACTGTGCCACCAGGGAAGCCCCAGCCTCCACCTCTTGATGAGAGTGGTATCAAATACTCTGGAGACATGTTTTTATTATATTTATTTTTTTGATAATAAAATAAAATTTTTAATTTTATTTTATTTCAATTACTTTAAATTTAAAAACTAATACTTCATCCAGTTATTAGTTATTAGTATGTTTGGGAAAAATGGGGTCTGTGAATATTCTTTTTCAACTATAAATTTTATGAAATCAAAAATACAGATCAAGGATTTCCCATGAAAATTTAGCATTCAAATTCAGATGTTCTGTAAGTGTAAAATACTCAGTTTTGAAGACTGCACAAAATGAGAGAGAATGTAAACCTTTTCATTAATATTTTCTGTTTGATTACATACTGAAATGATAATATTTTGGATATACAGGGTTAAATAAAATACAGGTATAGCTTGTTTTACTGTGCTTCATTTTACTGTGCTTTGCAGATACTGCAAGTTTTACAAATTGAAGGTTTGTGCAAACCCTGCACTGAGCAAATCTATCAGCATAGTTTTCCAATAGCATTTGTTCACTTTGGGTCTCTGTGTCACATTCTGGTAATTCTTTTTTTTTTAACACCTTTATTGGAATATAATTGCTTTACAATGTTGTGTTAGTTTCTGCTGTATAACAAAGTGAATCAGCTGTATGTATACATATATCCCCATACCTCCTCCCACTTGCATCTCCCTCCCACCCTCCATATCCCACCACTCTAGGTGGTCATAGAGCACCAAGCGGATCTCCCTGTACAATGCAGCTGCTTCCCACTAGCTATCTATTTTACATTTCATAGTATATATATGTCCATGACTCTCTCTCACTTCGTCCCAGCTTACTCTTCCCCCTCCCTGTGTCCTCAAGTCCACTCTCTACATTTGTGTCTTTATTCCTGCCCTGGCCCTACATTTGTCAGAACCATTTTTTTTCTTTTTCTTTTTTTTTAGATTCCATATATATGTGTTAGTGTACAGTATTTGCTTTTCTCTTTCTGACTTATTTCACTCTGTATGACAGACTCTAGGTCCATCCACCTCACTACAAATAACTCAATTTCGTTTCTTTTTATGGCTGAGTAATATTCCATTGTATATATGTGCCACGTCTTCTTTATCCATTCATCTGTCAGTGGACACTTAGGTTGCTTCCATGTCCTGGTTATTGTAAATAGTGCTGCAGTGAACATTGTGGTACATGACTCTTTTTGAATTATGGTTTTCTCAGGTTATATGCTCAGTAGTGGGATTGCTGGGTCATATGGTAGTTCTATTTTTAGTTTTTTAAGGAACCTCCATACTGTTCTCCATAGTGGCTGTATCAACTTACATTCCCACCAACAGTGCAAGAGGGTTCCCTTTCCTCCACACCCTCTTCAGCATTTATTGTTTGTAGATTTTTTGATGATGGCCACTCAGACCAGTGTGAGGTGATACCTAATTGTGGTTTTGATGTGCATTTCTCTAATGATTAGTGATGTTGAGCATCCTTTCATGTGTTTGTTGGCAATCTGTGTATCTTCTTTGGAGAAATGTCCATTTAGGTCTTCTGCCCATTTTTGGATTGGGTTGTTTGGTTTTTTGATATTGAGCTTCATGAGCTGCCTGTATATTTTGGAGATTAATCCTTTGTCAGTTGCTTCATTTGCAAATATTTTCTCCCATTCTGAGGGTTGTCTTTTCATCTTGTTTATGGTTTCCTTTGCTGTGCAAAAGCTTTTAGGTTTCATTAGGTCCCATTTGCTTATTTCCCTTTCTCTAGGAGGTGGGTCAAAAAGGATCTTGCGGGCCTCCCTGGTGGCGCAAGTGGTTGAGGGTCCGCCTGCCGGTGCAGGGGATACGGGTTCGTGCCCCGGTCTGGGAGGGTCCCATATGCCGCGGAGCGGCTGGGCCCGTGGGCCGTGGCCGCTGGGCCTGCGCGTCCGGAGCCTGTGCTCCGCAATGGGGGAGGCCACGGCAGCGAGAGGCCCGCATACCACAAAAAAAAAAAAAAAAAAAAAAAAAAAAAAAAAGGATCTTGCTGTGATTTATGTCATAGAGTGTTCTGCCTATGTTTTCCTCTAAGAGTTTTATAGTGTCTGGCCTTACATTTAGGTCTTTAATCCGTTTTGAGTTTATTTTTGTATACAGGGTTAAGAAGTGTTCTAATTTCATTCTCTTACATGTAGCGCTCCAGTTTTCCCAGCACCACTTATTGAAGAGGCTGTCTTTTCTCCATTGTATAGTCTTGCCTCCTTTATCAAAGATAAGGTGACCATGTGCATGGGTTTATCTCTGGGCTTTCTATCCTGTTCCATTGATTTATGTTTCTGTTTTTGTGCCAGTAGCATACTGTCTTGATTACTGTAGCTTTGTAGTATAGTCTGAAGTCAGGGAACCTGATTCCTCCAGCTCTGTTTTTCTTTCTCAAGATTGCTTTGGCTATTCAGGGTCTTTTGTGTTTCCATACAAATTGTGAAATTTTTTGTTGTAGTTCTGTGAAAAATGCCATTGGTAGTTTGATAGGGATTGCACTGAATCTGAAGATTGCTTTCAGTAGTAGAGTCATTTTCACAATGTTGATTCTTCCAATCCAAGAGCATGATGTATCCTTCCATCTGTTTGTATCATATTTAATTTCTTTCATCACTGTCTTATAGTTTTCTGCATACAGGTCTTTTGTCTCCTTAGGTAGGTTTATTCCTAGGCATTTTATTCTTTTTGTTGCAATGGTAAATGGGAGTGTTTTCTTAATTTCTCTTTCAGATTTTTCATCATTAGTGTATAGGAATGCAAGAGATTTTTGTGCATTAATTTTTTTATCCTGCTACTTTACCAAATTCATTGATTAGCTCTAGTACTTTTCTGGTAGCGTCTTTAGGATTCTCTATGTATATTATCATGGCATCTGCAAACAGTGACAGTTTTACTTCTTCTTTTCCAATTTGGTTTCCTTTTATTTCATTTTCTTCTCTGAGTGCTGTTGCTAGAACTTCCAAAACTATGTTGAATAATAGCAGTGACAGTTGGCAGCCTTGTCTTGTTCCTGATCTTAGAGGAAATGGTTTCAGTTTTTCACCATTGAGAACGATGTTGGCTCTGGGTTTGTCATATATGGCCTTTATTATCCTGAGATAGGTTCCCTCTATACCTACTTTCTGTAGAGTTTTTATAATAAATTGGTGTTGAATTTTGTCAAAAGCTTTTTCTGCACCTATTGAGATTATCATATGGTTTTTATCCTTTAATTTGTTAATATGGTATATCACATTGATTGATTTGCATATATTGAAGATTGAAGACATGTTTTTAAACCTCTACAGTACATTTCTCTTTAATGACTGTATGCATGTATCATACTTAATAATGCTATGTTTAAAATTTTTATAAATTTTAATAAAGTTAAAAAAAAGAGGATAAAGAGGAAAACTGGAATGTTCTCTCTTAAATATCTTAGGAAGATCTTTTCAGTAAAGTATCAGTAAAATACCAAGGGAGTGTGTCAACATTCACACAACTGCAATAGAACACTAATTAGGAGATGGAATGTCACTGACCTAATAATGTGAAAACACAAGAAAATGTCAGTTCATATCACTTATATGAAAAAGATCCAAACAGGGTGATGATGTTTTATGAAACTGCGGAGACAAGGAAAAGCGTTATCACTTGTTTCTGTGCCATGCTTACTATATCAAGTCACATATTATTTTTAAGACATTTAAGAAATATGTAAGAAAATGTATGTTATATTTTCATGACTTCAGGGAGGAAACCAAGGTGTGGGAATTATGGAGAGTTCAGTTTGGGCACCAAATAGCTGCTTTATGTTGAAGTGGATTTTCCATCATTAAAAGTCACTTCAACATAAAGTATTTATGCAGAATATAGAGAAAGCTATTGAGAGAGGTTCCTTTATCACGGACACTTTATTTGTAATTCAGAGATTCCATGGTAATATGGTTATATAAGGATAAAGAGAAAAGTTAAGGAATTATACATGTTTATGTCAAAAAGTTTGTCCTTTATTTTTCTACACAGACTGTCTTCAAAATATATCTGACTGAGATTCAGGAGAGTCTGAGAAATCCTATTGTTCACCCACATGACCTTAATTATGTTAGTTACAAAGTGACATAAGAAGGACTTTTATCCAAAGTTACAGAAACTAACAGAATTAACTCTGACCAACTGAGAAAAGAGGTAAACAATGACAGAAATGTCAGTGATTTCAATTAACTGCTTTACCAGTCCCCTAACATACATTTCTATCAGGAATATAGCCAGGAAATAGTTGGGAGAAGTGATCCTACTGAATACAGTCTGGAATAGTAGTGCATCTTTTATGCTAATAAATTGATGTGGCAGTTTTAAATACTATGATTGAAAAAAGGTAGCATTTTGAAATTAAGCTCATCTTCCTTAATGTTAGAAATTGTTTTTTGGGGTTTTTTTTGGCTATTACCTGTTTTTTCAATACAGATTTACTGAGTACCTAGTGAATACAAAGATGAGTGAAACTTTGTCCTTGTCCTTACAGAAACTAGAGGAGAACATGAAAAGCAAAATATTTACTTTGACAACAAACTATGATACAATAGAAAGGTAGTAACCACTACCTGCCATAGTTGAGTAACTGTATCTCACTGTAATACAAATTATAATGTGACATTATGATACTTCCAAATTTTATAATAGAGTGTTGTTTTGTATATACTTCAAATCCTAATGGGTATTTTCTTTAACTAAAAATCAGGCACCACAGTCCAAAAAATGTGTCAGAGGTGTAAGAGCATCTGGAAAATGTAGTTTAGATGCTCAAAAAATGAAATTTTTAGGATAGGTTGTTGGCTTAGCAGAAAATGAGAATGACTATTTGAAAATGGGAACAATTTTTTGAAATTGGGATGAAATGATCCAGAAAATCTAGTATGCTATGGTACCAATAACCGACAAAAATATACAGTAGAGTATTTCAGAGAAGACATTCATATTCAAGTTAAAACATCATTTGTTGAATGTCCAAAAGCTACTAGGAGTCATACTACATACTTTCTGTTGTATTATATATAAATTAGCATTCATAATAACAGTGTGGGGTAGGTATTGTCATAAATGGAACCAGGAATTTGGAAAAAAGAGAAGTCAGATTACTTCTGAGGACTAAACTTTGAAATTATTTTAGAGTAAAAATAGGCAGCATCATGTAAAAAAGAAGAAATAGATTCCTGGCCTTGGAGATAAGGCTGCAACTTGAATAAATGCTTTATCATAGCTAAACAAGAAAAAGTCAAATGTAAAGAGAATGAGTGGCTACTGAATATGGAAATTGAAGATTCACATGGTATATTGGCAGATTTCATTCTTTCTGGGAGAGGATAACCAAAACCTTAGCTGCAACATTCCTGTCCCAATAATAAAATTATCACTATTTTGAGATGGATACATTAGGCCATCTTAGAGTTATGCCATTACATTTTCACATCATCCAATTCCCCTTATTTCAGTCTCAAGATACTTAGACAATTTTCTCATTAAGACTTAATTCTCTTTATAAGGCTTGACCTTTCAAAGAGAGAATGGACTACCAGTGTTCCTGTTCTTGTGAAAGTTTTTTCTCATTATGAATCAATTCACCACCATTTCTTATTTACAAATACATAGGGTTTCATTGATGTAAGTACTGCTCTGAGAGATGAAGTCTTTCTCCCTATGTCAAAAAATCAGGCTTCTGAGCCTCATAAACCCAACCCTCACTGTGGTGTATTTACTGGCTTGTCCCTGGGGGGGCACATAACCCAACGTCTTATGATACAATAGTACTCAGTTATAAGCATGCATTGTCTTTCTTGTAGTCATCATTATTCCCATTTTATAGATGAGAAACTGAGGTTTGGAGAGATTACACTCCTTTTGAAAGTCATATAGTTAAGTAGAAGCAGAAGATCCGAGAGCAGTTTCTCCTACAACAGTCCAGGACTTCTTCCAATTACCCAAGGAGTCTCACAAATGCTTCAAGCAAAAGTCCTAAATTTGCTAGAACCCATTACCTTTATTAGTAATTGACAGTTCAACTTAACGCTCATAATTGCAGAAAAAAATGAAGGATATTAGTCCTTTCCCCCAACTCCTCATCAAAAAAATAATATTCCACAAGTGATGATAGAAGTAAGTCATGGGGGGATGAATGTGGAAAGTATATTATATAGTTACTGAGATAAATTTAAAGGTTCTAGGTATGCCTTTTGCTTCTAGGATACAGTTTCTATTAAAAAATAAATACACTTACAAAAGGATAATTTATAAGCTACTGTCACCTAAAGCTAATATGAAATACTAATGATACCACCACCAAGTACTCTAACACTACAACCACCTTCCTTCTTTTGCTACTGCCACTTGTTTTCAACTGAAAGTGGGATGTGCGCTTGCAAGAAAGGAATGCATGTCGAGGACAGGTGCAGTATACAAGCTCCATTTGTATAATTCTGGTGGAGACTGGTATTATTTACATATTTTAAAATTCTATATGGTCTCTGCTATTCACAAAATGAACCTGGCATACTCCAAGATAGAAATTGTGAGAGAGGAGCGTCAAAAAGTTTCACGGTAACATCATCATATTGAAGCAAAGAGTACAATAGGTAATCTCAAATTTTTCAGAAGATTCAATGAACAAGCACTTCATCCCTCAAGCCTTCTAGCCAATTGAAATATTGCTATTTGGAAGTACAATAATTGAGTAGTACAGTCTCTATCTTTGAGTTAAAATTTTTCACAGCCTTAGCCCTTTTATTACACATCCAAATTAGCAGCTGGATTTACAAGCCTGTTGCTAAATTCCCAACTTATTCCCTTGTAATCCAGTTCATAATTCAGTGCTATTTTCCATTACACCTTCAGGAAAACTGAGGGGATGGAGGAGCTTCTAAGATGCACGAATTTCATGCTTTAAAATAAAGATACATGTGTACCTATTTCTTTTTGTTTTTCTCATGAAATACCTACTTGGGATGGATTAGATTATGACTTTTAAAAACCAGGAAAGGAAGAGCTACTTAAGGGAATGAATATTTGTAATTAAGAACTATGCAAATTAGCTGCTCTGAGTGAGACTAAGTAGTTATACTTATCAAATGAAAGTACCAATGAATGATAAAGCACATCAGGTTCTTAACACATGTTTCTAAGCCTTATTTTTTGCTCAGTTTTCTTCCTCCTTCAATATAATAAGGTATGAACCAAGAATTGGCGAGTTAGAGAATGAAGCCGAATAGCATGGGGGAAAGTAGGCAAAGGAGGGGAATGGTACCTCATTTCCTATTTCTTAAGAAGCCAAAGCTGAGAAGAATTAGATTAAATTTAGATTAGTTAATCTAGACAGGGGGACATTTTAGAGGCAACCTGTGACATTACAGTGCAATAATTAAGGGTATGATTAAAAGCAGCAGCTTTGGAGCCAGACTGAGTTCAAATGCTTGCTTTACCACATTAGCTCTGTAACCACAGGAAAGTTATTTAACCTCTCTGATCCTCAGTTTTCTAAATATGAAAATAAAGCTAAGAATAGGCCCCACAGAAATTTGTAAGAATTAACTTAAATAATGTATACTAGCAGATTACAAGTAGATGACAATTATAGTTATTGCATTACCATTATTAATTCTCCTCCTGCTTGAAGAGGTCCATAAAGGATCCAGGAAGCAGTGTACTTTATTTTTTAATACCTTAAGCTCTTATTCTGGGCTGGGTTTCACTCAATTCCTTATAAAAATAAATTTCCCCAGGAAACTTAAGAAGAGAATTTTTGGATACAACTAAATTGAAAATATTCCATATTTTTTAAAATGCTTTTTATTAAGACAAACAGCCTTCATTTCAGATTTTTTGGCCCATTTTCTCTTATACTTCCTTCAGTAAAAATGAAAGACAGGGATCATAGTAATGTAAAACAAGGTCCACATAGAAATGGATAAATCATGGGAGGATTCAATTGAGGAAAAAAATCCAGGCTTGCCAGGTGCAACCCAGGAAGAGTGGCTTTCACAGTGCTCCTACCTCTTGTGGAGTCCCAGGCCAAGCTAGGGTTTAAATCTCACATTGGAAGACTCAAACCTTGCTATCCTTTCAGTACCATGTGTCCAGGAGGGTATTTTAAATGTAAGCAGCAGGAGAGTTGTTATACTAACTGCTGTCATCCAAAAAAAACTTCAGCTATCCGCATCATTGACACCAGCTGTTTCTATTAAGGAAAAATGTGTAATCGTTTTCTTGTAAGGATTCTTGCAGGAACTCATGAATCTGATATGTCAATTTTGTCTCTACTCAACCTAGCTGATCCTAATCATGGCATCAGAAAACAACAACAAAAAATATATGGAGTCAGTCCTGTGTTTTGTATAACTTGACCATTCTCAAGAAACATTTAGGCACAGCCTGAGAAAGCCTGAAGGTGTTTTGTAAAATTCAGTGAACCAAAAGCTAATCAATCAAAACATATTTAAGAAGCACTGATAGGCCCTGAGGGGGAAAAAACGGTGTACAGGAAGACTCTCTGTGGGAATAGGTTATAATTAATAGTTATTTCTCTTTTTCTATTGTTTGCAAACAAATATACTGCATTATTGTGGCAAATACTCAGTCTGGCCAAGAAAGCCATTTTAACCAACTGCATATCTGAAATAGAAAACTGAGAGTTGAAAAGAAACTGATCATGACACAGAAAGATGTTTCTATGTTGAAAGTGATTTCCAGTTCCAACTTTGGTTGCACGACTCTGACCCACACATTGGTGACTCCCTTATACCTCTAGTCATCTGCTTCTTCCTTCATCATTCGACAGAAGCTGAACCCCCCTGCCCCAACACTGCAGGAGCTAGAATTTCAGGGACTTGAGGGCTGTTAGGAGCTGAGAACATAGCACTGGATCCAAAGAGGAAGAAAACCTAGGGATCCAGGGATCGTGCCACAGCCATTCTTGGAGATCCCTCTCAGTCTTCTGATGTTACAAGCTGAATTGTGTGCCCGCCTCCCAATTCATATGTTGAATTTCTAAACCCCAGTACCTCAGAGTGTGACTATATTTGGAGAAAGGTCCTTTAAAGAGGTAATTAAGGTAAAATGAGGTCATATATGTGGGTCCTATTTCAATATGACTGGCGTCCTTATAAAAAGAGATTAGGACACAGCCAGCACAGAATGAGGAGTGGCCATGTAAAGACACAGTGAGACGATTCTACCAGCCAAGAAGAGAGGCCTCAGAAGAAACTAACCCTGCCAACACTTTGATCTTGGACTTCTAGCCTCCAGAATTGTGAGAAAATACATTTCTGTTGTTTGAGCCACCCAGTCTGTGGTATTTCTTATGGTAGCCCTAAAAATCTAATACACCTGGCTACCTGACATCTCTTTTTATTCTTCCAAGGGCTTTAAAGACTAGATAGTTCCCACTGATGGGAACGTTTCAAATACGATTTCAAATACGATTTCTCCCTTCCCCATGTGTGAAATGCACTCTAGACCTTTCCTTAATGACTGTCCCTGGATCTAAGCACAGCCTTTTTTGACGTTTGTTAAGAGTTTTGATCAGCAGGAACAAGGGGGTAAGCTCATAGGAAACTCAAGAGTTTTCTCTTTCCCCTCAATTAAGTGATTATTGTTAAGAATGGGAATTCCTTTTTGATATTGAATAACTTCCCAAACTCCCACACAGTATCTGCCAATTAATGAAATAAAAAACATTAAAAGACTACTATGTATTCATAATGCATACCTGGGAAGCATGGTAATATCCATATGCAAGTAGTATGACCTACTTTACAAGCTTGGTATACAAATGTAGTCACATATTTCTTTTGTTTTTTTCAGTTATCCATCAAATTCCCATAGACTTCCATTAGCAAACCTCTCCTGAATCCTATTAAGTAATGCTGGGGCTTACTTGGAAAAGATACCAATTCCTTATTCTAAACACCAGGTGGAAAGAAAATTGTAAAATCCTATCAGTTCCCTGGAGTCAGAGAATAGTAGGGTCTATCAAAAAGAGGGAAAGGATGGTAGAATATGAGGAAAATCTGAAGAGAGGCTTTTTTGACTCTGGGGTCACCACACTGAGTCACCATCCTAGGGTGGTCATTCCTTTATAATCTCAAGGCCACCAGTGGAGTATCTGTTTCCTGTCCCCAAAGAGCTTTACCAGTCAAATGAATAACAAAAACACACATAGGAAAGAGAGGAATTAGGTACTATTCTCTGTTCTTATCAGAAGTTTAATAGAGAATGGAGAAATGTGTTTTGTTACTTTTCTCTCCTATAATTTGCTGTTTCTCTCAGATATTTCTTCCCCTTGCAAGATTCCCAGTATTTTACAGAATAAGGTAGCATTGTATCTGAAAGCATTTGTTAAGTGTTCTTTGAGTCTAGGAGGTGGCAATTTAACAAATGGCTTCTTCACACAAACTATAAGCATGATACAGAATGACTGACAACTATGCCAACATTTGAAAAGTAACTAAGAGCTTTAAAGCGTACAGTAGCCAAGACCAGAAGCAGAGTTTATTATCAGCCTTGGAGACTGTGGTTTATGTTGGCAATATAAAATATCTGCCATTTTAATACAGCTCTTACAAAGATTTTTAAACATGTCATTAAAAAAACATATCAGAAGGATGGCCCCAGAAGTTACCAGTTTTAAGATAACAACAATGGAATCAAGATACATTATCACCAGATAATGGTCTCCTACTGTTTTATAAAGGAGTCCGCTTCTAAAGCCAAACCAAACACAGAGGCAGAGCGAAGATGTTTGGTTTAGAAGTGGAAGACATTGATCTTAGGAACCATTGTTTCTTTTACAATGGTTTTATTTCTGTTACAGTCAGAGCAGGCTAAACTTACAAATATTCTGTCTGACTTCAGACGTGTTCGGTGGAAGGAAAGTCACCCAGTGCATCTGAGCATATTTATCACCTGTCTACAGACCTAGTGAAGTCCACCCTCTTCCCCTCCACTCATTATCCCTTCCTAGCACCCCCCAACACACAGTCTGCACCACAGTAAGACTAAAACAACAGGAACCTGGGGAAATAAATAGGGGAGATGTGTGAGAGGTGGGATCATGACCAGAAGTATTAATTTTCACTACAGCATTTTGTGAGCACTACTCACATTCAAAGCTGAGATCCTATACCTATCTCTTCAGCACAGCTCAGGACTTGCTTGGAGATGTCATTAAAAGTGACTAAAAGCCACCTTCAATTCCATTGTTTTAGGTGTCTACAGTATGGAAGAGGCCTGGTCTGCGCTGTTGGGGTTTAGGGATAAGAATGATGCACGGTTTAAACCTTGGGCTCGGGAGTTACATTCTTTCTCTAATATTAGAATGCCTCTCTCCTCCTCTTATTCCCACGCTTTACCTAATGTCATGACGGAGATGCCACCCCTCTCTTTCAGCCAAAACATCATTCTGGTCCTTGCACCAAGTTATACCTTCATGTTCTTAATTTTGTAATCAGAGCCAATCGGAAGAGTGGGCAGGTAGCATTATTGAAGAGCTGCTAAAAGAACCTGCTAAAGTACCTCCCCCAATCTGATACTCCCACTGCCTGTCATGCTTTCGCACATATTTTATTTTCTCCTACTATGTGACCAGCACTGGGCCTCCCAAATCATCCAGCGTTTCAATAAATTCAGGGAGTAAGTGCATCTGTGGTCAGCGTACTCATGGGCTAAGCACTGTAAAAAGACAACTATGATATGAGAATGAATGAGGCAGAGATTCATACAAAGAGATGCTCACTGTCAAGGTTGGGAGACAGATAAACAAACAAATTAAAAACTGTGACAAATGCTGTAGCACCACTCTCCTAGAGAGTACTGAATTAAATTGAAGTCCCTCGGACTGGCAATTAGATCTTAAAGATGGTGACCTTAAAGAGAGCAGTTTCAGGAGAGAAGATGAAAGCCAGATTACATCACAGTTGTAGTAGTCCAGAGGTTAGTAGAAGAGACAAATGTTCTATTGAAAATTTTGCATAAAAATTGATAAATGCTGGATGGTAGCTAATGGGAACTCAGGGGTCAAGAGACCATTTGTTTATTTGCTTCAAGGATGGGAGAGTGGTGATCATATTTTTGGGCTATCATGAAGAAATTTTATGCCTTGGATCTTAGAAGGTTTTCTTTTTTTTTAGCTTTAAAGTCAACACTTAAAATGAAAATACTACTGAGAAGAGTAGGCTCTTAGTAAAATCTGTCAGTTGTCAGTTAACACCTTAGCAGGGCACAGGATGCTGCGGGGTGCCAAGAGCAGACAGGAGAAGTGCTGCTCCTGACGAGGTAGGAGAGCACCCAGGATCCATGTCGTCACAGTTGTGTCTGGGAGTCATCCAGAGAATCCCAGCTGGTCCTGCTTTGACAAACAACCCTCATTCTCACTCAATAGCCCAGAATATAAGAACACAAACAGGGCCCCAATTAATGCTTTTGTAAATTGCTCTTCCTTGCCGAGATAAGTTTTTAAGCAAATGAGGATATAGGTTATAGAAGCAAACTGGAGATTATATAAGCATAATTTTGATTACTTCAAATAGTACCAAAATAATGCATGTTTATGAAAAGTTAAAAGAATATAATAGGTGGAATAAAAATGGAGGCCAACTTCATCCCCTCCATACTCCATGAGCCCCCAGTGGTAATCACAGTTACCAGCCTGGTGAGAGACCTTCTACACTTGTGCTGTGCACTTAAATCCATACATGTACATGTAACATGTATATGTCATCTTGTTGCCTGGCCCTCTTGCCAAGCACCTGGCCCACTGTGCCAAGACCACAGTTTTCCCTGGTCTAATTTACATGCATCTGGAGGAATCTGATTTGAAAAGTCTCACCTGTCCTTAATAATAATAATAACTGCTAACGCTTACTAAGTGCTCACTATATTCCAGATCTGATACTAAGCACTTTATCATTTTCTAGTTTTATAAATACTAATTATTTGAATGTATTCTCATAAATAGCAAAAACCACAAATAAAGCAAAATTCTCCATAATTAATCCTCCTAATCCTATCCTAAACCTTTCCTCTGACATGACCACTGTTGCCAGTTAGGTGGGTATCCGCCTAGCCACTTTTAAAATTCGTATACACATTTCTATGTATGCACAGAAATGTAATTTGTTGACTTTTTTGGTAACTATTATCATTCTACAGATATTGTTCAGAACTCACATTTCCCATTTTGGTCATGCAGATATTTCCATTTCAAACCATGTAAATATAATTAATTCTTTGAAACATTTGCATAGAAGGCACGCTAATCTATTCCATGCTTTTATCACAGATTAGTCAGTCATTATTTTACTGGCAGGCATTGAGATTGATTCCAATTTTTCACTATAACAAAGATGGCATAACAAAAAGCTCACATGGGCCCTTTGGACACACATGTCAGTATTTCCTTCAGTTAGTGAGAAGACTAGTTGCAGGTCAAAGAACAGAGAAGACATTTACCTGGCATCCAGTGCTAGCTCCCCCCATTTTCAGTAGCCTCATATTCCATTCAAGCTCTTTTGGTGCTGGGTCATCAGGCTTCAGTAGAAGTGGAGCTTAGGACTTAGCTAAGGCAATGAACCCATTTAACACCTCTGATCACAACAATGATGCAGTTAGAGGGTGGCACATGTCTTAGAACCTTTCTAATCCAAATGAAACTCAGGTATTTTGATGGGAATTCTGAGATACTTATTCTTTCTTACTGTACATGTACAGGAAAAATGTAGCCCTGGGAAATGTTGGATGTCATCTGTATTAGTTTTCCAGGGCTACTGTAATGAAGTAGCACAGACTGGATGACTTAAACAACAGAAATTTAATTTCTCATGGTTCTGGAAGCTAGAAGTCCAAGACCATGGTGTCTGCAGTGTTGATTCCTTCTGAGGGCCTGGCAGGAAGGATCTCTTCCAAGCCTTTCTCCTTGACTTATAGATGGCCATCTTCTCCCTGGGTCTTCACATTGTCTTCCCTGTGTGTGCCTGTGTTCCAATTTCCTCTTCTTATAAATATACTAGTCACATTGGCTTAGGGCACACCCTGAGAACCTCATTTAAATTAATTCTTCAAAATCCTATCTCCAAATCAGGCTCCCTGACTTCAGACTATACTACAAAGCTACAGTAATCAAGAGAGTATGGTACTAGCACAAAAACAGAAATATAGATCAGTGGAACAGGATAGAAAACCTGACACATATGGTCACCTTATCTTTGACAAAGGAGGCAAGAATATACAATGGGGAAAAGACAGCCTCTTCAATAACTGGTGCTGGGAAAACTACATGTAAAATAATGAAATTAGAACACTTCCTAAAACCATACACAAAAATAAACTCAAAATGGATTAAAGACCTAAATGTAAGGCCAGACACTATAACACTCTTAGAGGAAAACATAGGTAGAACACTCTATGACATAAATCACAGCAAGATCCTTCTGGACCCACCTTTAGAGAAATGGAAATAAAAACAAAAATAAACAAATGGGACCTAAAGAAACTTAAAAGCTTTTGCACAGAAAAGGAAATCATAAACAAGATGAAAAGACAACCTTCAGAATGGGAGAAAATATTTTCAAATGAAGCAACTGACAAAGGATTAATCTCCAAAATATAAAACCAACTCATGTAGCTCAATATCAAAACAAAACAAAACAAAAACCCAATCAAAAAATGGGCAGAGAGGCTTCCCTGGTGGCACAGTGGTTGAGAGTCCGCCTGCCAATTCAGGGGACACGGGTTCATGCCCTGGTCCGGGAAGATCCCACATGCCGCGGAGCGGCTGGGCCCATGAGCCATGGCCGCTGAGCCTGCATGTCCGGAGCCTGTGCTCCACAATGGGAGAGGCCACAACAGTGAGAGGTCTGCGTACCGCAAAAAAAAAAAAAAAAAAAAAAAAAAAAAAAATGGGCAGAAGACCTAAATAGACCTTTCTCCAAAGAAGATATCCAGATTGCCAAAACGCACATGAAAAGATGTTCAAAATCACTAATCATTAGAGAAATGCAAATCAAAACTACCATGAGGTATCAGCTCACACCTGTCAGAATGGCCATCATCAAAAAATCTACAAACAATAAATGCTGGAGAGGGTGTGGAGAAAAGAGAACTCTTTTGCACTGTTGGTGGGAATGTAAATTGATACAGCCACTATGGAGAACAGTATGGAGGTTCCTTAAAAAACTAAAAATAGAACTACCATATGACCCAGCAATCCCACTACTGGGTATATACCCAGAGAAAACCATAATTCAGAAAGAGACAGTACCAAAATGTTCACTGCAGCACTGTTTACAATAGCCAGGACATGGAAGCAACCTAACTGTCCATCGACAGATGAATGGATAAAGAAGATGTGGCACATATATACAATGGAATATTACTCAGCCATAAAAAGAAATGAAACTGAATTATTTGTAGTGAGGTGGATGGACCTAGAGTCTGTCATACAGAGTAAAGTAAGTCAGAAAGAGAAAAACAAATACCATATGCTAACACATATATATGAAATCTAACAAAAACTGGTTCTGACAAACCTAGGGCCAGGACAGGAATAAAGACACAGAGGTAGAGAATGGACTTGAGGACACGGGGGCACGGAGGAGGGTAAGCTGAGACAAAGTGAGAGAGTGGTGTTGACATATATACACTACCAAATGTAAAATAGATAGCTAGTGGGAAGCAACCACATAGCACAGGGAGATCAGCTTGGTGCTTTGTGACCACCTAGAGGGGTGGGATAGGGAGGGTGGGAGGGAGACAGAAGAAGGAGGGGATATGGGGACATATGTATACATATAGCTGATTCACTTTGTTATACAGCAGAAACTAACACAACATTGTAAAGCAATTATACTCCAATAAAGATGTAAAAAAAAAGAATGTTAATTAAAAAAAAATCCTACCTACAAATACTGTTACATTCTGAGGTACTGAGGGTTAGGACTTCAACATATGAATTTTTAGTACATGATTCAGTTCTCATAACACCATCTCATTATCACAGGGGAAGGAAACTACAGGAGAGAAGGGAGAATTGAGAATCAGTAGGAAATAGGTGCTTACTGATCCAGCCTCAATTAAAGCTAATGTTTACTTGCTGAGTTCCTTTCAGTTGAGTTTTTCAGTTGGAAGAGTCAATAATTTGCTTAAGTTGAATAAGCAAGCTTAAAGAGGATTTGTTTCCTGTGATCAAGAAATGGACTTTTTTTAAACATGCTAAAGTTCAAAAGATACTGTTCAGTTAGCCCACTTAAAGGCACTTTAAACATATTTTCTCATCAATAGTATATAAAAGTTCTCAGTTCCTTTCACTGTTATCAATAAAAATTGATTATAAACTTGTTTTAAAATTGCCATTCTTATGATTGAAAACTGATATCTCATTGCTGTTGTTGTTTTCTGATTGCTAGGAAGTTGAGCATCTTATCTTTTGTTTATTGGCCATTTCAGTTCTGTGAATTGTAAATTTTAATCTTTTGCCAATAACTTTATTTAGCTATTTAATAATGTTCATGTTGATTGTAGAGTCCTATAGAGAAAGCAAATATAAGCAAATATTTTCTCCTGCCTTATCAGTGTTTTTTAAACTCTAGTTATGATATTTTATGTTATTCAGACATTTTAATAAATATTTATTTTTAGTTGATTAAAATTTTCATTCTTTTTGTTTGTAGTGTCTGGGTTCTATGTCTTCCTTAGTGTTCCCATGTCAAGATTTTAAAACATTTTATAATTTCATACTTATAATATCTTTATTGTTAGTTTTCCTTATATTTAGATCTTCAGTATATTTGGACACTATTGTTGTGAAAGTTATGATACAGAAAATTAAATTATTGTTCTAATGGATAGCCAATTGTCCCTAAATCTTTTAGTAATTGTGTGTCTCTAGAGATTTGACTTATGTCCTTTATCATATATTATTAGCATATTTATAGACTCTGTTTCTGGAAAATCAATTCTGTTCCATTGATTTGTTGTGCTTATTTCTCTAGCAAAATCTCATTGTTTTGATTCAGGGAGCTGTATAATACAGTAAACTATTATTTAAAATATAATAAGGTAACTTTATAATATAATGTGTAGAAGGAAAATCTTGCCTTATAGCTACTTTAAAAAAATATTTTTTGGATAGTATTTTTCATTTACTGGAAATCAGCTATTCTGATTTCTTAAAAACTCTAAAATTGAGTAATTTCAGCTTTCACCTAAGACATAGAGGTGATAAGAGAGCATGCCTGCCCCTGCAATGAAAAAGAGCCAGGTTAACTTCAAGTTTATTAGTCTTTTTTAACCCATCAAAGAGCTGAGTCCCAACAGATAGTCCCAAACATCTAAGGAGAGACGGTGCCTGCAGGGAGACAGGAGATTTGACCATTCACTCACCTAGGGTAGACAGAAACCAGATACAGTAAGAAAAGTTAAACTAGAAGAGTCAAAATATTAGGCTGAGTGCAGCCTGGCAGGACATAGTGAAGCCTTGGAGGCCACAGAAACTGTCCACATGCTCTTGTAGTCTGTTTCTCCATGAAGCCCACATGGTGCACTCAGAAAAGATTGGAAAAAGCCCTAAGAAGTGTGTATTGTAGGGAAAAGCAGCTGTGTGAGAGGGCAAAGAAACTCTTGTCTGATCATCTTCCCTATGTTCACTGAGGAACCGAATAATCAAGAATATTGGAGAAAGTCTGCATGACATTGTGTTAGGCAAAGAGATTATGGACATAATACCAAAATTATGACCACAAAACAAAATAAATGATAAATTTGACTTCTTTAAAATTAAAAACTTTTTCTGCATGAAGGATCATGTTAAGAGAATGAAATGACAAGCCATAGATTGGGAGCATATTTATGCACATCACAATTCTGAAAAACGACTTGTGTCCAAAATATATAAATCTCGCAAAACACAATAATTAAAAAATGAACAATCTAGGGGCTTCCCTGGTGGCACAGTGGTTGAGAGTCCACCTGCCGATGCAAGGGACACGGGTTTGTGCCCCGGTCCAGGAAGATCCCACATGCCGCGGAGTGGCTGGGCCCGTGAGCCATGGCCGCTGAGCCTGCGCGTCCGGAGCCTGTGCTCCGCAACGGGAGAGGCCACAACAGTGAGAGGCCCACGTACCACAAAAAAAAAAAAAAAAAAAGAACAATCTAATAAAAAATAGGTAAAAGATCCAATAAAACCTTCAGTAAGATGACAACTGGATGACAATTAAGCATATGTAAAGATTTTCAATATTATTAGTAATTAGGGAAATGCAGATTAATACCACAATGTGATACTCTTACACACTTATTAGAATGTCTCAAAAAAATAAAAAAGCAACAAAAATGACAACAACAACAAAAACTTGCGATGTTAATTACTAACAAGAAAATGAAGCAACTGAACGTTTAATAAGTTGTTGGTGGGAATTCAAAATGCTAGAGCCACTTTGCAAACAATACAGCAGTTTCTTATGAACTTAAATATGCAACTATACTACCCTTGGGCATCTATCACAAAGAAATAAAATCTATTTACATATAAAAATCTACATACAAATATTTACAGGAATTTTATTCATAAACACCAAAAATTAGGGGTGGGACATCTGCTGCCAAAGCAGTTCTAAGAGGGAAGTTTATAGCAATACAATCCTACCTCAAGAAACAAGAAAAATCTCAAATAAACAATCTAACCTTAAACCAAAAGAAACTAGAAAAAGAAGAACAAACAAAACCCAAAGTTAGAAGAAGGAAAGAAATCATGAAGATCAGAGCAGAAATAAATGAAAAGGAAACAAAGAAAACAATAGCAAAGATCAATAAAACTAAAAGCTGGTTCTTTGAGAAGATAAACAAAATTGATAAACCTTTAGCCAGACTCATCATGAAAAAGAGGGAGAGGACTTGTATCAATAAAATTAGAAGTGAAGAAGAAGTTACAATGGACACTGCAGAAACACAAAGCATCATAACAGACTATTACAAGAAACTCTATGCCAATAAAATGGACAAGCTGGAAGAAATGGACAAATTCTTATAAGGGTATAATCTTCCAATACTGAATCAGGAAGAAATAGAAAATATGAACAGACCAATTACAAGTAATGAAATTGAAACTGTGATTAAAAATCTTCCAACAAACAATAGTCCAGGACCAGACGGTTTCACAGGTAAATTCTATCAAACATTTAGAGAAGAGCTACCACCCATCCTTCTCAAACTCTTCCAAAATTTGCAGAGGAAAGAACACTCCCAAACTCATGCTATGAGGCCAGCATCACCCTGATACCAAAACCAGATGAAGATACTACAAAAAAAGAAAATTACCAACCAATATCACTGATGAATATAGATGCAAAAATCCTCAACAAAATACTAGAAAACAGAATCCAACAGCACATTAAAAGGATAATACACCATGATCAAGTGGGACTTATCTCAGTGATGCAAGGATTCTTCAATATATGCAAAGCAATCAATGTGATACATGATATTAACAAATTGAAGAAGAAAAGCCATATGATGACCTCAACAGATGCAGAAAAAGCTTTTGACAAAATTCAACACCTATTTATGATAAAAACTCTCCAGGGAGTGGGTATAGAGGGAACATACCTCAACATAATAAAGGTCATATACAACAAACCAACAGCAAACATCATTCTCAATGGTGAAAAACTGAAAGCATTTCCTCTAAGATCAGGAACAAGACAAGGATGTCCACTCTGGCCACTATCATTCAACATCGTTTTGGAAGTCCTAGCCATGGAAATCAGAGAAGAAAAAGAAATAAGAGGAATCCAAATTGCAAAAGAAGTAAAACTGTCACTGTTTGCAGATGACAGGATGCTATACATAAAGAATCCTAAAGATGCCACCAGAAAACTACTAGAGCTAATCAATGAATTTGGTAAAGTTGCAGGATACAAAATGAATGCACAGAAATTTCTTGCATTCATATACACTAACAATGAAAGATCAGAAAGAGAAATTAAGGAAACAATCCCATTCACCATTGCAACAAAAAGAATAAAATACCTAGGAATAAACCTACTTAAGGAGGTAAGAGACCTGTACTCAGAAAACTACAAGACATTGATGAAAGAAATCAAAGATGAAACAGATGGAGAGATATACCATGTTCTTTGATTGGAAGAATCAATATTGTGAAAATGACTATACTACCCAAAGAAATCTCCAGATTCAATGCAATCCCTATCAAATTACCAGTGGCAATTTTTACAGAACTAGAACAAAAAAAATTTTTAAATTTGTATGGAGACACAAAAGACCCCAAATAGCCGAAGCAGTCTTGAGGGAAAAAAACGGAGCTGGAGGAATCAGACTCCCTGACTTCAGACAATACTACAAAGCTACAGTAATCAAGATAATATGGTACTGGCACAAAAACAAAAATATAGATCAATGGAACAGGATAGAAAGCCCAGAGATAAACCCACGTACCTATGGTCAATTAATCTATGACAAAGGAGGCAAGGATATCCAATGGACAAAAGACAGTCTCTTCAATTAGTGGTGCTGGGAAAACTGGACAGCTACATGTAAAAGAATGAAATTAGAACACTCCCTAACACCACACACAAAATTAAACCCAAAATGGATTAAATACCTAAATGTAAGACCGGACACTATAAAACTCTTAGAGGAAAACATAGGAAGAACACTCTTTGACATAAATCACAGCAAGATGTTTTTTGGCCCACCTCCTAGAGAAATGGAAATAAAACCAAAAATAAATAAATGGGACCTAATGAAACTCCAAAGCTTTTGCACAGCAAAGGAAACCATAAACAAGATGAAAGGACAACCCTCAGATTGCGAAAAAAATATTTGCAAACAAAGTAACGGACAAAGGATTAATCTCCAAAATATACAAACAGCTCATGCAGCTCAATATTAAAAAAGAAACAACCCAATCAAAAAATGGGCCAAGGATCTAAATAGATATTTCTCTAAAGAAGACATACAGATGGCCAAGAGGCACATGAAAAGCTGCTCAACGTAACTAATTATTAGAGAAATGCAAATCAAAACTACAATGAGGTATCACCTCACACCAGTCAGAATGGCTATCATCAAAAAATCTACAAACAATAAATGATGGAGAAGGTGTGGAGAAAAGGGAACCCTCTTGCACTGTTGGTGGGAATGTAAGTTGATACAGCCACTATAGAGAACAGTATGGAGGTTCCTTAAGAAACTAAAAATAGAAGTACCATATGACCCAGCAATCCCACTACTGGGCATATACCCTGAGAAAACCATAATTCAAAAAGAGTCATGTACCACAATATACATTTCAGCTCTGTTTACAATAGCCAGGACATGGAAGCAATCTAGGTGTCCATCAACAGATGAATGGATAAAGAAGATGTGGCACATATATACAATGGGATATTACTCAGCCATAAAAAGAAATGAAATTGAGTTATTTGTAGTCAGGTGGATGGACCTAGAGTCTGTCATACAGAGTGAAGGAAGTCAGAAAAATTAAAACAAATATCGTATATTAATGCATATATGTGGAATCTAGAAAAATGGTACAGATGAACCAGTTTCCAAGACAGAAATAGAGACACAGGTGTAGAGAACAAATGTATGGACACCAAGGGGGAAAGCGGGGGTGGGGGGTGGGGGTGGGATGAATTGGGAGATTGGGATTGACATATGTCAATATACACTAATATGTATAAAATAGGTAACTAATAAGAATGTGCTGTGTAAAAAATAAATAAATAAAATTCAAAAAAAAAAGAAAGAAGAAAAAAAAGAGCAGTTAAAGGGGAGAAAAATGAATATACAGGTCCAATCTGTAAAAGCCTTAGGATAATGTGTCATGATGAACTGATCAGAGGATCAAGGTCAAACTCCAGCTCTCACATATACCTTCCCCAGTCTCTGTGAAAATATACAACTTTATAATTCCAGAAGTACATCTCTTCCCGCTCCCCTTGGTGCCTCCAAATATTTTCCTCCCACTCTCTCTTAAATCTACTCAGGTTAGGCCTTGTTTCCCCAAAGATTCCCATACAAGCTCAGTTTGTCAAACAGTTCCTTTCAAGACCACCAATGAACTCTGTGTTGAAGTCTAAATGGTCAACTCTCACTCTTCATCTTGATGGATGGCAGCATTTGGACATAGTTGAATCCCTCGCTTCTCTTTAATACACTTTTTGCACTTGGCTTTGAGGCCACCACAATCTTTTTTTTTCCCCTCCTGTTCCAGTGGATATTTTTTTCTCATTGTCCTTTGCTGACGCCTCTTCTTCCCACCAATTTCTAGAGGTATGGCCCACCATACACTCTGTCTTTGGTACTCTTTTCTCTTCTATCTACACTCATGCTTAGAGTAATTTCTTAAAGGCTTGTATCTTTAAAAATATCTAAAATTCAACCATAAATAAAAAAGAATGAAATAATGCCATATGCAGAAACATGGAGGGACCTAGAGATTATCATACTAACTGAAGTAAGTCAGACAGGTAAAGAGAAATATCATATGATATCACTTAAATGTGGAATCTTAAAAATGATACAAATGGGGCTTCCCTGGTGGCGCAGTGGTTGAGAGTCCACCTGCCAATGCAGGGGACACGGGTTCGTGCCCCGGTCTGGGAAGATCCCACATGCCGCGGAGCGGCTGGGCCCGTGAGCCATGGCTGCTGAGCCTGTGCCTCCGGAGCCTGTGCTTCACAACGGGAGAGGCCACAACAATGAGAGGCCCACATACCGCAAAAAAAAAAAAAAAAAAAAAAAGATACAAATGAACTTATTTACATGACAGAAACAGACTCACAGACATAGAAAACAAAATTATGGTTACCAAAGGGAAAGGGGGGGGAAGGGATAAATTAGGAATTTGGGATTAACAGATACACGCTACTATATATAAAATAGATAAGGAACAAGGGCATACTGTATAGCACAGGGAACTATATTCAATATCTTGTAGTAAACTGTAATGGAAAGGGATCTGAAAAATAATATATATACATATATATATAAAAATATATATAGAACTGAGTCAGTTTGCTCTACACCTGAAACTAACATGACATTGTAAATCAACTATGCTTCAAAGAAAAGAAAAAGTCTATGGGCCAGAATCCTACATTTCTATCTCCACCCAAGACTTCGCTCCTGAATTTCAGACTATTTACTTGACATCTCCATTTGGATATTTACCAGACATCTCAAACTTAACAGATCCCCAACTGAACTCCTGTTATTGCTCTCTAAACCTGTTTCCCCTTCCGTCTTTCCCACCTAGGTTGTGACAATTTCAACTGTCTATTTCCTCAGGCCAACAAACTTAGATTCCCTCTTGATTTCTCAGCTTTTCTCCTTACCCACATTCATTCTGTCAAATTCCTGTTCATTATACCTTCAAAATGTATCCAGGATCTGACAGTTTCCCACCATCTCCAGCCTTTCCACTTTGGTCTAAGCCTCCATCATGTCTCATCTAGACTGCTGCTGTAGTCTTCTAATTGATCCCACTGACTTCATTCTTGCCTCCTACTTACCTCAAAATGACCCTTTCTAACCTAAGTCAGTTTAGGATACCATGCAGCAAATAACAGAATCTCTCTGAGCAGTACATCAGTCATATGAAAAAAATAAATGTAATAATATGTAACTTTTATTGGGTTCATGTAAGGACCAATGAGATGATAGACACAAAGTGCTGAAGACTCAGCACATAGTATGCATTAAATTACAGTAGCATGGGCAGGAAATGAATTTTTACATCATTTCTGAAATCTATTGTCTCCATGAATTAACAGCTATTTATTATTTTCCAAGTATTAGAGAATATGACTTAAAATTCTCCATATCTGTAACTGCCAAGCTACTGTTTGAAGAAGTCCTAGACAGCCCCACCCCCACCACGAGCACCATGACCAACTTAGAACCTGATTTTTGTGGTTATAGAAATAGCAAAGGGAAATTATTTCCTGTCTCGGGAATACATTAGAATGTGCCAAGATTTTCCAGTAGGTTAACAAGGAAACTGTCAAACTTAACCTAATAGGGAGAAGAACTGGTGGTTCATCATGACTGCTCTGGCCCTTCTCATTTCAATGTAGCCAACTCACTCATGCCACATTAAGAATTCTCCTGGGACTAGCTCCTGTTGTCATCCTATGATTCTCTACAATGCATATGACTCTTCTCTCACCTCCAGCATCTTTCCCACACCAGTTTTATATATCATACACCAAACTTGTTTTTGTGACTTGTGTGAATCCTTTTCTTCAACATCCCAATGACTTTTCAGCATGTCAACCTGCCTTGTATCCAGCAAACCCACAGCTCTGTGTATAAAAAGAGTCCCCTGTCCTCAGCAATAACCTCCAGTCCTACTTGCCTTCAGGGGGATCCATCAGACAGTCCTCTTTGAGGTTGTATACCTGAATACTAGAAGGACAAAGACTAGAGTTTGATTAGTACTCTTTCCAGAAAAGGGGGGACCAGCCTATTTTATATGCATAACAATAATGACAACAGTTGTAGCACTTGCTATGCAAGGACTGTGTTTTAGTGCTCAACATATACAAACTCATTTAATCCATATAAGCATTCTATGAAGATGAGGAACTTGAGGTCCAGAGGGGTTAAGTAACTTATCTTAGGTCACATACATAGTGAATGATGGTTCTGGATTAGAACCTGAACAGTCTGCTCCAGTGTTTGTGCTCTTAATCATGATACTGTGCCATACATATGTGCCATACATATCCTCATAAAAATAAGGTAGTTGTTTGTAAGATGCATCATCTCACAATTAAAATCCTTGATCCATATACTAGGAAATTTAGAGACTGGGAGCCAATTAATTAATTCAGGATTGGAAATGACCTTAGTTGGTGCTTAAAATTGGACAATTAAAGTTCACAGTTGGGAAAGTAAGAAACCAGTCAGAATGACCATCATCAAAAAATCTACAAACAATAAATGCTGGAGAGGGTGTGGCATAAAGGGAACCCTCTTGCACTGCTGGTGGGAATGTAAATTGATACAGCCACTATGGAGAACAGTTTGGAGGTTCATGAAGCTGATAAATAATGTTATAACACCAATGTCAGTAAACACTTAAAGCAACTTAAGATATATTCAAATGGCAAAAAAGAAAGTTCTTTATAGTGGTACACAGGGCATGTGGTAACATGTAGTTCCAAGCCTGACAGACATATGTGGGTGTATCTGTTAAGTTATCCATACCAAATTGAGGCAAAGAGAGTGGGTAACTCCACATTTTACAGTGAGGCACTGGCACCAACCATGAGGGGTTCAAAGGCAATGTTTTAATAAGGTCTTGCTGTTTCCTTAGATCATTTGCCAATGCTGGTGTCTAGTATTCACTAGGAAGCAAGCCCTGGCTCAGTGTTTCTATGCAGGTTCCCATCAATCAAAAGCTCTTTAAAAGTCTGGATAAGACTGAGAAGGAAGACAGGCAGGCCCTAGGTAAGACAATACATTCCAAGAGGAATTTTACTACAAACTACTATTTATTGGACAATCACCAAACCATGGACTGTCCTCAGTGCTTCACTTCAGTGTACTTAATCCTCCCAAGAAACATGCAAGGGAGATTTGATAATCCCTGTTACACGTGAGGAGATGCAGGATCTTAAGGGACTAACTCAGCCAAGACCCCATAGCTAGTAAGTATTCAAGTTTGGATTCAAATCCAATTTTTTTATGACACCAAAACTCATGCTCCTTACCACAAAGCTTGAGAAATAACCATTGATGCTGAGTGTAATTCTTTTGCCTTATTTGTCTAGAGTGCTGAGGCAGAGGGATTGAAAATTCTCTTTTAAAATATCCAGATCATTGTCTCCATTCACCACCACTTGGCAGTAATTCTGTACAATCTTTAAAAATAATCATATCTTTTTACTTCTACCCCAGTCGGTTTACGCTACTGTCTATAAGATAGGCTATGGAGGTTAGATAGACCCTGAGGAGGATTCCTGGAATGTCATTGGCTTAAGCTACTGTGAACTGGCTCTGTTTCTCTGGCCAAAACAGATGTAGGCTCTGTGCTCTTTCACGCCATTGACATGTTTCTCCCAGGCTAGAGAACGGAAAAATTGACTGGTCTGGAATAACCAGGGCTTGGGGGCAAAGGGGAGTCTTGACCCTTAGGCAGTCTGTGATTTTACATTGACGTCATGCCTCCCACCCTATGCACCCTGAATAACACTTTCCCAAGCTAGGTACCATGGGAAGAAACCATGCTTTGATAGGTGACATTTAAAAGTGTCCCCAAAACTATTCAGACAGAAAATGGCTTCTCTGACAGCTCCAGTGTCTCTGAACATCGCCCTCAGAACAGGCGTGAGAGCCCAAGGTCATGGCAGGCTTATTATGCAATGTGGAACAAGGCTGTGATTATGTGGGTATCACCCACTAGGATTCATATCAAAGGCAGCATATGGATGAGTCCAGGCAGGGTTTGGCAACTGTTTCTGAGCTTTCCAGATCAGAGATAGAAACAGATATGATCTGTATAGCCTCCTTTTTACTTTACATTTTCAGATGGGTGAGCTGTCTTTCATGTTACACAATCAATCCCAAGTTACCCAGCCTCCCACCTCACTCACGCTTGCCCAGCCCCACCTTGCTAACCACTGCCATCTTTTCATAACCATTTCCAAGACACTCAAAATCATGTCAACACCCTGAAGACCTGCTAGGCCCCAGGCTGTGTTGCAGAATCACTAATACAAATATCCATTACAGATGAGCACTGGAAGGGACTTAGGATCCTAGAAATTGAACACCACTGTGTTTTAACAAATTCAAAGAATTCCCTGGTTATCTTGGAGGCCAACAATTCATTTCAATAATATTTGCTGAAGACCTTTGAGCTGGCTAGATGGATACCTGGGATGTCACATTAAGAAATCAAAGCCCATTCCTCAGAGAACTTGCAGTCTAGTGATGGTTACACACTTATACCAAGGCAACCTCAGTAGAATGTAATGAGAGTTAAGCAAGGAATGCAGCTAAGAAATAACTATGGGCCTAAAAATAACAAGTGAGGCACATGTATAATAATATTCCTCCACACGGGCTAAAGTACACAAGAAAAATAAATATTGAATGGGTTTACCAAAAGCAAGAGAGTTAAAGGCTTCCCCATCCCTCCCACATCCACATGACTTTTACAGCACATAAGCCCACCTCCCAGGAAACAGGTTGTACCAGGGGGATGGCGCCTGCTAGAAAGACAACTTTGTAGTTCACATACACTAGAAAGGAAAACAATGTTTTATAAGATGTGACATCAAGAGATTATCTTGGCCAGTCCAATTCTCTCCCCCTCGCAGGAATTTTAACTGAGAAAATTGAGAAGAATTTGTCATTTGGTAGTGGGACAGTTATGGAAGGCACCACAGGGAGTGTGGCTGTGAGGTGTTAATGGAGCACAGAGTCAATCTCAGGCAGTTTTTCTGAAGTTCCAAAAGTCTTCTTGAATTCAGAGTTCACCCTCTGGGTAAAGTTCCCAGGAAACCAGGCTTCCACTCCTGTCCTCCCTGGGTCCTATGCAGTCATGGCTCACTTATCAACACAGCAAATCTCATTTACTTGTGCTAGCCTGAGTCATCTCTTACAATAAAGAAGCTGAATAGATAGGCCTGAGTGAAAATAATGTGTTCAGATGTTCAGTTCAGTCAGTCAGAATTCTTAAAAATGTTTATTAATTTTTGTGGGAAAACACATAAATATGAATAAAAAATTTAATAATCTCCAACTAAAATTCCTTCCAATCCTACCACTCTCCTTCCAAGGTAGAAAATAGAGAGTGATCTTCCATATATTTCTTCACAGTCATAAAACATACATAAAGTTATATACACACAGAAAAGGTTTTTTTGGTTTGGTTGTGGACATTGCTTTTTAAAGTATTTGTGTTTGTAGCATTGATATTTGCAATATATTTGTTTTAAGCTCTTTCTAAGACTATGCAGGGGATGGTTCAATGCTGTTAGAGCTGAAAAAAAAAAAAAAACTCACCTAGATTCAAATGTGTTCTAATTTTGTCACTAGTTCCCTATAAGATTGTACAGAAATCAACTTAGCTCCTCCTGGATTAGAGTTCCAATCTTTTCATCAAAGAAAAAAGGCAATAAAGTAGCCTTGTGCTTGGTGCCATGCAAAGTAAATTTTAAAAATTCCATCCTCACTCTGTAGGTGCCCACACAGCAAAAAAACAACCCTGGAGAATGACATGAGAGTGATAACAGCGTGCTCAGAGGAGCATGGTTAGAAAGTAACACCTCCTCAAATACCTCATACAAAGAGAAAGAGACTAACACTTACCCCAGATGAGGGCCACAATTCTGTAGTATAAATTATGAGTAGGAGAAATCTTTCCTGGTCTTGCTATCAATCTACATGTGACTTGAGCAAATTGCTTAACATTTTGGCACTTAGTTTAGTCATATGTGAAATTCAATTCAATAAATTTTGGTTAACTACACTCCTTCTGTATTAGGTAATAGGTACTGAGAAAAAAAAAAAGGATTAGGACAGAACTTCTGACCTTAGATCACTTGCAACCCCAATAACGATGGGAGAGGAGATAGAGCTGTGAACAATAACGCACAACAAAATACAGCCAGTGCTCTCGTAGCCATAGGGAAAAATGTTGTGGAACTCCAAAGAAAGGGAAACTCCCTCTGCTTGGGGGCCTCGGAGTCGGGAAAGGCTGGCAGAAGTTTCTGTTTGGCACTGGAATTGAGTTGGGAGGTCATGTAATCCAGCAAGAGAGTTAGGCTGGGGAATCTCTGAGGACACTGCCAGCTCTACTCTCCGAGTTATGAGACATAGGTAAAAAAATACTTCCCCTCTCCACACACATACACTCAGGATACAGGTGTATGGGTAGCATCTTAAGTTGGCTATGATATCTAATGAGCAGGACAAGCTCTGCTTGTACTTTATAGTGGGTCAGTCTCCTCCCTGCAACCTCTTACCCCTTCACCTATAAACCACAATCCATGACTACCTGAGACAAGGGTAAGGTAAGCTTCTTTTAGGTTTTATACAGCTCTCATACTAATAGGAAAGAGATGCTATTAGAGACAGTGACTGGTTTTTAAAAACACAGACTGTAGAGTATGAATGCCAGCTTTCTTTATTTACTGTGTATATGCCTTTGAGCAAGGTATCTAACTTTTCTGAGCATTAATTGTTTTGCTGTTGTTGTTAACATGAAAATGAGATAATAAAATTAAGAGTATAGAACTGTTAAGAGGTTTAAATTAAACAATATACGTAAATTCTTAGTTCCTGGAATGTAAAATAAGACACGTATAAACAGGGAGACTATGGTCATGGCAGTGATGATGATGTTGATGATGGTAATGCTGATGGTGACGACAGCCTTGATTCTCACACTCAATCTCATAGATTCCCATAAAAACAGGGATAGATCTCAGTGGCTATAGCCAGTTGTCCCTCTCCCTTATATGTTCTACCTGTCCTCTCAGAATCTGCTTCTAGGCTTTGCCGACCTATAACAACTGTGCCTAGGTTTTGATCTAGCTTTGCCTGCAAGTTAACATCTGATTATACTTTGCTTCTTCACCTCTATTTCTCAGCCTTTAGTCTATTCTCCACCAGCATTGCATAGGGCTCATCCTGGATTTCTGTTAGTAGATTCAGGCTTCTGTCTTGAGCTTTCCCTCCTCATGGATTCCTGACCTTACCCAAGATCATGTCTAGTTTAGCTTCAGTCTCTCCTCTTGCATACCTTCCTAATCCATACTCATTCACCCATGCTTATATTATGGCTGCTTATATTCACCTGCTGCTATTGGCCTGGTAATGTCAGCCTTTAAGATCTTATATTTATGTATATGGCACCCCTTTCAAGAAGTCCAGTAGTTTTAACTCTGGAAGTAGTAGTCTAGGGCTTAAGATCTCTAACTCTGGCTATAATTATCTCCCCAGGTTATGGAACCTTATATCATTGACTATAATCTCACAGGAAAATCAATGGGAATGGCAGAATTTTGATCACAGTGTTGAACCAGTACATACAAACTCCATAATGACCTGACTCTACCCAGCCTTCTGAATTTGAATGTCAATTTTATATTTTAGAAGACACAGAAAATACTAATTATCTAATATTAATACTATTAAAATCAGGAAATGGGATCAATTTGAAAAGAACTTTTAAGCCCAACAGCATAAAAATTCTTTCCAAATTGATACCCATCTCCTGATTTTCTTTACATACATAAACAAAAAACTAGAAAAAACTTCACTATCATTTCCATTTTTTAGCTTAACAGTGGATTGAGAAATGTTTAAGGAAAATTTTAGAAAGTTATAAAGCACACATACACTTGTAACAAAACTGCAACATCAAAATGGTGTCCAAACCAACTTTCAAACAAACTTGTATTTTCATGCTGCTCAAGTATATTCTGACTACGCTTGGGAAGCGCAGTATCACCAAGACGGAAAGCCAGAGAAGTGTGTGGTCCATTTCTAGGCTCGTGGCAAGAAGGACTACATTTAGGTCTTGACCTACCCTCCCTTCACTGAACCCACCCGGTTTCTTTCTTTCTTCCGACATCATACTTGCAGATTTTCTTGCCAAGACCTTTATTCTCCTCAATACCGTAAAAGTTGTTAGGAATTGGCACACACAGTCTTATACTCCCCAAGATAGAAATCATACTAAGATTCCAGGAAAAATAGAAGGGGAATTTAAGATGCTTTCTCTGGGCAGCAAGGACTTGGCCTGGTTCTCATATTGGGCCTGGTTCAGAGAATTCTCTCTCAACTCTTTGAAAATACCTATTGAGAAATGGGAGTGTGAGAAAATAGATACCAAACAAGAGGTGTACCTGGCTCAGTCCTGTGATTCACCATGATAAGCCTACACTTTCATTTCTGCCCTTGACTAGCCCTGTTCCAGATGTGGTTGAAAGGGTTTACATTGTGTAATTTAAGCAAATCTATACTCACTTATGCAATAAGAACCATCAGTGAAACGCATCTGGGAGTGAAAAGGAGAAACTATTTTAATATCTTATGCAATTACTCTATTGAAATTATAATCATTTTCCTAATGGAAAATAAATACCACTGTTTACTAGGTTACTGACATCACGGGTTGTTTCATCAGCCAAGGTTTCCTTGTACAAGAGCTAACAGCGAAATTATCTGTCTCATGTGAATCTTTTCTTAATAACAGATTTATTGAGATACAATTCACATACCATAAAATTTATACTGTTACAGTGTAAAATTAAGTATTTTTAGTATATTCACAAGGTGTGCAATGATTAGCACTATCTAAATTCAGAATATTTTCATCACTGCAAAAAGAAACCCCTCACCTATTAGAATTGCTCCCCATTTCCTTTCCTCATAAGCCCCTCACAACCAATAATTTACTTCCTATTTTTAAGATTTTATTATTCTGAACATTTCATATAAATACAATGATACAATATGCAGTCTTTCTTGCCTGGCTTATTTCAGTTAGCATAATGCTTTCAAGGTTCATCCTTACTATAGCATGTATCAGTATGCCATTCATTTTTATGGCTGAGTAATATTACATTTTATGGATATACCACATACAGTTTATCCACTTTGTTGATATACATTTGGGTTGCTCCCATTATTTGACTATTATGACTAATGCTACTGTGAACAATCATGTACAGGTTTTTGTGTGGTCATATGTTTTCAATTCTATTGATTATATAATTCAAAATTATGGAATTTCTATATCATATGGACTTTTTTATGTTTGACGTTTTGAGGAAGGGCCAAATTGATTCCTAAAATGGCTGAACAATTTTATAATCCCACCAAGAATTATGAGGGATTTAATTTCTCTGCATCCTTACCAACACTGTCTTTTTCATTTTATCAATCCTAGTAGTTATGAATATCTCAATGTATTTTTGTGCTTTTTAAATTGTGATGAAATATATATAACATAAAACTTACCATTTTAACCACTTTTAAATGTGTAGTACAGTGGCATTAAAAACATTCATATTGTTGTGCAATCATCACCAATATTCATCCCCAGAAAATATTTCATCTTGCAAAACTAAAACTCTACCCATTAAACAATTACTCCCCATTCCCATCAGCCCCTGGCAACCACATTCTATTTTCTCTCTCTCTGCCTTTGACTCCTCTAGTTGTTTTGTGTGTGTGTGTGTGTGTGTGTGTGTGTGTGTGTGTGTGTGTGTGTGATTACCATGGGGATTACATTTAATACCTTAAAGTTAAAAACTCTAATTTACATTTATACAACCATAATGTCAATATGAAAAAAACTCTGCTCCTATACAGCTACCTCCCTACCCCTTTCAGCTGTTGATGTCACAAAATTACATCTTTATACATTGTATGTCTAAAGCATAGACTAATGATTGTTTTTATATGCATTAGTCTCTTAAATCATGTAGAAAACAAAAAGTGGAGTTACAAACCAAAGTTACAGTAAAACTAGCTTTTATAATTTGTCTTAATCCATTCTGGCTGCTACAGCAAAATACCACAGACTGGATGGCTTATAAATAACAGAAATTTTCTTCTCTCAGTTCTAGAAACTGGAAGTCCAAGATCAAGGTGCCTGCATGGTCACGTTCAGGTGAAGGCCTTTTTCCTGGTTCATAGCTAATGTCTTCTCACTGTGACTCACATGGTGGAAGGGGTGAGAGATCTCTCGGGCCTCTTTCATAAGGGCATTAATTTCATTATGAGGGCTCTGCCCTGATGACCTAATCACCGCCCAAAGGCCCAGCTTCCTAATACCAACACATTAGGTATTAGAATTTCAACATATGAATTTGGGGGTGGGGGCAAACATTCAAACCATAGGATGATTTTTTGTGTATTTACCTTTACCAAAGATCTTTATTTCTTCCTATAGCTTCAAAATATTGACTAGTGTCCTTTTATTTCAACCTGAAGGATTTCCTTTAGCATTTCCTATAGGGCAGGTCTAGCAGTAACAAACTCCCTCAGGTTTTGTTTATCTGGGAATGTCATAACTTCACCCTCATTTTTGAAATACAGTTTTCCAGATATAGGATTCTTGGTTCATAATATTCTTCCTTCAGCACTTTGAATATATCAACCCACTTCCTTCCATCCTCCAAGGTTACTAATGAGAAATCTGCTGATAATCTTATCAGGAATTATTTGAGTATGACAAGTCACTTCTCCCTTACTTCTTTCGAAATTCTCTCTTTCTCTTTGGCTCTCAACAGTTTGATTACAATGTGCCCCAGAGTGGGTCTCTTTGAGTTTATCAAGCTTGGAGTTGGTTGAGCCTCTTGGATGCCTGTATCCATGTATTTCATAAAACTTGGGAAATTTTCAGCCACTATTTCTTCAAATAATTTATCTCTCTCTCTCTTTTCCTTCTGGAACTCCCAAAATATGTATGTTGCTTGACTTGATGATATCCCACAGATCGCTCAGGCTCTTTTCACTATCCTTCAACCTTTTTTTTTCTATTCCTCAGGCTCAGTAATTTCAACTGTCTTATCTTCAAGTTGCCTTTTTCTTTATTCTGCCTACTCAAATATGTTTTTGAATCCCCCTAATGATTTTTCTTTATTTCAATTACTGTACTTTTCTGATCCAGAATTTATTTTTGGGTTCCTTTTTATGCTTTCTATCTTTCCATTTATATTTCCATTTTGTTCATACATCGTTTTCTTGACTTTGTCCATGTTCCATATCTTCTTTTAGCTCTTTAAATACCTTTTACAGTTGTTTTAAATTTTGTCTACTAAGTCCACCATCTGGTCTTTCTCAGGGACATTTTCTGTTGATATTTTTCCTTTGAAAAAGCCTAACTTTCCTACTCTTTGTATGCCTTGTGATTTTTTTAAAATTGTTGTTGAAAACTAGGCACTTGAATCTTATAATGTGGTAACTGAAGATTCAATTATCCCCCTTCCCCAGGGTTTGCCATTTTATTTTTGTTTATTTGTTTGTTTTTTGTTTCATTTATTGTAGGAGGGTGGCTCTGTGCTGGGGATCAGCCTAAGGTATGAACTTAAGGTCCTCTCAGGTCTTTTCCGAGATTGTGATTTTCCCTAGATAAGCAGAGTGACTTTTGAAATTTCCCCATATACTTTGAAATGTATTAGTCCTTAAATATCTGGCACACAGAAGGAGCAAAGAAAAGATAAAGGGAGTAAAAAGTATACCAGTCCTTTTCTTTTTTTTTTTTTAACGTCTTTATTGGAGTATAATTGCTTTACAATGGTGTGTTAGTTTCTGCTTTATAACAAAGTGAATCAGCTATACATATACATATATATCCATATCTCCTCCCTCTTTCATCTCCCTCCCACCCTCCCTATCCCACCCTTCTAGGTGGTAACAAAGCACCGAACTGATCTCCCTGTACTATGAGGCTGTTTCCCACTAGCTATCTATTTTACATTTGGTAGTATATATAAGTCCATGCACTCTCTCACTTCGACCCAGCTTACCCTTCTCCCTCCCCGTGTCCTCAAGTCCATTCTCTATGTCTGCGTCTTTAGTCCTGTCCTGCACCTAGGTTCTTCATTACCATTTTTTTTTTTTTTAGATTCCATATATATGTGGTAGCATACGGTATTTATTTTTCTCTTTTTGATTTACTTCACTCTGTATGACAGACTCTAGGTCCGTCCACCTCACTACAAATAAATCAATTTCGTTTCTTTTCATGGCTATTATTCCATTGTATATATGTGCCACATCTTCTTTACCCATTAATCTGTTGATGGACACTTAGATTGCTTCCATGTCCTGGCTATGGTAAATAGAGCTGAAATGAATATTGTGGTACATGACTCTTTTTGAATTATGGTTTTCTCAGGGTATATGCCCAGTAGTGGGATTGCTGGGTCGTAAGGTAGTTCTATTTTTAGTTTCTTAAGGAACCTCCATACTGTTCTCCATAGTGGCTGTATCAATTTACATTCCCACCAACAGTGCAAGAGGGTACCCTTTTCTCCAAACCCTCTCCAGCATTTATTGTTTGTAGATTTTTTGACAATGGCCATTCTGACCAGTGTGAGCTGATACCTCACTGTAGTTTTGATTTGCATTTCTCTAATGATTAGTGATGTTGAGCATTCTTTCATGTGTTTTTTGGCAATCTGGATATCTTCTTTGGAGAAATGTCTATTTAGATCTTCTGACCATTTTTGGATTGGGTTGTTTGTTTTTTTTGATATTGAGCTGCATGAGCTGCTTGTAAATTTTGGAGATTAATCCTGTCAGTTGCTTCATTTGCAAATATTTTCTCCCATTCTGAGGGTTGTCTTTTCGTCTTGCTTATGGTTTCCTTTTCTGTGCAAAAGCTTTGAAGTTTCATTAGGTCCCATTTATTTTTGTTTTTATTTCCATTACTCTAGGAGGTGGATCATAAAAGATCTTACTGTGATTTATGTCAAAGAGTGTTCTTCCTATGTTTTCCTCGAAGAGTTCTATAGTGTCCGGTCTTACATTTAGGCCTTGAATCCATTTTGAGTTTATTTTTGTGTATGGTGTTAGGGAGTGTTCTAATTTCATTC
This sequence comes from Mesoplodon densirostris, assembly GCF_025265405.1. Classification (NCBI taxonomy): domain Eukaryota; kingdom Metazoa; phylum Chordata; class Mammalia; order Artiodactyla; family Ziphiidae; genus Mesoplodon; species Mesoplodon densirostris. Next base: position 67,972,454 of record NC_082668.1, read on the forward strand.
TTTTACACGTAGCTGTCCAGTTTTCCCAGCAGCACTTATTGAAGAGACTGTCTTTTGTCCATTGTATATCCTTGCCTCCTTTGTCACAGATTAGTTGACCATATGTGCATAGGTTTATCTGTGGGCTTTTTAACTTGTTCCATTGATCTATATTTCTGTTTTTGTGCCAGTACCACAATGTCTTGATTACTGTAGCTTTGTAGTACAGTCTGAAGTCAGGGAGTCTGATTCCACCAGCTCCGTTTTTTTTTTCCCTCAAGACTGCTTTGGCTATTCGGGGCCTTTTGTGTCTCCATACAAATTTTAAGATTTTTTGTTCTAGTTCTGTAAAAAATGCCATTGGTAATTTGATAGGGATTGCATTGAATCTGCAGATTGCTTTGGGTATTATAGTCATTTTCACAATATTGATTCTTCCAATCCAAGAACATGGTATATCTCTCCATCTGTTGGTGTCGTCTTTAATTTCTTACATCGGTGTCTTATAGTTTTCTGCATGCTGGTCTTTTTTCTCCCTAGGTAGGTTTATTCCTAGGTATTTTATTGTTTTTGTTGCAATGGTAAATGAGAGTTTTTCCTTAATTTCTCTTTCCGATTTTTCATCATTAGTGCATAGGAATGCAAGAGATTTCTATGCATTAATTTTGTATCCTGCAACTTTACCAAATTCATTGATTAGCTTTAATAGTTTTCTGGTGGCATTTTTAGGATCCTCTATGTATAGTATCATGCCATCTGCAAACAGTGACAGTTTTACTTCTTCTTTTCCAACTTGTATTCCTTTTATTTCTTTTTCTTCTCTGATTACCGTGGTTAGGACTTCCAAAACTATGTTGAATAATAGTGGTGAGAGTGGACATCCTTGTCTTGTTCCTGATCTTAGAGGAAATGCTTTCAGTTTTTCATCATTGAGAATGATGTTTGCTGTGCACTTGATGTATGGCCTTTATTATGTTGAGGTAGGTTCCCTCTATGTTCACTTTCTGGAGAGCTTTTATCATAAGTGAGTGTTGAATTTTGTCAAAAGCTTTATCTGCATCTATTGAGATGATCATATGGTTTTTATTCTTCAATTTGTAAATATGGTGTATCATGTTCATTGATTTGGGTATATTGAAGAATCCTTGCATCCCTGGGATAAATCCCACTTGATCCTGGTGTATGATCCTTTTAATGTGTTGTTGGATTCTGTTTGCTAGTATTTTGTTGACGAGTTTTGCATGTATATTCATTCACATGGCCAGGTATGTGGGGGAGTTTCTTGCCTTTTGGGATGTCTGAGGTCCTCTGCCAGCGTTCAGTAGGTGTTCTGTAGGAGTTGTTCCACATGTAGATGTATTTCTGATGTATTTGTGGGGAGGAAGGTGATCTCCACCTCTTAGTCTTCTGTCATCTTGAAGGTCTGTTCCAGTCCTTTAAATACCCTGGAATTTACTCAGCTGTGGGGGGAGGGGTTTGCAACAATAGCTACCCAACTCTATATCTGTACCTCCACAATCAGAAGTGTCAATCAGTTATCAGAGGACAGATCCTCAATATTTGTAGGATATTCTTTATTTTCCACCCTGGCTCCCACAAGTTGTGGGCAAGCTGCTCTAGGAATACATGTACAGCTGCCTGCTATGGGGCTGTGAGTGGGAGACAGGTGATTGCTTCCATGCTAAAAAACTGGAATTGACCACAATTAACCATTACTTACTGTGCAAGCCTTCCTTTAGAATCTGCAAGCCTTTAATAGACTCCATAGCTCCAAAATAGTTACATCAGTCAGATTCTGTCAGTGCAATTCTTGTCTAGGTAGTGAGATGGATTCCCGGTGCTTTATACTCAAAATCTTCCCCAGATTCTTCCTCTATGTGGTTTTGATTTTATTTTCCTAATAACTAATGATATTAAGCATTATTTTATTTGCTCTTCAATCTAGTTGGTCTTTTCACTACTGAAAGTGAAGTATTGAAGTCTTCAGAAATTATTGTTGAATGATCCATTTCTCCCTTCAGTTCTATCTGTTTTGCTTCATGCATTTTGTCATTCTGTTGTTAGATGTATGTATGTTTATAATTGTGGGGGTTTTCCCCTATGTGGATTAACACTTTCTTCATCATAAAGTTTTTCATTGTTTCAAGTAACTTTTGTCATAAATTCTATTTTGTCTGATCTTAGTATAGCCACTCCAGCCCTTTTTGCATGGTGTATTTTTGTCATTCCTTTTACTTTCAATTCATGTGTATCTTTGAATCTGAAGAGTGTCTCTTGTAGACAGTACACAAATACTGTTTTTTTATCCATTCTTCCAATCTCTGACTTGTAACTGCAATATGTAATTCACGTTCATTTACTTTCACTACTGATAAGGAAAAATTTGCAGATGACATTTTTCTTCTTGTTTTCTATGTCTTATGTCTTTTTTATTGCTTTATTTCTTCATTATTACCTTATTTTATGTCAAATAGATACTTTCTAACGTACCATTATAATTCCTGTGTAATTTCTTTTATCATATGTATTTTTAATTTATTTTGTATGTCTGTGTTTTCCCTGGGCACTACCAATAACATGTTAATTTAGAGAAATCTGGTTCAGATTGGTACCAACTTAAGTATACAAAAATCTTTGTTCCTAAATAGCTCCAAATCTTCCCTCTACTTTGTGCTGTTATTATTAGACAAATGAGACCTTTATTCAGCATAGGCCCATCAACAGACCTTTATAATTATTGCTTTATTTGAATATTTTAAAATAAAATTGGAGAAGAAAAAATACATTGTCTTTTATATTTTCCACAGTTACCTTTACTGACACTCTTTATTTCTTCACGTGGATTTGAGCTACTGCAGAGTACCCTTTCACTGCAGCCTGAAGGAATTTCTTGTACGTCATATCTCCTAAAGAGAAATTCTCTCGAAGTTTGCTTATCTGGGGGTGCCTTAATTTCCCCCTAGTTTTTGAAGTATAGCTTGGCTGGATATAGAATTCTTGGTTGACAGTTTTTTTCTTTTAGCACTTTGAATATATCATTTCACTGTCATATGGCCTCCAAGGTTTCCTATGAGAAATTAGCTGTTAGCCTTATTGAGATCACTTGTACTTGTAAGTTCCTCCTCTCTTGTTGCTTTCAAGATTCTCTCTTTGTCTTTGACTTCTGACAACTTGATTATGTGTCTCAGTGTCGATTTTTTTAAGTTTATCCTTCTTGGAGTGGAGTGTGTTGAGCTTTGTGCATGTACAGATTAATATTTTTCGTCAGTTTAAGTCACTGGTGAGCCCCTCCAGTGATTTTTTTCTTTCAATTATTGTACTACCTCTCAACTGTAGAACTTTAAAAAAAATAATTTCTATCTCTTTACTGATATTCTCTATTGGCAAGAAGTCATCCTCATACTTTCTTACTTTCCTTTAGTTATTTATAAAAGGTTTCCTTTAGTTATTTGAACATAGTTATAGTAGTTGATTTAAATTTTTTTCTGATAAATCTAATGTCTAGGCTTCCTTAGGAACATTCTCTATTGGCTGATTTTTTTCCTGTGTATGGACCATAATTTCTTAATTCTTTATATGGATGATAATTTTTGGTTGAAAAGTGGGCACTGTAAATAATATAAGGTGGCAACTCTGCATATCAGATCAATCCTACCAGAGTTTTTTTCCTTGTTGCTGTTTGTTGTAGTTGCTATTTTTTGCATAATCACTTTTCTCAAGTAATTCTTTAAAGTCTGAAATCTTTAACATGTCTGACCACTGAAGTCTCTGTGGTTTGCTTAATGGTCAGCTAATTATTTGACAGAGATATTTTTAATTGCTTTGGATCAAATTAGTCTCCCAACCCTTGCTGAGGGTTGTGTGGGGGTATGTTGAGGTATGCCTGCAATATTCCATAGGTAGTGCCTAATTCTGCCTTAACTTTCATTTCCTGCTTCTGTAAACCCTCAATATCAGTCAGAGGTGAGAGAATAATGACTCCTCAGGTCTTTTCTGAACATGCAAACAGCCCTGAATGTGCATATGTCCTTCTAGATTATCAGAAATATGTTATAGTTCTTCAAAGCACCCTATGGAGAGCTCATTACCCAGATTCTTCTTTTAAGTATTTTGGTCAGCTTGTTCATCCAACAGTTATGGCCACCTCAGGCAGCTGCAACATTAAACAACTGCCACTGATTGTCTTTGCCAACTGCCCCAGAAGAAAGGCTGTTTGCACTGAGTAAGCCCAAAAGCAGTTCAAATAAACACAAGCCCTGCAAGTGGTGATTTCCAGAGACCTGCATGAACTTCAAATAATAAAAATTATTTGGGAATGAGGCCTTGAGGGCACTTGAAACCCCCTCTCCTGTGGCTGTTAGTCTGCTATTTTCATGGCTAAAGTGATTGCAAGGCTGTTGGCTTTCAAGACTACTATGGAACTAGGGAAAGAGAAATTAGAATAGGAGATGTTAAAATGCCACAAAACTTACTGTTTTTTACCAAGATTCAGCTAGGTTTCATTAGTAAACTCTCTGCAGATTGTCTCAAGCCTTTGGTTAATTTCCAGAGTTCTTAAAAACCATTGATTTTGACAATTTTTGCAATGTTCTTGTTGCTTTTATGGAGGAATGAATTTTTGTAGATCTTTACCCCACCATTCTCGAAGTCTGATCACCCTCACTTGAATTTTGATAAGATCACACCCTTCAGTAACTTGGCTCAAAATTCCACCCACAGCTTAATCCCACAGGCAGCTAGATAATGTCTTGAATATCCTGTTTTTCATACTATCATTTTCTAAACCAAAACAGCATCCTTTCCTAAGCACTGACACATTTAGCAGTCATGTAGATAGAACAGAGAAGTCCCCATTTGAGTTTGCACAAGTCTGCCCCAGACTCTCTAGTATTAAAGTGATTATTATACTATTTGCTTTTATCCAATAGTAGCTCCACAATTTCTAGAGGGGCAGTGAGGAGCCAAAAGATTAGGACTGGAGGTCTAGGAAATCTGTCTTAAACCAGGTATGCATGGGTAAGACAGTGTATTTTATTTATATGGAATGCTTACTTGGGGTGACTTGCAGAGGGGCTTTAATTAGAGCATGTATTATATTGAAAATACACACTTTTTACTGAGCATGCCTGTTTTTTGAGGGCCTTTATGGGTACAGTTGATGATCTCCCAGAAGCTACCTCTTAGCATAGTTGCTGCCTCTATTTACTATAAGGATGAAAAGGAGAGCAGATGCTATTTTATAATGATAAAGGTACACAAAATAAAGCATAGCTAGAGACTCTGCAATTATGTAATGGCTTTAGCAGCTCCCATAAAGTGTAACAACTCAGAGTAAACATTCACTGTTACAAAGGGCAGGGCCTGAGTACTATGCTGTGTTCTTTATATAGACTGCTTCTGAGATAGACCAGCCATCCAAGGACCCACCAATTATCCCAGGATCCACCAATTTTGTGCTGAGTTATCTTTACAAGGAAGTGGGCATTCATTTTTAGCACAAAATTTCTGAAAGATAATCTTGATTGACATTACTATATCAATAGCTGAACAGTCTGCATTCAAAAGTACCTGAATAAGCATGGTCCCTCAGTAAAACATTAACTTTTCCTTTCATGTATTATCATATATTCAGAAAATGAAAGAACAAGTCACCTGTAGTACATGAAAACACATTAAGCAAGATAAAGGGGAAATAACTAACAATGAAAGTGGATACAAATGCTTCTCATCTTTTATCCCATCATTCCCAAAGATTCTGAACTTTTGCAAGGGATTGGTATGGCCTTGAGATGACTCCTTAAGAGAGTGGCATGGCTAACTTCTGTGACTTAGCTGAGGAAAGTGCACACAGTGCCTAAGCCAGTAGTGCTTTGATGGTTGGATAAGTGGTTGAATTGTTCCTTTAATTTGGATTCAATGCAGCAATAGATCCCTTGAGTTGAATATGGTGGAGGTGGGGTTAATAGTTTAATATTGCTTTATTCTGTAGTTTCAGATTTCCATTAGAGAGCGATTTCTTTTAATAAATCTTTCATGATTATAACTAGCTACTCTGATTTCTTAATAATGGTCAATCTTGCCATTGTTAATTTATATATGACTCTTCTGCTCTTGTTTCCTGTTGAACCCACGTCAATCCCTTGCTGTGCCTAAATGTCTGTGTTCTCAATAATATGGTGAACTGCATGATGAGAGGGGCCATATCTGCTGTGTGCCTACTTTTAAAATTTACAACTGTGAAGTCATTGACCCAATCACATTGAATTTTCATTGTGTTTTGCTGTTTCAAAGACTTTTTTACCTCCACCATTTTGTTTGATTAGATTCCAAGCAATACCAATATTGAAGAGTACCTCAGCTAGTTGTATAAATTACTAAGATTTTTGGCATCCTTTACCTTCTCTTATAAGAGTCCCCCAAATTACTCTCATCTCATTATAAATCCTCATGGCTTAAGTGGAAGAAGATCTCATCCCAGTCTCTAGAGAAGACACATGACCCAGGTCTGTCCAATCAATGTATTCTATGCCCTGGCCACAGTAATAAGGTTCATGGATGGCATTATTCATAATTATTATAATTAACAATTATTACTATTAATTGTTAAAACTTGTTATGTGCTTGGCACATATATTAAATTTATTTAATACTCTTAGTACACCTAAAATTAGACACTATTATTATCTTCAATTTGTAGATGAGGAAACTGAAGCACAAAGTGTCAGTTTCCTTCCAGATGTCAAAAGCTTGTAGGTGGTAGAGTCAGGATACAAATCTAGGCAGTCCACATCAATCTGTGCCCTGACCATGGTACTGAGTCTAGCCTTTTGCTAGAATCAATGGAAAAAAAAGCACTCTTCAAAGGTAAGTTGAGGCCATTATGTAGAAATACCTGCCTGAGAAAAAAGTCACTGTAGAAGAAAACATATGGAAGAACAGACTGAGTTCCAACGACACTGATGGAGGCCTTGGCTCTGGCAGTTTCTGAAGCCTTTAATCTGGAACTTGGCAGTATTGCTAGCTAATAAATTTTCCTTTTCTTCTTAACCTTCTTTTCACTGGATTCTCTCACTTATGCCCAAAATGTCCTCACTAATAAAACCAGGAAGTGGCAAGCCTAGAGCCCAAAGAAAACTAAGTTGAAAGCCAAATTTAGATTAAATATGCACAAGCTGCTATCACTCACTACCCTAAGAAGAATCATTACAAAACCAGTGTGTTGAAAGAATTAGTGAGCAATATGTGCATATGTATGTGTATATATATGTATATACACACATACATATATATACACATGTATGTATGTGTACGTGTGTGTGTGTGTATACACACACACACACACACATACATATATTTTTTAATTGTATAAATATTTATTTAGGTGAGGGGACCAGGTCCTGAGAGATCCATGCTCTATTTATTTATATTATGTATTAAGTAGAGCAATTAATCTTGTTAAGAGCTGGGATGGTGGGGAGCATCCTAGCAATCACAAAATAGCCACTATTCTTGGAAAAGGAAAACTTAAAAACAAACAAAAAACACACCCATAGTGGAACAATATGTAATACTATGCTGGAGTAGAACACATAAACGTTGCAACCCAGTAGGAAAGATTTGTAACATGGTTGTACGCTGAGAGAAGAAGGAATAGGAGGGGATTATTCTTACACCCCTCCCCCCACCCATGAAGGGTAAATCTCCGAAAGTGAGTATTGAATTGTCAGAAAGTTTCCAGAGTAGAGAAACGTTCCAAGTGTGATGTCCAGCATGGGATTCTGTATTTCAGCCCCTAAGGTAAAGGCTAGATTCCCGTCTGCAAAGATCCTATTGTGTAGAAATATGAACTCCTTGCTGCCTTAACCTAAAAGATTTTCCCTGACCACCTTCCAAGAGGGCAAATAATAGTAGTGGCCAAAAAACAATTAATATTATCAGGGAATTCATCCCCCCATACCACCCAGCAGTCCCCCTTGGTACCTGCTACTTGAAAATGCCCCTCTTATAATCAGCCTGTCTAATATGCTTGTGCTGCCAAAGAGGGTGCCCCTAAAGGCACTTAAGGGATTTGAAGGGTGTATGGTTACAGAATCAGTTTCATATTGGAGGGGTTTGTATCTGCCATTATGTCAGTGTTTGAAGAGGAAAAAAAAATACCCAATATACTTGCATTCATGAAAGCTAGAGAAAGGTTGCCTCCTCTCCTTTTCCAATCGCATCTTAAGCAATTTATGCAGTATTAATGTCTACAACCTGCTTTCTGATTCTGTTTATCATTTTACTTTTTTTTCCCCTTTCTGATTGGACAATTTTATCTGGACTGGTTATAACACCCAGCACACCATCAGGTCCTCTCATTTACGTGTTAATGTGCTGTTCTGGAAGCGTGATGTTAAAATGATGAATATCACCTGAGAAGAAGATTGGACGAGAGCAAAAGAACTGGCAAGTTGCCTTGTGGAAATAGCTTTCGACTTTATCAAACCATGGGGTAACATGTCAGATTATATTATGTACAATTAATTATTAATGCAGGCTGAGCCTTATTTTGAAAAGCACAAAGATGCACTTCCAATAATTTCCTTCCCATGGAAAATCTGTTGTGTCCCTCAAACTGAGCAGCAAAATATCCCTCACAAAATACCTTAAGGCTTCCATTTCTCCAGATTTAGCATGCATCTGAGACAAGAAAGCTTTCACAAGCCTCCTTGCCATGGACACAACAGAGATGTGTTTTTGCTTAATTAAAATTCTTTTTTGGCAACAGATGTCCTTGCAAAAATAGCTCAGAGCTCGGTGAAGCATTTTTATAGGCTGGAGTTCAGCAATGAGGAGCCCATCATCTGCCTTCCCTGCTCTGAGAGCAACACAAGAGACCAGGTGGCTGGTCACAGTTTGAAAAGTGAACAAATGTATTTATTCGTTCTGAGCAATTTGTAACCTACTGGGAGACCAGGAGCCCTCTCCCAGCCCCTAGCTTCTGAGAACTAGGACTGTGGGAGAAAGGGGCTGTTTAATTGCTTTGCACAGTCTCTCTCACTAAAGCAATTAGCACCCAGAGGAAAGTCTGGGAGAACACAGCCAGGCCTCACACCCATATGGTGGCCTGTAATCGGCCTGCCTGCTGTCCAGACACATAGATGATTCAATCAGTGATGCAGGCGTGGGCCCTGGTGCTCTGCTTCCGCGCTTGCTGCTGATGAAATGTCCCCCATTCCTGAGATCCTAATCAATTGAAGCACTAGTGTACAGTGGGTGGAAGCTCATCAGCTTCACACCTAGCTAACTTGACTGGAAAAAAGAAAAAAATATACTTAATAAGCTTGAGAACTAGAGAAGGCAGCTTAGATCTGGGCTTGGGATGAAATGACTGCTGAATAGCAGGTGAGAAATCAGATAAACCAACATAGGTCAACTGACAAAGCATCTGAGTGGGATCAGAACCTGAGTCTTAAAATAAATCATGCAGAAGGACACAGACTTTTAAAAATAAAAAAGATACTTGCTATGGATCCTGTGGGAAGGACACATAGCTTCTATGCATAACAACATTCGGTGGAAATTATGTGAATCAATTTCGTGTGCATCTTTTTAACCTAGCTGCAGAGCTAGATTAGAGCAAAGGCATTCTGTTTATTTTTAGTATGTTCTGTCAAGGACTGAACCAGATAATTGAATAGAGAACAGCTCATTAATTAACCAAGATAATCACATAAAGTTATATTTCATGTTAGTAAATTTTCTTGATAACTGAAGCTTTTCTTAGAGATTTAAAGCTTTCTAATATATTTAGCCACTTTTGTTGGAAATCAGGCTAAAATGTATTCTATACTTCCCTTTATTGTCACACAAGGTCCAGAGAATACTCATCATTCACAGAGGGATAGACTAACAAATTATTTTCTTTCTTTTGTGCAAATTGCGTGCATTAATATTCTCTTTGTGGTTAAGCTACTTATTTTTTTATATTGAAATAATATTATTTTAAAAATCTTACTTCCTTGCATGGGGATAGCAACAAAGTGATTTATTCTAAAAAAGAGTCAGAGGGTTACTGAGTGGAATTATTCAGATGTTCATTTAACAACTATTTAGTGATCACTTACTCTGTCAGGTACTATTCCAGGAGCTGTGGATTCAACAGTGAACAAAACAAACTTCTGGACACCATGAAGCTCGCAAAGGGCAGATAGCCAATCCAACGTTAAATTCATATGCCAGATAGAGCCAAGGCTACAAAGAAAAGGGGATGGGGGAGAGATAGGGTGGTCAGGGAAGGTGACATTTAAACAGAGACCTGAGTAAAATGAGGGAGAAAACCATGTAAATATCTGAGAGAGGAAAACTCCAGACAGAGGAGTGTTGACCGGGAAAAAATTCTCCATGATGTTTCCACATGTCTTGCAACAACTTTGAAACTACTTCCAAGGATATCTGTAGAGCAGCCTTGGAAGCTAGAGATAGTGGCTCCCTCATTGGCAAAGGGTAGATTTGTTTCCTGACCAGGGTAACAAAGATCATCTTTTCCTATAGGGCAAAGGTTGAGCAGGTTTTCTAGTAGCCACTTTAAAAGACTGGGGTTTTCCAAACTCAAAATTCCAAAGCTGGGACACAGACTGTCATGTATACACCATTCACTCAGGCCTGCCCTTGCAGCACCCCTATGGGACTTGGGGGACAAGAGGAACTGGTGCAAGCAAGAAGTTCAGACCATCTGCTGTCCCAGGAATAATAAAATGTCTAGATCCTTTTGTGCTTGCTGTGGGGGAACAAAAAGTACTTCCACAGGGAGGGAAGGATAAGCTAGGTGAAATTCTGGGAATGAGCAAATAAGAACTGAGGATTTGTCAACATGGGGATCTTATCGCAAAAAAAGAACAATTTCTGAGGGCAAAATTCTGACTGGAGTGGGTTGTAGAGAAAATGAAAGAAGACAAAGTGGAGAAAGTGAGTATAGAAAACTCCTTCAAGAACTTTTGCTATAAACCAGAGTAGAGAAAATGGAAGTAATATGGGAATCAGAAAAGGTATTTTGGTTTTTATATTTTGTTTTGTTCTGTTTTTAATGTAAGAGATAGTAGGATATGTGTATATGTTGGGAAATAATCTTGTAGACAGTGAACAATTAATGACACGAGAGAAATAGCATCACTGCAGGAGAAAAATTCCCAAGTCGCTAAAAAGAAATGGACCTCACCATGCCAGTAGCAGTGTTGGCCTCACATCAGAGTGTGGGCAGTTGATTTTCTGCAACAGGATAGAAGTTATCCTGTAAATGGCACAGGTACAAGTAACATGCTACATTTGGTGATGAGAGTGTACAGAAGTTTTCTTCTGATTGTTTCTATTTTCTCAGTGAGTGAAGTCATAATCAAGGCATCAGCACACAGTAAGGAGGGTGAGTGATGGGCACCCGGAGGACTGAGGAGCAGGAGCAAGATGACAGAGGGAAACAGTCATCCAGGAAGGGGAGAGAGGGCACTGACTGGGAAAAGTAGTAGTGCTGCTACTACCAAGTATTAAATCCATGTTTCCTCATCACTGGTCTACAGGATACTAAAAGATGTTAAAAGGTCATTTCATTGGTGGAAAAAGATTATTCCATGGTCAATTAAGTTGTGATATGTTGGTATAAGAAACCAATCAGGGGCTTCCCTGGCAGCACAGTGGTTGAGAGTCTGCCTGCCGATGCAGGGGACACGGGTTCATGCCCCGGTCCGGGAGGATCCCACATGCTGCAGAGTGGCTGGGCCCGTGAGCTGTGGCCGCTGAGCCTGCGTGTCCAGAGCCTGTGCTCTGCAACGGGAGAGGCCACAACAGTGAGAGGCCCATGTACAGAAAAAAAAAAAAGAAACCAATCAAGTATCTTTACTGAAGGACTTCACAGGATCATTAATAGGTTATGCAAATGGTAACTTTTCCTAAAGGGCTACAGTATGCAGTTTCCTAAATTTATTTGATTGTGGGGTATTAGTAGGGTTTTATAAAACATGACTTGGAAAATGTTGGATTAAATCACTTACTGATGTCCAGCTATGTTTGTTATTGTGTTATAGGAAAACCCTGCCCCTCCAAAGTAGAAATAGAAGCATCAGGCATTGTCCATCAGAGAATAGGGCTCTAAACTGTAACTGATGCATTTGATGAGACCCTCTAGCCCTTGTGAGGTGCAGCATGGCCAGGCTTCTGGGGATGCCATGACTTCTAAGGAGGCCATGACTAGATGTGGATTTAAAATAAGTGAAAACACTTGAGCAATATTGAAAGACAAAAACTTCTTCAGCAACCCACTAGTGAAATTACACACACAGAAAGACCTGGGAAAAAGGAGATCTCTACTGGGGTTTCCAAAAAGGTGATTACAGCACAGTCTGAGGCCCAGGGAACCAATTTTCAGACCAGATAGAAAATAGCCTTTCCTGTCCTGAGGGATTTCTGAGGGTTTGAAGGAGATGTCTGCAAAAATGGTTTTAGAATATCTAGGACCCCCTAGAAGAAAGCCCTCAGCACAAGGGTGGAAAGTGACTTCCCTACTTCAGGAAGCTTGAGGGGCAACCAGAGGGGTTCAAGTGCAGGAACAAGATTAGTGAACAGGTTTGTCAGGGGTAGTCTTCCCCTGGGTCAGCAGCAGTTCTAATCTGATTCTACTTTGAGCCAAGGTCTACACAGCTTAGTCTAACAACAGCTAAAATACAATTCTAGCTACATTATTAAAATTTTTCAGTACTAGTTAGGAAAGAGATTCTGAAAAAGCTGACTAGAATTAAAATAAACTTTAATTTCTTCAAGCACTGTGACATTATTTTGGCTAATTTTGTCATTATCCTCTGTATGCTTTCTCTTAGAGATTAGAAATGAACACACACACACACACACACACACACACACACACACACACACACACACACACCCCTTGTCTAAAAAATGAGAACACCCTCCATTCTGAAGCACAAGACAAGGTTAATTGGGAAGACTCTTTCTCCTCATCCGGGCTTGGAGTGAGTGAGAGTAACCCCAAGAAACGGTTAGTGACCATCACTTTAGAAAAGAACGAAGAGATGCTTGTGGAAGGAAAGAAAGTATTGTACGGTGGGACATGATTTCAGGGACCCAGCCCAACAACAGGTCCCAAAGATCTCTGCAAATGAAACACTAAAGTTGGCATTTACTCCTTCTACATCTTGAACTCAGCACTGCAGAGTTCCCCCTTCCTTTTTCCTGACTCCCTTAATGCTGTTTAACACAAGGATTGCAAATTCAAATGCCTTCAAAGGCCAGGCATATAATTTAAACAAGGAAAGCTCAGCCTGGTATTAGAGCAGTGAGGACAATGAAACTGGAGAAGCATTCAACTCAACTCATTTAAGAGCATGGTAATTGGACCTGCAAGCTGACAGTTTAAGACCTCTGCTTTAATGTCTGCCCACCTCCTTTTGCAAAGTTGGATGCGTGGGTTCCTAAGGAGTCATCCTAGCTGCCCACCTTTCCAGTCTGCTGTTTTCAATGTGCTACCTTATTTTATATGCGTCCAGAAGAAGACAGTTATCTTTTTTTCCAAAGACAGTATAGAGGTTTCATGAAAACTTTTTAATACTATTCCCAAGTTCACAATTATGTTCTAAATGCTTGTATTGCCAAATATCTGATTTCTGAATAAAGGATTGGGGGGAGCAGGTTGCAAGCAATTGTATACTTCAAGCCATTCATTAAATATATGATTAGCTATTATATATGATAGTTCTTATGTAATATATGCAAATACAGTATGACATACACATATGTATGTGTTTAATATTCATATAACTATATATAATGTATAATAGAGTATACAGCCATATATATATGGCTAACTGGTATTAGAGAAAATCCTCTGTGTTGTTACTTTAGGAAATTAAGAAGGAAGCAAGACAGAAGAAAAGAGGGCAAAGGAAATCAAGGAAAAGCTGTTTTGAAGGGGATGAGGACATTCCCTTAATAAAAATTTCTAGTACATTCACATAATTGCAACCACATTTTACCCCCATTTGATAAAACATGTGAACAAAAAACTCATCCAGAAACACAGGTCACAAACTAGAGGACTACGAGCCAAATCCTGTTTGTAAGATTTGGCTTGTATTTTAAATTTTAATTTTATGCATTTTTAATTGAAGTATACTTGATTTACAATGCTGTGTTAGTTTCAGGTGAATAGCAATGTGATTCATTTATATATATATATATATATATAATATATTATATATTCAGTTATATATATTATATATGTATATTATATATTCTTTTTCAGATTCTTTTCCCTTATAGGTTTTTACAAAATATTGAGTATAGTTCCCTGGCCATTATTCTTTTTTATCATTAAGTAATTTTTTTTGGAATATAGTTGCTTTACAATGTTGTGTTAGTTTCTACTGTACAGCAAAATGAATCAGCTATAAGTATACATACATCCTCTCTTTTTTGGATTTCCTTCCCATTTAGGTCACCATAGCACACTAAGTAGAGTTCCCTGTGCTACACAGTATGTTGGCACTAGTTATCTATTTTATACATAGCATCAATAGTGTATATGTGTCAATCCCAATCTCCCAATTCCTCCCACCACCCCTTTCCACCTTGGTATCCATATATTTGTTCTCTATGTCTGTGTCTCTATTTCTGCTTTACAAATAAGATCATCTATGACATTTTCCTAGATTCCATGTATGTGTGTTAATGTACAATATTTGCATTTCTCTTTCTGATTTACTTCACTCTGTATGACACTCTCTAGGTCTATCCAGGTCTCTACAAATGATCCAGTTTCATCCCTTTTTATGGCTGAGTAATATTCCACTGTACACTGTATATACGCACCACATCTTCTTTATCAATTCCTCTGTTGATGGACATTTAGGTTCCTTCCAAGTCCTGGTTATTGTAAATAGTGCTGCTATGAATGTTGGGGTGCACGTGTCTTTTCGAATTACGGTTTTCTCAGGGTATATGCCCAGTAGTGCAATTGGTAGTCCTATTTTTAGTTTCTTAAGGAAACTCCATACTGTTTTCTATAGTGGCTGTATTAATTTACATTCCCATCAACAGTTCAGGAGGGTTCCCTTATCTCCACACCCTCTCCAGCATTTATTGTTTGTAGATTTTTTGATGATGGCCATTCTGACTGGTGTGAGGTGATACCTCACTGTAGTTCTGATTTGCATTTCTCTAATAATTAGTGATGTTGAGCATCTTTTCATGTGTTTGTTGGCCATCTGTATATCTTCTTTGGTGAAATGTCTATTTAGGCCTTCTGCCCATTTTTTGATTGGGTTTTTTTTTTTTTTTTGATATTGAGCTGCATGAGCTACTTGTATATTTTGGAGATTAATCCTTTGTCAGTTTTGCTTTGTTTGCAAATATTTTCTCCCATTCTGAGGGTTGGCTTTTCGTCTTGTTTATGGTTCCCTTTGCTGTGCAAAAGCTTTTAAGTTTAATTAGGTCCCATTTGTTTATTTTTGTTTTTATTTTCATTACTCTAGGAGGTGGGTCAAAAAACACCTTGCTGTGATTTATGTCAAAGAGTTTCTGTCTAGGTTTTCCTCTAAGAGTTTTACAGTATCTGGCCTTACATTTAGGTGTTTAATCCATTTTGAGTTTATTTTTATATATGGTATTAGGGAGTGTTCTAATTTTGTTCTTTTACATGTAGCTGTCCAGTTTTCCCAGCACCACTTATTGAAGAAGCTGTATTTTCTCCATTATATATTCTTGCCTCCTTTATCAAAAATAAGGTGACCACAGGTGTGTGGGTTTACCTCTGGGTTTTCTATCCTGTTCCATGGATTTATATTTCTGTTTCTGTGCCAGTACAATACTCTTCTGATGACTGTGGCTTTGCAATATAGTCTGAAGTCAGGGAGCCTTATTCCTCCAGTTCCATTTTTCTCTCTCAAGATTGCTTTGGTTATTCAGGATCTTTTGTGTTTCCATACAAATTGTAAATTTTTTTCTTCTAGTTCTGTTGAAAATGCCACTGGTGATTTGATAGGGATTGCACTGAATCTGTAGATTGCTTTGGGTAGTATAGTCATTTTCACAATATTGAATCTTCCAATCCAAGAGCACAGTATATCTCTCTAGATCACCCAGCAAGGATTTCATTCAGATTCAGTGGAGAAATTAAATGCTTTACAGACAAGCAAAAGCTAAGAGAATTCAGCACCACCAAACCAGATTTACAACGAATGCTAAAGGAACTTCTTTCGGTGGGAAACACAAGAGAAGCAAAACACCTACAAGAACAAACCCCAAACAATTAAGAAAATGGTAAAAGGAACATACAAATCAATAATTACCTTAAATGTCAATGGATTAAATGCTACAACCAAAAGACACAGACTAGCTGAATGGATACAAAAACAGGACCTGTATATACGCTGTCTATAAGAGACCCACTTCAGACCTAGGGACACATACAGGCTGAACGTGAGGGGCTGTAAAAAGATATTTCATGTAAAGGGGAATCAAAAGAAAGCTGGAATAGCAATACTCATATCAGACAAGATAGACTTTAAAAATAAAGACTATTACAAGAGACAAGGAAGGACACTACATAGTGATCAAGGGATCAATCAAGGAAGAAGATATAACAATTGTAAATATATATGCACCTAACATAGGAGCACCTCAATACACATGGCAAATACTAATAGCCATGAAAGGGGAAATTGACAGTAACACAATAATAGTGGAGGACTTTAACACTCTACTTACACCAATGGACAGATCATCCAGACAGAAAATAAATAAGGAAACACAAGCTTTAAATGACACAATAGACCAAATAGATTTAATTGATATTTATAGGACATTCCACTGAAAAGCAGCAAATTACACTTTCTTCTCAAATGCACATGGAACATTCTCCAGGATAGATCAGATCTTGGGTCACAAATCAAGCCTTGGTAAATTTAAGAAAACTGAAATTGTATCAAGCATCTTTTCAGACCACAACACTATAAGACTATATATCAATTACAGGAAAAAAAACTGTAAAAAAAAATCAATTACAGGAAAAAAACTGTAAAAAATACAAACACATGGAGGCTAAACATTATGTTACTAAATAACCAAGAGATCACTGAAGATATCAAAGAGGAAATCAAAAAATACCTAGAGACAATTGACAATGAAAACACAATGACCCAAAAACCTATGGGATGCAGCAAAAGATGTTCTAAGAGTGAAGTTTATAGCAATACAATCCTACCTCAAGAAAGAAGAAAAATCTCAAATAAACAATCTAACCTTACACCTAAAGCAACTAGAGAAAGAAGAACAAGCAAAACCCAAAGTTAGTAGAAGGAAAGAAATCATAAAGATCAGAGCAGAAATAAATGAAATAGAAACAAAGAAAACAATAGCAAAGATCAATAAGACTAAAAGCTGGTTGTCTGAGAAGATAAAATTGATAAACCTTTAGCCAGACTCATCAAGAGGAAAAGGGAGAAGAGTCAAATCAATAAAATTAGAAATGAAAAAGAAGTTACAACTGACATGGCAGAAATACAGAGCACCATAAGAGACTACTACAAGCAACTCTATGCCAATAAAATGGACAAGCTGGAAGAAATGGACAAATTCTTAGCAATGTATAACCTTCCAAGACTGAACCAGGAAGAAATAGAAAATATGAACAGACTAATCACAAACACTGAAATTGTAACTATGATTAAAAATCTTCCAACAAACAAAAGTCCAGGACCAGATGGTTTCACAGGCAAATTTCATCAAACATTCAGAGAAGAGCTAACACGTATCATTCTCAAACTCATCCAGAAAATTGCAGAGAGTGGAACACTCCCAAACTCATTCTATGAAGCCACCATCACCCTGATACCAAAACCAGAAAAAAACTCACAAAAAAGAACGTTACAGGCTTATATCACTGATGAACATAGATTCAAAACTCTTCAACAAAATACTAGCAAACTGAATCCAAAAACACATTAAAAGGATCATACACCATGATGATCAAGTGGGATTTATCCCAGGGATGCAAGGATTCTTCAGTATACGCAAATCAATCAATGTGATAAACCATATTAACAAACTGAAGAATAAAAAACATATGATCATCTCAACAGATGCAGAAAAAGCTTTCAACAAAATTCGACACCCATTTATGAGAAAAACTCTCCAGAAAGCAGGCATAGAGGGAAACTATCTCAACATAATAAAGTCCTTATATGACAAACCCATAGCAAACATTATTGTCAATGGTGAAATACTGAAAGCATATCCTCTAAGATCAGGAATAATACAAAGGTGTCCACTCTCGCCACTATTACTCAACATAGTTTTGGAAGTCCTAGTCATGGCAATCAGAGAACAAAAAGAAATAAAAGGAATCCAAATTGGAAAAGAAGAAGTAAAACTGTCACTGTTTGCAGGTGACATGATACTATACATAGAAAATCCTAAAGATGCCACAGAAAACTATTAGAGGTAATCAATGAATTTAGTAAAGTTGCAGGATACAAAATTAATACACAGAAATCTCTTGCATTCCTATACACTAACAACAAAAGATCAGAAAGAGAAACTAAGGAAACACTCCCACTTACCATTACAACAAAAAAATAAAATACCTAGGAATAAACCTACCTAAGGAGGCAAAAGACCTGTATGCAGAAAACTGTGAGATACTGATGAAAGAAATCAATGATGACATAAACAGATGGAGAGATATATCCCTGGCCTATACTCTTTGAAAGATGTTTGATTTAGTAAACTCTATTTTTAAATTGGGGTATTTGACATGGACTTTCATATCTTCTTTGCTCTCTTCTGATAGAACATGAGCTCTACAGCTCACCTCAGTCACCATCAGTACCCATTTACATCACCACATCCATTTATGTCATCTAAGTAGTCCTGTTAGGCATTTGAGTTCACAGACTTTGTCTTTACATCCAGTATCACATGCAGGGATCTATCAGATTTTAATGACACTCATTTGCCGGATGAAGTCCAGAGAGTGGTGCAGAGGTGGAGAAGCCTAGAAGCTTGGAGGTAGGTCTCCAGGGAACTGAAGAAACAGAAAGGACTTGCCACTGCCCTTTTTAAATAAGGCATGAAAGATTAAAACAAACAAATATAAATGCAAAATATTCAGGCATGAGAAGATGCTGTCTTCTGTCCCAAGGGCAAGGGATCATTTATAAGTGAAAAAGAAATCAATGGAAGAATCAGTGTTGCTGTAGATCTGGGTCATGTGGCCAAACAAGGAGCTTCCAATGAATCCTCAAGCTTAGAGGTGTTCAGAGTTGAATAAATTAAACCACCTTCTAATAATCAGATTCCAGTGTCTTTCCTGTGAGTGCTATGCTATGTGGCTTCTTCACAATCCCAAAGAATCCCTAGCTAGAAGAGCTGAGACACCTGTCATTGAGTCCTAGTAGAGGATCAAGTTTTCTTGAAGAATGAGTTGTAGCTTTTAGTCTGAAATTCTTCTGTGCAATTGTAATACAGGCAAACATATGGTAGGAGAAAAGTTAGAAGGTCAGGGACATTTCATTTTTTTCCAATACTGTTTCATGAAAGAATGAAATAATGCCATTTGCAGCAACATGGATGGACCTAGAGATTGTCATACTGAGTGAAGTAAGTCAGAGAAAGAGAAATATTGTATATTGCTTATATGAGGAATCTAAAAAGCAATGATACAAATGAACTTATTTACAAAACAGAAACAGACTCACAGACTTAGAGAATGAACTTAGAGTTACCAAGGGGAAGCGTGGGGGGAAGGGATAGTTAAGGAGTGTGGGATTGACATGTACACACCGTTATATTTAAAATGGATAACCAACAGGGATCTACTGTATAATACAGGGAACTCTGCTCAATATTATGTAACAACCTAAATGGGAGAAGAATTTGGAAAAGAATAGATACATGTATAGGTATAACTGAATCACTTTGCTTTACTCCTGAAACTATCACAACATTGTTAATCAACTATATTCCAATATAAAATAAGAAGTAAAAAAAAAAAAATAGGGTTTCCCTGGTGGCGCAGTGGTTGATAGTCCGCCTGCCAATGCAGGGGATACGGGTTCGTGCCCCAGCCCGGGAAGATCCCACATGCCACGGAGTGGCTGGGCCCGTGAGCCATGGCCGCTGAGCCTGCGCGTCCAGAGCCTGTGCTCCGCAACAGGAGAGGCCACAACAGTGAGAGGCCCGCATACCACACACACACACACAAAAAAAAGAAAAATATACCTTAAACATGTTATACAAGTCAAAGCAAATTAGAAACTGGCAAAGACTTTCTATAAGACCTTTTAAACAATACCTTAACTTATTCCCACTTCCAATCATTTTACATTTAAATTATTTAGAAATGTTAAAATTATAAGAGGCTTAAATACATAGTTATGTTTCAAGGCGAAGGTAGGGGTAAATAGAAAAAGAAGCAAATATCCATGGGAAATAATAATTCATTTCTGTATGGGCCACTTTTAGGCTTAAGAAATTTAAGGGCAGTCTCCTTACATACGTTTTGAAAGTTCCCAGGCACGTATTTCAGGAAATCCAAACTACTGTAATCCTGATTTGAGTTGTTGCCCTTTCTTGAAGCAATACCAGGTGGGAGGGAATTGTGAATCACTTCAGGCCTTCCCTTCTCTCTAGGCTTCCCCACTGCCATGCATAAAGCCCCATCCCTAAGCAGGTTTCCAGAAGCACATCCCAAGCTGACAGATATCTTTGGTGCTTTATTAATCAGAGCTCTTCAGAGAAACAGAATCAATAGATTATACATGTACACAAATAAAATAAGGAACTAGTTCATGTGTTTAGGGAGGCTGAGAAGTAGCAAAATCTGCCAGCAGCAGGTTGGAGAATCTAGAGAGCTGGTGGTACAGTTCTTGTCCAAAAGTCAGCAGGCGCAAGATCAAAGAAGACCTGATGTTTCAGTTTGAGTCTGAAGACAGGAAAAGACCAGTGTAGCAGCTTAAGCAAACAGGCAGGAGTTCTCTCCTAGTTGTGGGAGGGTCAGCTTTTTAAATTCTACTCAGTCCTTTGACTGGTTGAATGACGGCCATCCACATCAGAGAGTGCGATCTGTTCTACTCAGTCTGCCAACTCAAATGCTAATGTCATCCAAAATCACCCCCACAGACACACCAAAATATCTGGGCACCCTGTGGCCCAGAGAAGTTGACACATAAAATTAACCATTGCAGGTACCATCAACTTTGATTCATTTCATGACTATTTCCAAGGTTTCAAGTGTAGCCAGGAAGCAAGAAAACAAGTCAAACATTTACCTGTCTTACTCCAGTTAGATCATAAGGGTGAGAGAAAAACTCTTCCAACCAAGTTCCATTAAAACTATGCATGTGCAGTGCTATAAATAAATACCTAGAGCGTATTCATACCAGATATACACTGAATAGACAT
Source organism: Mesoplodon densirostris (assembly GCF_025265405.1). Classification (NCBI taxonomy): domain Eukaryota; kingdom Metazoa; phylum Chordata; class Mammalia; order Artiodactyla; family Ziphiidae; genus Mesoplodon; species Mesoplodon densirostris. Next base: position 67,993,877 of record NC_082668.1, read on the forward strand.
AAATATGAACTCTGATAAAAGCACTGAATCATAGGGCTATAGGGTCCAGACCTGAAAGAGTCCTCAGAATTAACTGGATGAATACAATCATTCTTCACATAAATATAAAAAACACCAGAGACACATGGTACATAGACAGGAATACGGAAACACACAATCACGAATAAGGGATAGAACACATCTAGATATGCAGTGCAGTGATGCACAAACTTTTGCAGCAGCCTTCCTTTTAACCTGAAAAGTGTCAATTTTCATCAGATTACAAATTCTGATTTTCTTTCACTTTTGCTTCTAAACTTATCAGGGTGATTTTCTCCTGTGGTGAATCCAACCATATTCCATTCATAGTAGCTAGCCTCCTCTAAACCTCCTATATATGCATCCTTCCCATCCATTTGCAAATGTGCCTCAAAGGCCAAGCTGAAGCTTAGCACCTATGGAGGATCCCAATTCAATACTAGACAGCCACAGTGGCTAGGAAAGTCTGTGTACTGACCTAAAATTATTACTCTTCTCTGGGGTGTAGTAGATAACAGAGAAAATGCTACAAAGATAGGGTGTATACAACAACAAAAATCCTAAAGGAATTGATACCATAATTAACTGCAATAAATAATGCCTATATATATACACACAAAATAAAGCCATTGATGATCAGTACTGCATCAGTACTGCAACCCTTTGGAATGAGTTCAAATAGTATCCACCCTATTAATTGGAGGCCCTCTTCTATCTCCAGAATATCGGTCACCTCTTCCAAGTGTTCCCAGACCCTTACAAACCTTCCAAGAAATCTGTATTCTTTCAGTCAGTCCCAGCCCACTTCCACGTCTCTACAGCTGCTTCTGAAAACTTCCTTTCCCCCAGAATTGTTCTTTATCTTAAAATTCAAATGCTAAAATTGTTTGCAGGTTATACTAGCTTAATTTAGTTAAACATATAAAAACAAAAGAACTCTTTAATTCTCAAATCATCATAAGCCCTGAAATAATGAATGTAATTGTGTTCTGGAGGCTCTATCTTACTGTGAAATCTAAAAATTTTCAGAAGAAGACATTAGGGGGAGTAAAGAGATTGTGTCACTTTCCAAGGGTCACTATCCAGAGTTACTAACCTGTGAGCCTTAGAGACATCACAAATGTTATCCTAGGGCTAACTTCAGTGTCTCCCTATAATAAAAATCAAGTAAAATGAATCAGAAATCAGAAAGAAAAATTTGTCCATTCCATTGTTTGTTTGTTGTTAAGACCCTTTAGTTTAAAAACTCAACCCTCAGCTTTCTGCTTTTGCTCCCTTGCTGTATATTAAATCCCACATTAAAGTATATTGGCTACAGTAACATAAGGATAAGGTCACTAGTAATCAGCTGCTTTGATAGAGCTCTAAGGTGGAGATGTTCCAATATTCTTTCCAATAACATAAAACGATTCTAACAGTTAAAAATTGCAGTCATTAAAAGGAATGAAAGAGGTCTCGGGAGACCTTCAAGATGGTGGAGGACTAAGACGTGGAGATCACCTTCCTCCACACAAATATATCAGAAATACGTCTACACGTGGAAAAACTCCTACAGAACACCTACTGAATGCTGGCAGAAGACCTCAGACCTCCCAAAAGGCAAGAAACTCCCCACGTACCTGGGTAGAGCAAAAGAAGAAAGAAAAAACAGAGACAAAAGAATAGGGACCAGCTTCCCTGGTGGCACAGTGGTTGAGAGTCCGCCTGCCGATGCAGAGGACACAGGTTCGTGCCCCTGTCCAGGAAGACCCCACATGCCGTGGAGCGGCTAGGCCCGTGAGCCATGGCTGCTGAGCCTGCGCATCCGGAGTCTGTGCTCTGCAACGGGAGAGGCCACAACAGTGAGAGGCCCGCATACCGCAAAAAAAAAAAAAAAGAATAGAGACGGGACCTGCACCAGTGGGAGGGAGCTGTGAAGGAGGAAAGGTTTCCACACACTAGATGCCCCTTCGCGGGCAGAGACTGCAGGTGGTGGGGGGGGAAGCTTCGAAGCCAAGGAGGAGAGCGCAGCAATAGGGGTGCAGAGGGCAAAGCAGAGAGATTCCCACACAGAGGATCGGTGCCGACCAGCACTCACCAGCCTGAGAGGCTTGTCTGCTCACCTGCCGGGGCAGATGGGGGCTGGGAGCTGAGGTTCAGGCTTCGGAGGTCAGACCCCAGGGAGAGGACTGGGGTTGGCTGTGTGAACACAGCCTGAAGGGGACTAGTGTGCCACAGCTAGCCGGGAGGGTGTCCAGGAAAAAGTCTGGAACTGCCTAAGAGGCAAGAGACCATTGTTTTGAGGTGTGCAAGGAGAGGGGATTCAGAACACTGCCTAAACGAGCTGCGGCTATCAGCGCGGACACCAGAGATGGGCATGAGATGCTAAGCCTGCTGCTGCAGTCACCAAGAAGCCTGCGTGCAAGCATGGATTACTATCCACACCTCCCCTCCCAGGAGCCTGTGCAGCCTGCCATTGCGAGGGTCCCGAGATCCAGGGGAAAATTTCCCATGAGAACACACAGTGCACCTCAGGCTGGTGCAACATCACGCTGGACTGTGCCGCTGCAGGCTTGCCCCGCATTCCGTACCCCTCCTGAGTGAGCCAGAGCCCCCTAATCAGCTGCTACTTCAACCCTGTCCTCTCTGTGCGAAGAACAGACGCCCCCAGGCGACCTACATGCAGAGGCAGGGCCAAATCCAAAGCTGAACCAAAGGAGCTGTGTGAACAAAGAAGAGAAAGGGAAATTTCTCCAAGCAGCCTCAGGAGCAGCGGATTAGATCTCCACAAGCAACCTGATGTGGCCTGCATCTCTGGAATACCTGAATAGACAACGAATCATCCCAAAATTGAGGTGGTGGACTTTGGGAGCAACTATAGACTTGGGGTTTGCTTTCTGCATCTAATTTGTTTCTGGTTTTATATTTATCTTAGTTTAGTATTTAGAGTATATTATCACTGGTAGATTTGTTTAGTGATTTTGCTGCTCTCTCCCTTTATTTTCTTTATATATATATATTTTTTTCCTTTTTCCCTTTCTGTGAGTGTTATGTATATGCTTCTTTGTGTGATTTTGTCTGTGTAGCTTTGCTTTTACCATTTGTCTTAGGATTCTATCTCGGTTTCTTTTTATTACATTTTAATTTTTTTACTTTTTAATCTTTTTTTATTTTAAGAACTTTTATTTTATTTTATTTTATTCTTTCTTTCTTTCTTTCTTTCATTTTTCCTCCCTTTTCTTCTGAGCCATGTGGCTGACAGGGTCGTGGTGCTCCAGCCAGGTGTCAGGCCAGTGCTTCTGAGGGGGAGAGCCAAGTTCAGAACAGCAGTCGATCAGAGACCTCCCAGCTTCACATAATATCAAACAGCGAACCTCTCCCAGATATCTCCATCTCAATGTTAAGACCAAGCTCCACTCAATGACCAGCAAGCTACAGTACTGGACACCCTAAACCCAACAACTAGCAAGACAGGAACACAAGCCCACCCATTAGCAGAGAGGCTGCCTAAAATCATAAGTTCACAGAAACCCCAAAACACACCAACGGACAGACGTCCCCACCAAAAAGACAAGATACAGCCTCATCCACCAGAACACAGGCACTAGTCCCCTCCACCAGGAAGCCTACACAACCCACTGAACCAACCTTAGTGACTTGGGGCAGACACCAAAAACAACGGGAAGTACAAACCTGCAGGCTGCAAAAAGGAAACCCCAAACACAATAAATTAAGAAAAATGAGAAGACAGAGAAACACACAGCAGATGAAGGAACACGGTAAAAACCCACCAGACCAAACAAATGAAGAGGAAATAGGCAGTCTACCTGAAAAAGAATTCAGAGTAATGACAGTGCACATGATCCAGAGTCTTGGAAATAGAATGGAGAAAATAAAAGAAACATTTAACAAGGACCTAGAAGAACTAAAGAGCAAACAAACAATGAGGAACAAAACAATAAATGAAATTAAAAATTCTCTAGAAGGAATCAATAGCAGAATAACTGAGGCAGAAAAACGGATAAGTGACCTGGAAGATAAAATAGTGGAAATAACTACCCCAGAGCAGAACAAGAATAAAGAATGAAAACAATTGAGGACAGTCTCAGAGAACTCTGGGACAACATTAAACGCACCAACACTCCAATTATACAGGTCCCAGAAGAAGAAGAGAAAAAGAAAGGGACTGAGAAAATATTTGAAGAGATTATAGCTGAAAACTTCCCTAATATGGGCAAGGAAATATTCAATCAAATCCAGGAAGTGCAGAGAGTCCCCATTCAGGATAAATCCAAGGAGAAACACGCCAAGACACATATCAATCAAACTATCAAAAATTAAATACAAAGAAAAAATATTAAAAGCAGCAAGGGAAAACACAACAAATAACATACAAGGGAATCCCCATAAGGTTAACAGCTGATCTTTCAGCAGAAACTCTGCAAACCAGAGGGAGTGGCAAGACATATTTACAGTGATGAAAGGGATAAACCTACAACCAAGATTACTCTACCCAGCAAGGATCTCATGCAGATTTGACAGATAAATTACAACCTTTACAGACAAGCAAAGACTAAGAGAATTCAGCACCACCAAACAAGCTTTACAACAAATGCTAAAGGAACTTCTCTAAGCAGGAAACACAAGAGAAGGAAAAGTCATAAAATAACAACCCAAAACAATTGAGAAAATGGTAATAGGAACATACCTATCAATAACTACTAATTAAATAAATGGATTAAATGCTACAACAAAAAAGACACAGACTGACTGAATGGATACAAAAACAAGACCCGTATATATGCTGTCTACAGGAGACACACTTCAGACCTAGGGACTCATACAGACTGAAAGTGAGGGGATGGAAAAAGATATGCCATGCAAATGGAAATTAAAAGAAACCTGGAGTAGCAATTCTCATATCAGACAAAATAGACTTTAAAATAAAGACTATTACAAGGGATAAAGAAGGACACTACATAATGATCAAAGGATCAATCCAAGGAGAAGATAAAACAATTGTAAATATTTATGCACCCAACATACGAGAACCTCAATATATAAGGCAAATGTTAACAGCTATAAAAGGGGAAATCGACAGTAACACAATAATAGTAGGGGACTTTGACACCCCACTTTCACCAATGGACAGATCATCCAAACTGAAAATAAATAAGGAAACACAAGCTTTAAATGATACATTAAACAAGATGGACTTACTTGATATTTATAGGATATTCCGTCCAAAACAACAGAATACACTTTCTTACAAGTGCTCTTGGAATATTCTTCAGCATAGATCAGATCTTGGGTCACAAATCAAGCCTTGGTAAATTTCAGAAAATTGAAATCATATCAAGTATATTTTCTGACCACAATGCTATGAGACTAGATATCAATTAAGGAAAAAATCTGTAAAAAATACAAAAACATGGAGGCTAAACAATACACTACTAAATAACCAAGAGATCACTGAAGAAATTAAAGAGAAAATCAAAAAATACCTAGAAACAAATGACAATGAAGACATGACGACCCAAAATGTATGGGATGCAGCAAAAGCAGTTCTAAGAGGGAAGTTTATAGCAATACAATGCTAGCTCAAGAAACAAGAAACATCTCAAATGAACAAACTTATCTTGCTCCTAAAGCAATTAGAGAAAGAAGAACAAAAAAACTCCAAAGTTAGCAGAAGGAAAGAAATCATAAAGATCAGAGCAGAAATAAATGAAAAATAAATGAAGGAAACAATAACAAAGATCAATAAAACTAAAAGCTGGTTCTTTGAGAAGATAAACAAAATTGATAAACCATTAACCAGACTCATCAAGAAAAAAAGGGAGAAGACTCAAATCAATAGAATTAGAAATGAAAAGGGAGAAGTAACAACTGACACTGCAGAAATACAAAGGATCATGATAGATTACTACCGGCAACTAAATGCCAATAAAACCAACAATCTGGAAGACTTGGACAAATTCTTAGAAAAGCACAACGTTCTGAGACTGAACCAGGAAAAGTAGAAAATATAAACAGACCAATCACAAGCACTGAAATTGAAAGTGTGATTAAAAATCTCCCAAGAAACAAAAACCCAGGACCAGATGGCTTCACAGGCGAATTCTATCAAACATTTAGAGAAGAGCTAACACCTATCCTTCTCAAACTCTTCCAAAATATAGCAGAGGGAGGAACACTCCCAAACTCATTCTATGAGGCCACCATCACCCTGAAACCAAAACCAGACAAAGATGTCACAAAGAAAGAAAACTACAAGCCAATATCACTGATGAACATATATGCAAAAATCCTCAACAAAATACGAGCAAACAAAATCCAAGAGCACATTAAAAGAATCATACACCATAATCAAGTGGGGTTTATCCCAGGAATGCAAGGATTCTTCAATATACACAAATCAATCAATGTGATAAACCACATTAAAAAATTGTAGGAGAAAAACCATACAATCACCTAAATTGATGCAGAAAAAGCTTTTGACAAAATTCAACACCCATTTATGATAAAAAAAAAAAACCCTCCAGAAAGTAGGCATAGAGGGAACTTACCTCAACATAATAAAGGCCATATATGACAAACCCACAGCGAACATCGTTCTCAATGGTGAAAAACTGAAACCTTTCTTCTAAGGTCAGGAACAAGACAAGGTTGTCCACTCTCACCATTATTATTCAACATGTTTTGGAAGTTTTAGCAACAGCAATCAGAGAGGAAACAGAGTTAAAAGGACTCCAAATCTTAAAAGAAGAAGTGAAGCTGTCACTGTTTGTAGATGACATGATACTATACATAGAGAACCCTAAAGATGCTACCAGGAAACTACTAGAGCTAATTGATGAATTTGGTAAAGTAACAGGATACAAAGTTAATGCACAGAAATCTCTTGCATACCTGTACATTAATGATGAAAAATGTGAAAGAGAAATAAAGGTAACACTTCCATTTACCATTGCAACAAAAGGAATAAAATACCTAGGAATAAACCTACCTAAGGAGACAAAAGACCTGTATGCAGAAAACTATAGAACACTGATGAAAGAAACTAAAGATGATACAAACAGATGGAGAGATATACCATGTTCTTGGATTGGAAGAATCAACATTGTGAAGATGACTATAGTAACCAAAGTAATCTACAGATTCAGTGCAATCCATATCAAGCTACCAAGGACATTTTTCACAGAACTGGAACAAAATATTTCACAATTTGCATGGAAACACAAAAGACCCTGAATAGCCAAAGTAATCTTGAGAAAGAACAATGGAGTTCGGGGTATCAGACTCCCAGACTTCAGACTATACTACAAAGTTACAGTAATCAAAACAGCATGGTACCACCACAAAAACGGAAATATAGATCAATGGAACAGGACAGAAAGCCCAGAGAAAAAGCCATGCACGTATGGTCACTGTATTTTTGATAAAGGAGGCAAGAATATACAGTGGATAAAAGACAGCACCTTCAGTAAGTGGTGCTGGGAAAACTGGATAGCTACAGGTAAAATAATGAAATTAGAACACTCACTAACACTATACACAAAAATAAACTCAAAATGGATTAAAGACCTAAATGTAAGGGCAGACACTATAAAACTCTTAAAGGAAAACATATGCAGAACACTCTCTGACATAAATCACAGCAAGATCCTTTTTGACCCACCTCCTAGAGAAATGAAGATAAAAATAAACAAATGGAACCTAATGAAACTTAAAAGCTTTTGCAGAACAAAGGAAATCATAAACAAGATGAAAAGACAACCCTCAGATTGGGAGAAAATATTTGCAGATGAAGCAACTGACAAAGGATTAATCATCAAAATTTACAACCAGCTTATGCAGGTCAATATCAAAAAAACGAACAACACAATCCAAAAATGGGCCGAAGACCTAAACAGACATTTCTCCAAAGAAGATATACATATTGGCAACAAACACATGAAAGGATGCTCAACATCACTGATCATTAGAGAATTGAAAATCAAAACTACAATGCCATATCACTTCACACCAGTCAGAATGGCCATCATCAAAAAATCTACAAACAGGGCTTCCCTGGTGGTGCAGTGGTTGAGAGTCCGCCTGCCAATGCAGGGGACACAGGTTCATGCCTCGGTCTGGGAAGATCCCACATGCTGCAGAGCGGCTGGGCCCATGAGCCATGGCCGCTGAGCCTGCGTGTCCGGAGTCTGTGTTCTGCAATCGGAGAGGCCACAACAGTGAGAGGCCCGCGTACCGCAAAAAAAAAAATCTATAAACAATAAATGCTGGAGAGGGTGTGGAGAAAAGGGAACCCTCTTGCACTGTCAGTGGTAATGTAAATTGATCCAACCACTAAGGAGAACAGTATGGAAGTTCCTTAAAATAGTAAAAATAGGGCTTCCCCAGTGGCACAGTGGTTGAGAGTCCATCTGCCGATGCAGGGGACACGGGTTCGTGCCCCGGTCCGGGAAGATGCCACATGCCATGGAGTGGCTGGGCCCGTGAGCCATGGCCGCTGAGCCTGCGCGTCCAGAGCCTGTGCTCTGCAACGGGAGAGGCCACAACAGTGAGAGGCCCATGTACCGAAAAAAAAAAAAAAAAAGTAAAAATAGAACTACCATACGATCCGGCAATCCCACTATTGGGCATACACCCCGAGAGAACCATAATTCAAAGAGTCATGTGCCACAATGTTCACTGCTGCTCTATTTACAATAGCCAGGACATGGAAGCAACCTATGTGTCCATTGACAGATGAATGGATAAAGAAGACGTGGCACATATATACAATGGAATATTACTCAGCCATAAAAAGAAATGAAATTGAGTTATTTGTAGTGAGGTGGATGGGCCTAGAGTCTGTCATACAGAGTGATGTTAGTCAGAAAGAGAAAAACAAATACCGCATGCTAACACATATATATGGAATCTAAAAAAAAAAAAAAAAAGAACCTAGGACAGGAATAAAGACGCAGATATAGAAAATTGACTTAGGACATGGGGAGGGGGAAGGGTAAGCTGGGATGAAGAGAGAGAGTGGCATGGACATATATACACTACCAAATGTAAAATAGATAGCTAGTGGGAAGCAGTTGCATAGCCCAGGGTTATCAGCTTGGTGCTTTGTGACCACCTAGAGGGGTGGGATAGGGAGGGTGGGAGGGAGGGAGATGCAAGAGGGAGGAGATATGGGGATATATGTATAGCTGATCCAGTTTGTTATAAAGCAAAATGTAACACACCATTGTAAAGCAATTATATTGCAATAAAGATGTTAAAAAAAAAGAATGACAGAATGAATTAGGTCTATATGTTCTGTCATGGAAAGAAATCTATGGTATGATGTTTTCTAAAAAAATTTAGAATCCTATAGATGATTCCATTTTTATGTTTGGTATGTTTATATGTGTTTATATATATCCAAATATGTGTGTATATGCTATGTGTATGTATACATATAGACATATATATAACATATGTGTATATATAAGTGTGACTGGGGATATAGATATAGATATATAGACATTTGAACATAAATGAAAATGTAAATATTTAAGCAAACTCTATATAATCGTTTCCTCTTTCTTCTAGGGAGACTTTTATTTTAAATAATGGGACTATTTTTATTGTTTAAAAAGCTAATAACAATTTTAAAGTAAATTTTTAAATATTCTAGTTCTTTTGTGATAAAAATAGTATCCATTTTCAGTCAACAAATATGCACATAAATGACTTTCACAACCAAGGGAACGGACAATGTCGCCTAGGAAAGAACGTAAGAAAGTGTGGCCTAAGAGCAGGCATGGGCAACTCAAGAATGAACTTATGTTTTATGCGACTTATATAATATGGGTGGCTCTCTTTAAGGAAAATTATGAAAATTTATAAATTCAAAATTAGATTTATTAGAATGAGAAATTACATATGTAAAAATGATGATAAATACCACCAACATCACATAGTCCAGAACAATTGTATAATATTTACAAATATTAACTGCTTGACCCACTGTTAATTACTCATTTCCCTATTTTTTGACTGTATATTCTGATTGCCTTTTCATATTACATATACTTTGTAATATTATTTTCCATTGGAAGAGTAGAAGAGTAATCTGGTCTTTCCTCTAGTAATTTTCTCCTCCTTTACCCACAATCATTCAGTGCTGGGGCCACATTCATTGTCATGGTGCTACTTTTGCCTTGCTCCCTCATGTCACAACAGCAGGTGAGTTGGCTAGGGGGATAACTGGCAATAAACTCATTAACTTGACATGACTATGGACCATACAAATGTAACCCACTCAATCCAGAGGAAATATATCTTCAACCCAAATAGCCTTTAACAAGATTCCAAAAATTCTCATGGATAATCCAATAGCATGAACATGATGGCAAGCATGATGGGGGAATTGGAATGGAAAGAGACTGTTGCCTCTACCCCTGTGGCTATACTATTTTACTTCTGAAAATTTTGCAAAAACATATGACCCTGTGAGCCCTTTGCCCAGAGTTTTGGAAAGTGGCCATGCAATGGAGAGTTCTGAAGCTTATGCTTCATAGCATGGCACCAAATCTGGCTCTGCATCATCCAGAGGAACCTGCAAAAGAGACTGAAGAAGAGCCATCAGAAGTATAGTAGAAAAATCAAGATGGTGAGGTATCTTAGAAACAAAGGGGAGCTTCCCTGGTGGCACAGTGGTTAAGAATCCGCCTGCCAATGCAGGGGACACGGGTTTGAGCCCTGGTCTGGGAAGATCCCACATGCCGCGGAGCAGCTAAGCCCTTGTGTCACAACTACTGAGCCCGTGTGCCACAACTACTAAAGCCCGCATGCCTAGAGCCCTTGCTCTGCAACATGAGAAGCTACCTCAGTGAGAAGCCCGCCCACCACAACGAAGAGTAGCCTCCGCTCGCCGCAACTAGGCAAAGCCTGCATGCAGCATGAAGACCCAAGGCAGCTAAAAATAAATAAATAAATAAATTTATAAAAAAAGAAAAAGAAACTGAGAGAAGAGTTTTTCTGAAAGGGCATAAAAATTATATCAAATTTTGCTGATAGGTTGAATAATATGAAAAAGAGAAAAATAATCACTGGATTTGGTATTATAGAGGTCATTGTTGACTTTGATAGAGCCATGTAAGTGGAATAGTAGGGGTGAAAACAAGATTAGAGCTAGTTATGGAATGTACTGTCAGTGAGAAAGTGAAAACAGAAATTTATTCAGTTACTTTTAAGACAACATTGCCTTCCCATGTTTTGGAACACTTTGATTATGTCAGCATGGGATTAACTTCTCTATGTTCTCATTCACCATACAAAAATTATCTCTACATGTTTTACCCCTTTTATACTGAGAGTTCCTCATGATTCAGGACAAGAACTTTTTCACCTTCTATCTCCAATGCCTACTACATGGAAGAAAATGAGTAAATATTTGTTGAATAAATGGATATCTTTCAGATATGGCATATTCAACCTCTTGTTCTCTAGGAGTTTTTATGTCCTTCTAAGCTAAGAAAAAATTTCATTCTTCTGAAAGAGGAATACATAGGATCTCACATCTGTTTATTTTTCTCCCAAGTTATATAAAAACAGAGAGAGAAAAAAAAAGATTAAAATTTTCATTCTTATGAAATTCAACACAACTAACAGTTATTACACGCTAACTACATTCTAGACCCTAAGGACTCAAAATGAAAAAGATATTGTCCAGACAGACAGAAAATGGAAAAAAGTTGAATATAATTTGAGAACTAATAAGATAGATGCCCAATGATCCCAGATGTGGCCATGAAAAGGACTCCCTGGGAGAGAGGTAGACTGAGCTGAAGTTTTAAGAGGGCAGGAATTATCCAGGTGAAGTAGAAATTTCATTCCAGGGAAATTGTACATATGTCAGAAATGCAAAAAAAAAAAAAAATTGGTAGCATAAGAGGCAAGAAATAGAATAAATGTGAAAAAGTTTCAGGGGCCAGATTGTGAACTAGATTGTAAGGGATGCAAAGAAACTTGGGCATTAGTTTCAGATGACAGGAAAACACTGAAAAAATTAAGTCAGAATTACATGGGAAGCAGAAGTTTGGCTTTCAAGTGCCTCTTGAAAATTAAAATATGGCTACCCATTCATGAGGGACCTTGCCTCCTATATCCTGTTCCCAAGGAACTAAAAGATTCTTTTATTCCTGTTTAGGACTTCTCCTGTCCAGGTAACCCCTGTTATGCACTGTCCCAAAGTCTTGAAAAGTTCTGGAAGTAAATCTCCCCGCAGCGGCAGTACAGTCACAGTGTATCTGCTGACTACTTAAGAGTGAAAACAAAGAGCAGCCATGTGCTGGCCACCCATTCCAATGGGGATTCTACCATCTGTTTTTGTGTTCTCACAGCCATTCAGACTTCAAGTTCATACCAGCTCGATGCCACTTCCAAGCAGAACTTTGAATAGTTAGAACAGAGAGAAAGTTTATGGATAGGCATCAAGCTTTACCAAGGGCTGAACATACCCACACAGAAGAAGCAAAGTTAGAGCAACATTATAATAATATTCAGGGTAATAATAACTTGCCAAGGCAGCAAGTGGAGTTGGTGGTAGTAGAACCAGTGGTGCGAACAGGGCCCAGAGACTGACTCTGTTACAAAGTCATACATGATGGATGTTGGGGAGTCCAAAAAGTGTTTTTTCCTATGGGGACAAACCTGCTTTCAGTGGTCTCTGTGTTATTAATTTATTCAATCCTTCTCTTAGTGCTGTGAGAAAGGTATCTGATTATTATCCACTGTTATGGGTTAAACTGTGTTCCCCAAAACATATACTGAACTCCCATACTCTGCACCCTCATTATCTGAATGTGGCCTTATTTGAAAATAGGGACATTGCAAATGTAATCAAGTTAAGATGAAATCATTAGGGTGGGCTTTAATCCAGCATGACTCGTGTCCTTAAAAGAAGAGAGAGGACTTCCGGGGAAGATGGCGGAAGAGTAAGACGCGGAGATCACCTTCCTCCCCACAGATACACCAGAAATACAGCTACACGTGGAACAACTCCTACAGAACACCTACTGTACGCTGGCAGAAGACCTCAGACCTCCCAAAAGGCAAGAAACTCCCCACGTACCTGGGTAGGGCAAAGCGGAGAGATTCCCGCACAGAGGATCGGTGCCGACCGGCACTCACCAGCCCGAGAGGCTTGTCTGCTCACCTGCCAGGGCGGGCGGCACTGGGAGCTGAGGCTCGGGCTTCAGTCGGAGCACAGGGAGAGGACTGGGGTTGGCGGCATGAACACAGCCTGAGGGGGCTAGTGCGCCACAGCTAGCCGGGAGGGAGTCCGGGAAAAAGTTTGGACCTGCCGAAGAGGCAAGAGACTTTTTCTTCCCTCTTTGTTTCCTGGTGCACGAGGAGAGGGGATTAAGAGCGCTGCTTGGAGGAGCTCCAGAGACGGGCGCGAGCCACGCTTCCAGAGACGGGCGTGGGACGCTGGGGCTGCTGCCGCCGCCGCGAGCCCTGTCTGTGAGCGAACGTCACTGTCCACGCCCCCCTTCCGGGGAGCCTGTGAAGCCTGTGAAGCCCGTCACTGCCGGGGTCCTGGGATCCAGCGACGGCTTCCCTGGGAGAACGCAAGGCGCGCCTCAGGCCGGTGCAAAGTCACGTCGGCTCGCCCCGCACTCCGTGCCCCTCCCTGCCCCCCAACCTGAGTGAGCCAGAGTCCCCGAAGCGGCTGCTCCTTTAACCCTGTCCTGTCTGAGCGAAGAACAGAAGCCCTCCGGCGACCAACACGGAGAGGTGGGGCCAAATCCCAAGCTGAGACCCAGGAACTGTGAGAACAAAGAAGAGAAAGGGAAACCTCTCCCAGCAGCCTCAGAAGCAGCGGATTAAAGCTCCACAATCAACTTGATGTACCCTGCATCTGTTGAATACATGAATAGACAACGAATCATCCCAAATTGAGGAGCCAGGAGTCAGTGCTGTGCCTCTGAGGTGGGAGAGCCAACTTCAGGACACTGGTCCACAAGAGACCTCCCAGCTCCACATAATATCAAACGGTGAAAATCTTCCAGAGATCTCCATCTCAACACCAGTATCCAGCTTCACTCAACGACCAGCAAGCTACAGTGCTGGTCACCCTATGCCAAACAACGAGCAAGACAGGAACACAACGCCACCCATTAGCAGAGAGGCTGCCTAAAATCATAAAAAGTCCACAGAAACCCCAAAATACACCACCAGACGTGGACCTGTCCACCAGAAAGACAAGATCCAGCCTCATCCACCAGAACACAGGCACTAGTCCCCTCCACCAGGAAGCCTACACAACCCACTGAACCAACCTTAGCCACTGGGGACAAACATCAAAAACAATGGGAACTACGAATCTGCAGCCTGCAAAAAGGAGACCCCAAACACAGTAAGATAAGCAAAATGAGAAGACAGAAAAACACACAGCAGGAGAAGGAGCAAGATAAAAACCCACCAGACCTAATAAATGAAGAGGAAATAGGCAGTCTACCTGAAAAAGAATTCAGAAAAATGATAGTAAAGATGATCCAACATTCTATTTCCAAGATCCAAAGTCTTGGAAATAGAATAGACAAAATGCAAGAAACAGTTAACAAGGACCTAGAAGAACTAAAGATGAATCAAGCATCGATTAAAAACACAATAAATGAAATGAAAAATACTCTAGATGGGATCAATAGCAGAATAACTGAGGCAGAAGAACAGATAAGTGAGGTGGAAGATAAAATAGTGGAAATAACTGCTGCACAGCAAAATAAAGAAAAAAGAATGAAAAGAACAGAGGACAGTCTCAGAGACCTCTGGGACAACATTAAACGCACCAACATTCGAATTATAGGGGTTCCAGAAGAAGAAGAGAAAAAGAGAGGGACTGAGAAAATATTTGAAGAGATTATAGTTGAAAACTTCCCTAATATAGGAAAGGATATAGTTAATCAAGTCCAGGAGGCACAGAGAGTCCCATACAGAATAAATCCAAGGAGAAATATGCCAAGACACATAATAATCAAACTGTCAAAAATTAAACACAAAGAAATCATATTAAAAGCAGCAAGGCAAAAACAACAAATAACACACAAGGGAATCCCCATCAGGATAACAGCTGATCTCTCAGCAGAAACTCTACAAGCCAGAAGGGAGTGGCAGGACATAATTAAAGTGATGAAGGAGAAAAACCTGCAACCAAGACTACTCTACCCAGCAAGGATCTCATTCAGATTTGATGGAGAAATTAAAACCTTTACAGACAAGCAAAAGCTGAGAGAGTTCAGCACCACCAAACCAGCTTTACAACAAATGCTAAAGGAACTTCTCTAGGCAAGAAACACAACAGAAGGAAAATACCTACAATAACGAACCCAAAAAAATTAAGGAAATGGGAATAGGAACATACATATCAATAATTACCTTAAATGTAAATGGACTCAATGCTCCCACCAAAAGACACAGATTGGCTGAATGGATACAAAAACAAGACCCATATATATGCTGTCTACAAGAGACCCACTTCAGACCTAGAGACACATACAGATTGAAAGTAAGGGGATGGAAAAAGATATTCCATGCAAATGGAAATCAAAAGAAAGCTAGAGTAGCAATTCTTATATCAGACAAAATAGACTTTAAAATAAAGACTATTAGAAGAGACAAAGAAGGACATTACATAATGATCAAGGGATCGATCCAAGAAGAAGATATAACAATTGTAAATATTTATGCACCCAATGTAGGACCACCTCAATACATAAGGCAAATACTAACAGCCATAAAAGGGGAAATTGACAGTAACACACTCATAGTAGGGGACTTTAACACCCCACTTTCACCAATGGACAGATCATCCAAAATGAAAATAAATAAGGAAACACAAGCTTTAAATGATACGTTAAACAAGATGGACTTAATTGATATTTATAGGACATTCCATCCAAAAACAACAGAATACACATTTTTCTCAAGTGCTCATGGAACATTCTCCAGGATAGATCATATCTTGGGTCACAAATCAAGCCTTGGTAAATTTAAGAAAATTGAAATTGTATCAAGTATCTTTTCCGACCACAATGCTATGAGACTAGACATGAACTACAGGAAAAGATCTGTAAAAAATACAAACACATGGAGGCTAAACAATACACTACTCAATAACGAAGTGATCACTGAAGAAATCAAAGAGGAAATAAAAAAAATACCTAGAAACAAATGACAATGGAGACACGACGACCCAAAACCTATGGGACGCAGCAAAAGCAGTTCTAAGGGGGAAGTTTATAGCAATACAATCCCACCTTAAGAAACAGGAAACATCTCTAGTAAACAACCTGACCCTGCACCTAAAGCAATTAGAGAAAGAAGAACAAAAAACCCCCAAAGTTAGCAGAAGGAAAGAAATCATAAAGATCAGATCAGAAATAAATGAAAAAGAAATGAAGGAAACGATAGCAAAGATCAATAAAACTAAAAGCTGGTTCTTTGAGAAGATAAACAAAATTGTTAAACCCTTAGCCAGACTCATCAAGAAAAAAAGGGAGAAGACTCAAATCAATAGAAATGAAAAAGGAGAAGTAACAACTGACACTGCAGAAATACAAAAGATCATGAGATATTACTACAAGCAACTCTATGCCAATAAAATGGACAACCTGGAAGAAATGGACAAAATCTTAGAAATGCACAACCTGCCAAGACTGAATCAGGAAGAAATAGAAAATATGAATAGACCTATCACAAGCACTGAAATTGAAACTGTGATTAAAAATCTTCCATCAAACAAAAGCCCAGGACCAGATGGCTTCACAGGCGAATTCTATCAAACATTTAGAGGAGAGCTAACACCTATCCTTCTCAAACTCTTCCAAAATATAGCAGAGGGAGGAACACTCCCAAACTCATTCTATGAGGCCACCATCACCTTGATACCAAAACCAGGCAAGGATGTCACAAAGAAAGAAAACTACAGGCCAATACCACTGATGAACATAGATGCAAAAATCCTCAACAAAATACTAGCAAACAGAATCCAACAGCACATTAAAAGGATCATACACCATGATCAAGTGGGGTTTATTCCAGGAATGCAAGGATTCTTCAATATACACAAATCAATCAATGTGATACACCATATTAACAAACTGAAGAAGAAAAACCATATGATCATCTCAATAGATGCTGAGAAAGCTTTCGACAAAATTCAACACCCATTTATGATAAAAACCCTGCAGAAAGTAGGCATAGAGGGAACTTTCCTCAACATAATAAAGGCCATATATGACAAACCCACAGCCAACATTGTCCTCACTGGTGAAAAACTGAAACCATTTCCACTAAGATCAGGAACAAGACAAGGCTGCCCACTCTCACCACTCTTATTCAACCTAGTTTTGGAAGTTTTAGCCACAGCAATCAGAGAAGAAAAGGAAATAAAAGGAATCCAAATTGGAAAAGAAGAAGTAAAGCTGTCACTGTTTGCAGATGACATGATACTATACATAGAGAATCCTAAAGATGCTACCAGAAAACTACTAGAGCTAATCAATGAATTTGGTAAAGTAGCAGGATACAAAATTAATGCACAGAAATCTCTGGCATTCCTGTACACTAATGATGAAAAATCTGAAAGTGAAATCAAGGAAACACTCCCATTTACCACTGCAACAAAAAGAATAAAATATCTAGGAATAAACCTACCTAAGGAGACAAAAGACCTGTATGCAGAAAATTATAAGACACTGATGAAAGAAATTAAAGATGATACAAACAGATGGAGAGATATACCATGCTCCTGGATTGGAAGAATCAATATTGTGAAAATGACTCTACTACCCAAAGCAATCTACAGATTCAATGCAATCCCTATCAAACTACCACTGGCATTTTTCACAGAAGTAGAACAAAAAATTTCAAAATCTGTTTGGAAAAACAAAAGACCCCGAATAGCCAAAGCAATCTTGAGAACGAAAAACGGAGCTGGAGGAATCAGGCTCCCTGACTTCAGACTATACTACAAAGCTACAGTAATCAAGACAGTGCAGTACTGGCACAAAAACAGAAAGATCAATGGAACAGGATAGAAAGCCCAGAGATAAACCCACGCACATATGGTCAACTTATCTTTGATAAAGGAGGCAGGAATGTACAGTGGAGAAAGGACAGCCTCTTCAATAAATGGTGCTGGGAAAACTGGATAGTGACATGTTAAAGTATGAGATTAGATCATTCCCTAACACCATACACAAAAATAAGCTCAAAATGGATTAAAGACCTAAATGTAAGGCCAGAAACTATCAAACTCTTAGAGGAAAACATAAGCAGAGGGGGCTTCCCTGGTGGCACAGTGGTTGAGAATCTGCCTGCCAATGCAGGGGACACGGGTTCGAGCCCTGGTCTGGGAAGATCCCACATGCCGCAGAGCAACTGGGTCTGTGAGCCACAATTACTGAGCCTGCGCGTCTGGAGCCTGTGCTCTGCAACAAGAGAGGCCGTGATAGTGAGAGGCCCGCGCACCGCGATGAGGAGTGGCCCCCGCTTGCCACAACTAGAGAAAGCCCTCACACAGAAACAAAGACCCAACACGGCCATAAATAAATAAAAAAAAAAAAAAAAAACAAAAAAAAACATAAGCAGAACACTCTATGACATAAATCACAGCAAGATCCTTTTGGACCCACCTCCTAGAGAAATGGAAATAAAAATAAAGATAAACAAATGGGACCTAATGAAACTTCAAAGCTTTTGCACAGCAAAGGAAACCATAAACAAGACCAAAAGACAACCCTCAGAATGGGAGAAAATATTTGCAAATGAAGCAACTGACAAAGGATTAATCTCCAAAATTTATAAGCAGCTCATGCAGCTCAATAGCAAAAAAAACAAACAACCCAATCCAAAAATGGGCA
Source organism: Mesoplodon densirostris (assembly GCF_025265405.1). NCBI lineage: Eukaryota > Metazoa > Chordata > Mammalia > Artiodactyla > Ziphiidae > Mesoplodon > Mesoplodon densirostris. The sequence goes on from NC_082668.1 coordinate 68,012,785, forward strand.
GAAGACTTAAATAGGCATTTCTCCAAAGAAGATATACAGACTGCCAACAAACACATGAAAGAATGCTCAACATCATTAATCATTAGAGAAATGCAAATCAAAACTACAATGAGATATCATCTCACACCAGTCAGAATCGCCATCATCAAGAAATCTAGAAACAATAAATGCTGGAGAGGGTGTGGAGAAAAGGGAACACTCTTGCACTGCTGGTGGGAATGTGAATTGGTACAGCCACTATGGAGAACAGTATGGAGGTTCCTTAAAAAACTAAAAATAGAACTACCATATGACCCAGCAATCCCACTACTAGGCATATACCCTGAGAAAACCATAATTCAAAAAGAGACGTGTACCAAAATGTTCATAGCAGCTCTATTCACAATAGCCCGGAGATGGAAACAACCTAAGTGTCCATCATCGGATGAATGGATAAAGAAGATGTGGCACATATATACAATGGAATATTACTCAGCCATAAAAAGAAACGAAACTGAGCCATTTGTAATGAGGTGGATAGACCTAGAGTCTGTCATACAGAGTGAAGTAAGTCAGAAAGAGAAAGACAAATACCGTATGCTAACACATATATATGGAATTTAAGAAAAAAAAATGTCATGAAGAACCTAGGGGTAAAACAGGAATAAAGACACAGACCTACTTGAGAATGGACTTGAGGATATGGGGAGGGGGAAGGGTAAGCTGTGACAAAGTAAAAGAGAGGCATGGACATATATACACTACCAAACGTAAGGGAGATAGATAGTGGGAAGCAGCCGCAGAGCACAGGGAGATCAGCTGGGTGCTTTGTGACCGCCTGGAGGGGTGGGATAGCGAGGGTGGGAGGGAGGGAGATGCAAGAGGGAAGGGATGTAGGATCAGATGTATATGTATGACTGATTCACTTTGTTATAAAGCAGAAACTAATAAAAAAAAAAAAGAAGAGAGAAATTTGGACATGGAGAGACTGTCATGTTAAGACAGAGCCAGAGATTGGAGCGATGCATCTACAAGCCAAGGAACAACAAGGACTGCTGGCCCTCACCAGAGCTGGGAGAGAGGACTGGAATAGATTATCCCTCAGAGCCCCCAAGAAGGAACCCACCCTGTTGACATCTTGATTTTGGACTTCTGTCCTCCAAAACTGTGCAAAAGAAATTTCTGTTGTTTTAAACCACCCAGTTCATGGTACTGTTATGTCTATCCTAAGAAATCAGTACATTCTCTTTAATAGATAAGGAGATGATATCTAGAGAAGCAAGTACCTTGCTTAGAGTCACAGATAATGAAACAGCCAGTTTTTGAATACAACTCTGCCTGACTGTAGGGCCAAACTGTCTCCTGGCCCACAATGTGGCCTTCTCCTGGGGTGATGCTTGCATGACAAGACATTTGGGTTCCTAGGACCCTCTTTTAAATACACGTGTATTTTGTTTTGCTCTGTTTACCACCTACAATATCTATAATGGTACTGGGGGAAGATTTCTTGGTGCAGTAATTTTGAATACAATGGAAAAGAATGTTAAGAATATTCTCATATTCTTCATTTAAGAATCAATATTAAGACCATACATAGTCTTAATACTTTCTTATTAATGATTATTAATAATAATATCCTCTTATTCTTAAAGAGAAAAATCTTTAGTTCTGAATACATTTAGCTTAGCATAAGCACACACAGCTATGAACATCATGCAATGGTATGGTATCAACTTCCAGTGAGCAGTGCCTGAAAATAACCCTTAGCCAGCATGTTCTGGTCCAGAATGTGAACAAACCCCTTTTTCATTCATTGTTCAAATTCTGTTAATCCTCTTCAGTGGATCCCCTACAGTTCTCCATTCTATTTGGTTTTTATCTGTCTAAGGGCATAAACCAGACTCGAGAACAAAGCTCCTTGAAGCTTTTTCTTGAATTGTTCCATTCTGATATTCCTCCCTCCAATGTGGTTTGCAAAATGCTGTATTCCTGCCTGAGTCAGAAACGGCTTTTCTCCATACGTCATCAGACTGTTGTGTTTATCTGTGTTCTTATAGCTCCTCAGTCTCTGCTCTTCCTTTGGGAGGGACAGGGATAGGGTTTGTTGAACTCCATTGCTGAAAAGAGAGCCTCCTTTGTAAGAATCTGAAATGAATCAGGTCTTCCCTGTCCAGCACCAGAAGACTTTTGGTCACACCATTAAACCTCCCCCTGAAAACAATAGCTCATGGTGTTTTTGTTTAATCACTGAATGTTCACTGGAATTTATGCTATGAGGATTCACCTCTGATCATAGTTTCTAATAGTGCTCAACATGATTACACAGCACAGTAAAAACTGAATATTCAGATCCCTCCTTCCTGAAGGTTCAGGTACGTATTTAGAACTCTAACATTGAGGGGTGGTGTTAAAAACTTTGTTTATTCTCACAGTTGTTTCATCTCTAACTGTTAGGAAAAGAGAATAGAATGGCAGATGGGCTACTAAACCCATAACAATGCTGTTTGAAATTCTTGTTGTTTCTGTTTCACACAAATTGGAATTTAATGAAAACATTTAAACATAAAATATGCACGAATAGATGAACCTTGAAAATAACTTTTTTCATGAGTAAAGTGGAAAACAGAATCCAAAAAAGTGAGAGTCTCAAGACTTTGGGTAGAAACTGAGAGCACAAAACTCTACGTAATTAAGCTATATATTAACCATGGCTCCCCACTAGTGCCAGCAGTCCTCAATATTTCCTTCTATTGAGTGAAGTGTTCTTCTAGATTTTTGAAATCATGTATCTCAGAAAGCCAGAGATTTTAAGATGCCAAACATATATGCAATTATGCATTCTTTCTGAATATAAACACTGTAAATGTGTGCATGTATACGTGTGTGCACATGAGTGTATGTGAGTATATGTACGTGATGCTCACTGTGAAGTTGCCAACTCTCATTCTTTCAGAATGGGGTATTTCCATTTATTGTCTCAATTTCAATCTGCCTGGGGCCTAAAATAAAGACAGTCACAATTGATTTCAGTTGGATATTTAGAAACTCATTCAGATTCTTTCTGAGTCAATTAGATGATTGCAAGTTGGCAGCTCAGTAAATTTCCTGCTGGGAACTAGATTGCAAGGAGAAAAAAAACAAAAAACAAATAAAGATATAATGCGTCCATCAAGAATCAAGAGTCCTGGATAAGATCATAACTGAAACACCTGTTCTCATACTTTCTGGGGCCCATTTTGAGTACAAAAATGAGGAAAATATATTCATACTATATCCATTGATTTCTTTGTCTTTCACACAGAAAGTGGGCATGGGTGGTAGCAGTGTTTACACCAAAGTAGTTGTTACTTCATGAGGCATGTCATGAGATCAATTTCATCTGAAGCAAACAATGGTTTAGCTCCCTTTCTTGCTGTTGCTCCACTTTGAGGTGAGTAAAAGGTCCTATATAAAGTTTTGAAGATATCCAGAAGCACTGTCAAATAAAAGGAATCATGCCATATGCCATACTAGATAATCAAACAATAGGATGACCTCTAAACAATTTCGTAGGATTCTATCATCTTTCCAGCTGTAGGCCTCTCTGTGAGATAAATGCTGGCATGCCTCTTGTCCTTTTAAAAACTAGTAGTAAAAAAATTACACATGGGATGGTTTGAAAATCATTGATTCAATAGTTACCAAGAGGGTTAAGTTTTTCAGTTAGGTTATTATTTTAAGTATACTTAGTTATCTAAAGCAGGGGTCAGCAAACTTCTCTGTAAAGGGCCAGAGACTTTTAGATTTTGCAGTCTCCGTCTCAACTACTCAATTTTGCCATTGTATTGTGAAAGCAGCTATGGGCATGTAATGGATGAATGTGATTGTGTTCCAATAAAACTTTATTTATGAACACTGAAATTTGAATTTTAAATTGTTTTCACATGTAATAAAATATTTTTCTTCTGCTTTTTAAAAAATGTAAAATCATTCTTAGCTCACAGTTCATACAAAAACAGGATTTGGCCATGTACTGATCTAAAGAAATAACTCTGATGTGGAATATATCTTACCCTATCAACATCAATACCTTATGCTGCCTAAAGCTCAATTCTAAATGTCACAGGAATAAAAGGCCATGGCAATTAGAAAAAACAACACTGCTTTTTGTGCCAGAAAGAATTAAAAATCCCTTCCATTTCTTTCCTCCAAATCACATAATCTATTGACTGTCTGTGATTGAAGGATCTAAGGAAAGAAATTAACATCTTAATTATTTGACAAGGTCAAGTAGAGATATGTTCAGAATAATGAAATATTCTTATCAACTATAGATTGTCCCATTTATGCATGAAGTCACTATAAGGGCTGCAGGGACGTGTGGAGGTCTCCTGAACATGAGAACAAACATTTCATCAGCCATAAACCTTCCATCTAGAAACCTAATTATTGATCGACCATTTTACTAACACACTTTATAAGAAGACTCAAATTAATAAGAAGGTGAAACCTAAAGAGAATACGTAGACTATATTCTATATAAATGCATAAATAAATGTATGATTTATTTATAAATAATATAATATATAATACAAATAAATATATAAATAAAATCTGTTTCAAATTTATTTCCAAACAAGTAGTTAGCAGAGGCTTCTGATATTCATGGAAGGGAAAAGGTATTTTCATAAATGAATCTGCTTTAAATGTAAAAACCTCACAGTGACTTAAAAAATCATGGGACATGTCAGAAAAAGTATTTAAATATCATTCAAATTAAAGAGATTTTGCTATTAAACTGTAGTGTGCAAAGTTGTCTCTGTTGTTAAGTAACAAATCCAAAATGTGACATATTTTTCCTTGTAAATGGGAGGAGGCAATAGTGTCTTCCCCATCCCTAGTTCTTTATGGAAAAAAAAAGAGAGAGAAATTCTTTAATTACTATAAGTGAACGGGAGCAGACAGGGTCCATGTCATAGGAGGCTTCCCTATTTGAGGCGCTGTTTTAGCTCGCTCTGTCCTGGGTGTGAAGTCATTAGTTATATCCTGAGATGGTCTTGCCAGAAAGATATTTAGTGTGTTACACAGGAAATCTTCTGGAGCTTTGTAATGGGAAAGCTGTTTTCACCTCAGATCCCAGCAAAGATGTTCTGAAGTAAGCAGAGGGTAAAATCTTCCTCTCACCACCACCATCACCACAGTCCATGAAATGCTGTTCATGGCACAGAATTCAGCAGGCAGACCATGACAGCAATTATAGTTAGAGAATTTAAAATAAACAGCAAGCCTAATCTGAGTTGTGAGAGAAAGGAGAACCTAAAGAATACCTCCTGAATAACTTCAGTAGATTTTAGGCACATCAATTAAGGCCCCAGCAGGGAAAAAAGGGGCACACTTTATCTGAATAATTAAGGATAATTTAATAAAGGGACTTTTTATTATAGCATAGGAATTGCTTAGGAAAAGCCACAGAGAAGTGAAACATTTTAGGGTTTGCATCCACGCTTACAAATCCCAGGCCAGATGGGGCAGGGAAAGAACCAGTAACTAGCACCTGGAGGGACACCTTTGTGGTATAAGCTGCATGCCAGGAGATGGAGACTTCAGGCCAACCCACAGCAACCTGACAGGGGAGGACGCTGGGGAATAAATACACCAGCCTCACATTCCTCCTTCTATCCAATTTTCTGGGGCTCCCCACTGGTCAAACCTCACCAAAAGCTAATAGGCATTTGCTTTTGCTGTATTCCATTCAAGTCAGCCTCTGGGACAAGGGTAGTGTGAAGACGATGAAGGGAGCTGTGTCTGCCGGGGCAGATGAAAGACATCAGCACCTCCTGTATCTACATGGAATGAGGAATGATACCTCAACTGCCAAATGCAAAGTTGTCTGGAAAGTACATGACAGAAAAGAGGTAAAATATTTGAGATCTTTGGATAAAAGTTGATAAACACATATTTTGAAATGCAAAGACACACCATTAGGGTCATAGACATCTCAGGCTTATAAAATGGAGATATATACAAATGAACAAAAAGTTCTTTCCAAACCATTAGAGGTGGTGTATTTATAAGTACAATTCCCCATGTCCTCCAACTCAAAGACACATTGGAAGAACTAAATCAGAAGAGACAAACCACAAAGAGAAATCTAAAGGACAAAATTTGAGGGTCAGCAAAACTGATAGGAGAAATCCTTACAAAGGGAAGTAAAAAATTAAGAAAAAATTTTAAGTAGTGCCACAAAAGCTGAAGGGAGAAAAATGTTTCAGCGTGAAGGAGTCCAAATTTTTGAAAGCAACAGAGAAAAAGAGAAGACAGAAGATTGAAGACCATTTCCTTTGGAGAAATATAACTGGTGGAATTGGGGGGACAATACAAAACTCTCACTCTGCATTGTTATACTTAGCTATAATTTTCAGTGCCTTTTTCAAAAAGCATGTATTATTTTCATAATCAAAACAAAAGACCAAACAACAACCAACAAGTACTAAGTTCTAAATAAATGTCATTCTCTTAGAATCCGTGGACAATAGGGAGCACATGGTGAAGCTCCTGGCACAAAGAAGACCTTCTGTGTTTGGGAATTCATTGCATGAACAAATGTAGCCACAGGTGAAGTAAACAACTCTTCAGGAAGCTGAGTAGTAAAGGGGAAGAGAACAACAGTAGGCTCTACATCAGGCTTAAATTACTACAAAGAAGTATAAAACTGTTTTTTAGATACAGACTTTGCTCATAATAGCCTACTTGTTTCTGCATCATCTTACTAGCAGTCAGAGAGTTACTATTAGCCTCCTTAGTAACTTAGGGCATGCTACAATACCAATGAAAGACAGAGGGAGGGAAGAAAGTCAGGCTCAAGAGGGACTGTCTGTAGGACTAGCCTCTTTGGAGAATAATTTAGTGGTACAAGTAACAGAGCTAATATGACTCAAGTGTACTGCAGGCCTGTGTCAGTATCCGAGGGGGTTGGAATTAAAGGCTGTTTGAGGCACTGGAGGTTCTTAGCAAGTTGCAGTGCTTAGAATTAGGTAGCAGAGCCATGGTTCTGGGTGGTCTTTCCCAGTGAAAATATAGCATTAGTTGGCAACTGATTGTCATAGTAACATTCCACACAAAATGGTTTGCAGGTTTGGAGTAAGGTCTGGGCTTGTCGCTAGGGAAGGGCTACAGTCTAAATGGCAGAACAAAGAACAATGTTTTAGGTCAAATTATGATGACAGGGCCTACTTGTTCATTAAGCACAGTGCCTGGAGTCCATGACACTTACAGGGGCCCATGAATTTTTTTAAATTTTAATTTCTCTTAAAATCAGAAGAAAAAGGAAGCTAATAATAATAAGTATATAATAAAGAATCCAGCTTGGATCTCTACCCACTTGAAATGATTTATAAGAGTCAAAGGTAATAGTAAAATCTGGAACATGATCCGACATCTCTGTTTTTCAAAAGTAAGAGCAGTTAATCCTTCAAGAACCCTGGGACAGAAAGCAAGAAGCTAACGGGAAAGTAACAATCTAGAAAGATTAAAGAAGAGGACAGTTTTCTTGCTGAAAGAGTTACGTGATTTTTTAACTTGCTCCCTGAACCTCTTCCCACCCATGAATATACAAGAGGGAGTAAGCAAGGCAGTATTGGCCTTATCAACCATAAAACCTGTCAACAAGAGGCCTCCAGTGTTCCCCATCTGTGGGGAAGAAAGCATTCTGACCTCTCTGAAAACATGCTAAGGAGAAACATAATCCTGCTCACTGGAATCACTTTTCAGCTCAGGGTACATTCAAATGCATGAGGCTCCAAGTGGGAAATGAGGATGTGAAAGTCACTGAAGGTAAAGAAAGATCACTTTACAACAGATACCTTCACCAAAGGCTAGAATGGACAGTTCATGACCATCTCTAGCTACTGGGTAAACTTTTTTTTTTTTTTTTTTTTTGGTACGTGGGCCTCTCACTGTTGTGACCTCTCCCATCGTGGAGCACAGGCTCCAGACGCACAGGCTCAGTGGCCATGGCTCATGGGCCCAGCCGCTCCGCAGCATGTGGGATCTTCCCGGACTGGGGCACGAACCCGTGTTCCCTGCATTGGCAGGTGGACTCTCAACCACTGCGCCACCAGGAAAACCCCTGGGTAACCTTTTGAATGAGAAGCTACATATGCAAATTTAGACGGCAGATTAGTCATCAATGGAACCAAAGGACACTGTTTCCTTAATGAGACCCATGTCTCAAGGTATTGTAATGACATTGCCAAATATATCAAAGTTCTGTTTGTGTATGCTTTTGTTAGGTTAATAAAACATAAAATCAAGAGGTAAAGTTATTTTTTGTACTCTCCCAAAAGTTTATACATAAAAAAATCAAAGCTCTTTAATTTTTCTTCCAGTTTTGAGATATAATTGATATACAGTACTGTGTAAATTTAAGGTGTACAGCATAATGATTTGACTTACATACATCATGAAATAATTACCACAATAGGTTTAGTGAACATCTATCATCTCGTATAGATACAAAATAAAAGAAAAAAAATATTTTCCTTGTGATGAGGACCCTTAGGATTTAATTTTGGTGGGATCCAACCAAGAAACCAAGATATCTCTATCTGTATTTCTGAACTTTCAATTGTCTTTCCAACTGACAGCATCTGACAGCATAGAAATCCAGTTGAAATTCCCTTTGAATGGTCAGTGTTAGAAAAGTAAATACTGTGTGATCTCCAGACAGCAGAATAACAACCCAAGTTGTCACGGTGGCAGCTGATCTGTCAATGAAGCTTTTACTCAATGAAAAGTCCCTGGTGTAATTAAACATTTTCTAGGGCAAAGCAGAGCCATGAGTCATCCTACTAGAAACAATACCAAAGAGGGTGGCAGAGAATGCCATTTACCAGGATCTTGTCACTCACAGTAAGCCTATATTTAGATAAGTTAAAGCTGAAATCTGAGCTGTGTTTGATGACAGATCCATGGGCACAAATGGGCTACAGTTTGCTTGAAATGCAAAATGGATAACATCCTATCTACTCTGGGCAAAAAACAACTTAGCACCTACAATTCCAAATCATCAGATCTTAACCTTCAAACCTGTTTGCTGAAGCTAGTCTAGTAACTTCAAACCAAATAACTTAGAGCTTGGGGAATCCTAAGATAAAACTGATCTGGGATGGCCTGTCTTTTGACACAATAAAGTTCTGGGGCTAGAAGCTAGAGGAGGAGAAAAGTATCTTAACAAGTCTTAAAATTGTATGAGGATCATTAATCACTACTTAATAATAATTGCATGTAAAATATTTTGAAATTGTATTTAAAGGAAGTTAACTGTAAATAACAGAATATGTAATAGGATATTCTTTGAAGAAAGGAGCTAGAAATAAAAATTAAATATGCACATTTGAACATACTTATTCTAATTAAACACAGAACACTTAACTGACATTAGCAATATCTATAGTATGAAAAAGACTACACTAAAAATTTTACAATTTGAAATGCTATTTAAGATTAAAAGCAATCGGGCCTCCCTGGTGGCGCAAGTGGTTAAGAGTCCGCCTGCCGATGCAGGGGATACGGGTTCGTGCCCCGGTCTGGGAGGATCCCATATGCCGCGGAGCGGCTGGGCCCGTGAGCCATGGCCGCTGGGCCTGCGCATCCGGAGCCTGTGCTCCGCAACGGGAGAGGCCACAACAGTGAGAGGCCCACATACCGCAAAAAGAAAAAAAAAAAAAAGATTAAAAGCAATCAAAAAGAAAATTAATACATGTGACTACAAATATATATATAAATATTTTATTTCATAAAACAATATGAAACAAAATTTTTAAATCTTTTTGATCCACCTCCTAGAGTAATGGAAATAAAAACAAAAATAAACAAATAGGACCTAATGAAACTTAAAAGCTTTGGCAAAGCAAAGGTAACTACAAACAAGAGAAAAAGACAACCCTCAGAATGGGAGAAAATATTTGCAAATGAATCAATGGACAAATCTCCAAAATACATAAACAGCTCATGCAGCTCAATATTAAAGAAACAAACAACCCAATCCAAAAATGGGCAGAAATCCTAAATAGACATTTCTCCAAAGAAGACAGACAGATGGCCAAGAGGCACATGAAAAGCTGCTCAACATCACTAATTATTAGAGAAATGCAAATCAAAACTACAATGATGTATCAACTCACACCAGTTAGAATGGGTATCATCAGAAAATCTACAAACAACAAATGCTGGAGAGGGTATGGAGAAAAGGGAACCCTCTTGCACTGCTGGTGGGAATGTAAACTGATACAGCCACTATGGAGAACAGTATGGAGGTTCCTTAAAAAACTAAAAATAGAACTACCATATGACCCAGCAATCCCACTCTTGGGCATATACCCAGAGAAAGCCATAATTTAAAAAGACACATGCACTCCAATGTTCACTGCAGTGCTATTTACAATAGCCAGGTAATGGAAGCAACCTAAATGCCCATCGACAGATGAATGGATAAAGAAGATGTGGTACATATATGCAATGGAATATTACTCAGCCATAAAGAGGAACGAAATTGGGTCATCTGTAGAGATGTGGATGAATCTAGAGACTGTCATACAGAGTGAAGTAAGTCAGAAAGAGAAAAACAAATATCGTTTATTAATGCATGTATGTGGAACCTAGAAAAATGGTACAGATGAACTGGTTTGCAGGGCAGAAATTGAGACACAGATGTAGAGAACTAATGTATGGACACCAAGGGGGGAAAGTGGTGGGGGTGTGATGGTGTGATGGATTGGGAGATTGGGATTGACATATATACACTAATATGTATAAAATGGATAACTAATAAGAACCTGCTGTATAAATAAATTAAATAAAATTCAAAAATTAAAAATATATTTCAAATTATAACATTTTTAACAAACATGGCAATGTTCTGTGTCAAGTTGTACATGCTTTTAATTAATCTAAATTATATATCAACAAAAGATAAACCACTTAAGCATAAATGGATGAATGACATTAATGTATATTTCACAAGAGAAAAATACAAATGGCTGGTAAACTTCTTATAAACAAATGCAAATTAAAATGAGAATAAAAATGCCATCTTTTAAAATGTTAAATTATCAAAATTCTAAAAAAATAATAATATCCAGTAATGCTTACAATAACACTGGTGGGAGTATAAATTGGAGGAACATTGCTAGAAACAATTTGATTACAGTTATCAGAAGCCTGAAAAAAATGTTTAAATCAAACAAATGGATCTTGGGAACTTGTTTGGAGGTTCCAGTAAGGGAACACAACAATTCATATATCCCTGAAGGAAGAATAGTCATCATTTCAACTTCCAGGGAAGTGCCATTAGGATTGATGAAGGAATAAAGAAATACTCAGCTCCTCAGATCAGCAGAATACTGGAAATAATTTAGGAGATGTAAGCTACAAGTAGATCATTTATACAAACGCTTTTTTTTTTTTTTTTTGCGGTATGCGGGCCTCTCACCGCCGTGGCCTCTCCCGTTGCGGAGCACAGGCCCCGGACGCACAGGTTCAGCGGCCATGGCCCACGGGTCCAGCCGCTCCGCGGCACGTGGGATCCTCCCGGACCTGGGCACGAACCCGCGTCCCCCGCATGGGCAGGCGGACTCCCAACCACTGCACCACCAGGGAAGCCCTATACAAACCCTTTTTGAGCTGTTCATTTTCCTTCTGAGAATCAACTCCCAGGTAATAATCAGAATATGTACTCATATATTTACTCGCAAAGATGTTGGTTGCATTATAATTTATAACAGAAAAGAGAAAAATAAAATTTTCCAGTAAAAGGGACAAAGTTTCATTTATATTAATATATATTGTATCTATTAAAGTATATTTTTAAAGTTAGGTTGTTAAATAAAAATAAAATCTGTTGATAAAAGCCTATGAGCTTTACAATAGGAGAGTATATCTAGGCAGGAAAACTATAGATATTGACCTCTGGATTATAGAATTATGAGATTTTTAACTCTTTTACAATGAATGTCTATGAAATCAGAAAAGTCTGTTGTACTTTTTGAAAGTTGTAAATACAGCTCCAAAAATCTATTTGATAAAAATGATTGATTTAATGCCAGTTTATCTTAGTAACCAAAGTGCAGTCTTCCTTCAAATGACATTGTACAAGCCTTAAATTTTCATATAATCTTTTCTATATTCTTTTTAAAATAAATCTCATTGACTGATTATTCTGTGCTTCATTCAGTTTCCTGCTCTGTAACATGGAAAAGTTGTAAATACAATTGTACCTTTCATGAATTCAATATCATATCACCTTTTGACATTTTTAACAACCTTTGTACAATGGGGGGTGGGGGGAAGGAACTAGTAAATGCTGTTTTCACCATTGGCTTCCTATGGATTTGTACTATCTAATGTTCTGAAAAGAGTTTTGGACCACCTCTAAATAACAGCTGTGAGGGGGAACTGCGGTATTTCAATCCTTGTTTTTGGCAGTAAGTATTTGTTTTTAATGTGAAAGCAACAACGAAAGAAAACCTTTCCCATCTGCTTTTACCAGCAAGAAAGTCAAGTCATAGTATCCTCAGCAAATAGCACTTGACTTTAGTGCACAAACACGTCCTTCATTTACAGACACAGCCTCCTAAGGTGTTAGGTCAACACTGGAATGATAAATAGTCAGGGGCCAGGTTGCTTAGGGAGATTTTAGCAATTTTGAATAGGGCTCTCCTACATTGTCCATTTGGGGTTGCTTGTCTATAGAGCTGAATCTCCAGGTAGGGATTCTGAAACAACAATCCTATTTTTTGCAAACACAAGCATGTTGAGGTAATTTTCTCCTTGCTCAAAACTGTCTCTATCTTAGAGATCAATCAAGAATCAACCTTTGTGAACTTGTCAAATATCTACTTTATAAATATCAGGAGTCCAGGTGACTGCCAGGTCAGTAGACCATTATATAGGGCCACATAAAAAGGATAATGAAAGTCACCAAGAAACATCAGTATGTAAAGTAGCAACACAGCTGCTAATTAAAAGTGACTTGGGAAATTGGATCAAGATGGCAAATAGAGCAAATGTGTTTGTCTCTAAGTCCCAAACCCAAGTCTCTACAAACAACAGAAAACACACCCATTTTCTTTAATTGTAAGTTCATTACAGCTCTGGAAAAGCATAAGAGAGATAAATTTGGGCCAGAAATGTTAGGAAATCTCTGCCACATGGAAAGCATTTGAAATAAATATGCACAGAAGAAAACTGCCACAAAAGGTAGAAGGAGCTTCAAAGTTGCTCTGTGCCTAGAGAGCTGAGGCAACAATCAGCATGATTTGTTGTATAGACACATTTGGAGAAGTTTAGCAGTCTGACCTATTGCTCCCTGCCCCCAACCACACCACACACGTGCGTGCACACACACACACACACACACACACACACACACCAGTAGCAGCAGCAGCAGAGATCTTTGAAAGTCTACAGCAATGAGTGTCTGAACATGGACCAAAGAGGCAGTACAGAATCCTACTATCAGGAGGAAAAGGAAGTTTCAATGATGAGAAAATGAGCTACTCATATACACCACCAACATCATGTCTTACCATTCCCCTGAAGTTAGGTAGGCTACAATAAACAGAACCACACCTACAAACAGGTAAATAGGGACTCTCTGATACAAAGATGACATCCAACCACAATTATGACATATTTCAAGGAAACCAACTCCATGAAGTAAATGCACCAAACTAAGAAGAATTAACACCTGAGGGAACAAACTTAACAGAGCAAACAGGAGACCCTGAAAGAACATTTTTTAAATTGAGGTATAATTTACATAAATAAATACCTAGATCTTAAGAGTTCCATGTGATGAATTTTGATAATTGTATACACTATGTAACTAACACTCCCAAATAAGATTTGAAACATTTATATCACTTCAGGAAGTTGTGTCTTGTCCCTTGCCCCTCAATTTCCCCATCCCAGGCAACAACATTCCAATTTAAATTACCACAGAATAATTTCATATGTTCTTGATTTCATATAAATAGTATATATTCTTTCAAACAACCTAATGTTTTTGACATTCATCTACGTTGTGTACATTTTTAGTTAACAAACAGTATTCCATTGTATAATTATATATTATTGATCCATTCTCATGTTGAAGGACATTTGGCTTGTTTCCAGTTTGGGGCTATTATGAATAGAGCTGCTATGAACATTCTTGTACAAGTATTTTTGGGTAAGAATGGAATTTCAGGGCCATAGGGTAGATAGAAGTTTAACCCTATTTGAAAAAAAGCCAAATAGTTCTCAAAAGTTTGTACCGTTTCACACTCCAACCCGCAACGTATTATATTTCTGTTTGCCCCACATCCTAACCAACGTTTGGTACTGTCAATCATTTTTATTTTAGCAATTCTAGTGGGTAAGGGATATATTATACTTGGTACTTTGTTCAATAATCAATCAGTTGTGTGTATACAGGTCCATTTCTGGACTCTCTGCTTGTTTAAATACAAATAGTGAATATCACATTTTCTTTATGATTGTGGCTTTATAGTAAGTCTGAAAACAGGTAATGTAAACTTTGTCATTTTATTCTTCTTTTTCAAGACTGTTTGGTGTAGTCTAGATTCTTTACATTTCTGTATAAAGTTAGAAAAAAATTGTTAGTTTCCAGGGAGGAAAAACTTGGAGTTTTAAATGAGCTTGCTTTGAATCTAAAGATCAATTTGAAAAGAATGGATATCTTAACAATACTGAGTCTTTGCAAGTAGTGAAAGCATATAGTCTTACTCCGATCCCAATCTTAGGGGGAAAAGTTTACTATTCCGTTAAGTATAAAACTAACTGAAAGATTTTTAAAATAGGTGTTCTTTATCAGATTTAGGATGTTTCCTTATATTCCTCATTTGCTGAAACTTTGTGTTATGAAAGAGTACTGAATTGGTCAAAAATTCCCCCCAACCATCTATTGAGATAATCATAATGTTTCTGATTTATTCCAATAATGTGGTGAGTTACACTGACTAAAATTAAACTAAAATAAAATATAATTAAAATGAACATTTTAAAATATTAAACCTTGCATTTCTGAAGTAACATTTACTTTGGCATAATGTATTATCTATTTATACATTGCTGGATTCAATGTGTTAATATTTTGATGATAATTTTTACATCTGTAATCATGAGGGATATTAGGCCTAAATTTTCTTTTCTTGTAATAGGTTTATCAGGTTCTGGTATCAGGGTAATGCTGGCCTCATAAAATAAGATAGGAAGTGCTCCCATCTACTACTCTATTTTCTGTCAGGGTTTGTGTAAATTTGGGGTTATATATTCCCAAATTTATATACATGAATTCAAATATTTGATAGAATTAACCAGTGAAGCCATTTGGTCCTGGGGTTTTCTTTTCTTTGAGGAAAGTTTCAAAATTTCTAATTCAACTTCTTAATAGATATTTAACTATTCATATTTTCTATTTCAGCTGTTCTAAGTTGTAGGAACTGTAGTGATGTCTCCTTTTTTATTCCTCATATGTGTATTTTGTATTTTCTCTCCTTTTTTTGATCAATCTTACCACAGGTTTATCAATTTTACTAATGACAATGAAGAACCATATTTACTTGTCCATTTCCACTTCATTAATCTTTATTAATTATGAAAATTATCAGTCATTATTCCTTAAAATATTTCCTCTGCCCCATTATTAATCTTCCCTCCTTCTGGAACTCTAACTACATATTTTTGGTATTCCCACTACAGATGTCAGATGCTCTGTTCCTTTTTAAATTTTTAATGCTTATCTGGAAATTTTCTAGTGACCTATATTCAAATTCACTGATTCTTTCCTCTATTCTTTCTAGTCTATTAATGGCATCAACGTATGCTTCATTTCTGATGAGTGTGCATGTATATCTCACTTTTATTTTTTTATTTTATTTTTTTTCAGTATGTGGGCCTCTCACTGTTGTGGCCTCTCCCGTTGCGGAGCACAGGCTCCGGATGCGCAGGCTCAGCAGCCATGGCTCACAGGCCCAGCAGCTCCGTGGCATGTGGGATCTTCCCAGACCGGGGCACGAACCCGTGTCCCCTGCATCGGCAGGAGGACTCTCAACCACTGCGCCACCAGGGAAGCCCCTATCTCACTTTTTATACTTTTATCCTCTACTGATATTACCCACCTCTTCTCATATGATGTCCAATTTTTTTATTAGACCCTAATGTCTATATCCAGTTTTTAAATGTTTCTGTCTGATAATTACAATAGCTGGTCCATCTCTGGGCATGCTACTGTTGACTGCTTCCTCTCTTTCATGGATCATATTTTCCTGCTTCTTTGTGTATCTTATAACTTTTGATTACATACAAGCTATTTTGTGATAAAAATAAGCCACAATAGAAATTAAAGAAATAAAATTACTTCCAGTATAAAGCATGCCCCTTCCTCTGTCAGACCTTAGTGTTGAGGGCGGAGCCACTTTAATCTGTAGTTGAGGTGAATCTGGGCTTTGTTGCAGTTTATTTAGACTCAGTTTACCTCTGGTTTCAGATGTTTTGAGGAAAAGATCAGGACTATCCATTCACTGGAACTTGGAATCTGAATCTGTGGTGGTCTCTTTGTGCTCTACTGCTTACTTATAAGCTTTCCAAACCATGAGAAGTCTCTTTCTGCACCTTGTGAGATTGCTCTTTACTCTACTGCCCTCCTCCTAGTTTTCAGCACTTGGTGGAGGTATAAATTACCCTGCAGGGATTTCTCCCAGCTCTCTTGTCTTACACCACCTTTCAAGGGGGCACTGCTTTGCACTTGGTAAAACCTCCATATGCCCGTATGCCTCAAACATGCCCTGCTACCAGGCTTTAGCATAGAACCCATGCACTTGTTAAAGGCTCATAGAAAAGAGTTGGTAGCTGGGTGCAGACTCACCTCTGGCTGTGGATAGTTATTATCTACCACTCACATGACTACACATGACTAATAATAGTTTACTAAAAGTTTAGCTGGTTACTCCTTATACCCATCTGTCATGGATTTCTTCTCTCCCACAGCTCTACTAGGGATTGAAAAAAGCCCTGCTTCTCTACTCTGCCAAGAACTATCCATTGCTTTGTGGGATTCCATTTATTTATTTTTCTTTGCACTCTTACTCTCTTATGGTTAAAACAAACAAAAACCACTTTGATCCTGTATGTTATCTGACTTGCTCTAGTTGTTCGGGTGGGAGAAAATATCTCTTTCTAATTGTAAATATCCAAAGAATACTAATTATGGAATACTAATACTACTTTTTAAAAATAACCAATTTTATGCTCTGGAAATAAAAAATGTGATTGCCAAAATTTTAAAAAATAATAATAAAAATAAGCCCTTCCATAGATGTAAGCATATCAACAGAATGACAGAAAAGGCACAACTGGAGAATAAATAAAAAGTAGGAAGATTTCATTGTGTTATATACTTCCAGGACGTAGCACAAATATAGAATGATGTAGAAATTATGGGAGAAAAGGTCAGAGAAATGGAGTGTCAATCCAGAAGTTTAGTTTTTATTATATTTAGTCATAGAAAAAGGTTAAAGGAGGAAACAGAAAGAATGGAAGAATGGAAATAGCCAATTAAATGACACAGGAAAATTCCCTGAGCTGGAAAAAAAAAAAAAAAACTTCAATAAATCTGATAAGATCTATCAGGCGTAGAGTAGGACCTTGGATAAAGAAAAACATCCTAAAATGTTCTAGATAAGATAGTAAACTCTTATACTTGAGGTAATAAAAATCAGAGTAACATTAGACTTCTCATTGTCAACCCTGTAACTAAAGAGAAAGAAGTAATATCATTAAAGTTCTAAGAGAAAATAATTTTGAATTTAGAATTGTACATCCAAACTTTAAAGAGTCAATATTTGTTTTTTTCTTATTTATTTACATGTTTATTTTGGTTTACTGAAACCTATTCTCTATTCCTTTGATACTAATTCTCCAAATTCCTCTTGAATACCACTCTTTCCCCATAATTTTAAACAATTCTGTTTGGTGAAACTGATCACTAGTCCATGTATGAATACATTATTTATTCTTGGGCAACTAAATCCATGGTATGCCCTTATCCATAATGAATGCTTCAGAAGTAGGCTCATGCCAGAACAGAAGCCAACTACAATAAGGACAAGGATTTTTGTCTTAACTTTGGGAAGAGCAAACATCTTCTCTCTGCTGTTGTTAAATTAAGGGAAAATTATACCAGAAGCTAAGGGCAATCATCTTGCCACTGTGTGAAGCCTAGAAATTAAGTTAACATGGAGGAAGGCAGAACCAAAAGATGCAGAAAAACTGATAGATAACACCATCTGAGCCACTGTGCCAAGAAGTGCCTAAAGTGGGATATCCCTGGACTTTTCATGTAAATGAGCCAGTAAATTCTCCCTTTGGTTTAAGCTGGTTTGAATTAGATGTTCTGCTATATGTCAATGCAGGATCCTAACTGGCCCACAACCAAATAAGCATTAAAAGGGGAAAAGCAATGTATAAAGAGGTATAATAACATATTGTACTTTGTATTGTCTCTCTTCCAGACTTTTTTCTTTCATTTCTCTTAGAATCAAACCCACTTACCGATAATAATTTCTCCAGTTTCTCCTCACTATGTGTGGCCAGCTAGGAGCACAATAGTGAAAATAGGATAATTGAAAATTATCCTATTAACACACATTAACAAATTCCACTATGATGCCCCAAAGGTGACTGAAACCACATGCAACCATTCAATTATTTATTGAGCCCTTTCTGACACTCTCAACAAATGTAAAGCAGCAGCAGAGGTTACGTATTTCACATTCTCAGACCAGAATGTAATGTCTATAGAAACAAATAACCAAAATATAAGTTAAAAAATATTCTTGGGAACTTTTAATATACTGTCACAAGCACACGTAAGAAGTTGATCAGGAAAGAACTATAGCTATGTGGGAAAAAAAGAATAGTTTAACAAATGAAATATGCTTCCGATATCAAGCATTTAGTGCCCTATTGTATGCTTTGGACATACAATAGGATCTGACATGTCTCAGTCTCAAAGAAATAAAGGAACTATTTCACAGAGTGCATCTTCAAATAATGTTACTCTAGAAAGGAAAATTAACTTCCACATGAACTAGTTAGACAATGATATGAAAATTAAATGCTGAAGTTTATGACACTGAATATATGTGTTTGAGCAGTCATTCACAAACCCCAACATCATCACAATCACCTGGAGGACTTGCTAAAATGCAGACTACTGGGCCCCACTCCCAGTTTCTGATTCAGTAGGGGTTTAGGTAGAGCCACAGAATTACATTGCAAACATGTTTCCAGGTAATGCTGATGTTGCTGGTCTAGAAACTGCATTTTGTAAACCACTGTGTTTGAAGAGAAGGTTAAGGGCAATGTGAACTAAAAAGATGATTGTGATTTTAAAAACTGAGCATTAAAACAAGAAAGTATCTGTTCTTATGGAACCTATTTTCTAGTAGAAGGAGATAAGTAATAGACACATAAATTAATCAAACATAATATATGAAATAATAAGTGCTTGCAGATATAAAAGATGTTGTGTATAGAGAGTGACTAAGATGGAATACAGGCAGTAGATAATGTGGACAAGGATTATCTTTCTGGGTGCTATGGTAGCTGACATGTGAAGAATGAGAAGAGGTGGCCTTTTGAAGGTCCTTTTGAAGATCCCAGGGTGGTCGAAGCAGAGGAAACAGCAAGTCAAAGGCTTTGAGATGGGAAGAAACCTAATGTATATGTACTCAAAGAAGGAAAATGTCAGTCATAAGCAAGAGGAAATGTGTGTATGTGTGTGTTCATTTTTAATAAGGTTTAAATGGTAGAGGGGAAGCATACCATGTAGCCCTTGTAGACCACAAAATTTTTTTTTTCATTTTATTCTATAGGTAATGCAGAGGCTGTGGAGGATGTGAACTGTCAAAACAACCTGTGCTATTACAAATTTTAAGAAGATCACTTCAGCTGTTATTTGGAGAATGGAATGTAAATATGAGTGGGGGAGGAATGGTAAGAAAAGGGATAGGGATAAAAGTTTGAAGAATATTGCAGGCCTCCAGGTAAGACATGTTCATGGATATATCTAGATAGAAACAGAGGATATGAAGAAAAGTGGAGATACCAGACCAGTTATTTTTAAAGTTGGCTGTATCAGAATCGGCTTCCTAGGCTCTATCTTGGACCTAATGAATATATATCTAAGCTGTGTCCCTAAGTGATTCTGTTGAGCAGCCAGATTTAGGGTACTTTACTAGACAGATTACTGTAGTAGATAGACTTCATGAAACCACCATAGATTTCTGGTCAGGGAATGTCCTGATGAAAACAGAATTTAAAGATGATTAATTTGGTGTTGTAGAAGAGAGACTGAAGACAAATGTCCTGCCAGTAAGAAGAGCAATCAACAGGTTATCATAATAATTAAGACATATGAGTTTGGACAGCACTAAAATATAGTAACCACTAGCTTCATGAGGCTATTTAAATTTAAATGAATTAAAATTAAATTGAAAATTCAGTTTTCCAATCACATGAGCTACAATTTGGGTATTCACTGCACTGGATAGTGCAGATATAAAATATTTTCATTATCACAGAAAGTGTTTTGGACAGCCATAGTCTCGAATATGATGTTAGAAGGGGGAACAGAATCTAAGGGTCAAATCTAAGGTTCAAAAAGGGGGATTAAGTAAAGCAGTGATAAGTAAAGCAGCACTACTCTATAATTGTGTGGATTTTGTTTGAGAAATTTAAAAATCTGTATAAAAATACACTCAAGTCAAGGGCACTGTAAAATCAGTACTTGCTGTGTTACACAATTCACAATTTTTTTTCAATATAGGAAAATACCATAACTGATAAGATAAATATTATGATTGCAAGTTTTTTTCTCCTTCCTCTTCTCTTCTGTGGGTAATTACCAATGTCTGTAATTGACAACAGTTGATCAAATCAAAATAGGAAAACTAATAATGAGCCAGATTCTCCCACCACATTCCACCCGCTGAAGTCAGTGAAAGCTCTGTACACATAGGGAGACACATGGTGAGCTAATCTGGCCCAGTATTTACACAGCACTTTCAATTTGAGGAACTTAAAATGCTGAACAAATACTCACTTTTATAGGCCATCCCAGGAGATAGAACCATCATTTCTACATCCAACTAAATTGGGCTTTAAAAGTTTGAGCTAAAGACTTTATGCTACCTAAAATAGTGGTATTTAAAAAGTGTGTTTCCTTCTTTCCATATATGCATGTGTCAGAATTCACAAGATCTGAACCTTCTGTTTTAAATTAAGGTTGAGTAAACTTCATGGCTCCACTCAGCTTAGCCCTTCAAATACCATCTTCTTCCCAGCTACTCATCTGACTTCAGATAAGAAAGTTAATCACTCTTCCTCATATTATCCCAAATTAAACAATTTCACTCACCCCAAAACATATTCATGCACCATGCATCTAACTTGCATAATTTCTTTATGATTTTAAATTTCTTGGAGTTTTTCAGATGAACAGGGTACAAACGTGTTAACTGAATCTTGTTCTCAATTAACGACAAGTGGATTATCCAATTGGTAGGTCATGCAGACACCCTGGGCTGCTTCTCTATCCCTTAACTGTAATTTGCAGACAGCTGTCCCCATCACTCTTCAGCTGGCCCTTGTGTCATGAATAGCAAGGCAAGCTGGAGAGGGAGTCAGGGAGTGAGCTGTTTGGCTTTAGGACAGTTGGTTAATTAGAGAAAGAGATAATGCCGCCAGTTTGTCCACTAGTTCAACAAATATGTATTCAAGTTCTGCAACACACAAGGAGAACATCAAGATATAGTTGTAGACACAGTCTCTACCCCTAGAGAAATAGAAATAAAAAGGAAAAGATAAGATTTTTCCTGTTATCACAGGTGGTATACAAATCTGATTCTGCACACGGATACTAGAAAGGCCTTTTCAACTCTTCTCTTCACCACTGTTCCTCAGGGGTTTTCACACCCCAAGTTCCCCATAATGGCAACTTTTCCTGTACATGTGGCCTATGGCATCCTGGAGCTTCAGTTAAATCATGAAGGCGTGTGAGAATGTCAAAGTTTTAAGCTTCTCAGGCCTCTAACTGACTTATTAACTCCCTGGAAAGAACCTAAAACAAAAGAGCACTAAAAAATGACTTGTATGCTTTTGTTGATGCTCAAGTTCAGTTTTAATCATAGGGTGGTTTTAAAGGTGCTTCTGAAAGAGGCAGAACTGCAGAGTGTCAAGATTGTTGGCCTTAGGGTTAAGGAAACCTGAGTTCTAGTCTTAGATTTGCTTCTAATCATGTAAGCTCTCTGACTTCAGTTTCCTCATCTATAAGATGAGGATAATGAGAGGGTCTACATCATAGAGCTGATGTGGAGATTAGAAGCTTTAAACCATGCCAAGGCTTAGAAGAGTGCCTGGTTCAGGTTAATCACTCAAACACCGTTAGCTCTGAATACTAACTAGCTATGGGCAAATCATTTACTCAAATTGGATTTCAGGTTCTTCCACTTCATGAGGAGGGTGAAAGGCATTTTGCTGAATTTTAGGTCTTCTTGAAAGCTCCTCAGAGGCCACTTTAGAAAAGGAAAGAGGGACAGTGAGGGGGTAGAACGATGGCAGGGGTACCACAACACTTCCTTCCTTAACTCAAGCCATAGTAGCTATGCTTTTATGTATTTTACATATTTGTAGCCAGTTTTATTTAATTGTAACATAAATTTGAGGAAAATAACTATGTTGATTTTTTTTAAGTTTGAAAAGCACTGGGCCAGGCATTCCCACAGTCTTTTTGAGCTCTGGAGTCATTTGATTTTTCAATACATGTATTAATTCACCTGTACCAGATATAAGATGTTATTAATATAAAAATGTTTTATGTTACCAAAGGACAAAATCATGTTTCTCTTCCCAAAATACAGGCACAAGAAGAGGCTTTAGTCATCTAATTAAATCTCTTTTATAGTTATTCCAAAGCGTCGGGGATCTACTTCTTTTCTTTCCTTTCTCTCTCTTTCTTTTTCCTAAAGGACTGGACATTAAGATGTATTTCGTTTAGCAAAGGACTAATTTCTTCTCACACTGACAGAACATAATATAAAAAGACAGGCAAAGTGGAGATGAAGGCAGGATTAAGAAAAGTAACATGAAATTTTTCACATGAAAATATGAAATAATAATTCCATTGTGAAAGAAAAGCCTCGTAAATTATGGAGGATGTCAGGAAAATATTTTGTACTCCTTATAAATTTAAATTGTACTGTCTTAGAAAATTAATGTATGCCTTGGAAAGCTGTGCCTATGTGTCTGTGTCAATATTTACCTGCTGGATAATCAGGAGAATAAAAAGGTAAGTGTATAACTCATAACCAGACTTGAATGAATAACTCAAAATGTGCTAAATGTACTACTAGAAAGTCAGGAGAGGAGAAGGAATTCCTAGGTACTCTGTGGTTTAGGATTTTCAGAAGATAAAATGGTAAATGTGTGGATTAAGAAGGCCTCCATATCTTTGATTGGCCTTCCATCTAGAAATGAGATCTATATTCCTTTCTCCTGGCTCTGGGAAGGTCCTGTGACCTGTATCACCAACAGAATAGTGCAGAAGTCAGGATGTACCAGTTTCTGAGTCCAGGTCTTGAGAAATAGTAGCTTCTACTTCCTGTCCTTTAGAACACTAGCTCTGGGGGAAGAAGCTGATTACCCTGAGGCTGCGTGCTGTGAAGAAGCCTCAGGACGCCACATGGACAGGTCCTGAAAATTGAGATGCACGTGGAGAGACAGAGAGGATAAAGGGTACAGAGGTGCCAGACATGTGAGTGGAGAAGCCATCTTGGAAGTGAATCCTATACAGATCACAGATGAGCATAGCCATTGAACCCTTTCTAAATTCCTCACCCACAAAATTGTGAACAAAATAAAAGTTATTTTAAGCCACAAGGTTTTGGAGTACTTTGTTATGCAGTGATAGATAGCCTGAATAGCAGAGATTAGAAAGAGGGCATTTCAGAGTGGTATGAAGATGAAGAAAGAGGAACAAGGTTAGAAAAGTGGTACATCCTGTGAGGACTTAATTTCTTGGTTTCCTCTCCTTTGGATTATGGGGGAAAATTATGTTTAACATACACCTATCAATATTCTCTTCAAAGTGGAAATTCCTTTGGTTACCCCAATTTTTAGTACTCTGAAAAACTAAACCCATGCAGCCTGGATTAAGGTATCATGGAAGGTAGAAGGACAGGTCAATAGAGAGAGAAGGAGTCAGCCCCACATTTGCTCCTCTGCTGAGGATAATTCTTAGGACCCAGCCTCCCACAGAAAGAACTATGCCCAATGTTTCAGGTGGCAACCAGCCTGTTGGTCCACTCCAAAGCTACAGCAGCCTGTGGAAGCACACAACTCTGAGGGAGAGCTCTCTCCTGAACAAATCAGCTGTGCATATACAGTAGGCCTCTTTGTTTTCCAATATGCTGAAGAGAAGTAGGTGGTAAGGAGAGGGGAACTGACAGGTTACTTAAGAGTCTGTTTTGCTCTTATGCACACACTTTAATCCCTAGGAAGCCCGAAGATTTTTATGTGAGTGCATTCAATGCAATAAATCTTTGGACCAGAAATCACAAAATGCTCCTGCCCTTGGCCTTCCTGTGTGTTGCGTGTGCTCCTCTGAGGAGAAAAATGAGTCTCACAGTCTGCACGTGGCTTCCACGATTTACCTTTAATTACTATGTCTTCTTCCAACTAACTGCTGTGATGGTCATCTAGTCTTTTAAAGTCTCTCAGGCAAGGAATCTGATTTTCCTACTCATTCATTCATTTAGCCACTCAATAAATATTTGAGTTTTATTAAGTTCTAGGATGTTAAGGCTACAAACACGAATAAGGTCCACACCTTGTTCTGAATGTAGTCTTATAGAGATGGTGAGAAAAGTACCTGAATAGCTCAAATAAAAGGCATAAAGTGATTAGTATCAAACGACAGATTCTTTAAAAAGCACAGATTCCTTCAAAGAAGAATAAAACTAACATTTACTGAGTAGTCCCTATGGAGCATATGTTTTAAATATATTATTCATACTCCTCCACTACCTTATAAGGGAGGTATTAGGATTTCTTTACTTTACATAAATAAAGCTTACATTTTAAAATGTTAAGTAATTTAAGGCCACAAGTAAATTAAAAACCTGTAACTTTCATTGTCTGACATAAAAATCCCATTTTCTTCCCATTAGCTGTCAAGCTTCCACAATGCTATAATTTCCAAACTGAAAACATTTTCTCTAAAACCATCTCATTTGACTTTTACAACAACACCGTGGATGGCCTTCCCATTCCACTCTACAGAGGAGAGCAAAGGCTGGAGAGATAAAGTGACTTGTAAGCAGTGGCCAAGATTCAAATTCTATTCTGACCTGAGTATTCAGGTATTCAAGATGGCTTTTCTTTCCCACTCCATGGTACTGTCTTTTCCAGACTGGGGAATTGAAAAGTTTCATGGCAAAGAATGCATTTGATACTGGCCCTTGAAGAATGAATAAGATTTGGACAGTTTTTTACTGGAGTGCAAGAGCTGTTACAGGTAGAAGATTTGCAGGTACAGGAAACAGTGAACTGGTGTCAAGAACAAAGTGTCTTAGTTACCGACCAAGATAAGTTGCTGCACAGAAAATATCACAACCAGATCAAAAAACACAATATACCACCTGCAGTGCCATACGCCCAGATATTGAAGTGGCTGCAAATATGGAATGTTTTCTTTGTAAGAATATCTGTGGTACATATAACTCCAGTACTCTTAGAAAACAGAGCCTGGGAATTCACGTGGAGTTATATTTTCCGTAACACCCAAATTTTACTACAAGTTGAGTCCCCTCCTTTAAAGGCTTCCAATCAAATATTCCTAGGGATACACAGTTGTTCAACACATGCTCACAAGCAATAATATTTAGGCTGAGAATTGCTTCTACTCTATCGGGCCTCAGAGCTTCTGACCTGGTCGGTGGGGACCAGAGCCTCCCCTCATACTCACTGGGTGCTGTCATTAATTCTGTAGGACCCACTGGGATGAAAGGGGTAGGAATCGAAGTGCCTCTTGCTTTTGAGATGCTCACTGTTAGAAGAACCCAAGGCAGGGCTACTTGCTTCCCATCTGCCACCACCCTCCTAACACCTGACAGGGTGTTGAAAGATTCTTGCTGAAACTGTTCTTCCAGTTTTTGTTTCTCACCCCGGCCTTCAGGCATTAGCACAAGTGAGGCAAAGGGCAAGTAACAGACACTTCTGTGTATCCATAATTCCTTATTGCTCACCCCAGACAGCTAAGCCTTTTTTAGCATGTCAAGTTCAGTCTAGGGATCTTTCTACCTTCAGAATGAGTTCTCTGAAGAAAATCCTCAGAGCTCATCCAAATGGACTTCTGGTGGCCATTCCTGCCACATTGCTCAGGAAATACATATCAATTGTCAAAAATGTATCAAGAGGCTGTTCATCAAACTTGGTCATAAATGTTTAATTCTCACCTTAATTCAAATATGGTACCCTCTTGCCTACTTAGTGTTGTATTTTTCTTCTTTGTGTAAATTTTTGGGATAACAGGAATTCTCTATTCTTGAGATATTTTCTACCACATGCCCAAATCACAAGTACAGATCTGAGCCAATAATAGAAACCATCTTAGAAGCCCGACCAGCAGGATAGTATGAGGGGGAGTCAAAGTGGACGGAGTTCAGGTTTTAAGCCTGAAGACAGGGCTTTGTTTGAATCTAGGCATCACCGTTTAGAGACTATGTAGCTTTAGACAAGTTTTTTAAACTGCACTGAATCTCAGCATATACCTTGTCAAGTGTGAATAGTTATAATATTGTCCATATTGCCTAGCCAACAGCATTACGGTATTGAAAAGGACAGTGATTTCCTTACACCTTTATGTGCCAGGCACTGGTGGTGGGCCCTGGACATCCATTCCTGATCGTCCTCATTTGTACACTGCAAAGGAAGTATTATTAACTACTGAGGCTTATTCTTTCCCCAAGAGCATACAGCTAGTACATGGCAGAGTATTTAAGTCAGATTCGTCTGATGATAGAGCCATCCTCTTTTCACTACACTTTGCTGCTTCTGTATAAATATTGTTTTCCTTGTTACTGGTGTTTGTCTGCTGGACTAAGAGCTCTGGAAAGCAGTATCTAGGTCTTTCTTCTCAGTACCTACAGTGCTTAGAAGCACAAGGCCTGGCCAAATAAACAACAAGTTTAACAAATATCTGATGGCTTTATGAACAAATGAATAAACAAACAATGAATTGTTTCTGCTCTATTGTGAACTCTGGGATACATAAATAATTTGACACCGTCAGTACCTCGAAATGTGAAAAGGGCACCCTCAACATAAACAAATGCATTAAAGTAACCACAGACACACTTTTTAAAACACAGCAACTCTGACACTCACTGTCAACTGGAGCCAATTCCATTAATCAGAAGGGGAAAAAAAGCTTTTACATCCTACTGCCTGAGAAACAAAATTGATTTAATATCTTTTGAAATTTTTAAGTTATTTCAAAATCTCAGGTAAAAAAAAATCATGCATTGGTATTTTAAACTAAAGTAAGAAATAACGTATATGTTCATGCAGCGTTAAGGCTGTGATTTTCCAATAGTTCTGCATTCCTCTAAGTAAAATGCTATCTACATTTCACAACTGGTGGGTGTAAAGATTGTGAAACAAAGTTGGCATAATCCATCAAACTCACAACCCATGCCAACTTTACTCACTTTCTGGAACACAGGAACTAGGTAAAATTTATGGGAAAATGTTTAAATCAAAACTGACTGCTACTGATGCATATCTCCTAGGAGAGGTAGCTCTTTCCCCTGTGATTTCTTTAAGCCCTCATGCAGCATGAGGCATTTGTATTCAACTCTCTCCAGCAGGCGAAAGGGAAGGTTAGTGTTTTTGAGTACTACTATACATAGGCATAAATTGAGGTACTTAGTCCAATCAACACAAGAATCATAAGAGACAGATGATCTATTCCCATTTTAAAGATGACGGCACTGAAACTGGGAGAAGCTAAGTAACCTGATCAAGGTTGTACATTTAGTAAGTTATGAAACTGGGATTTGAATCCAGTCTGACTGATCCCAAAGCCTCAGCTGCTCCTCCAGAAGGAAAAAGGATGGCTTAGCAGTACTAGAGATTTTTAAAACATTGAATTAAAAGTAAAACAGAAGGTGGAGTAAGAGAAAACGGTTGTTTGCATATTGTTCAGGATCAGGGATTTTAGAGAGAGAAGGAGAAACTTAGCAGGAGTGGTAGGGGAGTGGCAATTATGCTTGAGACCGTTGTAAATAGGTCCACTGATTTCTGGTATTCTATATGCACTTTGGAAGGGGAGAGGGGATAAAGGTGCTTCAAAAATGCTTTTCAAGTACAACAGGTTTAAATGCATCCCTGGCTCTATTCACTCTGCAATAATATGATCTTTAGTCTTCTGAAGTTCAAGTGACTGTCAGTGGCATTTGACCTGCCTATAACTTTGCTGCCAGTATAAAATGCAGGAGAAACACTGGGAAAGAGAAAACCCACTCACCGTTTAGTGCTGAACTGAGTCCTGAGAATCTCTCTTAGACATTCCTCACGCCTGACTACCTATTGGTTTCACTCTTGGCTACTCAGCTTGCACCTCTTTCTTCCATTTTTGCCGCAACTCAAAGTTTAGACTTGATATTTTTATGCTTTTCCTAGCTACAAGCTTGGTTTCCCTTGATAGTACTTGAAGATTTTTATTATCCCAGCTATTTAATTCAAGATACCTCCTCACTTCCTTGCCTCAGTTGCAAGACTCTTCTACCCTAGAACACCTGTTTGGGAAACTATCCAACTTTGTTCACATCAGCCACCTGAGCAAGAAGAATACATTTGTTAATGACTTAGATCAAGAATTTTCAAACTTGGCTATATAATCGTGTGGGGAACTTAAAGAAAATATCAATGCATGGGACCTACTCCAGACAGATTAAACCACAATCTCTAAAGGTGGTGTTCAGGAAGATCTTTCAACTACAGGGCAATGTTTATACCATGATGACTCTCTTGAAAAGCTCCTTGAGGCTGGTGTCCTAGAGAAACCTCTGTCAACCAGTGAGCACAAGTTCTCATCTGAATTCAGTCTCTGCCTTAGGCTATTTTTCTGGCATGCCAACACCATGAATGACAAGTTTAGTTGATAACATGAAAACTTTATGGCAATTGTTGTGTATCATTCAAAACAACCAGTCAAGTGATTGGCATTTTCCTATGTCAGGGGGGTGATTGATGCCCACTGACAGAGACGCAAGATGACTTGGCCTCTTGGTCAGTCTACCTGTTGGAAGGACTAGCAGCATTTGAGGATAACCTGTATCTGCAGAAATAAGTGATGCTATTGCCAAATTCTACCCTTTTTCCCTACAACTCCTAAGGGCAGAAGTTGAAAACTCAGATACCCACAGGAGTCAGGCAGGTAATGGAAGTGACTAAAGGGGTCCAAGTGATGACCCTGGCTGGCTAGAGAGCTCCTGCTCCATCCACTGAGCAGATAATGCTCAGCTCCTCCTGACTGCTTTCAAGCAGGAATGTGGGTTTTATGTTGCCTCTGATTTGCTTCACTATTTTCTGCATAGTGATACATACAGATTCTTCCAATAGCAACTTGTGGTGACCACGTCATCTATTAAAAATTTTTTAAATCTAGAATTCAAAGTCCTCCATCAAATGACTTATACATCGCTAATTCCACTTATTTTTACTCTCCAGTTTGGGTTTCTGACTTTTCTACAATACACCTTTCTGACTCTGCACAAGACTTGCTGATTTCCATCTCATCATTTTATTTGTGTTAGTCTTCCCAGCTGAAATGAGCTCTCCACCCCCTCTATTCTACTGACCTAGTACTTCACCTCTTCTCTTACTTTCCACTTGTGTCACTAGTTCTCAAACCACCCACTCTCTGGTCACTATCCCCCAAGACCTTCCAAATGTTCTGTTCCTTTTGCTCAAGTCTAAAGTTCCATCCCCTTGAAAAATAGAAAGCCACCACCTAAAATTACCAAAAGATCATCTCTGCCCTCTGACCTCATAAGGAACATCATTAACATTGTTATGTAAAGAAAAGTTACTGGAATAAGCACAGCATAGCTCTATTACAACCAGCTCTATATTCAGTAATGATACAAATTTAGTCATATCCTTCATATACCTGTGATTTATACCATAATTTTGTGATGTGAAGGTCATCCATAATGCGTTTATAACCTGATTCCCAAACAACAGTGACCCAGGAAAAGTTTGACTGTTTCTCTGCATTCACATACAGCTCACAGACTATTTTTTTAAGGCCATAATACTAAAAGTATAACAGATTTATCAAGACATTGTCTTCCTGCTTCTTGCACCTTGCATCTTTGGGAATATCTCCCCTCAGCAAAACCTGTAGAAAACACCTTAAGAGAAAAAAATTTCAACACACCACCTAGACAAAATTAAAATTGTGATGACATTTGGATTGGCCTGTTCTTCAAATCATAAGTCATCATTAAAATTGCAACAGTTTGCTGCAGCCTGTGGAACAAAAACCACATTCACAGAAAGATAGACAAGATGAAAAGGCAGAGGGCTATGTACCAGATGAAGGAACAAGATAAAACCCCAGAAAAACAACTAAATGAAGTGGAGATAGGCAACCTTCCAGAAAAAGAATTCAGAATAATGATAGTAAGATGATCCAGGACCTCGGAAAAAGAATGGAGGCAAAGATCGAGAAGATGCAAGAAATGTTTAACAAAGACCTAGAAGAATTAAAGAACAAACAAAGAGATGAGCAATACAATAACTGAAATGAAAACTACACTAGAAGGAATCAATAGCAGAATAACTGAGGCAGAAAAATGGATAAGTAATCTGAAAGAGAGAATGGTGGAATTCACTGCTGCAGAACAGAATAAAGAAAAAAGAATGAAAAGAAATGAAGACAGCTTAAGAGACCTCTGGGACAACATTAAATGCAACAACATTCGCATTATAGGGGTTCCAGAAGGAGAAGACAGAGAGAGAGAAAGGACCAGAGAAAATATTTAGAGAGATTATAGTCAAAAACTTCCCTAATATGGGAAAGGAAATAGCCACCCACGTCCAGGAAGTGCAGAGAGTCCCATACAGGAGAAACCCAAGGAGAAACACACTGAAACACATAGTAATCAAATTGGCAAAAATTAAAGACACAGAAGAATTATTGAAAGCAGCAAGGGAAAAATGACAAATAACATACAAGGGAACTCCCATAATGCTAACACCTGATTTCTCAGCAGAAATTCTACAAGCCAGAAGGGAGTGGCATGATATACTTAAAGTGATGAAAGGGAAGAACCTACAACCAAGATTACTCTACCCAGCAAGGATCTCATTCAGATTTGATGGAGAAATCAAAAGCTTTACAGACAAGCAAAAGCTAAGAGAATTCAGCACCACCAAACCATCTCTACAACAAATGCTAAAGGAACTTCTCTAAGTGGGAAACATAAGAGAAGGAAAGGACCTAAAAAAAAAAACAAACCCCAAACAGTTAAGAAAATGGTCATAGGAACATACATATTGATAATTACCTTAAACGTGAATGGATTAAATGCTCCAACTAAAAGACACAGGCTTGCTGAATGTATACAAAAACAAGACCCATATATATGCTGCCTACAAGAGACCCACTTCAGACCTAGGGATACAAACAGACTGAAAGTGAGGGGATGGAAGAAGATATTCCATGCAAATGGAAATCAAAAGAAAGCTGGAGTAGCAATACTCATACCAGGTAAAATAGCCTTGAAAACAAAGAATGTTACAAGAGACAAGGAAGGACACTACATAATGATCAAGGGGTCAATCCAAGAAGAAGATATAACAATTATAAATATATATGCACCCAACATAGGAGCACGTCAATACATAAGGCAACTACTAACAGCTATAAAAGAGGAAATTGACAGTAACACAATGATAGTGGGGGACTTTAACATCTCACTTACACCAATGGACAGATCATCTGAAATGAAAATATAAAGGAAACAGAAGCTTTAAATGACACAATAGACTGGATAGATTTAATTGATATTTATAGGACAGTCCACCCCAAAACAGTAGATTACACTTTCTTCTCAAGAGCGCACGGAACATTCTCCAGGATAGATCACATCTTGGGTCACAAATCAAGCCTCAGTAAACTTAAGAAAACTGAAATCATATCAAGCACCTTTTCTGACCACAACGCTATGAGATTAGAAATGAATTACAGGGAAAAAAACGTAAAAAACACAAACACATAGAGGCTAAACAATACATTACTAAATAACTAAGAGATCACTGAAGAAATCAAAGAGTAAATCAAGAAATACCTAGAGACAAATGACAATGAAAACATGACAATCCAAAACCTATGGGATGCAGCAAAAGCAATTCTAAGAGGGAAGTTTATAACTATACAAGCCTATCTCAAGAAACAAGAAAAATCTCAAATAAACAATCTAACCTTATACCTAAAGGAACTAGAGAAAGAAGAACAAACAAAACCCAAGTTAGCAGAAGGAAAGAAATCATAAAGAGCAGAGCAGAAATAAATGAAATAGAAACAAAGAGAACAATAGCAAAGATCAATAAAACTAAAAGGTGGTTCTTTGAGAAGATAAATAAAATTGATAAACCATTAGCCAGACTTATCAAGAAAAAGAGGGAGAGGACTCAAATCAATAAAATTAGAAATGAAAAAGGAGAAGTTACAACAGACACCACAGAAATACAAAGCATCCTAAGAGACTACTACAAACAATTCTATGACAACAAAATGGACAACCTGGAAGAAATGGACAAATTCTTAGAAAGGTATAACCTTGAAAGACTGAATCAGGAAGAAACAGAAAATATGAACAGACAAATCACAAGTAATGAAATTGAAACTGGGATTAAAAATCTTCCAACAAACAAAAGTCCAGGACCAGATGGTTTCAAGGTGAATTCTATCAAACATTTAGAGAAGAGCTACCACCCATCCTTCTCAAACTCTTCCAAAAAATTGCAGAGGAGGGAACATTCCAAAACTCATTCTCTGAGGCCACCATCACCCTGACACTAAAACCAGACAAAGATACTACAAAAAAAGAAAATTACAGACCAATATCACTGATGAATATAGATGCAAAAATCCTCAACAAAATACTAGCAAACAAAATCCAACAACATTAAAAGGATCATACACCAGGATCAAGTGGGATTTATCCCAGGGATACAAGGATTCTTCAATATACCCAAATCAATCAATGTGATACACCATATTAACAAACTGAAGAATAAAAACCATATGATCATCTCAATAGATGCAGAAAAAGCTTTTGATAAAATTCAACACCTGTTTATGATAAAAATTCTCCAGAAAGTGGGCACAGAGGGAACCTACCTCAACATAATAAAGGCCACATATGACAAACCCACAGCAAACATCAATCTGAATGGTAAAAACTGAAAGCAGATTGAACTTCCGGGTAAGATGGTGGAAGAGTAAGACGCGGAGATCACCTTCCTCCCCACGGATACACCAGAAATACAGCTACACGTGGAACAACTCCTACAGAACACCTACTGAACGCTGGCAGAAGACCCCAGACCTCCCAAAAGGCAAGAAACTCCCCACATACCTGGGTAGGGCAAAGCGGAGAGATTCCCGCACAGAGGAGCGGTGCCGAGCGGCACTCACCAGCCCGAGAGGATTGTCTGCTCCCCCGCCGGGGCGGGCGGCGCTGGAGCTGAGACTCGGGCTTCGGTCAGAGCGCAGGGAGAGGACTGGGGCTGGCGGCGAGAACTCAGCCTGAAGGGGGCTAATGTGCCACAGCTAGCCAGGAGGGAATCCGGGAAAACTCTGGAGCTGCCGAAGAGGCAGGAGACTTTTTCTTCCCTCTTGGTTTCCTGGTGCGCGAGGAGAGGGGATTAAGAGCACCGCGTAAAGGAGCTCCAGAGACGGGCGTGAGTCGCAGCTGAAAGCGCGGAGCCCAGAAAAGGGCGTGGGACGCTGAGGCTGCTGCTGCCGCCGACAAGAAGCCTGTGTGCGAGCGCAGGTCACTGTCCACACCGCCCTTCCGGGAGCCTGTGCAGCCTGCCACTGCCGGGGTCCCGGGATCCAGGGGCGGCTTCCCTGGGAGAACGCACGGCGTGCCTCGGGCTGGTGCAACGTCACGCCGACCTCTGCCGCTGCAGGCTCGCCCCGCACTCTGTGCCCCTCCCTCCCGCCCGGCCTGAGTGAGCCAGAGTCCCCGAAGAGGCTGCTCCTTTAACCCTGTCCTGTCTGAGCAAAGAACAGACGCCCTCCGGCGACCTACACGCAGAGGCGGGGCCAAATCCAAAGCTGAGACCCAGGAGCTGTGAGAACAAAGAAGAGAAAGGGAAACTTCTCCCAGCAGCCTCAGACGCAGTGGATTAAAGCTCCACAATCAACTTGATGTACCCTGCATCTGTGGAATACATGAATAGACAACAAATCATCCCAAATTGAGGAGCCAGGAGTCAGTGCTGTGCCTCTGAGGTGGGAGAGCCAACTTCAGGACACTGGTCCACAAGAGACCTCCCAGCTCCACACAATATCAAACTCAACAGCAGCACCCAGCTTCACTCAACGACCAGCAAGCTATAGTGCTGGACACCCTATGCCAAACAACTAGCAAGACAGGAACACAACGCCACCCATTAGCATAGAGGTGGCCTAAAATCATAAAAAGTCCGCAGACACCCCAAAACACACCACCAGACGTGGACCTGCCCACCAGAAAGACAAGATCCAGCCTCATCCACCAGAACACAGACAGTAGTCCCCTCCACCAAGAAGCCTACACAACCCACTAAACCAACCTTAGCCACTGGGGACAGACACCAAAAACAACGGGAACTACGAACCTGCAGCCTGCAAAAAGGAGACCCCAAACACAGTAACATAAGCAAAATGAGAAGACAGAAAAACACACAGCAGGAGAAGGAGCAAGATAAAAACCCACCAGACCTAACAAATGAAGAGGTAATAGGCAGTCTACCTGAAAAAGAATTCAGAATAATGATGGTAAAGATGATCCAAAACCTTGGAAATAGAATAGACAAAATGCAAGAAACAGTTAATAAGGACCTAGAAGAACTAAAGATGAATCAAGCATCGATTAAAAACACAATAAATGAAATAAAAAATACTCTAGATGGGATCAATAGCAGAATAACTGAGGCAGAAGAACGGATAAGTGAGGTGGAAGATAAAATAGTGGAAATAACTGCTGCACAGCAAAATAAAGAAAAAAGAATGAAAAGAACAGAGGACAGTCTCAGAGACCTCTGGGACAACATTAAACGCACCAACATTCGAATTATAGGGGTTCCAGAAGAAGAAGAGAAAAAGAAAGGGACTGAGAAAATATTTGAAGAGATTTTAGTTGAAAACTTCCCTAATATGGGAAAGGAAATAGTTAATCAAGTCCAGGAGGCACAGAGAGTCCCATACAGAATAAATCCAAGGAGAAATACACCAAGACACATATTAATCAAACTGTCAAAAATTAAACACAAAGAAATCATATTAAAAGCAGCAAGGCAAAAACAACAAATAACACACAAGGGAATCCCCATCAGGATAACAGCTGATCTCTCAGCAGAAACTCTACAAGCCAGAAGGGAGTGGCAGGACATACTTAAAGTGATGAAGGAGAAAAACCTGCAACCAAGATTACTCTAGCCAGCAAGGATCTCATTCAGATTTGATGGAGAAATTAAAACCTTTACAGACAAGCAAAAGCTGAGAGAGTTCAGCACCACCAAACCAGCTTTACAACAAATGCTAAAGGAACTTCTCTAGGCACGAAACACAACAGAAGGAAAAGAACTACAATAACGAACCCAAAACAATTAAGAAAATGGGAATAGGAACATACATATCAATAATTACCTTAAATGTAAATGGACTAAATGCTCCCACCAAAAGACACAGACTGGCTGAATGGATACAAAAACAAGACCCATATATATGCTGTCTACAAGAGACCCACTTCAGACCTAGAGACACATACAGATTGAAAGTAAGGGGATGGAAAAAGATATTCCATGCAAATGGAAACCAAAAGAAAGCTGGAGTAGCAATTCTCATATCAGACAAAATAGACTTTAAAATAAAGACTACTAGAAGAGACAAAGAAGGACACTACATAATGATCAAGGGATCAATCCAAGAAGAAGATATAACAATTGTAAATATTTATGCACCAAACATAGGAGCACCTCAATACATAAGGGAAATATTAACAGCCATAAAAGGAGAAATCGACAGTAACACAATCATAGTAGGGGACTTTAACACCCCACTTTCACCAATGGACAGGTCATCCAAAATGAAAATAAATAAGGAAACACAAGCTTTAAATGATACATTAAACAAGATGGACTTAACTGATATTTATAGGACATTCCATCCAAAAACAACAGAATACACATTTTTCTCAAGTGCTCATGGAACATTCTCCAGGATAGATCATATCTTGGGTCACAAATCAAGCCTTGGTAAATTTAAGAAAATTGAAATTGTATCAAGTATCATTTCCGACCACAATGCTATGAGACTAGATATCAATTACAGGAAAAGAGCTGTAAAACATACAAACACATGGAGGCTAAACAATACACTACTTAATAACGAAGTGATCACTGAAGAAATCAAAGAGGAAATTAAAAAATACCTAGAAACAAATGACAATGGAGACACGACGACCCAAAACCTATGGGATGCAGCAAAAGCAGTTATAAGAGGGAAGTTTATGGCAATACAATCCCACCTTAAGAAATAGGAAACATCTCGAATAAACAACCTAACCTTGCACCTAAAGCAATTAGAGAAAGAAGAACAAAAACATCCCAAAGTTAGCAGAAGGAAAGAAATCATAAAAATCAGATCAGAAATAAATGAAAAAGAAATGAAGGAAACGATAGCAAAGATCAATAAAACTAAAAGCTGGTTCTTTGAGAAGATAAACAAAATTGATAAACCATTAGCCAGACTCATCAAGAAAAAAAGGGAGAAGACTCAAATCAATACAATTAGAAATGAAAAAGGAGAAATAACAACTGACACTGCAGAAATACAAAAGATCATGAGAGATTACTATAAGCAACTCTATGCCAATAAAATGGACAACCTGGAAGAAATGGACAAATTCTTAGAAATGCACAACCTGCCAAGACTGAATCAGGAAGAAATAGAAAATATGAACAGACAAATCACAAGCACTGAAATTGAAACTGTGATCAAAAATCTTCCGACAAACAAAAGCCCAGGACCAGATGGCTTCACAGGTGAATTCTATCAAGCATTTAGAGAAGAGCTAACACCTATCCTTCTCAAACTCTTCCAAAATATAGCAGAGGGAGGAACACTCCCAAACTCATTCTACGAGGCCACCATCACCTTGATACCAAAACCAGACAAGGATGTCACAAAGAAAGAAAACTACAGGCCAATATCACTGATGAACATAGATGCAAAAATCCTCAACAAAATACTAGCAAACAGAATCCAACAGCACATTAAAAGGATCATACACCATGATCAAGTGGGGTTTATTCCAGGAATGCAAGGATTCTTCAATATACGCAAATCAATCAACGTGATACACCATATTAACAAACTGAAGGAGAAAAACCATATGATCATCTCAATAGATGCAGAGAAAGCTTTTGACAAAATTCAACACCCATTTATGATAAAAACCCTGCAGAAAGTAGGCATAGAGGGAACTTTCCTCAACATAATAAAGGCCATATATGACAAACCCACAGCCAGCATCGTCCTCAATGGTGAAAAATTGAAACCATTTCCACTAAGATCAGGAACAAGACAAGGTTGCCCACTCTCACCACTCTTATTCAACATAGTTTTGGAAGTTTTAGCCACAGCAATCAGAGAAGAAAAGGAAATAAAAGGAATCCAAATGGGAAAAGAAGAAGTAAAGCTGTCACTGTTTGCAGATGACATGATACTATACATAGAGAATCCTAAAGATGCTACCAGAAAACTACTAGAGCTAATCAATGAATTTGGTAAAGTTGCAGGATACAAAATTAATGCACAGAAATCTCTGGCATTCCTATATACTAATGATGAAAAATCTGAAAGTGAAATCAAGGAAACACTCCCATTTACCATTGCAACAAAAAGAATAAAATATCTAGGAATAAACCTACCTAAGGAGACAAAAGACCTGTATGCAGAAAATTATAAGACACTGATGAAAGAAATTAAAGATGATACAAACAGATGGAGAGATGTACCATGTTCTTGGATTGGAAGAATCAACATTGTGAAAATGACTCTACTACCCAAAGCAATCTACAGATTCAATGCAATCCCTATCAAACTACCAATGGCATTTTTCACAGAACTAGAACAAAAAATTTCACAATTTGTATGGAAACACAAAAGACCCCGAATAGCCAAAGCAATCTTGAGAACGAAAAATGGAGCTGGAGGAATCAGGCTCCCTGACTTCAGACTATACTACAAAGCTACAGTAATCAAGACAGTATGGTACTGGCACAAAAACAGAAAGATAGATCAATGGAACAGGATAGAAAGCCCAGAGATAAACCCACAGACATATGGTCACCTTATCTTTGATAAAGGAGGCAGGAATGTACAGTGGAGAAAGGACAGTCTCTTCAATAAGTGGTGCTGGGAAAACTGGACAGGGACATGTAAAAGTATGAGATTAGATCACTCCCTAACACCATACACAAAAATAAGCTCAAAATGGATTAAAGACCTAAATGTAAGGCCAGACACTATCAAACTCTTAGAGGAAAACATAGGCAGAACACTCTATGACATAAATCACAGCAAGATCCTTTTGGACCCACCTCCTAGAGAAATGGAAATAAAGACAAAAATAAACACATGGGACCTAATGAAACTTCAAAGCTTTTGCACAGCAAAGGAAACCATAAACAAGACCAAAAGACAACCCTCAGAATGGGAGAAAATATTTTCAAATGAAGCAACTGACAAAGGATTAATCTCCAAAATTTATAAGCAGCTCATGCAGCTCAATAGCAAAAAAACAAACAACCCAATCCAGAAATGGGCAGAAGACCTAAATAGACATTTCTCCACAGAAGATATACAGACAGCCAACAAACACATGAAAGGATGCTCAACATCTTTACTCATTAGAGAAATGCAAATCAAAACTACAATGAGATATCATCTCACACCAGTCAGAATGGCCATCATCAAAAAATCTAGAAACAATAAATGCTGGAGAGGGTGTGGAAAAAAGGGAACACTCTTGCACTGCTGGTGGGAATGTGAATTGGTACAGCCACTATGGAGAACGGTATGGAGGTTCCTTAAAAAACTACAAATAGAACTACCATATGACCCAGCAATCCCACTACTGGGCATATACCCTGAGAAAACCATAATTCAAAAAGAGACATGTACCAAAATGTTCATAGCAGCCCTATGTACAATAGCCCGGAGATGGAAACAACCTAAGTGTCCATCATCAGATGAATGGGTAAAGATGTGGCACATATATACAATGGAATATTACTCAGCCATAAAAAGAAATGAAATTGAGCTATTTGTAATGAGGTGGATGGACCTAGAGTCTGTCATACAGAGTGAAGTAAGTCAGAAAGAGAAAGACAAATACTGTATGCTGACACATATATATGGAATTTAAGAAAAAAAAATGTCATGAAGAACCTAGGAGTAAGACAGGAATAAAGACACAGACCTACTAGAGCATGGACTTGAGGATATGGGGAGGGAGAAGGGTAAGCTGTGACAAAGTGAAAGAGCGGCATGGACATATATACACTACCAAACGTAAGGTAGATAGCTAGTGGGAAGCAGCCGCATAGCACAGGGAGATCAGCTCGGTTCTTTGTGACTGCCTGGAGGGTGGGATAGGGAGGGTGGGAGGGAGACGCAAAAGGGAGGGGATATGGGAACATATGTATATGTATAACTGATTAAATTTGTAAAATAAAAAAAAAATCAAAAAAACAAAACAAAACAAACAAAAAAAAAAACTGAAAGCATTTCCTCTAAGATCAGGAACAAGACAAGGATGTCCACTCTCACCACTACTATTCAACATAGTTTTAGAGTCCTAGCCACATCAATCAGAGAAGAAAAAGAAATAAAAGGAATACAAATTGGAAAAGAAGAAGTAAAACTGTCACTGTTTACAGATGACATGATACTATACATAGAGGATCGTAAAAATGCCACCAGAAAACTACTAGAGCTAATCAATGAATTCGGTAAAGGTGCAGGATACAAAAGTAGTGCACAGAAATCTCTTGCATTCCTATACACTAATGATGAAAAATCTGAAAGAGAAATTATGGAAACACTCTCATTTACCATTGCAAAAAAGAATAAAATACCTAGGAATAAACCTACCTAGGGAGACAAACGACCTGTATGCAGACAACTATAAGACACTGATGAAACAACTTAAAGATGATACCAACAGATGGAGAGATATACTATGTTCTTGGATTAGAAGAATCAATATTGTGAAAATGACTATACTACCCAAAGGAATCTACAGATTCAGTGTAATCCCTATCAAATTACTAATGGCATTTTTTACAGAACTGGAACAAAAAAAAATCTTAAAATTTGTATGGAAACACAAAAGACCCTGAATAGCCAAAGCAGTCTTGAGGGAAAAAAATGGAGCTGGAGGAATCAGACTCCTTGACTTCAGACAATATTCCAAAGCTACAGTAATCAAGACAGTATGGTACTGGCACAAAGACAGAAACATAGATCAGTGGAATCAGATAGAAAGCCCAGAGATAAACCCACGGACCTATGGTCAACTAATCTATGACAAAGGAGGAAAGGATATACAATGGACAAAAGACAGTCTCTTCAATAAGTGGTGCTGGGAAAACTGGACAGCTACATGTAAAAGAATGAAATTAGAACACTCCCTAACACCGTTCACAAAAATAAACTCAAAATGGATTTGAGACCGAAATGTAAGACTGGACACTATAAAACTCTTAGAGGAAAACATAAGAATACTCTTTGACATAAATCATAGCAAGATCTTTTTTGATCCATCTCCTAGAGTAATGAAAATAAAAACAAAAATAAATAAATGGGACCTATTGAAATTTCAAAGCTTTTGCACAGCAAAGGAAACCACAAACAAGACGAAAAGACAACCCTCAGAATGGGAGAAAATATTTGCAAACGAATCAATGGACAAAGGATTAATCTCCAAAATATATAAACAGCTCATGCAGCTCAATATTAAAGAAACAAACAACCCAATCCAAAAATGGGCAGAAATCCTAAATAGACATTTCTCCAAAGAAGACAGACAGATGGCCAAGAAGCACATGAAAAGCTGCTCAACATCACTAATTATTAGAGAAATGCAAATCAAAACTACAATGAGGTATCACCTCACACCAGTTAGAATGGGCATCATCAGAAAATCTACAAACAACAAATGCTGGAGAGGGTATGGAGAAAAGGGAACCCTCTTGCACTGTTGGTGGGAATGTAAATTGATAAAGCCACTATGGAGAACAGTATGGAGGTTCCTTAAAAAACTAAAACTAGAACTGCCATATGACCCAGCAATCCCACTCATGGGCATATACCCAGAGAAAACCATAATTCAAAAAGACACATGCACCCCAATGTTCATTGCGGCACCATTTACAATAGCCAGGTCATGGAAGCAACCTAAATGCCCATCGACAGATGAGTGGATAAAGAAGATGTAGTACATATATACAATGGAATATCACTCAGCCATAAAAAGGAACGAAATTGAGTCATTTGTTGAGATGTGGATGGATCTAGAGGCTGTCATACAGAGTGAAGTAAGTCAGAAAGAGAAAAACAAATTTTGTATATTAATGCATGTATGTGGAACCTAGAAAAATGGTACAGATGAACCGGTTTGCAGGGCAGAAGTTGAGATACAGATGTAGAGAACAAATATATGGACACCAATGGGGGAAAGCCATGGGGGTTGGGGATGGTGGTGTGCTGAATTGGGTGATTGGGATTGACATGTATACACTGATGTGTATAAAAATTATGACTAATAAGAACCTGCTGTATAAAAAAATAAATAATATACAATTCAAAAATTCAAAAAAAAATTGCAACAGTTTGTCTAGCTACTCACTAAAGAAATATAGCCACTCAAGCTAGATGCTAAATCAAAGAAAATTTAACATACTTTGAAATCACTATAATTTCAGAGCAAATGTAAATGGAAAACCATAAGTTACATTGATTAATTTGAGCATATCCACATTTTTACAGGAAGCTTTTGCTTATAAGAGAATCAAAAAAATATTTATCTTAAAGTCATGAATCAATATACATAGCATTAAATTGATTTTTTTAAGCAACAGAATTTTAAAAATCGAATTTTGTTTTCAAGTATAATAATACATAAGTGTAGATCTAAATCAGGGAGAACACAAAATAAACATGGAAATTTTATTTTTGTCTTAAGGACAATATTATTGAAGCTCATAAAACATCTTATTTGTTTATTTTCTGTTGGTATTTTTAAAACTCACGAAGTTTCAGGTTAAATTACACTTAGGCTTAGAAGCAAGAGCACTGAACTTTTCTTAAGCTTTTCTCTGCTAAGAAATAAGATATATTCAATGAAATAATATATGTTTTAAAAAGACAAAAATGAGCTTGATAATATATTAGGGGTTCTCCAAATTATTTGTCAAAATATTTCACCCCTTTTTTTCAGACCAGTAGATTAAGCTATGCAAGTAATTATTTAACTTTTTTTTTTTGAAGATCTCAAATAACTTTTGTAGACTTTATATAGTGCAGTAAGATGTCTTCTCTTTACAGATAGGAAAAAGCATGATTAACCCAGAGTACTGAAATAAGTCATTGGATGACCTGAGTTTATCTGTTTTGCCACGACTTCTAAGCAAGTCTGATGTATAACGTTTTATCCAAATACTTTAAGTATATTTCAGATCACTGGGGCATTCCAAAATAGTGAACAGGTCTCAGTGATCTCAAAATAGAGCAAGCTAGGGGCTCTAGGGTAAACAAAAGGCCTGTAGAAGAGTTTAAAAAGGGGTTTAGGGATAGTGTTAAGGGAAGTCAGTGCAACACCACAGAATAGACTGCAGTTGATGCTTCTGGATCTCACTACAAGCAGTTTGGGAGTTAAAGAAAACAATAACACCCTACACCAACACATGCACATACACACTTCAGTACAATCAAGAGACAACATAGAGCAGTATTTCCTGAAGGCTGGCCTCTAACCATCAGAAACAAAACTACCTGTGCCACTTGTACCAAGCCTATGAAATCAGAATTTCTTTGCATGGAACCCAGGAATCAGCATCTTTAAAAGCTCCCTTGGGGATTTCTAAGTAGACCAAACTTTGAAAAGCACTACAAGATACCCTGAGGATAAAATTACGTAAAAATGGCCAATAGATACATGAAAAAAATGCTCAACATTATTAATCATCAGGGAAATGCAAATCAAAACCACAATAAGATACCACCTCACATCTTGTCAGAATGGCTACCATAAAAAAGACAAGAGTTAAGTGTTGGTGAAGATGTGGAGAAAAGGGAACCCTTTTGCACTGTTGGTGGGAATGTAAATTGGTGCAGCCACTACAGAAAACAATATGGAGGTTGCCCCCAAAAATAAAAATAGAATGATCCAGCAATTCCATTTCTGGGTATATATCCAAAGGAAATTAAAACAGAATATCAAAGAGATATCTGCACTCCATGATCATTGCAGCATTATTCAGAATAACCAAGATATGGAAGCAACCTAACTGTTCATCAGTGGATGAATGGATAAAGAAGATGTGGTCTATATACACAATGAAGTATTATTCAGCCATAAGGAAGAAGGAAATCCTGCCATGTGCCAAAACATGAATGGACCTTAAGGGTATTATACTAAGTGTAATAAGCCAGAGAGAGAAAGACAAATACTACACAGTATCACCTGTACACAGAATCTAAAAAAAAAAAGAAAAGTAAAGAAAAGAAAAAGTCAATCTCAGAAACAGAAAATAGAAAGGTATTGCTAGGAGCTATGGGGAGAGGTTGGTAAAGGGTATAAAGCTACAGCTATAAGATGAATAAAGACTGAGGATCTAGTGTACAACATGGTGACTACAGTTGACAACATTGTATTGTACAGTTG
Source organism: Mesoplodon densirostris (assembly GCF_025265405.1). Classification (NCBI taxonomy): domain Eukaryota; kingdom Metazoa; phylum Chordata; class Mammalia; order Artiodactyla; family Ziphiidae; genus Mesoplodon; species Mesoplodon densirostris. Next base: position 68,057,100 of record NC_082668.1, read on the forward strand.
ATCCTTGAATAAAACTGGGGTCGGGGCACCCACCCTTTGCACATTTGGAAATCTGAGTGTAACTTATAGCTGGCCCTCCAAGTCCACAATTCATTGTATCCGAAGTTCCACATCCACAGATCGATCAGTGCTGTAGTATTTACTATTGAAAAAAATCCTCATGTAAGCGGATCCGTGCAGTTACAACCTGTGTTGTTCAAGGGTCAACTATATAACTGAAATTTGCTGGGAGAGTGGAACTTAAATGGTCTCACCAAAAAAAAAAGACGTGAGATAATGAATGTGTTAAATAACTAATTAACTAGATGGGGAGAATTCTTTCACAATGTATACATGTGTTGAATCACCACAACATACATTTTGAATATCTTACAATTGTGTATGTCAATTATACCTCAATCGAGCTGAAATTGTTTAAAAAATTTAGAAGCTCCAGCATTTGGGAAACCTGGTTTGAGCCTCAGTTCTACAACATGAAAGTGGGAAAATAGCAGTGCCTGCCTCACAGGACCATTGTGAGGATCACCCTAAATGAGATCATGTGTGTGAGGCATGAAGAGTAGGTTTTCCATAAATGGCACTGTTAATATTCCACATCAGCTTCCTCAAATCACAAGCACACCCACAGACTGGCAGCTCTCAGGCCATGAAAGGGATGAGAACCAGAATTCTGAGAAAGATGTTGAGACACCTGAGTTTTCTGCCTGCTGTTGCAGGTGCTGAAACATCACCACTGCAGCACCATTCAATTTCCTCTTTGTAAACCAAGGTTTAATTTGACATGAGTCAGGGCACTCCTACATTTACAGATTTACCACAAGTGATGGACCCCTGTGCTCCTGTGAATTAGGAATTAAGGCTGATTTACATAATGTTTAGAAAGCTCACAAACTTCGTATTTTGTCTAAAATAATTGTGATTCTCCAAGGTTTTCCCAACTGTGCCAATTTGGCTGGAGCTGTTGCTTGGATTGCCAGCCTGCATCCAGATTTCTCAGTCTAATCTTTGGCAGGATCCTACTCATTCCAGTTTCAGGACCAAGAGATGGCAGCAGCCCAACAGCCCAAGTGCACACTCCTGCCAAATCAGCACTGGCCAGGAAAAGCCTTCAAGAATGTGAAACAAAAGAAAGTTCAGTCCCTCCCCTCAAGGCAGCACTTGACTGGGTTGGCCACCCTGCAGCTGGTCAAAGGACATCCTCCCTCCTCCAATCCAGAAGAGGCCATGACTAGAGATGCCCTTATAGGCAACATGAAGCCATAATGGAAAATGTTCCATCATATCCTATAACTCAGATATTAAAAAGAAGGGGGAAAAGGTTGGGTCAAATTGGTTCATGTCATATAAAATAACACCCCTATGTATCCTGGTCATATATGCAGGGATTATGTAGATGGCAGAAAGTAAAGTGTGGACTCTTGATTTTCAGAATAATTGATTAGTAGTTACAGTCCAACTAATAAGTTCACTTTAAGTCCTAAATTAACTTTCTGTGCTACCTACCTTGATCAATAGACCATAAAATTGCCAAATCCCCACTTCACTTTATAATCTATGCTAATGGCTAATGAATATAATGTGCTAATAAATATAACAGTGACAGTAGAGCCAGTAAACTTCACAATTCTGAGCATAACTATTTTATATTGTCACTTTCAAACATCAGAATACTAAAGATATAGATGTTTAGCCATTGGAGTTATATTAGAGAATATCTTGATCCAGATAATAGCAATATATTCAGGAAAAGTGAAAACCAGTAAAAGCACTATCAAACGTGGAACTCACCTACAATTAGAATACTTAAGTTATTATTTGCTCTTTTTTCAAAATGTTTAAGCTATTTAATCATAAATAAGAAAGAACGATATTATTTCTTTCTGTTTCAACACAATTTAAGTAATTTGGCAATTTATTAACAACTTCATTCCAAAAGGTTTTGTCCCAGGGCTATTTTCAACATTTGCCCTGAAAGGTAACATTTGATCTGTCAGCTCCAATAGTCTCAGATTTGACACATTAGGTTATCTTGTTACAGGCCTAACAATGTTTTCTCCTGCATCTATTCTAAGACCCCTACTAATGTAGAAAAAGTCTTCTGAAACTTAACAAGGAAAAGAAGTAAGTATGAATAAATGGTTATTTCATATATGTGACAAATTAAATACACAAAGTATGTGCAAATATTAGAGGGCAGATGTGCATATTTTTAAATGCGTGCAGGTTAATTAAAAGAGAAGAGCTATAGAAGGTAGTAAAGTTTGATTCATATCTTTGGGATTCAAGACATGAGATGCCCACTACTCCTATATAGTCAGAGAAGCAAAGAGTGTCAGACCAGACAGACCACATCAAAGTGCTGTTGAAAACATGTAAAGCTCGTCATCCTAGGGGATGTCAAAAGAACTACACAGAAAATGCGAAATTTTGTCAATGATTTTTGACTGCCACAATGCCAAGTAACTACCTGGACTCATTTTAGCACAGAACTGGCCAAATAATGACAGGCATTAAACACCTGAAGTGCCCTAACGAACCAGTTGCCCAGTTGCTTTGACATCATCTTAACTCAAACACAATATGTATATTTTCAATCAATTTACTTTGGATTCATTTTTATATATGAAACATGGTCAGTGTTCCATGAACACATTTTCAGAGGAAAGACTGCTATAAATACAATGTGATAATGACTGGAATGTTTCAGGGAAGGACAGGAGGAGAAAAGAAGACAAGTGCAAACTCTTATAAAATTTAAAATAAACTGTGAACTAAGACTTGGCATTTCATCATTTTTTAACCGAAATCTAATTTGTAAGTTCTGTCCTTTAAAAGAATGTTGCAAGCTTTTTCTTAAATAAATATTCAATTTGAGCTTTGAAAGAGTAATGCTTAAGACTTGCTATGACAATAAGTCAGCTTTTAAAATTTGAAAAAAAAAATGTGGGGTAATGACAACATAGGTAGATAGGTAGGTAGGTAGATAGATAGATGAGACACAAATTTGAGAAGTCTCATTTTAAAAATATAGATTTTGAATCTGTATCTATATTAATTTATGATTTAAACCTCTTTTTCTAAACTTTTTATTTTATATTGGAGTATAGCTGATTACCAATAGTTTGTGATAGTTTCATGTACATGGCAAAGTGACTCAGCCATACATATACACGTATCCATTTTCCCCCAGACTCCCTAAACCTCTTCTTTAAAAATGGATTTCAGACTTAGAATAAAAGAAATCTGTCAATAAAAAAAGAAAAAAAAAGTAATGAAGAAGAAAATACATCAATCTCCTAACCTCCTAAAATAATTTCCATGATTGAGCTTTAATATTTAGTTCTGAGTTTCCTGGAAGCAAAGCAAAAAAAGAAAAAAAAATGCTATATACTTCTATTTATTATAATAAAAGAAAACATTAGTTCTTTAAGAGAAAACACTTTATCCTCAAATCAAATTTGGAAGTGATTTATTTTATTAGTTTCCATATAAGACACAATCAAAAGATAGAAAATATTTCACTGATGATTTTACAAAGAATCAAGAAATCAATATCTACTATATTACCCCTTCTTATATTGAGCCTCAATAAAACAGACGACATAATCAACCTAACTCATGGTTTTAATTCAATGTAACAAGACTTGAGTATTAGGAATATACATGTTCTAAGTCTGTCTCCATTAATTACTATCTGAATGATACTGTAAAAATTTCCTTAACTTTTCAGAGCCTGTTGCACCATTTGTAAATGATAATATCTACAATGTGAATATAATTCTGGATTTTATAACTTAATAAATCATATAAAGCATCAAGTATTTTTCCTGGTAGAAAATAAAAAATTTCCTATAAACTTTCTGGTGAAAGCACAATGATAGGTAAAACTTGGAATATATTAAGAGAAAAATGAATAGAAGTTTACTTTGACTCTTCTTGAATATCATTTCACTCTGTAAGAAGCTATAAAGTTGTTAGCTCAGGTTAAACCCTGAAAATTGCCTAAAGCATCAATATTCTGTTCGGCTAGCTGAAGGCAAAGATTTGAGCTTTGTTTATCTAACAAATAAACAAGTCCAGAGATTTTTGGTTGAGTTTGGGGGGCAACATTTTAAGCCTTTAACCTGCCAAAAGAAGTCTCTTGAAAATTCAGCCCAGTTTTCTAAAATTATGTCAAAGCTGCACCTAATAATAAATTGGTCCCTTACTTCCTTTGTATGATATCTCTTGCAGAGTTCTCATAGGATGGCAGGAGGGCCTTGTCCAAGTGATCAAGGTAGGCTTTGGGTAATCTTAACATTATCCCAGTTCTTGGGAATGGAGACCAGGACAAAAGCTCAATTCTGTCAACATGGGCTATGGAAGAAAGAAGCTTGGTACCAATGACTTGACAAGTAGATGTTGATGCGAGGATGAGACGGTATATTTTATTAATTCCAGAGTCAATAAGTTAGTGACCACTGACAGTTTAAGTGTAAGCAAGGCACAGCCCTTCTATAGTAGAAATAAAATGCTATCCAATCTCAAAAATATAAAGTCCAATAGAGAAAACTTGAAAGTAAAAGAGTCTCAGTCTACAGATAAAAGCAAGTTAGAGTGAAATGAATTTGAACTATGGAGAAAAAAAAAACTATTCTCAACCCAATGTAACTGTTTTCTAGGATTTGGCTCAATATGGTCAAATCTCTGGACCTCAGTTTCTTCTGTATCTTTCAGATCATTGCAAAAGTGAAAGATGATATCCGCAAAACATCTAGTGCAGTCCTGACACATGAATGATACTTAATATTACTAACTGAAAGATGTTAAAAGGTGATGATTTTTATCAAGAACTGAAAGACACAGTTACACAAGTAAACTAACAGGATTCGGAATGCTACTAATTCTACTTTTAGTAAAATAAGTGAATACGGTTATGGAAATCCATCCTCTTATGTCCTCACTAGAGTATAGGGAGAGGGGATTTGGAAGTATGTGAAGAAGCAGGAATCAATAATCAAAAATGAATCAATGGAAGTAGATGCCTACATAAGAGCCGTGAGTAAAAGAAATGGGCTGAGGAAGCAGGCAGTATCCTCTCTTTCCATAGCCTGGGTTATGATAAAGTAAATATCGCTAATACCTCAGTAAGAGTTAGCTTCTGGCAAGAAGGGTTTTCCTAAAACTTTAATCTTAATTTTTTTTAATCCAGAAAACTCTCAGACTCCTACGAATTTTTATAATGAATTTCTTACATCCAGGAAACAATTTCTGTAGCCTCTATGAACACATGATGAGTGTGGTCAACTGGGGAGCCTTTCATTGAAAACACATTTTCAGAGATTCTCAATGCTCATTTGACTAAGAGTAGTGGAAAAAAATAATCAATGTCATTGTTGACTATATATCTTCATCTAGTCCTTTCTTCCTTGGTTTTAATCCCAATAGATTTCTCTGAAGCATCAGACCTGGGGGAAAAAAACTGACATGGCCTCACACACAAAAGAACAAACCTGGCAGGCTTCTAAGGTACAGCAGCCTTAAAATATCCCTGTGCTGGCAAGTTGCCTGCAAGTTTGACTGCCAAGGGAATTGCCCTGGTTGGCATTCACATCCAGTGACCTACCAGTGAGAACACAGTGACAGAAGCTTGCTGGCCTGCCTATAGCTAAAGAGGTGGTTTCCATCCAGGGCATTTGTGCATTGTTAAGCAAAACCATATGGAGAAGTGTGTTTAGAGGGACTGAGGTTATTTATATTCACAATGGAATGTCCATATTGGGGTCTTAACATAGCATAGGAAATCCTCTTGTGATGCTATGCCTAAAGTCCCATTTGTTCACATAGATGAGTGAAGAGTCACTTTTACCAAAAAAAGTTATACTCAAATTCAGAACACCATGATAAATTGGATCTAAGAAAAAAGTATAAGCTATTTTGCGACAGCAGCACTTTCCATGTGTTTTATGTTAATATCCCATGCTGGCAAAGTACTTTGTCCTATTTTTTATATGATTTTTAAAAAGAAAAGTGCCCACTTTCTCTTAAGCTTTATACAAAAAAAAAAGGCCTCCTTAGACTCTCCTCTATAAGAAATTGGGTCAATGATGGAGAATGAAATATTAAAAGCACTTTAAGAGGAAAGAGAGCATAGCTATACAGATTGATGTCATGATCATTTTATTATATCTATTATTGGCTACAGTAAATGCACATACCTTGTAATAAATATATCTGAAAGAAAGACACCTAGACCTTACCTGAAACTTTATTATAGGTGTGTTTATAATGTCTTACCAATTATTGGAAAAGATATTCATACTAACTGACTTGCTTTCTTTTCATGAATGGTAATGAGCATATATTATTGATGATGAGCATATATTATTGCATTTTATCTATTTGTACTATCCATGCTTACCATTATCGTAACTACTCCATACAGCAAAACTTAGAGAGAAAGTGACCGGAAGACACTTCTTCACTTGGTTCTTTTATTGTAGAAGTGGAACCCCACCTACACAGAGAGTTCCTAAGAGTGGCTCTCTATCTGGGTAGAATATTCCCTAATTTTCTTCACCTTAGAAGTTTTAAGTTTGTTTAAGAGGTGAGTAGAAGAGGAATAAAATATTCAAGCAATAATTACCAAAGATAGGGGGATTTCCATCACTTTGCCTTTGCCATGTTCTTAATTGTTTTCATTAGGGATGATTTCCAAATTTTTTCTGCTCATTGAAGCCATTCATATACTTCAAGGCTGTTCCTCTTTGGAATTATGATCTATTTCATATGATGGTTATATGTATACAGACCTATCTCACCCAACTGGATTATAAACCCTCACAGAGCAGGAAACATACCTTAGTCATCTTTTTCTGGGAGTTGAATGAATCTTGTGAGGGAAGCCACAGACTGGCAGAGAGGAGAGCAAATACTTTGTGCAAGAGGAAGAGTCATATTTGCATTTGCCTGACCTTTCTTATAGTATAATCCCAATGAGATAATTTCTGCTGATTCTGTAGTGCTTCTTATATCACTTTATTCTTTAGGAACCCTGGGTAATTAAAGCTGTAGATAAAAAATAAATGTGTTTGCCTTATCTTTGATAAAGGAGGCAGGAATGTACAGTGGAGAAAGGACAGCCTCTTCAATAAGTGGTGCTGGGAAAACTGGACAGGGACATGTAAAAGTATGAGATTAGATCACTCCCTAACACCATACACAAAAATTAGCTCAAAATGGATTAAAGACCTAAATGTAAGGCCAGACACTATCAAACTCCTAGAGGAAAACATAGGCAGAACACTCTATGACATAAATCACAGCAAAATCCTTTTGGACCCACCTCCTAGAGAAATGGAAATAAAGACAAAAATAAACACATGGGACCTAATGAAACTTCAAAGCTTTTGCACAGCAAAGGAAACCATAAACAAGACGAAAAGACAACCCTCAGAATGGGAGAAAATATTTGCAAATGAAGCAACTGACAAAGGATTAATCTCCAAAATTTATAAACAGCTCATGCAGCTCAATAGCAAAAAAACAAACAACCCAATCCAAAAATGGGCAGAAGACCTAAATAGACATTTCTCCACAGAAGATATACAGACAGCCAACAAACACATGAAAGGATGCTCAACATCTTTACTCATTAGAGAAATGCAAATCAAAACTACAATGAGATATCATCTCACACCAGTCAGAATGGCCATCATCAAAAAATCTAGAAACAATAAATGCTGGAGAGGGTGTGGAAAAAAGGGAACACTCTTGCACTGCTGGTGGGAATGTGAATTGGTACAGCCACTATGGAGAACGGTATGGAGGTTCCTTAAAAAACTACAAATAGAACTACCATATGACCCAGCAATCCCACTACTGGGCATATACCCTGAGAAAACCATAATTCAAAAAGAGACATGTACCAAAATGTTCATAGCAGCCCTATTTACAATAGCCCGGAGATGGAAACAACCTAAGTGTCCATCATCGGATGAATGGATAAAGAAGATGTGGCACATATATACAATGGAATATTACTCAGCCATAAAAAGAAATGAAATTGAGCTATTTGTAATGAGGTGGATGGACCTAGAGTCTGTCATACAGAGTGAAGTAAGTCAGAAAGAGAAAGACAAATACTGTATGCTGACACATATATATGGAATTTAAGAAAAAAATGTCATCAAGAACATAGGGGTAAGACAGGAATAAAGACACAGACCTACTAGAGCATGGATTTGAGGATATGGGGAGGGGGAAGGGTAAGCTGTGACAAAGTGAAAGAGCGGCATGGACATATATACACTACCAAACGTAAGGTAGATAGCTAGTGGGAAGCAGCCGCATAGCACAGGGAGATCAGCTCGGTGCTTTGTGACCACCTGGAGGGGTGGGATAGGGAGGGTGGGAGGGAGACGCAAAAGGGAGGGGATATGGGAACATATGTATATGTATAACTGATTAAATTTGTAAAATAAAAAAAAATAAAAAAATAAAAAAATAAATAAAAAAAATAAAAATAAAAAAAAAAAAATAAATGTGTTTGGGGTGCAAATTATTTAATTATTAACCTCACCTTATCTCAGTTGTGGTATAACAATAGCCAACATTTATTGAACACTTGGTACATATGAAACAGTTTCTAAGTGCTGGATATAGATTCTCATTTGAGCCTCTCTCTCTCTCTTTCTCACTGTCACACACACACACACACACACACACACAACACCCAATGGAATGGGCACTATTATTATCCCCTTTCCGCAGAAGAGGAAACTGAGGATAAAAAATATAAAGTGGGGCTTCCCCGGTGGTGCAGTGGTTGAGAGTCCACCTGCCGATGCAGGGGACACGGGTTCGTGCCCCGGTCCGGGAAGATCCCACATGCCGCGGAGCAGCTGGGCCTGTGAGCCATGGCCACTGGGCCTGTGCGTCTGGAGCCTGTGCTCTGCAACGGGAGAGGCCACAGTGGTGAGAGGCCCACATATGGCAAAATATATATATATATAAAGTGAAAAAATGGTAGAGGCAGGATTAGAATCCAGGTCTGCTGACTCCAAAATCCTATACATCAAAATAATAATAAAAAGGATAGTATTGTGATGGTTTCTAAAACTACAATAGTAAAATGCAATTAAAATATTTAACTGAACTGCTTACAATCTACCAGATGATATAAGAAATGCATATTTATCTAAAATAAGACAAACAAAAAAATATCATGGGAGGTAGGGGAATTCTTTTTGAATGGATGAATCAGAGAAGATTTCTTGAGAGAGGCAGAGATTGTAAAGAGTAAGCAATAGACCCTTGGAAAGTGGGAATCTGGGCATTCTAGGAAAATGGAACATAAATACACACAGATGCAACACTGTATGTACTTTTCAAAGTCCCTGTTTTGTTTTGGGGTTTTTGTTTGTTTTTGCTTTCATTGTTGTTTTTGTTTTTGTTTTTTTGCAGGAGTTTAGAGTACTTACAGGGATAGGAAGGTCTTAAACACCATGCTAAGGAATACAAATTGTATTCCATTGGTAACAAAACAGAGTAGGACCCTGTGGGGCCCTCCCAGGGTGCAAGTCCTTTCTGTGTCCCCCATTTCTTGTTTGTAGGAAATAGGCTTCATTCAGCCTCCTTGACCTTCTCTGTGTCCCAAAGGTCAGATTCAAACAGTTCCTAATCAGGGAAGGGAGGGTATGCAGAAAAAAGGGAGGAGCAGTTAAGAAACAATAGTGCAGCCTTGGGACAGGATCCTGATTCCTCCTCAAGAAATATACATCAAAATATCTTTGAGTTCTTCTGCAGGAACTAAGGGCCCTACCCAGGTAGAGGATGGCAACTTCAGGCTGAGCACAAGATTCCAGAATACCACCCTGTTACCTCACCACCAACCAATCAGAAGAAAGTCGCACACTCTGCAGCCCTCACCCCAAATTTTGCCTATTAAAAACTTCTCCCCAAAAACCATTGGGGATTTCAAGTTTTTGAACATAAGGCACCCATTCTCCTTGCTTGGCCCTGCGATAAAACTTCCTCTGTTCCAAACTCTGATGTTTCAGTTTGTTTGGCCTCAATGTGCATTGGGCACAAGAACTTGTATTCAGTAACAGTAAAAGGGACTCACTAAGGCCAAGTTGTGCTTTAAAATAAATTCATCTGGTTCTTGTGTTAAGTTGGGTTAACATTAGGAGTGGTTGAAAGAGAGGAACTCACTTAATCCAACTCTCTAAATAAAAATGAGAGCCTGGTTTGTAACAGAGGAATGAAAAGAAGGATTGCACCTTGCAGAAATGAATTCTGTAAGGCTAGCTATGTAGGGAGAGAGTCAATTCAAAGACAATACCAAAGTTTTGCCCTGAATAACTGGCAAATAAAATATGTGGTTTGAGAAAAAGATATCAAATTTATTTGGTATCTGTTGAACTTAAAATGTCAACCAGACACTTAGGACTGTCTGACCAGTCATTGGGATTGAATCATTAGTAGATGGTCAGCTGATTTGAGAATAAGGATTGTGGAAGTTATCTGGGGAGACACATCATCTTTGAAATCCAGGGAATGGATTAAATGGTGACTGATACCAACATACCTTTCCTTTCTTCACATTATTTCTATTATTATTGTGTATTGAGAGTGTTCCAAAAAACTAAGATGGGGGTCTTTTTTTTTAAATAAACTTTTACTTATTTTAATCCAAAAAAGAAGGAAACATATAGTCCACGTTTGGATAATAAAACAGAAATACATTCTACATTCCCAATATTTAGAAAAGAAAATAAAGTGGAAGTTAGCCCATGAACTTCAAAGTTCATGAAAACATATTGAAAATCATGTCTGGAGGCAATAGGAGAAAGCGTGTTAATTGATAATTTGCAGAACTCCCAGCATCAACCCACAAGTGAGGAACACTAGAGAAACAATGTGCCCTTCCACATTAATTGATTTCAATCCTTTGAGTATACTGTCTAATGAATAGATCAGGGTGAAACAGTGGACAGCTGGACATCAGAGAAGCATGTGATACAACTGCATGACACAAGGATTGATTTACAAGATCAAAAACATAGCTTGGGGGAAGAACTTTTGGAATGGATTACGGATTGGCTTGGGGACAGGAAACTAGTGTCAGCCAGAGGGACGGGACTTAGTGGCAGACATCTAATAAGTAGGGGCCAAGCATTTGTTCTTCCCATGTATGTCCATGAGAGTTGTATGCAGGATTTTTGGAGCATTTAAACTTCACGTGTCGTGGAAAGTGAACTAACGTAGTAACTGTTGCTAGGTAGAAGAGAAATGGTTAGAATTGTTCAGCTAGGAAGAAAAATCCCAAAGGAGGCCCTCCATTACAGCCCCATCTCCCAATGAGATTAATACAGAAATTCACAGTAAGTATTTAGAAATTTGTGTAGCAGTTTGACACAGTAGTCATATCTGTTGTACTTAATAATAAAAAATTTGGAGGTTTTGTTTTGTATATCTTTTAACTTCATTTTTCTATTAATTCAACTATATAGTATTTTATATTTTAAAAATTGGTCTGTGACAGTTTGAAATTTAGAAGAAAAAGAAAAAAAAACCTGGTCCTTCCATACAGATAGGTTGAGAAACACTGGCACCAAAGTACATCTTTTGGTCAGTAACTGAGATTGGGGCACTTGGTTTGGACTAAGATAACTGGGTTGAAATTTTGGAGCAAGATATTTTTCAGGGAAATTCCCATGGACAGTAAAAAGAGACATGTATTTTGAGAATCTTATGAATGAATGAATCTGATTTGGTAGGGTTTGGGCCTAGGAACCTGTATTTTTTAAAGCTCTTGGGTAACTTTCATGATCATAAAGCTTTGGAAATACATCACAAGAAGGTAACAGTGCTCTCTATATGGTATTTTTTTTTGTTCTAGAATCATGAAAAAAAGGTCTCAAAATTCTGAATCACACAAATAAGATTTTTTTCTGATTCTCTGCTTGAGGGAAAAGTCATAGAAAGCATATGCATTGTATAAAAAAACATGTCCCAACAATAGGATGAGGGGACTGTGGAAGCTGCCATCAGGCTGACAAAGTGGGAGCCTGGTGGAACTTCCCAGTTCAGTTGCCTCTCACAGCCAACTCAACTGGAGTTGTTCTCTCTGGGACCTGCAAACACAACCTTCAGTCTCACCTACAAGCTCATGGTCTGATGCAGTAGCACCATACAGTATCTCCCTTTTTCTTTTCTTTCCTCTTTTCCCCTTCCAGTTTCCCCTTTCTCTCTTTCTCCCTGTCTCTTTTACTTTTCCTCTTTCTCTCATCCGTTTCCCTTTGATTTCCTTACACTTACCCCATCTTTTCGCCTTTCCTTCTCCTTTTCTGTTTCTTCATTCTCCTCTCTTTAATTTATTCATTGACTATTTCAGTAAATATATATGTATTGGTACCTCCTTGGTGCAAAATAGCATGTAAGAGCTGGAGTTAAGAGGGCAAGTCAGGCACCAGCCACAGCTTCAGGATATTAGGATGACCATCAAGGCAATAGATGGATTGATAAAGCAGTAAACTCTTTCCAAAACCAGAATAATTAACTCCTGCTTATTCCTTTCTTCTTCTTTCCCTTCCCTGGCAAACTCAACAAAAGTAAACTTCTCACTCGTGAAGATCCACATTTGGCACCACAGGATACCAAGATTTAGCCCTAGATCTACTCTTTTGTATACATAAATTCACAATTGTCATTTGCTTTACTAGGAGAGAAAATTTTTCTTTTTTCTCTTTAGCTTCTCTGTAGCTGAGATCCTTCCCTCTTGTTACTTCATGATACCCTGAACTGCTTCACACATTTGCTCTTCTACCTATATCCACAGTAATGGTCAGTCCCACTACTTTGTTTTTATCCCAAGGTTGAGATCCTGAGTCTTGCAAATTATATCTTGAAACTGCTCTGAGGTAAAGGCACTTATACTATGCAAATATAAGCCCACAGATTTGTATTTCTTCCTGTTTGATTACCTACTGCTGTGATGCAAATTACCCTAAAATTTAGCAGCTTAGAACAATAAACATGCATTATCTTACACAGATTTCTGTGGGTCAGAAATCCAGGGACATCTTAGCTAGGTGGTTCTGGCTCAGGAGCTCTCATGAGGGTGCAGTCAAGTTGTCAGCTGAGGCTGAAATCATCTGGAAGCTTTACTGGGGCTAAAGGATCCATTCCCAAGATGGCTCATTTGCATGACTACTGGCTGGAGGCCTCAGTGTATTGTAGATTGTTGACGTGTAGCCGTCATACCTACATAAATGGACCTCTCACACAGCTGTTTAAGCATTCTCACCAAGTGGCAGGTAGCTGCCCCCAGAGCAGGATATTAAAAAAAAAAAAAAAGCAAGGAGGAAGCCTCAGTGCCTTTGTGACCAACTATGTGAAGTTGTATAGCATCACTTCCACTTTATTTAATTTATTAAATGTGAGTCACTAAATTCAACTACACTCAAAGACTCAAAGAGAAGGAAATTAGGCTCTACCACCTGAAAGGAGAAATATCAATAACAGCAAAGAACAAATGACATTTTAGTACACTTGACTCCTTCATATCATTATAATCTGTATCCAAATAACTGACAAATTCTTTTTTTTAATCTTCTGTTCAAAATTCATTCAGTTCATATGTAACTCTAATATAAAAATCTTCCTCATTTTCTTAATAATTTAACATCTTTCTTTTATGATTTCTTTAACTCAGATGTAATTCTTCTTCAATAAGCCTATATCAACTTGACTAAATTAATCTCAGTGCTTCTACTTACTAAGAAACCATAACATTCTGCCCATCCCAGTTCTCTCATTAGCTCACAGTACTTCACAAATCAAGCATATACAGTTGCTTCTAGAATCAAGCTTTGCCATTAAACTAAAACTATTTCCCTTTTCTCTCTCATTCCAACAAAAGAATTGTTAGTCTTTGCTTCTCAGCAGAAGCCATGATCAATCAACCTGAAGTTCAGACAAAACAAGGATAGCACAGGAAGTATTGTTTTAAGTCTAAAGGAGTCTCTCCTGACCGGACAGTAAATGACAGGAGGACTATATCTGTTGTGTTGACTGATATATGCCCAGTACCTGAAACAATGTCTGGCACACAGGGGCTCACAAACAATATTTACTAACCATAACAACAAATAAAACTGAGTGAGTTGATAAGTGAGCTAAATGAAATATCTTCTGTGGGGTTCACCTTAAAAAATTGTCACTGACATATATGATATCCTCAATTCCTCCACATTTCCCAGGCCACAATATTGTAACTTGTCTCTCCTACATGTTCTCCTCTTAAGGCCAATATCTGTTGATTCATTTTCATTTACTGATTATTTATGTAAGCTTTAAAGCAAGGATAAAAATCCATTGACTTATTTAGGAGTCATTTTATTCTCAATTAAAAAATAAATTCTCATAATTTTAACTGTGGCACACAAGAGGAAAAAATATATAATATTACTGAAAATACTGAATTTGTGGTAAAAAACAGTATAGGTAATCTGAAAACCAATCACATTGATACTCATATCACAAACTCTCTTGGTAACATAAACGAAATTTAGAGTCCCTATACCTTTTTCTTTCTATTTAAATAGTGAGTTTAATTCACTTGCTCAACGAAGATTTATTGTGATATTGTCTTCTATGTATGTATATAAGCAAAATAGATATAGTTACTATTCTCTCAGGAAACTCAGATTAGTTTTGTAGCAAGTAACATAAATAAATATGTAACTACAACTTATTTCCCAACCAAATTAAAATTTTGGACTTAAGAACAGCAAAAATATATAATCTGATGAAAAAATGTATAGAAAACTTGTTATCTCCCCCTTACAGCTGACATCTGAAGATGAAATATATTGACATAAAGTTAAAATCCACTGCTTAGGGGGATGTGTAAAATCATTCAATGCACACTGAATAGGAATCATCTCTGCTGTCTGTACTCCTGGTATTAGAGGCTCTCATTGTTTCAATCTACTGAAAACTAGTTCCATACAACTTCAATTCATGTCAAAATAACAGGATGTTTGAAGGGATAACTTCTACATAACTGAATATCATCTGGAATAAGTTGAAAGTAAAAGTTAACTATTCTACAGCCACAAAAGGAATTAGTAGGGTCTAAATCTTGGTCATTGTAGGCGGGAGGCTGTCAACCATCACCCAAGAATCAAAAATGGTCCTAGCAGGACTTATATTTCGCTCTCAATATGGATGATTTGAGGAGAGTTTAACAAAGGAGTAGTTACAAATGGAGTAGGGAAGGTATTAAAAAATATAAGGGAGCATGCAGTATTCCAGAGCTAGGAGTAGTGGGTGTCATTACCCCCTGGGCCAGCAGGTTCAAGGAAAGAACATGGAGGCAGAGATAGTGGTATGGAAAGGGACATCTGACAGAGGCCTTGGGCTTATGGAAGCGGCCAGTACCCAGCAAACCCACAGGAAACCAGGAAAACAAGTTCCCTAAATTTGCTGTTCTCCCTCAGAACTCGTGCTAGTGTTCCCCCTTATTCAAACAGACAGAAAGCAGAAGGGAAGGGAGACGATGATGTTCATCCCAGTCACAGTCCTTGGGCACAGAGGTGGGAAGAGAAGTGTGAAGTTGATCTGGAGTAGCAAGCAGAAGATAACCAGCAAAAGTCAATCATTTTCACAAGCACTCCTTAATATCCACTTTGATTCTTTGTCCAGGGGAGAGATTTATCTCCCCAGCTAAGTCCCATCAGATACTCATCATGGCCATGTTCCTACCTGAAACCTAAATCATGAGCCATTATTGGTTCTTTTTTCAATGTAGGGTAGTAAGTAAGGAAGAGGAATAGAGGAATAGAAGCAATTAGTTAACATAAAATAGTTACTACAGTCCCTGCTTCTAAAGCTGATCACAAGGTCTCTGTTTGTAATCACAGCTGACACTATTCATTCTTACCCTATGTCAATACCTCAGTTAGATGGGGCTCTTTAGATAGTGAGGTGACTCGAATCATTTCTCTGGGGTGGGAGAATATGAGTCCTTAGTTACCTTCTCTTTATTGGGTTTTCATGGTTTTCCACTGATCAGGACTACTGAGCAAGAAAAGATACTAAGAGATACCCTAGTGAGTCCTCTGGGTTCCAAATATAGTTCTCTTTGCCTTTGTTGTTTACTAGCAACCCAATTTACCCCTAGTAATTGGCACACTTATCTCAACCAGAATAATGACTCCTTTCTCTGTCTTCTGATTCAAAAACATGAAGAGCCAGGCAGCAGGCACAGTTCCACCAGAGACATTATCCATTGTTTAGGACAATGGCCACATCAGAAGACCAGTCACACTTTCCTTGCTGTAAAATATGTACTCTAGTTGGAGGCCATGTTGGGTGGAATATCATGATAAGGCAGAAATATAAGTCAACAAATGGTAGTGCTGTCCAAGGCTGTCCAGGCAGGAAAGGCAAAACTGTTCCTGAAATTTGAGAATTTTCCTATGGAAACAAAGCACTGACTTTAGCCATGAGGGGAGGGATCAAATGTAATCAACTGGCTACCAAGTAGCCAGATGAATCCTCCAGGAATTGTTACCATATCAGGGCTCAACTTTAGGCTGTCTTGGTAGGTGGGCACTCAACAATGGAAGGAGAAAGAAGAGCCTTGGTGAGGGCATACTGTTGAGTTTATAGGGTTTATTTTCTGATTGAGAGGTAGTCTTATAAGATTGAATAGATTCAAAGAAAAAGTTAAGGAACTGCCTACTGAGTCTGGCTCACCTCAAGCTTTAAGGAAAACCCAACTTCTCCCTGAAAATATCCAGACACCCCAAAGTTTTCCAAGAAAGGTGATGTGGATTCCTTATTCAAGTAAAGGCAGTAGACAAATGTATGAAGACTCAGCAGACTTCTACCCATGAGGAGAATGTCTTTCTCTTGCAAATTTTGGAGGTTATGATTTTTTATTAAAAGAGAGGGTAAATAGAAGATATTACATATTGGATTAGCCATAATCCCCCTGCCTGTCTTTCCAGCACATGTTTCTGTACTACAGACTTTTTCTACTCGAATTGTTGTTCATGGAGCAGAAGTACTGGCATCACCTCTGGTCTTATTGGCAGTGACCACTGGACCTGATCAGAATCTGTATTTTAACAAGATCTCCAGGTGATTCATATATATATATATATATATATATATATATATATATATATATATACACACCCACCTTGAATTTTGAGAAATACTGTTGTAGACTCCTTTAGTCTTCTTTGTAGCCAGAGTTCCTCATATGACCTGCATTCTGCCAAGCAGATACACCTATATGTGCATAAGATTTATAGTAATAAAGTGAACCATCTCATACAGCAGTAGTTTTCAAACTTTTTGCCTGAATCAAAAACACAAATCATCAGGCCTTACCCCCAGAGCATCCAATTCAATAGGTCTGGGGTGGGCTCTGAGAATTTGCATTTCTAACCAAGTTACCAGGTGATGTCAATGCTGCTGCCAGGGACCACACTTTGAAAACCACTCTCAGACAGTATAGTGGCAGAGGTGTCTGGTTCCTTGGAGGCCAGCAACAGTGGGAGAACTTGCCCAATGTAACATCTTTGTGATCATGGCAGAGGCCTTGGGTTCCAGGCCAATGGCAATAGCAGCTTCCTTAGCAAGCCAGTTTTCAGTGTGGTTCTGGGCATTGTTCCCAGAAATTCAGCCTAGAGTCTGTACTTTTAGCTCTCCCAATAATTCTGTGAACTATCATAAATCCCTTGCTAAGTAAACTTGCTAGTTCAGATTCTGTTGCCTACAACTAAGAATGCTGGTCAATGGAGGTCTTACATATGCTTAACAAAGGAATTTTACGGACTGTATTTATTGTTCAGCCCAGGTAAATTCTTAGTCCATCCATTTAGCATGCAGTAACAAAATACCACAGACTGGGTGGCCTACAAAAAAAATCAAACTTATTTCTCACAGGTCTGGAGGTTGAAAGTCCAAGATCAGAGTGCCAGCACAGTTGGGTGAGGGCCCTCTTCCAGGTCAGACTTCTCAATGTATCAGTCACATGGCAAAGAGGAAGCAAGCAATCTGAGCCTCTTTAACAAAGGCACTAATCCCGTTCATGAAGGCTCTGCTCTCATGACCTAATCACCTCCCAAAGGGCCGATCTCCTAATACCCTCACCTTCGGGGTTAGGATTTCAACATATGAATTTTGGAGGGATACAGTCAGACCATAAAACCTGGGTAGGTCAGCAGATAGAAGGGACAAGGCTTAGTCAAAAATGAAGAATGTTTTAAAATAGTGTCTCCTGTGTCAGTTATTTTAGGAACCTAATCACAGTAGCAGGTGACTGAGTGGAGCATGGGTCTAGAACAGGTGAGGGACACTCAGCATCTGGAATTATTAAAGCAATCCCTGAGACATGAGTAGAACCTGCATTATATAAACCTTAACATGGTGATTAACAAAGATAACATTTTTAATATCCATTGAGAAGTGATCTCTATTGGGTATCCAAACCATATCGTGAAGCAGCAATGAAAGGCCTAATGTCGGATCATACATAAACATACATTTAAAATAATTTTTCACAGAAAGTTGAGCTAATTATATGTACTAAGTATACCTTCTCTTAAAATTAGGGCTAGCTACTGAGTTATGATGATAACACTGCCGAGTGCTGGCTCCCTGAATACCAACAATACAGCCTGTTGATAGCTTGTTGAGACAAAGCTGAGTTTGTTGCTTACCATGCAAGGGAAGATACTACCCTGATGGTGCTTCGGCAGTGTCTCAGACAGGCAAGCTCATAATTTATTGAGAATTGGAAGGTTGGTTTAAGGTGGTCTTTTAATTTGGGGGGTGAGGTTGGAGATGGGGGGTTGGTTAGGACTGGGTAAGGACCATGAAACAGCAGGGTAAGAATTTTTGAGGCAAGAGGTTCAAAGAACTTGAGGGTGCAACGTGTTTATTGGAGCTTTCCATTGAAGAGTTAAAGCCATAAGTCTGGGCAAGGGTTTAATAAAATAATAAAGTTATGTTAACATAGACAGTACATTGTCAGAGAAAGTAGTTTCCAAGCTTCCAGTATGCAAGCTTTGTGTGTGAGTGTTGGGCGGGGGGAAGGTAGGAGGCAAATTTTTGGTTCTCACATCCTACTAGAAAGTAAAATTCTTACTCTCTATTAGAAAATGAAATTCTTCAGAGAAGGACTCTTCTACGACGAGTGTCTAGTAAGTACCTGGTACTCAGTAAATGTTGGATGGATGGAAGAAAGAAAGGAAGGGAGGGAGGGAGGGAAGGAAGAAAGGAAGAAGGATGAATTCACAATGGGTTTTCCGCATTCTCATAGAAGTCCTCAAGGGTCTAGTCGGAATTAGTCAGACTACCAAATATTTTCTTACATGGCAAAGAATTTCCTAAATGTAATACAAAGCTAATAGGGAAGATTCTGGTGCTCATTGGAAGAGTAAGTTGCTACAGTATAGATCATAAAATTTCAATCTGAAAGGGGGATCTACAGTATAGATCATAAAATTTCAATCTGAAAGGGGGATCTACAGTATAGATCATAAAATTTCAATCTCTCCCAAAGTAACAGTTTGGAGGGTCCTCATGTTCCAGACATACAGACAAACAAAGCCTATGATAGGATTATTGTCCTTCTTGGTTGAAGTCAGCACAGGGCAAATCAATGTGGAGGAATGGATGCCCTCTCTCCCAAAATACTGTATCCTGGAACATTCATGATTAACATCAACCCCAAGGAGAATCAGAGTGGGGGAATTCTTGAAGGTGACTGGATTTAAATCTGAAATCATTGAGAAACCACTAAAAGTATAAGTAACTAAATGACATTTTCTGCTTCAGATCATAAAGGGGGCTGAAGATTAAAATTAAGTCGAGTTATGGAAAGATAAAGTATTGATAATATTTTTGCATATCTATGGCTTATGCAATTTTTACATTGCTACACAAACATATACTTTCCCTCTCCAATAAAAGGATTAGGCTCCAAAAATCCCTGTGCCAGAAGAATCCACACTTCCAGAAAAAATAAGCCTTTAAAGGAAAAATAAGTTTGGGCCACCAAGGTTGAAGGAAGCTACAAAAGTTATTATAAACAGACTGTTTTGTTCTTGAAAGCAAAACAATGAAAATAACATAATAAAATTTCTTCCCAGGATTTTCAACAACATACCTGTATATTTGTTTTGCTTTGTGGCAGATAATATATCTCTCCCCTACCCAATACATATTACATTACATGCCTTGCTGGGTAGATGGATGACTCCTTGACTCCTGCCTCCTGGGTCACATGGTGAGCCCAAATACATACAGTAACTTGGCTGGAAAAAAGTCCTCAGCAACTTTCATTTAAGCAACTAGGCACACCAAATATGTACCTCTCAGGCCTTTGTTCTACCCACTCACAGAACTTTAGCTCTGCTTGTGATGATTTTGTGCTAGAACACATGCACCTCTCCTCCTTCCAGCCAATGGGATGCAGTTCTAACTTTGCCTCAGCCACCTTAACTTCTCCCAAAGCTGCATTTTAAAAATATCCTGGTCTGCCACCTGCTTACCTCTTTTTTCTCTTTTTCAAATTCCCAACTTTTTACTGCCTCTTTTTCAAAGTATCCCCAACAGGTGTGCATCTAATCA
This sequence comes from Mesoplodon densirostris, assembly GCF_025265405.1. Taxonomy (NCBI): domain Eukaryota; kingdom Metazoa; phylum Chordata; class Mammalia; order Artiodactyla; family Ziphiidae; genus Mesoplodon; species Mesoplodon densirostris. Next base: position 68,077,740 of record NC_082668.1, read on the forward strand.
AAGTAAGATTCTCCTGATTGTGGAAAAGTGTACAAAAGTAAATCTTCATATGTACAATTTCATGAAAGGGAAATTGCATTTGGTAAGGGTTTTTTGTAAAGGAAATTATGTGTGAAAACTGCTACAGTAGTTCTGTGGACAAAATGCTGGAGAAGCACTTGAAATAGCTGAAACTTAAGCACCATGCAGCTGGAATCAAGAGAAATTTGTTGTAGTAGAAACCCATGCCAGAAGAATTCACATTTCCAAATAATATGTCTTTGAGGAATAAATACGATGGGACAACAAAAGTTGTGAGTGAAAGTATGAAAGTTACTATAACTGAAAGAGCGGCATGGACATATATACACTACGAAACGTAAGGTAGATAGCTAGTGGGAAGCAGCCGCATAGCACAGGGAGATCAGCTCGGTGCTTTGTGACCGCCTGGAGGGGTGGGATAGGGAGGGTGGGAGGGAGACGCAAAAGGGAGGGGATATGGGAACATATGTATATGTATAACTGATTAAATTTGTTATAAAGCAAAAAAAAAAAAAGAATATCAACAAAATATAAATGTATTGAGGATATAAATATATATACACAAACAAATATATGTATATATATATGTGTGTGTGTGTATATATATATATATATATATATATATATATATACAATGTATTATTTAAATACATTAAAGAAGACCTAATTAAATGGAGAGGTATAGCATACCCAGGGATATTTAGAGATGTTGTTACTCTCAAAACAAAATACAGACTCATTAGAATTCAAATAAAAATTAAAAAAAAAAAAAAGAAAGTTACTATAACTAACTTTCAATAGAAACTGGCTCTGTGCCTATAAATCTGCAGATAAGAAAACCACAGTCAGATTAACATGTTTCATTTATTGATCCATTTATTCAACAAATATTATTAAAAACCTAATATGTTCTAACATCTGTGTGGAGCACTGGGAATACAAAGGCAAGCAAATACCCTCTGACCCTGTACTTATGATTCTTGGACTCTAGCTTCCCCATGCAATGGCTGACTTTTGCCAACAGAAAGCAGGAGGCCCCCAAGGAGGGGAAAAGCTGTATCTTTCTTCAATTTGCTATGCTTCTAAAACTAAATAATCAGGTCTAAAATGTGATCCAAATTTTTGTTCTCATGATCATTTAACATTCCAAAAGTTTTCCATAATGTTTTTGTTGATGTTTTAAAATTCAATCTTTAGTACATGTCCCTCTTTCAGAAAGTTTGACACTAGAGAAATATCATTAGACTGCATTCTTTCCATCAATAAAATTTAAATGGATTGCTACAATAGGAAAGTCACAATCCTACCATTTCTATAGGATTCACGATCTACTCCACACATGATGTGGAGGAAACCATATTTAGCCTTCACTGAAATTGGTTCATTCATTGACTCATATATGCAGGCATGCAGGGATTCACTTCAATAAATATTTGAGGGGCAATTACTATAGGCCTGACAATGAACTGAGCCATAAGGATACATAATAAGACATAGGCTCTGCCAAATAACTACTAGACTACCAATACAACAACCAATAATAATAATAATAGTAATAATTCAATATCATTGAACAAATTACTTTTGGAGGAAGGATTGACCAGTTCTGCCAAAGTAGATTGATCAAGATTTCACAGAAGAGGAGATATGTGATCTAGTCCTCAATAAATGCTTAGCATTTTGCCCTAAATTATAATTTGTCTTCAAAACAGGATTTTATGAGATGTGTAATTCCCATATTCTGAAGCACTGTGTTTGCTTGTTAGTAGTCTATTTAGTTCTACATTTCCTTTGACTCAAGCACCCCACCAGCAATAATATGTTTAGTTTGACTAGCCTATTGTAAAGCACATTTTTTTTTTTTTTTTTTTGTGGTACGCAGGCCTCTCACTGTTGTGGCCTCTCCCGTTGCGGAGCACAGGCTCCGGACGTGCAGGCTCAGTGGCCATGGCTCACGGGCCCAGCCGCTCCGCAGCATGTGGGATCCTCCCGGACCGGGGCACGAACCTGTGTCCCCTGCATCGGCAGGCGGACTCTCAACCACTGCGCCACCAGGGAGGCCCTAAAGCACATTTTAAATCACTCCGATTTTTCCTGAAGAATGAGCAAGCTACAGGGGTTACTCATTGACTGAACTGTTCTGCATGAATTCTTTGCTGTGAGTAGGTTCTGCATAAAGTTAACCAAGTCAGATCTTACAATGCTATCTTGTGGTGCCCAGAGTGTCAGTGGTGTTTTCTGATAGGTGGCACTTCTGAAAGTAAGTCATATGAAGGTCTAACCAACAATCCCTTCATTAATAAAGCTGGTACAGCATTGCCCTGACTCTTCTTCTAAGGAACCATTCACAGTACTAGTTAGTGTTTGGAACAAAGAATTCAATCTTAATTTCAATATTCATCACATAATTGTGGTAATTTTGCTTTAAAATTGAGAACTAACATTAGAGAACGATGGAGTATTTAACGTTGGAGGAACAGACTGAACAATTCTAAGCTTTGGGGCTGCTAAAGGGAGAGTTCCTTTGGGCATATTAACCCTAGAGAATTGGTTTTTTCATTCTCATAATATAATTTCACAGGTAGGCCAAAAAGCCACCTGAATCCGGCAGGTAGATAGGTATTCCAAGTGTCATGAGCAGTGGGGAATGACCAGGTGGATAGAAAAATCTTAATAAGAATGGTAAAGTGAGCTTCCCCCTTAAAAGTGGTAGTGTCTTCACCCTAGTCAGGAGGTCTCATTGGCATTGGGTCATCATTGTGGGAACCTGAAGTCCACTGAAGCTTCCCCCATCAAAGGGCAACATGCTTCTTCATCTCCTTTGTCTGTGTATCATAAATTGTGCCTTTACCTACAACAAAGGACTTATATTCTTTTCTTCTGTCCATTACCATTTCTCCATGGATCAACATCATCCTGTGACAACTATATAGGCTACTGTCTGAAATGTAAATCAATACAATTGCGCTTGATTTAAAAAGGTTCCACACCATTAGCTTCCAATGTAGTCACTCTAAAAATCCCTAAAATACATATAAAAATACTCCCTCCCAAAAAAATAAAAATAAAAAATAAAAAATACTCCCTCCCAGAGGGCAAAAATATTCAATACTGAAAATAATGTTTTATGGGCAACTCAATGCCAAAATCTCAGAAACATACACATTAAATACAAGGAAAATAGACTTGAATTGAGAAACACTACTCTAACTTTATCTTATAAAAAGAGACTACCTGTAAAAAGGAAGAAAATGTATTATATCTTACATTTTACACCATTTAAGTGTGACCCAGTGTAAGAAAGAGCTGAAAACAAAACAAAAAAACAAGCAAATGGAGCCACCACCTCTCTATCGTACTGCTTCCTTGGGTACTTATCACGTCTTGTACCCTACATCCTTCCTAAATCCTTTTCATGAGAGCAACTCACAGGAAAAATAATGGGATTGGAAGAAGGAGGGAAATATCAATGCACAGTGTACCTTACAAGGTCTGCTCCCCAGAAATAAGAGCTATACATAGACAAAATGAACTCTGAAAAAAGTACATGCTGAAAAAAATTTTTTTCAATTTCTTCTACACCTAATGGCAAAGGTGCTAGGGAATATGGTCTACTTAATGAAGAGTAAAAGGTTTTGGTAAATGGCTAATCATCTCTGCCTCATGTACAGCTCTACCAGATTAATTCCAGAGAGATATTAGAATTTGCTCAGGAGCTGGTGTACTGCCCTCCCCTCCCTCTATGACTATAGAAATTTGCCCATTGTTCAAGACTATGGCAAATGGAACTAGCACTTTGAACAGCTGGGACAGTACCCAGATTAAAGTTTTAGAGCAGTGTTCTCAATCCAATTAGATCCAGAGCCCTCTTTTTATGACAGTTTGTAGAATCTCCTTTTTTGCCCTGAAACTAAATTCATATATGTTATAAACTATTTACACAAATAATTTCCAAAAAATATTACTATAATTCTCTAACTATACTATAAAGTAAAAGAACAGAAAGGTAATTTATAGTAAAATGATATGTATTTCTAAATGAAAATGCTCAGGTATAATAACAAGAAGCCATATGAAGTAGTCAGATGTTTGTGTCTATACTTAGAATCAGCATGAATGCAACAACTACAAATGGACTCAGGTACAGGTGTGTTTCATTGGCAAACTCATATGCCACAAATGGCGTTGCCATTGGTGATGTGATTTTCTGAAACAGTGAGCAAGTCTTGATAGAGTTCTAACAAAACAAATTACAGTCTTTCCTCAATTTACAATGTGGCTGCATTCCTAGAAATTTCAGGGTATGATAGATAACTTTGTGTTTATATGTAAAATTGAATCAGGTTTTAGGTCCAAATAATTGTAAGAAGACTTCTTTCACCTACATGAATGGCTGGCAGGATATTTGAAACTCATGTGGAATGCAGAACTGGGCGCATTTCATGGACATCCTGCACACTGCAGGACATCTTAGATCACTGACCCACATACACTACCAAACATCACAATAAGCAAAGATGCAACCAAAAATTTTAAAATGTCCCATGGCATGGTACTTTCCTGTTAAGAATGACTAAGAAGAGAAGGCAAGTGTGGTTGGTGTGCAGAAAGCAGAGGAAAGTGGTAGGAAATGAGTCAGAGTGGTAGGGAAGGGCAAGATGATGGTACTGTTTTTGTTTTCAAGTATTGTGGGAAACCATCAGAGATTTTAAGAAGGAAGAAATATGATTTAAAAATATCATATAGTTTATTGTATATAGAATGAATTATAACAGTACAAGAGTGGAGGAATCTACAGACCAATTAGGAAGCCATTGCAAGTAAATTCGGAAAGATGATAATGCCTTGTGCTAAAATGCTAGAGATGAATATGGAGAAACTGTTGTATTTATGATTTTTATTTTTGAGATGAAGACAGAGAACTTACTAATAAAGTCAGATGTGGAAGGTGAGCAAAAGAGAAATCGAGAATGGTTCATAAATGTTTTGACAACTAGGGAAATGGACATTTTCTGAAATGTAAAACATTAGTAAATGAAGAGGTTTTGGTGAAAAAAACAAGAGTTTGGGTTTGTTTTATACGTGTTGATATGTCTACTAGGTATGCAAGTGAAGTGTTAAGTAGACAGGTCTATATGTTGGTCTGGAGTTCAGTGAAGCAGTAAAGGGAATTCAATACGTTAAGTGAGAGAGAGTATATAGATGGATCAAACTGGCACAATCACAGATGGCACCAGAAAACGATCCATTAAAGGAGACTGAGAAAGAGTAACCAATGAGGTAGGAAAATATGGTATTGCTAAAATCTTTAAGAACGTGGCATATCTTTGTTGAATTATGCTGAAAGGCTGAGTAAGATGAGAGTCAAGAAGTGATCACTGATATTGGCACATCCTTTGTACTTACCTCCACTTACTGATTACTGGGGAATACCTGCAACTCTGACTAGGGACTATATTTCTGGACACAGGAACAAACTTAGCCCACCCACATGGAGGGCAAACTGAAGGTATAAGAGAGGTAACGTTCCCAAGTAGTTTTCAACCAATGATGAGTGAGGGATTGGTAGATAAATACACCAGTTTCTTCACCGCTAAGGTAGGATGACCCTGAAGTATGTTCTATACTATTTCCCAGAGACTCTTCACCAAGGATTAAGCTCCATGTGCCTACGCTGGTAACTTTCTTATAACACACATTTTATTGAATTCCTTTCCTTGCTATATACTTCCCTGCTAGAGTTTCTTGGGGTGACCTCTCAAATCAATTCAACATACATTTATGATTTCAACTTTGTTAAAATACATCGTTTGATGAAATGCTGATATAATACAACTAAATTGTTGGTATTAGTTTATTTTGGGTGGTGGGTATATCAGGGGAGATTCTTTACATTGCAAATGGCAGGAAACCCATCCCACAGTAGCCTTATAAAAATAGTGTTTCTTACTATATATCCAAAAAGTGCAGGAGGAAGGAGATTGTTTGAATCAGGATTCAAATAACATCTTCCAGACTCAAGTGTATCTCTTTATTTCAGCTTTGAGCTTAAAGGCCAGCCAAAAAGTGTCAAGGTGGGACTTAGCTCCAGTCCCCATGTCTTCTCAATCTTCAGAATCATTGAAATGAATAAGTCTACTTTCATGATGGTACAGACAAAAGTCCCAACATTGAAACTTGTTAGGCCTGATGGGCAGATCTGAGATGTGCTCATCTGTGTAGTAATCACTGTGGCCACAGGGATGAAATGCCCTGATTCTTTCAACTCCAGTAGACAAGGTGTACTCCCCCTGTTCCATCCACAGGGGACAGGTGATCAACTCTGGTAAGCAGATTCTTCTTTGTGGAGGCCTACTAATAAGGTTGACACATCCAGGCCTCCCTCACTACCACATTAAATATGACACCCAATTCTGTGGTCCCTATACCTTATGCATTTGTCTCTTACGCTCTAACCCAAATGGCTATACCGTAGTTCAAGTCATTGGCATCTCTCACATGGATTAGTTGGTAGCCACCTAACTAGTGAAGATGCATCCTCCCTTGTCAGTCCACATTCATTCTTCACAAAACACCCAGAGACTTCTTTCTCGAACACAAAATTGATCATGTGACTTCCTTGTTTAAATCCCTTTAGTGCTTCCCATTTCCCTTAAGATAAAGATAGAATCTTTTAAATCTCCAATTTGCATCCTAACTACCTCTCCTATCTCATCTTGTGCTGCTTAATTTTCTATGCTCTCACCACAGTAGATTTCTTTGGCTCCTTGAACATGCCCTATTTATTCCTACCACAGGGCCTTTGCATAGGCTATATTCTCTGTTTGAAAACCATTTTTCCTCCCCAGCTCCACATCCTTCACCAGCTAACTGAACTTTAAGTCTCACCTTAAATGTTTCATCAACAAGTCTTCAGAGTTATTGCCCATCCCCTTACCCATTCCCTAGAACAGGTAAAGTCTGCCCATTGTATGATCTCATAGCACTCTGTGTTTCTTCCTAATACCTCTCACACTTAAGATTATTTAGTCTCTTCCCCAACTAGACTGTAAATCTAATGAGGTCAGGGACTGTATCCCAGCTTCTAACACTGTAGAAGAAATTTAATATTTGAATGAATGAATGAATGAATGGAAATCCCTGCTGCTTTATCCCTCATTGAAACTGAGATCCCAGAAATTCTATGTCTAGAAAACTGAGAGTAGATTATATATAATATATGATTACAATTACTTTTAAAAATTATACTGAAGCACAATAAAAATACTGGAAAGGAATATTTCAAAATGTTAAGAATGGCCTTCTCACATTGTACTGGGGCAGAGGAAGTGAGAGTGAGGTAATGGTTTTCCATTTTCCATACTTTGAGAACAATCAAAAAGAATCATGTATTACATTTACATTGAAAACATTTTTAATGACAAAATTATCCACTGCTCAGATTCATGAAGAAAAGATGTACACTTAGGAATTCCAAAGCTTAGTTCTTATAACTCCCAGCTGACATTCTCAGAGAGATCATCTAACTGTTTTTCAAACATTTTTAGCATTTGAGTTTTGTTTTTTTTTCAGCTGAAGTCTTATGAGGAAACTTGATACACAGAACAGTTACAAACAGAATTTTCTGGTTGAAGTAGGATGGGAAACAAAGGCAAGCCACTGAGATACTGCAGTTCCCCCAACCCACCCTCCCAGAGGAGCCTTGAGATGCATCCACAGAACCTATGGCTATGGAGAACATAGTTTGAAAACCATGGATCTCACTCAAACACGGCAAGGACAACAAACCCAAGCCCCATAATCGACCAAGTGAAACCCAAAACAGATTGGTATCCCTCAAATCCTGAAGAGCTTGTGGGTCTGTATCTTTAAAATACATAAATTAGGGCTTCCCTGGTGGCGCAGTGGTTGAGAGTCCGCCTGCTGATGCAGGGGACACGGGTTCGTGCCCCGGTCCGGGAAGATCCCACATGCCGCGGAGTGGCTGGGCCCATGAGCCATGGCCGCTGAGCCTGTGCGTCCAGAGCCTGTGCTCCGCAACAGGAGAGGCCAAAACAGTGAGAGGCCCGCGTACCGCAAAAAAAAAAAAAAAAATACATAAATTGGTTTAAAACTATGTAATGGATAGGAATTTTGATAATGGAAAAGGTAATTTATTTATTTTAATATTACTTTAAGTCTGTCTGTCTGTCTGTCTCCTCTCCTCTCCTCTCCCCTCCCCTCCCCTCCTCTCTCTCTCTCGCTCTCTCACTCTCTCTCTTTCTTTGTCTCTTGTCTTCCATTCCCTCCTAGAACAATTCAGTTCTAAAGCAGCCATGAAGTGGGATTGAGTATGGTAAATTTCCTCACCAGGATGGAGGAGATATGGCCCAGAGCAGGGTGTAAAAGCCCAAGTAGGTTAGAATGGCCTCCATGCAGAGGGCAGTGGCAGCAGTGGTCCGGCATCAGGAATCAGAGCTCAGTAGGATGAACAGCACATCTACATTTGGGGTGGCAGGCAGGGCTGTCAAAGCTGGCAGAATTAGGGGATACATAGATAGATAGACATCTAGAGATATAAACATATGAATATAAAGAGAAATAGATACAAATGAGAAGGCATGGGAATAGTGACACCCCAATAACAACGTGCACATAGACATTGTTTTCTAAATACCATTCATCACTAAATGGAACTAGCCTCCTTAGAGAAATGGCTCATTCCATGACTAGGGAAAAATGTTCCCAATAAGCTTGGAATATCTTTATGTACCAGAAAGCAAGAGAGTGTTCAAAAACAGAGATGGTGACATGTCAAAAAAAGACACAGAAGCCGGCTTGAGGGGCTCCCACTGGACAAATCTGAGACAATTCAAACATTAAAATAAATAATTGCAATTAAAAATTATAGCCAGTTGAATAGAAAATAATAAATTCATACTGATATAAGTAAATGAATGAATAAATTTAAAGTGTGATGGAGAAATGAATGAATGAATGGAAAGCCTTATGAGTAATAAAATATTTACACAGTTGCGAAGTATCACCCCAAACAAATAATTGTTCATTACAAAGGGGAGAAGAGAAGCCTGGCAGATACCATCTTTATCAAATGATCAAAGTAATAGCATCATCAGCAGGGCAAATCAAAATTTACCTAATAAGATACAGTGAGAGAACACAGCATCACTGTTGTGATATTCCCACCAAATGTGCATAACTTGAATCCGTTCATGAGCAAACATCAGTCAAACTCAAACTGAGGGACATTCTACAAAATAAGTAGCCTGTAATCTTCAAAACTGTCAAGGTCATGAAAGTCAAGGAAAGATGAAGTAACAGTTTCAGATCAAATGGGACTAAAGATTCATGGCAACTAAATACAAGATGAGATTCTGAACTAGATGTTTCTGCTATACAAAGACATTACTGGGAAACCTGTAAAACTTGAATGGAATTTGAAGATTATATGGTAGCCATATATAAATGTTAATTTTCTGATTTTGATGATTTTATTGTGGTTATTGTAGGGAAATGTCCTGGTGGTAGGAGATACACACTAAAGTGTTCAGAATATTGATGAAGCATGAGATCAGCAACTTAACCCTCAAATGGTGCAGGAAAACCAAAGTTCTTCATATAGTACTTGAAACTTTTCTGTAAGTTTGAGATGAATTCAAAACTTTAAAAGATTATAACAGCAAAACACTGTCTGGGATGGCTTTTCATTTAGGAGTACCTTGTAAACCAAATCTTAATCTTATGTAATGGTAAGCCTTTCTCCCCTACGCCTCTTGCTCTAAACTTGAAGGAGGTGCTTAATTCTCCCAATTGCTAGGTTCAGTCCTACCCTTTATATAGAGTATGTTTGTCCCTTGGCAGGGAAAATATAAGAAACCCTATTTTCCACTTTAAAAATTCTCTAGTCCATCTGACAGGTGTCAAAAGTTTGCATCCTTGCCTCTTGACCTGCCTGCCATCTAGAGACTGGGTTTCAGCCTGTTTTTCCCTAGTTCCTTGACTAAGTCCTTGGCATTCAGTCAATGTTTCATTTTATCACTTAGTCAACAAAAGACGGAAAAATAGTTCCTGGGCACCAACTATGTGCCAGACATTGTCCTAGACACAGGATAAAGATACAGCCAAGACCCTTCTTATTGAACACCCAGGATTGAAACTGACAGGGATGATAATCTCCAGGAAAAGCTCATTTCCAAGATAACAAGTGTTACTCTTCACACACACACACACACACACACACACACACACACACACACATTAGAAGGGGGAAGATGATAAAGAAAAGGACTTACAAGTTGTTATTCTCTGATGCCATTCCAATTGGAATGGACAGCACAGTTCTGGAAAATAAACGACCTGTACCTGAGCCTATTAAATTGCTGTGACTCATCCCTAAAGTATCCCATTTGGCTTATAATTCTTCTGAATCAATTCTATTAAAAATATCATTAACACTTGCTTACATCATTTATATAATGTGAAGGAACTAAATTAAAAGAGTTGGGAAAAGTTTATCTCAAAGCCTGGATTTAGTGCTATTGTATACCCCAGTATTTCTATGTCTTATTGCAACATTCTCTCTGGCACCAGTGAATGGGTAGGAAGAGTCATCACCTTAAGGCTCCTTAAAGTGTCTCAGACTAATTCATAATGACTTGTCTCCGCCTTAAATTTTGCCATTTGTAAGCAACATATCCATACTTCTGAATGACTTACACACCTATACACCCTGTCCCAGACTGAACTGCTCCTGAAGAATCCTGGGAGGATGATTCTAGTGCAGTTTCATGCATTGGGTTCCAAACTTCTCAAGACAATTCCACAGCCAGTGTCTTGCCTAAAGTTGTTTACACATTTTACATTATATATTTTAATGAAAAAATAAGTTTTAATTTTATTTAAAAAATTACCCCATAGATGTTTAAAATACAAGATCTGGACAATCTTGTCTAGATAAGCTACACAATTATTCCACCCAGATCTCATTTCTATCTGATTCCCTTAGGTACCACTGCTCTATTTAGACCATATCTCTCAAGTGGTAGGCTTCCAGTTTGACAAGGTTAGCCAAATGGTCCCCTTTTGCAACACTTTTCCTTTGTGTATATTAAATCCATGGCTCCTGTAACCTAATCTACTTTAAAACTTAGTCACCCAAACTTGATCCTTGCCTGCTCACTCTGCTGCAATACATCATATGCAAAAAAATGGCCAGAGCATGTTCTAGTCTCTACTCAAATAAGCTAGGAAATGATAAAAACCCTGTTCTTTACTAAGTTCCTGGAATTTTCAAAATATTATAAAGTCCTCTCCTGATAATACCTCCTGTATTTATGCAACTATCCCTACATATGGTGAGAAAGAATGTATTGTTAGGACCCATAGCACCAAAGGAGAAGGAAACACACATAGGTTGCTGTCAATCCTTGTGGTCTCTAGACTCCATATTTAGTACATCACTTCACATTGCACTGTGAATGGGGTTGGCAAAGGGAATATTTTAACCCAGATGTAGACAAAGAGATAATTTATATTCAATCATAAAACTTCAGAAAGGACACTCAACAATGAACAGGTGTACCTTACTGCCTTCAGATTAGTGTATCATCATCACCCAACACTAAGAAACCCATGAAGTTACAAGTCCACAAATGCCTCATTTTCAGAGCTTGTATTGTATTTCACCCTCAGAATGTTAGGAAATTGTTAGACATGTGTATAGTATTTCTTGATTACACGCAGTGCATCTGCTTCCCCAGTAGACTGTGAACTCTTCAAGAACAGAGAATAGGTCTGTCTACCTTTTCTGTTGTACCCCCTGCACATGACTAGTGCCTGGAACAGATTAGGTGACACTAAATAAATACTTTTTGCGTGATTAACTGAATTGGAAAAACAAATAAAAGCTCATGAAGGGTACAGGTTATGGTTTAGCACCCTGGAAATTTAGAGATTCATCTTATGCACCGCCCCCCAAAATCTCTTCTACCATTTAAATTGAACACTCTTGTTTTTCTAAACAGCAAAAGCAAATGGTAAAACTCTTCTACATAAGGAAAAACTGTATGCATTTGGAGCTGGGTAATGCCAATTAGGATTGCCTTAAATCCAAGCAGGGAGCTAAGTCAAGGCCAGTTACAGATTTTAAACCTTCAGGTAACTCTGGTTCACCACTCTTAGTGTGTACCTTCCAGAGGTCCATACTGAGAGACTAGTGAGCTCTTCCTGCTTGACAGGTGATGACTCCAATTTTTGTCTCTTTATCTCCAGGAGAATGTCAAAAGCCCCAAACTGCTTTTCAGAGACTTTCTGGCTTGTTTCTTAAACTTTTTCTCTTCCCAGATTAAGAATTTCTCTCTCTCTCTCTCTCTCTCTCTCTCTCTCTCTCTCTCTCTCTCTCCCTCTCTCTCTCTCACACATACACACAGAGATGCAAGGGAAAAACTTAAAAGGTTGAATTTATTTCTCTGTACCTCCCCTCTCCCCAGGATCTTGGTCCCTCAAGTCCTGGCAGACTTCATAATCCTGTACCTCAATTTTTATCCCTCTTGCACTGTGACATTATCAGAAGTTCTGCTGGGTTTTCTCTTAGCTACAACCCTCTGCTGGATTCTTAGTCTCCCTCCACAGGCCAAGAATGGTTAATATCCCTATGAGGAAACCAACTCACAGAATATAAGCTCTTCTCTCAGTAGTTGCCTTCTTTTCTAGCAACTTGGCCCCTCAGTCATCTCAGCTGTTCTCTAAATTCTTCAAACAGATCATTTTTATATTTTGTCCAACTTTTCTGTCATTCTCAGTGGCAGTGCTGTTCTGCCATAAGCTAATATATCGTGCACTTTGGTACCATTTTTGATTTGCTTTTTATCTGAACATTCATCATAGTTTAAAAGAATGAAGAGAGACTGAAGGGGGATTCAAGATGGCGGAGGAGTAGGAGGACATGGAGTTCATCTCTACATGGATGCATCAGGAATACATCAGTAGATGCAACAATTCTCACAGAACACCAGCTGAAAACTAGCAGAAGACCTTGGACACTGGAAAGGACTATAAAGATCCTTGCATAACTGGGTAGGACAGAAAAAAGAAGGGAGAGGAGGAGGAGAGGAAGCAGTGTGGAACCTGCACCCCAGGTCAGGGAGCTGAAGCAGAGGAGAGATTCCCAAATTTGGGGAAACCCCCTCTCTGATGGGAAAACTGACTAGGACACAAGGGAAGCATTTGAGGCTCTTGGAAGAGGGTGAAGCAGCCAATTGGTGGCAGACAGGACAGAGTAAGAAATAAACAGATGGTCCATACTGCAGCCCTATGTACCTTGGACTGGGATGTGTGTTCACAGGTGTGCAAGGGGGCTGGGAGCTTGTGCATGGGGATTGGAGAACAGGCCTGGAGTGAGAACTGCTGTTGGCTGTGGGGATACAGACTGAGGGGACAGGAGGGAAAAATGCACAGCAAGGAATGCCTACGGAGGAAGACTGGACTGCCACGGAAGCAGGGCATTACTGCTGAGTCATACATAGGGGGAGGAGCCACTAATGTAGCCTCTCTCTCCCCACACACTGGCAGCTGCAGACAAGCAATAAAAGAAGCCCCCTTAGGGCCGGCGCTCATGCACCGGCTGCAGGGCCAAAAAAAAAAAAGCCTTGTCAGGGCTGGGCCTGGTGCGCCTTATGCCGGGCACCAGAAAAGGCCCTCACTAGGGCCATATCTCTTGTGCCTGTGGCTGCCGGCTTCCCCGCACATTTGGCGCCACTGGGGCTCCCACAATCCAAGCAGACATACCACCTCTGCGCTCTGTCCTCACTGGGGGTAGACCCAGATGCTCCAAGGCTGCCTCAGGACCAGACTCCTGTGGATGGACTACATGCAGAGGTGGGAATAAAACAAAAGTTGAACCCCAGGGACGGGGCAACTAAGGAAGAAGATCAAATCTTTCCATCAGCTGTCCAAGCTGCAGATTAAATCCTTAAGATCAGCTAGGTAGACCCTGCATCTATGGAATATCTGAGTAGACAATGAGTGTCTGCCACAAATGAAAACGGTCTAGCTCGGGCAGCTGTGGACTAGCTCGGGCAGCTGTGGACTTTGGGGGCAGCACACGCAGGAATTGGGCCACATCAGAGTCTGAGGGGTCCCCACTGGGCCCATAGCAGTCCAGAGACCAGCCCAGAGGCAGAGAAGGGTCTCCTAGGGAGTTGAAGGTGGGCTGTGGCTCACGGTGTGTGAAAGGACAACTTCAGCTGAGACCTCAGGGAAACAATTGTTACTACTAATTTTATTATGTTTTGATTCATTCTGCTGTTGGTTCTGGCTTTTTTAGGTATTTTTTCTTTCTTTCTTTTTTTGGTTTGTTTGTTGTTGTTTTAGTATTTTTTTTTAATTTAGTCTCTTGGGATTTTGTGTTCTTTAACATATTTTTTATTCTTTACTTTTTTTTTATATTTCTATTTTTACTTTGCTTTTCTGTTGTTCTGTGTTCTTTCCCCTTATTTTTTTCTTCTTCTTTTGCTTTAAAATATTTTTTACTTTTTTAAAATATTTCCATTTCTACTTTGGTTTTCTCTTGTCCTGTGTTTTTTCCCTTTTTATTTTATTTTATTATTTTTTAAAAATCATTTTTATTGGTTTGTTCTGCTTCCTTGCTTTATTCTTCGGCTGGCACACTGCTTTGGTTTTGTTTTTAGGTTTTGGCTTTTTGTTAGGTTGGATCCTAATTGATTTCATTTTGAGTTCTTCTATTTGTCTAGTTGTTCTCTTGTTTTTGTTTTATTTGGTTCTGTTTTTGTTTCTTTTGCAGGTGTGTGTTTTTCCTTGCTTCTGTTTGGTTTTGTTTTTACCATTTCTTGGGGTATTGTCTTTTTTGTTTTTTTTTCTTTAATATTTTTTCTATATTTTTTTAATATATCTATTTTTATATTGCTTTTCTGTTGTTCTGCCTTCTTTCCCCTTTTTCTTCTTTTTCTTTTTTTTATCTTTTTTTCAGTTTGTATTGTTTCTTTGCTTCATTCTTCAGGTGGCATTCTGCTTTGGTTTCGTTTTTTGGTTTTGTGTTTTTGTCAGTTTCCTTTATAATTGTTTGATTTCGTTCTTGTGTTCTTTTGTTGTCTGGTTATTCTCTTGCTTTTTGATTTATTTGGTTCTGTTTTTGTTTCTTTTGTGTGTGTGGATGTTTCCTTGTTTCTGTTTTTGTTTGTTTGACTTCACTTTTTACCATTTTTCTGGGGTTTTGTTAGTCTTTTCTTTTTTTTTTTTTTTTTTTTTTTTTTGCGGTATGCGGGCCTCTCACTGTTGTGGCCTCCCCCGTTGTGGAGCATAGGCTCCGGACGCGCAGGCTCAGCGGCCATGGCTCACGGGCCCAGCCGCTCCGCGGCATATGGGATCCTCCCAGACCGGGGCACGAACCCGTATCCCCTGCATCGGCAGGCGGACTCTCAACCACTTGCGCCACCAGGGAGGCCCAGTCTTTTCTTTTTTTTAATGCCCTTTATTGCTAGGAATATTCCTAGCAAAATAAAGATAGGAACATAAACCCACCCATCATCACGCAGACTACCTAAAGTCATACTAAGCTCACAGACATCCCAAAACACACCACCTGACATGGCCCTGATTTTCAAAGGGAGAAGACTCAGCTCCACCCACCAAAACGCAGGCACTAGTCCCTCCCATCAGGAAGCCTATGCAAGTCACTGGACCAACCTCAACACCAGGGAAAGAGAAGAGAAACAAGAGGAACTACGACCCTGCAGCCTTGGGAAAGGAGAACATAAATACTGTAAATGAGACAAAATGAGAAGACAGAGAAATATCATGCAGGCAAAGGAGAAAGATAAAAACCCTCAAGAACAAATAAATGAAGAGGAATATAGGCAAAGTACCTGAAAAACAATTCAGAGTAATGATAGTAAAGATGATACAAAATCTCAGATATAGAATAAATACAGGAAATGTTTAACAAGGACCTAGAAGAACTAAAGAGCAAACAAACAGTAATGAACAACACAATAACTGAAATTAACACAATAACTGAAATTCCCTAGAAGGAATCAATAGCAGAATAACTGAGGCAGAAGAATGGGTAAGTGAGCTGGAAGACAGAATGGTGGAAATAACTGCTGCAGAGCAGAATAAAGACAAAATAATGAAAAGAATGGAGGAGAGTCTCAGAGACCTGTGGGACAACATTAAGCGCACCAACATTCGAATTATAGGCATCCCAGAAGAAGAAAAAAGAAAGGGCATTACATAAAATTTTTAAAAATCTTATATGTTGTGGTATAATGTTATGTCATACTTCTAGTTATTACTTTAAACTGTATATCTCAGAAATAACTAAATTTCCTTGTCAATTGCATTATTATGAACTTTCATCAAATCTTTAACCGTGGTCATTTTTAAGTCTTTTGTCATTTACAGACAGTTCTGGGTGTACTCTGATGCTTTTGCAAAAATGTTCCTATAAAAGGGTTTCATCTTCAAGGAATTCATGGAAAAGACTCTAAAAAGTACAGGTTTCTGGTAACTGACTATATTGCTAACTGAATGAATAAGCATTTTCATAACTCTAATGGAAAACTGATGAATTCATAAAAGTGCTAACAAAAGATCAAGATAAAAAAAATTAATGACATGGGACTGAGTGAACTGATGAGGATGATTATAATTTTTGTGACTTTCTGTTTGAAAAAAAAAATTCCACAAGGGCTCAGAGGCAAAAAATATACAAATCAATTTTCACTGCAAAGTAAAGGAGCTGTTATAGTGGAGGATTACTGGACTGAATGTCAATATTACAACATAGTATGAGTGTGTTTTGTGTTTGGTAATTGCAATCATTGTTGCTTTTGTTTTGGTCATCCATTTACAATGCCTGGTGTCAGTTTATTTATCTCTTGTAAAAATAAAACACAGTGTGTGTGTGTGTGTGTGTGTGTGTGTGTGTGAAAAGAAAATAAATAAATAAAAATAAAATAAAGAAAGAAAGGGTCTGAGAAAATATTTGAAGAGATTATGGTCAAAAATTTCCCAAATATGGGAAAGGAAATCGTGAATCAAGTCCAGGAAGCATAGTGAGCCTCATACAGGATAACACCAAGTAGAAATACACCAAGACACATATTGATCAAACTAACAAAATTTAAACACAAAGAAAAAACATTAAAAGCAGCAAGGGGAAAGCAACAAATAACATACAAGGGGATCCACATGAGGTTAATAGCTGATCTTTCAGCAGAAACTTTACAGGCCAGAAGGGAGTGACAAGATATATTTAAAGTAAGGAAAGGGAAAAACAGAGAACCAAGATTACTCAAACCATCAAGGATCTCATTCAGATTCAATGGAGAAATCAAAAGCTTTACAAACAAGCAAAAGTTAAGAGAATTCAGCACCACCAAACCAGCTTTACAACAAATGCTAAAGGAACTTCCCTAAGCAGGAAACACGAGAGAAGGAAAAGACCTACAAAAACAAACCCAAAAACAGTTAAGAAAATGGTAATAGGAACATACATATCAATAATTACATTAAATGTAAATGGATTAAATGCCCCAACCAAAAGACAAAGACTGGCTGAATGTATACTAAAACAAGACCCGTATATATGCTGTCTACAAGACACACACATCAGACCTAGGGACACATACAGACTGAAAATGAGGTGATGGAAAATGATATTCAAGGCAAATGGAAATAAAAAGAAAGCTGAAGTAGCAATTCTCATATCAGATAAAATAGACTTTAAAATAAAGAATGTTACAACAGACAAGGAAGGACACTAAATAATGATCAAGGGATTGATCCAAGAAGAAGATATAACAATTGTAAATATCTATACACCCGAAATAGGAGCACCTCAATACATAAGGCAAATGCTAACAGCCATAAAAGGGGAAATCGACAGTAACTCAATACTAGGGGATTTTAACACCACACTCCCACCGATGGACAGATCATCCAAACAGAAGATAAATAAGGAAACACAAGCTTTAAATGACACATTAAACAAGATGGAGTTAATTGATATTTATAGGACATTCCATCCAAAAACAAGAGAATACAGTTTCTTCTCAAGTGCACATGGAGCATTCTCTAGGTTAGATCAGATCTTGGGTCACAAATAAAGCCTCGGTAAATTTAAAAATATTGAAATCTTATCAATCATCTTTTCTGACCACAACACTATAAGACTAGATATCAATTACAGGAAAAAAAAACAGTAAAAAATACAAACACATGGAGGCTAAACAATCCACTACTAAAGAACCAAGAGTTCACTGATGAAATCAAAGAGGAAATCAAAAAATACCTAGAAAAAAATGACAGTGAAAACACAATGACCCAAAAACTATGGGATGAAGCAAAAGCAGTTGTAAGAGGGAAGTGTATAGCACTACAGTCCTACCTCAAGAAACAAGAAACATCTCAAATAAACAACCTAAACTTACACCTAAATCGATTAGAGAAAGAAGAACAAAAAAAAAAACACCCAAAAAACAAAAATGTAAAGTTACCAGAAGGAAAGAAATCATAAAGATCAGATCAGAAATAAATGAAAAAGAAATGGAGGAAACAATAGCAAAAATCAATAAAAACTAAAAGCTGGTTCTTTGAGAATATAAACAAAATTGATAAACCATTCACCAAACTCATCAGGAAAAAAGGGAGAAGACTCAAATCATCAGAATTAGAAACGAAAAAGGAGAAGTAACAACTGACACATCAGAGATACAAAGGATCATGAGAGACTGCTCCGAGCAACTATATGCCAATAAATTGGACAAAATGGACAAATTCTTAGCAAAGTACAACCTTCCAAGACTGAACCAGGAAGAAATAGAAAATATGAACAGACCAATCACAAGCACTGAAACTGAAACTCTGATTAAAAATCTTCCAACAAACAAAAGCCCAGGACCAGATGGCTTCATAGGTGAATTCTATCAAACATTTAGAGAAGAGCTAACACCTATCCTTCTCAAACTCTTCCAAAATATAGCAAAGGGAGGAACACTCCCAAACTCATTCTATGAGGCCACGATCACCTGGATACCAAAACCAGATAAAGATGTCACAAGAAAAGAAATCACTGATGAATATAGAAGCAAAATTCCTCAACAAAATACTAGCAAACATAATCCAATAGCACATTAAAAGGATAATACACCATAATCAAGTGGGTTTTATCCCAGGAATGCAAGGATTCTTCAACATACGCAAATCAATCAATATGATACACAATATTAACAAATTGAAGGAGAAAAACCATATGATCATCTCAATAGATGTAGAAAAAGGTTTTGACAAAATTCAACACCTATTTATGATAAAAACTGTCTAGAAAGTGGGCATAGAGGGAACCTACCTCAACATAATAAAGGCCATATATGACAAACCCACAGCTAACATCATTCTCAATGGTGAAAAATTGAAACCATTCCCTCTAAGATCAGGAACAAAACAAGGGTGCCCACTCTCACCACTATTATTCAACACAGTTTCGGAAGTTTTAGCCACAGAAATTGGAGAAGAAAAAGAAATAAAAGGAATTCTAATTGGAAAAGAAGAAGTAAAACTGTCCCTGTTTGCAGGTGACATGATACTATACATGGAAGATCCTAAAGATGCCACCAGAAAACTACTAGAGCTAATCAATGAATTTGGTAAAGTAGCAGGATACAAAATTAATGCACAGAAATCTCTTGCATTCCTATACACTAACAATGAAAAATCTGAAAGAGAGATTAAGGAAACACTCCCATTTACCACTGCAACAAAAAGAAGAAACTATCTAGGAATAAACCTACCTAAGGAGTCAAAAGACCTGTATGCAGAAAACTATAAGAAGCTGAGGAAAGAAATCAAAGATGATACAAATACATGGAAGATATACCATGTTCTTGGATTGGAAGAATCAACATTGTTAAAATGACTATACTACCCAAAGCAATCTACAGATTCAATGCAATCCCTATCAAATTACCAATGGCATTTTTCACAGAACTAGAACAAAGAATTTTACAATTTGTATGGAAACATAAAAGACCTCGAATAGCCAAAGCAATATTGAAAAAGGAAAATGGAGCTGTAGGAATCAGGCTCCCAGTCCTCAGACTATACTACAAAGCTACAATAATCAAGACAGTATGGTACTGGCACAAAAAAAGAAATATAGATCAATGGAGCAGGATAGAAAGCCCATAGATAAACCCATGCACATATGGTCACCTTACCTTTGACAAAGGAAGCAAGACTATATAATGGAGAAAAGACAGCCTCTTCAGTAAGCGGAGCTTGGAAAACTGGGCAGCTACATGTAAAAGAAAGAAATTAGAGCACTTCCTAACACCATACATAAAAATAAACTCAAAATGTATTAAAGACCTAAATGTAAGACTGGACACTATAAAACTCTTAGAGAAAACCTAGGCAGAACACTCTATGACATAAATCACAGCAAGATCCTTTTTGACCCACCTCCTAGAGAAATGGAAATAAAAGCAAAGGTAAACAAAGGGGACCCAATGAAACATAAAAGCTTTTGCACAGGAAAGGGAACCATAAACAGACAAAAAGACAACTTTCAGAATGGGAGAAAATATTTGCACACGAAGCAACTGACAGAGGATTAATCTCCAAAATATACAAGCAGCTCATACAGGTCAATATCAGAAAAACAAACAATCCAATCGAAAAATGGGCAGAAGACCTAAATAGACATTTCTCCAAAGAAGACATACAGATGGCCAACAAACACATGAAAAGATGCTCAACATCACTAATCATTAGAGAAATGCAAATCAAAACCACAATGAGGTATCATCTCACACCCATCAGAATAGTCGTCATCAAAAAATCTACAAACGATAAATGCTGGAGAGGGTGTGGAGAAAAGGGAACTCTCCTGCACTGTTGGTGGGAATGTAAATTGATACAACCACTATGGAGAACAGTATGAAGGTTCCTTAAAAAACTGAAAATAGAGCTACCATATGACCCAACAATCCCACTATTGGGCATATACCCTGAGAAAACAATAATTCAAAAAGATATATGTACCACAGTGTTCATTGCAGCACTATTTACAATAGCCAGAACAAGGAACCAACCTAAATGTCCATCGACAGATGAATGGATAAAGAAGATATGGCATATATATACAATGGAATATAACTCAGCCAGGAAAAGGAACAAAATTGAGTTATTTGTAATGAGGTGGGTGGACCTACAGTCTGTTATACAGAGTGAAGTAAGTCAGAAAAAGAAAAACAAATACCATATGCTAATGCATACATATGGAATCTTAAAAAACGTTACTGATGAACCTAGTGGCAGGGCAGGAATAAAGACTCAGACGTGGAGAACAGACTTGAGAATACAGGGGGAAGGGGAAGCTGGGACAAAGAGAGAGAGTAGCATTGACATATATACACTACCTAATGTAAAATGGATGGCTAATTGGATGCTGCTGCATAGCACTGGGAGATAAGCTTGATATTTTGTGATGACCTAGAGCGCTGGGACAGGGAGGGTAGAAGGAAGGCTCAAGAGGGAGGGGATATTGGGATATATGTATACATATAACTGATTAACTTTGTCGTACAGCAGAAACTAACAGAACACTGTAAAGCAATTATACTCCAATAAAGATTAAAAAAAATCAAATAATGTAACTTAAATGTAAGTCCACAAGGGAAGTTTGTAACTCCTATTCCTATGTTTCTGTGGCATGTGATATGATTTGAATAATGTAGAAAGGGTGTGCCTACTTCAAAGTGTTTTAGTTATATATTCTTGTTACTTAAGATCCAACTATAAGAAAAATGTTTAGGGCATTGTCTCTGCTAACATACAAATATCTCTAGAAGAAGACTGGTAGTCATTAACATTGATGATGATAGACATCAGGCATTTATACAGGGAGGAAAATGTGAGTTTGAATCATGCTAAGGAGAGAATCCCAAGACCAGATTCAAGCTACAATGCACCCAGGAAAAGGGAAAGAAAGCACCAATGTGAGGAAAATACCATGAGAGGATCAAGCTTTCTTACTTCATGGCCTTCCCAGGATGGACTCTAATCTGTAGGATTACTGCACCTCTATCCAGATTAATAAATATTAGAAAGAAGTATGTCCACCAAGGCTGGATACTCTTCCCAGGCACCAATGTGGAGCAACTTTGCCTGCTTGCTTTGCAGATGGTATGTAACCCAACTAGGCCTGAACTAGTCTCTACCTTCCTATATTTCTCTTTAGTTAAGTTTTCATTGACCAACTATGCTAACATTTGTTGTCTATTTTTTGCTTTAATAATCATGAAACCCATGACAGAGCCTTCTGCTTGCACAGAATTAAAGTAACAAATAGGATAGAAATGAGACTTTTGATCCTTAAGTGCTCATGCTATGAGCAACATATGCTAAATCAAACAATTTCTGTATGTCCAACTTTGGCCTTAGGTTTGGTTTGGACTAAAGCAAGTTCTGTTACTCATTATGAAATGGGTGTGTTTCTTGTTACCAAGAAAGTAGGAGCTGGTCTGCATCAAGAGGCTTCATACCAAGACAGAAAAACCACAAATCAGTATTTGTGATCAACGTTAGACATCCTACTAGCATGTTGCAGCTGTTTGCAGCTCTCTCGGGGTAAAGCATTGACACCTGTTATTTGATGAGGTCTGTATGGGGTGGACTGAGCCACGAGAGGAAAGCTATGAGGCCAAACTGTTGCAAATGGTGTTTTACTTTTTTCCAAAATGAAGAAAAGTGGTTACAACCCCAAGGTTCAACCTTGGACCCTCATGGCCAAATATGTCCTAAAAACAAGAGATAGCACCTATATCTCAAAGATTCACAGGCAGAAAGAAATGGAAAAATACTCTGACCAGCAGTGATTGATTTCATATTGGGGTGGAGGGTGGGGGAAGTAAATAATCATTATTAATCTCCTACTTTATACCTACTAGGCTTAGGGCTTATTTACATGACAACATTTAACTTTCACATTTTTCCTGTTAGCTGGAGAAACATTTTTAAAAAGAGATATTAGAAGGTCTGAAAAATTAGATCTTTATCCAATATGATCCCACTAATGAGTGGTAGATTGGAGATTTAAACCTAGGTAGTTCCAATTTTGAAGCTCATATGCTTTCCATTACTCCATAAGGATGAAATATCCACTTTGTATCATCCTGTCATTTGAAGTTTATGAAGATCATACAACTGTGTTGGCCAAATTCAATGCCTTTTTAAATAACGTGGAGGCAGAGGTCCAAGACGGTGGGGTAGGAAGATCCCAAGCCACCTCCTCCCACAGATACAATAAATCTACAGCTACATATGGAACAATTCCCTCTTAAAAAGTAGTGAAAACTAGCTGCACTGCTCCTCCACAACAAAGGATAAAAGGACCACATTGAGATGGGTAGGAGAGGCAGAGACATGGTCTCACCAAAAACCCAACTCCAGTGTGGTGCTCCACAATAGGAGTGGAGCCCACAGGTCTGGAGCTTCTCCCAGAGAAGCAAGGGGGTTTTGCCCCACATCAAGCACCCCAACCCTTGGGACCTGTACCAGAAAGACAAGCCCCCAAAACATTTGGCTTCAAAAACCCACAGACCTTATGTCCAAGGGACCCAAAGGGCTGTGGGGAACTGAGATTCTCCTTTTAATAGGCTTGTGTGCAGTATCACTTACCCTAGACTATATGAGAAGGAGGTTCATTTGCTAATTTTAAAGCATCTGCTAGAGGGGCAGGGTATAGTTAGGACTCTCTCCTGAGACACAGGTGCTGGTGGACGCCATCTTTGCACTCTCCCTCCACCCTGCTAGCACAGACATGGCACTTTCCCACTGCCTTACTAAGGCCTGCCCTGTTGAAACCGGTGAGTGGGGCTCCCATTCCCTTACTAAAGCTGGTGGGCATTTGCAATCCACACAGGATATGCCCCTTATTGCCTGGCCCTGGTGGCCAAGAGGGCTTGTGTTGCTGGTCTCCACAGGATTGTAATAATCGGAAAGTCAGTTCTTAGCAGGGTACCACCCCCATGTTCCTGCACAGACAGCTGACCGAAACACACCCAAAAACGTCTATTTACTCATCCTGGACTTTCAGCCTGAGCTTCAGGTTTGTCACACATCTAGAAGCTATGGAGGCTCTCTCAGGGAATGCAGATGGAGGACACCATCCTTGTGCACTCCTTTGGCCTCACTACAGCTCAATGATACTGCCCAGAAAAGAATTTATACACTCATCTGGAGTCCTGATTTTTGTAACTGTAATCCAGGGGAAAACTCTAGATTTCCTGGCCTGGAGGAATTGCAGCCCCACAGGGTTGTATATATTTGCATCCTTTAAAAGCTGGTGCCTGAGGATCTAGCTTCCAATCAGTCTGAAACTAGGTGCTAAATGATATTCCTCCTCTTGGAACACTGATAGGTCTTGCCACACCCTCAAAAACAGGGACCTACCAAGAATAAGTCAGGCTGTTTAGACAGTCACAAAGGTGTAAGAGACAACCAAGAGCTAGGGAAAGGTTGAATGGTAAGGTTTGTCACTTACACAAGACCACTCCAAGACTGGGAGAGGTAGTTGTTTCACCTAATACATAGAAAGACACACACAGAGTTCAGTAAAATGAGGAAAAAGAATATGTTTTCTGAAAGAATGAATAAGATAAGCCTCAGAAAAAGACCTTAATGAAACAAAGATAAGTAATCCACCTGATAAAGAATTAAAGACTACACAGAAAAATTAACTCAAATGCATCAGACTTGAATGTAAGACCTAAATCCATAAAATCGCTGGAAAAAACACAGGTGACCAACTCTGACATTGGTGTTGATGAATTTTTGGATCTGACTCTAAAAGCAAAGGCAACAAAACCAAAAATAAACAAGTAGGACTACATCAAACTAAAAAGCTTCTTCACAGCAAAAGAAATCATCCACAAAATGAAGATAACTTACTGAATGGGAGAAAATATTTTCAAATCATATGTCCAGTAAGGGGTTAATATCCAAAATATATGAAGAACTCATAAAATTCAGCAGCAAAAAGCCAAACAATCCAATTTTAAAAAATGGGCAGAGGATCTGAATAGACGTTTTTTCCAAAGAAGACCTACAGACAGCCAAAAAGCACGTGAAAAGATGTTGAAATTCATAATCATTAGGGAAACGCAAATCAAAATCACAATGAGATATCACTTCACACCTGTTAGAATGGCTATTATCAAAAATACTAGAAACAACAAGTGTTGGTGAGGATATGGAGAAAATAAGATCCTCATGCACTGTTGGTGGGAATGTAAATTTTCACAACCACTATAGAAAAAAGTATGAAGATTCCTCAAAAAATTAAGAATAGAACTACCATATGATCCAGCAATTCTACTTCTGGGTATTTATCCAAAGAAAACAAAAACTAATTTGAAAAGATATATGTACCCCCCTGTTCACTGTAGCATTACTTATAATAGCCAAGATATGGAAGCTACCTAATTGTCCATCAACAGATGGATGGATAAAGAAGATATGGTGTTTTATACACACACGCACACACAGGAATACAAATCAGCCATAAAAATCTTGCCATTTGCAACAACATGGACAGACCTTGAGGTCCTAAGCTAAATAAGTCAGACAGAAAGACAAATACCACGTGATTTCACTCATATGTGAATCTAAAAAAGAAAATAAATGAACAAACAAAATCAAAATCATAGATACAGAGAACAGATGAGAGGAGTTGGCGAGTGGGTGAAACAGGTGAAGGGGGTCAAGAGGTACAAACTTCCAGTTATAAAATAAACAAGTCATGGGGTATAATATACAGCATGGTGACTATAGTTATTAATATTGTAGAGTATACTTGAAAGTTGCCAGAAGAGTGATAATCCTGAATGTTAGCTTCTTATGGTGATGGATGGTAACTAGATTGATTGTGGTGATCATTTTGCAATGTATACAAATATCAATTAATTATGTTGTACACCTTAGACCAATATGATATTATATGTCTATTATACCTCAATTTAAAATTAAAAAAATAAAATAAAATCACATGGAGGCATGTGTTCCTTATATTTCACAGTGAGACAGCTCAAGACATAAATTAAGTTCCAAGCATGTACTTGCCAGGGCCCTGATAATATCATCCTGGCATAAACTAACATAGTGGTGGGCCTCCTCAATTCAAGTTCTGTCAAATCCACACACTTAATTAAAGTCCTGGGTATGATGGGAATTTCAATAGTTGGGCACTCTAGGAGCATTCTATAGTCTAAAGCAAATACAGAAATAAAACTATGAGAGAGAACCTATCAAAGCCATAATACATCTATTACCACAGCTGTTTCTCCCCAGACACCACGCTCCCTCCTGAGCCTATTATTAAGTGCAAATGACCAGGCTCAGTGACTGTTATTTTTAAAAACATTACTTATTGTGCATTGTGTTCTGAAACTTGTTGACTTATTTTAATTTGCATAATTATAGTAATTTTCTCCAATGTCAATGCCGTAGGATTATATTAGGATTTTGCCTTATCTCTAAAGAAATGCACAGGTTCAAAAGCAAATTGTTGTTATATCATTCTTGACACTTTCAGGCAACTGGGATGCAGGAAGATGGAAGGATACATTTTGCTAACTTCACCCCTGGCTTATGATTAGAAGAACTGGCATAGGTATGAGAGACCAGAAAAAGGAGGGAGAAACAAAGGAGATTAGGATAGTAGAAGAATGCAGAAACAAAGGGAAGAGCTCCTTCTTCATAGAAATTCTTCAGTGTGTATTTCAGTCTTTATTATAACATTTGCTTTTTTTAGCAACTCAGGGAATTTGGCCATATATCATCTTTATTTTACAAATTAATGTACTAATTAATAATCACTCACCTAGTTTCCTTAGAGCTATGTCTAAAACCTAGATCTCTCAGTTGATATTCTGATCATGTTCTACTCAATGGAGTAAGAACTTTGGCCAAGAAGATTTGATCAGTGAAATATTCAGACTCCCAGGCTATTAGTTGTCCCTCCTTAGGCTGTACAATACCTCAGGAAGCTTTCTATTGTGTGGTCAATTTTTTTTATTTTTTATTTTTTAAGGAAAATTGTCTATGTTTACATACTATATATTATCACTGCTTAAATTATAATTCCCCAGTTATTCCCACAGGCACCCCCAAGTCCTTCTGGTGTGTCTTGAAACCAAAAAGATAACAGACCTCAGGTAGAATCAAGAAAGTAGGATTTGGGATTTGGCTCCTACCAATCAATCCCATGTCCAAAGCTGCCCAAGAAAAGTACAGACAGGTTGGCATAAAATCCAAGACATCTACCCCCAAATCCATCCAAAGGGTGGATGAAGATGGAAGCACATGGGCCTAGAATGTGCATATTGGCATTCTGTCCTCCTATTTCTCTCCCTTCCTTCTAAAGTTCTATCGTCTTCCAGTCAGTAAGAGGAGAAACAAGACAGTTGAAACAGCCCAGAAGGATATGGGAGAAGAAAGGGCAGCATGAGGACACAAATGAACTTACTAGACTTGTAGGTCAGGAGAAAGCCTTTGGTATATGTCATCTGAGCCCCCGAACTATGTTTTCAACTCTCTTCTGAACACATGCACTAGATCACTCATCATCCCTTTATATGACACAGGACCCATATCAAACTTATCTTCTTCCCCTCCTAAGCCAGTTCCTCTTTATAACTCAACTCCAACTCAGATCAGAAACCACAGAATTACCTTTGAATTTTCCCTCTTTCCACTTTCCTCATCCAAACAGCAAATGTAATGTAATACAGAAACACTGGACTTAGAGCCAAAATCCCTCTGTGCTTCCCCGCACTACCTGTCTTCAGCCTCTGTAAGTCTCCCTTTCCACATCTGTTCATTGGAGATAATACCTTCCACAGGTAGGTTGTGAGCACTAGATGAGACAATGTATGAATGCCTATAAACACTAAAAAAGAAAAGCTGTATTAATTCTTAAAAAGGTTCCTTCTTTTCATTTACAATGTCTTCACACAATGTAGAAGACATAACTCACCTGGACAATCATAATGTTTTCTAGCCTTATGGCTCCCAAGTACATTGGTCCCAGTGTTCTTTTCCAGCATTCTCTCTCACCACTATTATTAACATATATATATATCCCAGTCAAAACAATACTCAATATTACCAGGACACCCCTGTGCTTGTCTACTTCTCTGTATTTGTTCCTAGTATCCCCCTTCCATGGAATGTTCTGCCTTCTCTTCTCCTCTTGGCCCATCCCAAATTTCTCCACTTCTATAAAATTTTGCTCTGATTCTCCAAAGTATATCTGACTTGTGTCATATTCTGAGTTTATCCCACTCCAAGAATTTGTTAGAACCTTTCTTGTAACACGATGCGATTCCTTGTATTTTAATCATTTGTCTATGTTCAAACTTAGAAATTATGTTCTGCCTCCCAGTTTATAACTTCCTAAGATCAAGGTCTTACTTATCTTTATATGCCCAGGATCTAACATAATAGTTTCCAAACATTTAAATTCTTTTCAATAAATTGTTTTTTAATGAGTTATTAGTTTGAATTGGAAATACATCCTTTAATTCCTCCAATAATAACATAGGATACTATCAAATTGAATTATACTTATTCAACAGAGAAAACTACACAGACAATCTTGAGATGACTGAAATTTCTTAGGGTGTCACAAACCATGACTGAAAATCATGAATCTGAATGCAGGTGACTCTAAAATAAGCTATTTTCATAGTTGTAACCATAATAGAATGTATTGACTTTATGTTATTTTCAATACACATATATGAGATAGAGATTATATATGTATCACCAATAAGACAATTGAGGCTTAGCAAGGATGAATGACTTGCCTAAGGTAGCACAGGTAGAAAATGGCTAAATCAAGGCTCAAGCCAAGCCTTTTTGTCTTCAGAGGCTGTCCTCTTCTCACTATCCAGCATCAAGTGTCAGAGTTTTATGAATTCTACTTATAAAAACTTCAAGTCCTTCCTGGGTTTGAGAACAGGCAAAGAAAGATTAAAATATAACATTTCCTGAACCATGATGTTATTTATAATCTAGGGCTCGGCAAACTTTTGTTACAGAGGACCAGATAGTAAATATTTTAAGCTTTGTGGGCCATATGGTCTACTCAAATCTGCCATTATAGTGTCAAAGCGGCCATAGAAAATATGTGATGGAATGAGCATGGCTATGTTCCAATGACACTTTGGAAACTTTATAAAAATCAGACAGTGAAGCCTGATTAGGCCCTCCAGCTATAGCTTTCAACCCCCGTTAAAATCCCCAATAAACGTCCATCTACTGTCACTGTGAAGAGACAGGTAATGTGCTAGTTTAAGATCATTCATTAATCATTCATATTACACTTGTATTAGATATTTAGGGCAAAATGCAGCATAAAACATGGAAACTGACAAAATTATACATAATTACAACTCCAAAACACATGTTGTTCCCTCAACAGAAATTGAGATAATCTACTAAAACACATTTTAAAACTAAAAGTGTAAAGCATTTTTCCCTGCAGTTACTTGACTATAGGATAGGTAATTAACAGATTTTCAGTCCAGAAAATAAATGAAGCCAAGTGTCTGTGACCTTTGGTTTCCACATTCTCACTCTTGAAATAAATTGATTCGTTCCAGAGAGTGTGCACATATAGCACCTCGGACTGGAAACAATTTAATAATGAGCTGATCTTTCATGAGAAAAGGCTTGTGTTAGTGAATAGGGAATAAGATGACAGAAATCATAGCACAGATATAACTTGTTCTTAATAGAGATGGATTTTGTCTTCACATAAGCCAGAGGAAATATTTGGCCCAACGTGGCAGACAATGTATTTATATATAAAATCCTCCTTCCCCCTTGTAAACTGGGTGAGATCATTCACTGAGAGCTTCAGATTGGCCATACAAATTGTGGAAAGCTCACACAACATGAGATTCTGACTGCATAAAAGAATAGTATGTGCAGTTCTTTTCTGCCCCTCTGGGAAGCCTGGCCTATCCTCCACAATAGGAGGTTTGTTTCCTTTAAGTCTTCTCTCTTCTCATGGCTCATTTGCTCTTATGTACTGTCTGGTGTTGTTACCCATATTTTCAAATATGTATCTTATTTTTAGAATTAGATTGTAACATTTGGAAAGAGATACATGTGAGTGTAAACCGCAATTTCAGTTTTTCTTAGCTTTATGAGTATTGCTAAGCTCGTTCTCTTCTCTGAAGCAGTTTCAGATAATAATAGTATCTATTTGATAGGTATGTTGTTGGCTCACATGTGGAAACCTGCGTAACCATCATCACCACTACCATCATTATCAGTATTTTCATGTCTTCTCCTCCATGAAGTTTTCCTCAACTCCCTAACCAGAATTCACTGTTTACCATTTCTCAGAACTTTCAAATTGTTTACTTTATCATTTTTGTATGCTGCATTTAAATTATTTGTTTGCATGTCTGCTTCCCCTACAAGATCAGGATTCTCTGAAGTCCTCCTAATGAAAACTTTCAAATAGGTATTAACTGAATACTTTTCTAATGGTCAACAAAATTCCTCTTTGCTTACCTTCTCGACTTTGTTCTTCAGATCTAGTGCACAGTAGCATGAATAAAGAAGACAAGCATGAATTTAATGCATCTTCCTATGCTGATATATAAATATTTTGTCTAGAACTCTCTCCCTATTATTAGCCAAAGCTTGAATTTAAGTTTGAAATTACCTAAAGTTCTATCAAAACAAAATAAATTACAACATTAAGAAAAGAAAAACAAAAATATGTCCTGTGGAAAGATATCCAGAGCATGTGAAAGGATTTATAATAAATTGCTGGTGCCCACCTCACATGTTGGAAAGCCTGAGATGAGGAGAGGTCTATTTTTCTATTGATTCCTTGTGATGATGGATAGATATCAGATTAAAAAATAAAAAGTGTGAGAAAGGGCTATTTGTCTCTCCTGGAGGCACAATTTCTGAGCTTTTAGCCCAATCCAGTCCCTGTAGTTGGACAAAAAGTACCACCTTTATATGACCAAGTTGTTTTATTTCCCTAATTGTAGCTTCTATTGCTAATTCTCCTAGGCACCTGCCTAGTCAGGCTAAAGCAGAGCTCAGTCTTTATCTCAGAGCATCTCCTGAGTACACATTAACTTCAACCACATTCTATTGGCTGAAACTCAGTTATATTGGCCCCATATAACTAAAAGGAGACTGGGAAATGTAGCTGTGTGCCTAGAAGGAAGAGACTAAGAATCAACACATAACAATCTCAGCCATACACATGAAGCACACGCAGTATAAATAGAGATGAAGGATTCTCCTTTTTAATTAATAGCATCGTAAATGAGAGAACACAAAACAGCTTACAAATTTCTTCCTCATACATACTACCTTTTCTCATCTTCACAATGGGTGTGACATACTAACATTGTTATCCACATTTTACAGATTAAGAAGTAAAGTTCAGAGTGTTAATAAATTAGGCAAGGTTATACAACTGGCAAGTATACACCAGAGTCAAAATTTGAACTCAAGACATTTGATTCTTGCTGTAATGAAATTTTCACTGCACTGGTGCTAAAACTACTTATGTGGACCCACTTTACATGAAGAACCTTATCTCAGGTATCAAAAGTCAGGCAAAAATACACATAAAACTCCTGCTATATGTCAGGCACAGGCACCATCCTAGTACTGGGAAACAAGCCAGACACAAACTGTGCCTTAATGGACCTTACGATCTAGAAACTGTGTCTTCCAGTATTTTTCAATACAAATAGTATATTCCAATCAGATAAAGTTCATCATTCTTTACCCTTCATCCTGATAGCATGACACTCTTAACTCTCTCTTAGCTTATATATTCTTGGTTTTCTATCTACCAATATCCACTCATTGATTCTTTGTCTTCAAAGTCTAGGTTCAGTATCAGCCTTATTTTTACCCTAAGACTCATTCACTATACCAACACCTACTATATTCTTTCTCTGACCAGTCTAGAGTCTATACCTTTTAGGAAAATGTGTGATTACATGGTTCCCATGCCTCCTTGTATTGTTTGCTAATTTCATACATTACTTCCTACATCTCTGAGCCTCATTAGCTCAACCTAATTCCAACAGAATTACCTTAATTTATTTATGTCCTCGATTGTTACTGAGGGTGGACATAAAAAAAAAGTCATATGAAGACTACCTATATATTTGTTATAAAGCTGTAGATGAAAATATCATGTTGTTCAATATTCCTTTGATAAGGTCAGTTGTGATAAATTCTTATGAGAATGTACTATCTGAGAAAATGTAAAAAATATTAAAAAAAATTAGAACACTTGCTTCTAAAGGATAATAAAATTATCTAATTATATTTTACTTTTGTCCTGGGTTCTCCAGATTCTGAGCAGTAATCCCTAGTTAGTGTGTCTGCTTTCTCTTTTATTCAGGGCTATGATTTTTTAAAAAACAACTCATTGACATATATATTAACATCTCTTAATTTACATGCTGGTTAGGTTCCTGGAAAGTGGCAAGTAATTCAAAAACACTTAAACTGAAATTTTGCATAAGAAAAAAAAGGAGATATAGTCTGGTAGGTTTTTAAAAAGCCAGTTATGCCCCATTTTTTTCCATATCACATCAATATTAACTGTAAAAAAACCCAGTTTACGTAAATATATGAACATTAAAAGTGTTTATTCATGAACAGAAACAAAGTCTTTAAAAAGGTCCAATATATGTATAATAGACATAAAGGCATGAAACCATTAGGGATTCTTATGTACAAAGTTCTGCACACCAAGGTGAAGCATGAAGCTAGTAATGCTTATTAATTTACATTTTTTAATGCATCTGAGATTAGATTTTTTACTCCATTGGTGTGAGCTTTTTTTTTTTTTCTTTATCTTGGGTCTCCTAGATCACGCTGCATTTTTCAGTCATGATTTCACTTGAGATAGAAACTCAGGAATCCATAAGACATAATCCCAGAATATTTGAAGGGTGCACATAGCAACTGGAAAGGACTTTGTGGACAATGACTGTAATGTCACATGCTGCTGGCCTGGCCACCAAGAAGTGCCCTCAAACTACACAGCCGGTGAAGGAACCCCTCACACACCCAAAATTTGGCAGGCAGTTTAAACCATGCCAATCCAAACTTAGTACACATATCTGTTAAATACTGTTAAATTTTCACTTTATTTCCATAATATGTAAATTAATCACACATACACTTATAAATTGACAAATAGGTTTGAAAACAAATAAAAATAATTTTAAGTTAAATCCATTCCTCAACTTCTCTAAGTCCCAATTTTCCTAATTATAAAACAGCACTAATATACTTCTTTCATTGGATTATGAGAATTAGATAAAGTGGTATAGAGTATTTAGCAGAATGCCTAACATAGTAACTACTCATTGTTAGCCACTATTATTGGCTGTTATTGAAAAGTGACAGATGTCAATAAATGAAAGTGTTTACTAGTGCCTACTCTGTCCCTATCACTGATATATAAATTTAAAATGCCTCTATTTGGTCCATGGCAGTTAAGAATAAACACCAGTCAACATTTGCTCTAAACTTATTTCTACCAAATCCAAACATTAAGTCCTAACACTGGAAACCTCAACCATCAGTTACACCCAGAGATACATGCATCTGTCTTACAATAATATTATTATAATTTTCTTGAGTGCAAGAAATGTCTTGGGTACAAATGTCTCTTTGTACCCATCCTTATACACCCTACCCTCAGCATTTCTAAGTTCATAGGTGTCTAATAATAGTTGATGGCTTGGCTTCCTATCCATTACACTAAACTCTATTATCCAGGCACAGAACAACCCACAAGCTGCAAGGAAAAAAAAAAAGTTCCATCCTCTCTTCTCCCAGCTCATTTGCAGTAGGAGCTATGAAAGATATTCACCTGAAGTCACCCACCATTCTAGCTGATCCTGCACCAAGACAATACACTCTACAGACGCTCTTAGAGAAAGCAAGCTGCCTGCCAATGCAGGGAGGAGGAGCAGCCTGTGAAACATTTAAATGGATAGATATTAACAGGGGCCAAAAGAATGCAAATGGCATTTTAAAAGCTAAGGACTCTTGGGAAAGCTTTCAAAATTTTCTTAAAAGATGTGGGTGATTAGTAGGAATGAATTTTAACAGTCTGCAAGTAAATTTGCAGCAAATCCCTAGATGGTTTTGATCTACCTTTATTTTTTCTTTTTAGCTCGCAGAATACTAAGCAGATTCAACACTCTCTCCAAAAGGACTGCCATTTCACACACACATACAAACACACACACATGCGTGCGCACACACACACACACAGAGTGATGTGTTTGAGCCAGTGAGTTCTTGCTCACAGAAAGCCAATTATTAAATATTAAGGAATTTGTTAACTGATTGATAAACCTTTGGTGGCTGAAACTGGCCATAGTGGAAATATTTACACCACAGAAATCAGCAAACACTACAAATCAGGCTTTTTTTTTTTTCTAGTCAGATAGCCAGTTTACCAGCACATGGTAGCACATGTGCTGTCATTTATGGAATTAAAGGAAATATTCAGAACTCAGCTTCTGCCATCTATAGCAAAGCAATAGAGCAAAACATTTAAAAAAGAGGGACCATATACTTGAGTGAATGGCTAGATATCAAAAAAGCAAATATTTTAAAGGTAAGTTTGGGGAAATTAGACCCTGTATATCGCTCAGACATTAGTATAATTTTGAATGTTGCCTATAGTGGTGACTCTTCTATTTATGCTTTAGAAACCCATACAATTTTGAATCAAACTGGGAGTTCTTATGTACACCATGGCTGCTGCCTGGACTAAAAAGACTAACATAAAGTAATAAAGGCTCATAATGATATAAAAGTGACTAAATAGTACTAGGTGAAAAAAATGTAGATAGCCAACCTGGTAATTCAGGGCCTAAAAAGCCCTGTGATTTCATGGACCAAGTAATTGCCAGCATTCCTAATATACAGTCATTAAGTGATGTCCTAAATGAATGACTCACCACAGAGTCCCTGCCAGATCTCTATTCTGTGATCTATACTTTAAAATTGATTCATTCTTTAAAGAGGAGGAGGGTGATGGAAAGATTCAAATACAACTAAAGGCACTAAACCTCTGGATCATGAGGAGGAGACAGACAAGAGGAGTAACACCAGCTATGATTGGAATGGTGGAACTGAATTCCACATTGTGAAGATTAATCATCATTCCACAGTTATGAAAACTACACATTTAACTTTACTGTATTTTTTTTTTTTTTCTTTTTGCGGTATGCGGGCCTCTCACTGTTGTGGCCTCTCCCGTTGCGGAGCACAGGCTCCGGATGCGCAGGCCCAGCGGCCATGGCTCACGGGCCCAGCCGCTCCGCGGCATATGGGATCCTCCCAGATCGGGGCACGAACCCGTATCCCCTGCATCGGCAGGCGGACTCTCAACCACTGCGCCACCAGGGAGGCCCTACTGTATTTTTTAAGAAGCAATTTCTTGTGATATTTGTCCAAATGTAGACATCATATAATAAATATTAAAACATCAATTAAAAGTTTCATTACTACAGTATAAATGGTGTCACAACTAGTGCAACCAACATCGTGAAACTAATTCAGTTTGTAAGTGGAAGAATACAAGTTTTGAGCCTTAAGCTAATCACCATCAAAAATAGTTTTTGAGTACCAAGTGTGCACATAGTATTGCATTCAGAAATGCAGGCATATGAGTTGAAGATGTACCTCATCTTAAAAAGCCAAGAAATTAATCTTAGTTTATGAATACCTTTCATAGAGGAGATTACAGATGAACTCAGAGTTTCTAGAATTTACTTTTTTATTTACCAAATTTACTTTTAAGGACCAATGTTACCATACATATTCCCCACAATAGAATAGCAGTCTACTACTTTAAATAATGGGCAATATGACTTTTGTAAGCTTACTCTATTTTTTAATTTTTCTTTGAACACTGAAATACATAGTCATTTTGATGATATATCTTAGAAATTATATAATTACATAGTAACCTTATCTCTTACTTTGTCTTATATTCCTGTTTGTTGTGTTGTTGTTTCTGAATTACTTATGCATTTGTCAAATTTTTTTCAGCTTTTACGTTTTATCTTTTATATTGAAATATTTCTGTAAATACCTTAATACTTTCTAAATGATAAAAAATATAAATAAGAAAATAAAGCATGTGATATGTGGTTTTCTTCCATCTTTAACAATCAACAGTAAAAAGATACAGTTTTTAATATTTATTAGCCACTTTTATTTCTTCATTTATGACTTTACTGTTCATTTCCTTTGCCTGGTATCTACTGAGTGGTTATATGTTTGTTTGCTTGCTTGTTGTTTTGTTTTAAATGATGAGAAATAACTCTTATTAAGAATAATAATTTAGGGCCTCCCTGGTGGCTCAAGTGGTTGAGAGTCCGCCTGCCGATGCAGGGGATATGGGTTCGTGCCCCGGTCTGGGAGGATCCCATATGCCGCGGAGCGGCTGGGCCCGTGAGCCATGGCCGCTGAGCCTGCGCGTCCGGAGCCTGCGCGTCCGGAGCCTGTGCTCCGCAACGGGGGAGGTCACAACAGTGAGAGGCCCGCATACCGCAAAAAAAAAAAAAAAAAAAAAAAAAAGAATAATAATTTATCCTATGATATACATAGATTTTCCAGTTTGCTACTTGCCTTTTCTATGTTTAAGTTTATTTCTGCTAAGGAGAATTCTTTTAAGTCTTTTAAGGAGTCAAATTTTTCTCTCTTTTAGTTATGGTTTCTCCTTTAGATGTCATGTTAAAAAGCCCTTTGATAGTCCAGGATCATGTAGGTGTTTACCAAGTTGCTTTAAATTAATGCTTTATACTTAACAATTTAATTCTTCTGAAGCTTGTTTTGTATAGCTTATAAAACATATTACTAAATATTTCAGCACCAACCATTTCATCTTCTGCCACTAATTTGATGCAGCATGCGTATTATATATTAGGCCTCTTTCTTGGCTTCCAATTCTGAAAGTACAAGAACTCCTTCCTTATTCTTAAAAATCTCTAGGTATTTTTTT
The DNA here is from genome assembly GCF_025265405.1 of Mesoplodon densirostris. Lineage (NCBI taxonomy): Eukaryota > Metazoa > Chordata > Mammalia > Artiodactyla > Ziphiidae > Mesoplodon > Mesoplodon densirostris. The sequence continues at coordinate 68,114,878 of NC_082668.1, forward strand.
CTTATTTTTCTAAATAAATTTGAGAATTATTGTCCCATTCTCCCCCATCAACACACACACACACACACACACACACACACACACACACACACACACACACATGCTCCAGTACCACATCTGGAATCAGATTAAATTTATGAATAAATTAGAAGGCTAAATAATATAAATGTTTATCAGCCTGACAGAAATAAAAATACACTGTTTTTTATGGCTTCTTCCCCTAACTGGTGAAGTCACAGCATATTTAGTTTGATCTGACCCATTAAAAGACTTCCAGTTCAATCAAAATTGGATTGTCATTGTCAAGTGCTATGGTAGGAGCTGGGAGTTTAAACGTGATAAATTGAGGTCTCTGTCTTGAAAAAAATCTCATGATCTAGTATAAATTAAGTATTTTAAGGGCAGTTATAATAATGCCAATGGAAAAAATACATCTTTACAGGCCTATTGCCTGTAGTATTTGCTGCACTAACTAGCTTGTATCTTTCTTTTCTTGTTATATATCCCTTCCTTCTTTCTCAAACATGTTGCTTGTCAATGTTCTGTATTTAAGATGTTCACTCAGCTAATGTGTAGTTTGTCATTTGAGAATATAATCATTGATTTTGCTCTCCAAAAACCTTAGGAAACACATTCTAATTTCTAAACTGAGATAAAAGTGATATTCAGTGTTACATAATTCAGATTTTACTAATTTTATTGGTCTTTTATGTGCAAATGTGTCTTCATGATTACATATTAAAGAATCATGAAATGTTAATATGAAAGTATTTTAAAATACAATCAAATACAAAACACTTTGGTTTGGTCTCTTAAACCACTTGGTGTGTGTGTGTTTTCATGCTTTGTCTAGAAAAATACTAAATTCTATATCAAGACCTCAGAGGCTGGCTTAGCTGAGACCCTGTGTTGCCATAATCCATCACAAACTGTGACTATGACTGGTATGTGATTAATAACATACGGCAAAAATTAAACAGCAAAACATACCTACATATATCCAGGATATATCTGTCATTTAAAGCAGATTTTATCTTCACTTAAGTACCATGGTAAAGGTGAAAAAGATCATGTGCATCATAAATTACAAATTATTCATTTCACAGACAAGAAAACAGGCTCCAAGATCACACAGGCCATATAAGGCTATATGAATTTGCCTGTCAAGCTCTCTCAGACTTGGTTTCTCTCTATATAAAAAGATTCTATGAAAGTGATGGGTCAATTTTAAAAGATCTCTGTTCTATTATGTTGTATAGAAAATATAAACACAGGCACTTCAGTGAAAAACTGTTCTCTCTCAGCAAAAAACCTAAGACTGAGACAGAAACTGAGTCCCAAATTCCAGGAGGAGGAGTCTTCACAGAGAGCCGAAACCAAAATGTCTGAAATTGAGGATGAAAAACCCAAGATGGATCCTGGTAGGCAAGAGCAGTTGTGGCAGAGAGCAGAAAAGCCATCCACCCCTGGCTTTTATGCTCCTGGTTTTGGAAGTATGGGGTAGGCCGTGGTCTTTAAAAAGCCATAGACAGAAATGGAAATAGAGTGGAGAGAACTGAAGATTTTGAGTAACTTTTTCAATTTTTAACAATTACCTGAGTAACACATTCTCATTTGTGGAAATTTCAAACAAATCAAAAACATAAAGAGTAGAAATCCAAGTCTCATTTTATTTCTCCGCCCTATACGTACCCTCCTTCCTATCTCACTCTCCTTCCCAGAGGCAATCAATTTTAACAGTTTAAATACCTCATTTAACATCTTTTTTTCAAGTCATTTCCCTAATGTATGGACACATATGCAAATGTATGCTTTTTAACATAAAGGAAACCATATTATATGGGCTGCTCTGCATCTTACCACTTTCATTTAACAATATATAATTGGTATTTTTCCAGATCAGTTCATGAAGACATAGCTCATTCTTTTTAATGACTGAATAACATTTTACGATATACATAAATCACTATTCGTTTAAGCATTACCCTACTGATAGAAACTTATGGACTTTCCATTTGGTGGGCTTAAAAACAGTGCTTCAATTATCATCCTTTTATGTGCATATTTTTGCATGAGTATGAATTTCCTATAGGTTAGCAACCTATTAGAACTGCTGACTACACACATATGTTTTCATAGACAGTCAAATTTCTCTCAAAAAAGACCATGCTTGGGAGGAGGAGATCAAGATGGCGGAGCAGGAGGACGCAGAACTCACTTCCCCCATGAACACATCAAAAATACATCTACATGTAGAACAATTCTCACTGACTAACTGGAGATTAGCAGAAAGACTTCTATACAACCAAGGCTAAAAGAGATCCATACAGAATTGAGTAGGAAGGAAAGAGAAGCAATCAGGTTAGGACCTGTGGCCCTAGGAGGGGACTCAGAAGAGGAGGGGGATTACATGGGTGGAGATCCTCCCTGGGGAGTGAGCTGTTCAAGCCGTATATTGGGCAACCCAGCCCTGGGGTCCTAGACCATTGTCTGGTTGTAGGCCCAGTGGAACTAACAGGAGGTTCTGTGGGAAGCCTGGACTCTGCTCATGAGGAACACACACACGCTTGCTTACTCCCAAAACAGGGCAGAGTGGGTGAACTGAAACCGCACAGGATGCTGGCCTATATCCCACAACTGCTCCAGTATGCATCCCAGCCTGAGCTGAGGGCCTGCTCTGGCCCCACTTGTTTCATGATGCAGCTCCACACTAGGATAAGGGCTGCCACAGCTGAGGGGAGAGCTCAGCTGTGAGGACAAAGGTGGTTCAAACCTGGAACAGCACCTGAGCAGAGCAGGAGCAGCCATTACTAGCACTTACTGGGGCAGCACATCAGAAGTTGTCCAGGTCTCTTGAATGTAAGGCCAGACACTATAAAACTCTTAGAGGAAAACATAGGCAGAACACCCTTTGACATAAATTGCAGCTGGTCTTTTCTGACCCACCTCTTAGAGTAATGAAAATAAAAACAAAAATTAACAAATGGGACCTAGTTAAACTTAAAAGCTTTTGCACAGCAAAGGAAACCATAAACAAAATGAAAAGACAACTCTTAGAATGGGAGAAAATATTTGCACATGAAGCAACTGACAAAGGATTAATCTATAAAATATACAAACAGCTCATGCAGCTGAATACCAAAAAAACCAACAACCCAATACAAAAATGGGTGGAAGACCTAAATAGATATTTCACCAAAGAAGACATACAGATGGCCAACAAACACATGAAAATATGCTCAACATCACTAATTATTAGAGAAATGCAAATCAAAACTACAATGAGGTATCATCTCACACCAGTCAGAATGGCCATCATCAAAAAATCTACAAACAATATATGCTGGGGAGGGTGTGGAGAAAAGGGAACCCTCTTGCACTGTTGGTGGGAATGTAAATTGATACAGCCACTATAGAGAACAGTATGGAGGTTCCTTAAAAATCTAAAAATAGAAGTACCATACGACCCAGCAATCCCACTACTGGGCATATACCCTAAGAAAACCATAATTCAAAAAGACACATGCACTCCAATGTTCATTGCAGCACTATTTACAATAGCCAGGTCATGGAAGCACCCTAAATGCCCATCGACAGACGAATGGATAAAGAAGATGTGGTACATATACACAGTGGAATATTACTCGGCCATAAAAAGGAACAAAACTGGGTCATTTGTAGAGACGTGATGGACCTAGAGACTCCACTCAAAAGTGTGGAGTGCTCATGAACAGGATTAGTGCCTTTATAAATGAGACTCCAGAGAGCTAGCTCACCCCTACCCCACAAGTGGATGCAACGAGAAGTCTGCAACCTGGAAGGGGGCTTTCACTTGACTATGTTGGCACCCTGATTTCAGACTTCCAGCCTCCAAACTTGATAAATAAATAAGCAACCCAGTATGTGATACTTTGTTACAGCAGCTGGAACAGACTGAGACAGGCAAATTAGAATGATGTCCATTGGACCAGGGTTTAATCAACTGCTGAAAATAAATTATTTCTCAATGTTCTGCTCTTAATTTTCCTTTTCTTTCTTCTTAAACTCTATCATTTGGCAATACCGTCAAACTCACCTTTCACTCTAAGTTTAATTTGCAAATCTATAAATTGATCTCTGAACACCCCCACCCCCCGCCATGAGCTTTTGTCCCCTATTTTAACCTATCATTTTATCTATCCATCTGAATTGCTCATTGACACCTCAAACCTAATATATAAAAATGAACCTGCTATATCACCTTTGTTCTGCAAAAAACAAACAAAATAAAGCAAACGAAATCCTCCCACTTTTAGCTGTGGTGCTATAACCTTCTCCAATATCAATGTCAGTGTCATAATGATGTAGGATTAAAATCTTTTTTTTTTTTTTTGCGGTATGCGGGCCTCTCACTGTTGTGGCCTCCCCCGTTGCGGAGCACAGGCTCCGGACGCGCAGGCTCCGGACGCGCAGGCTCAGCGGCCATGGCTCACGGGCCCAGCCGCTCCGCGGCATATGGGATCCTCCCAGACCGGGGCACGAACCCGTATCCCCTGCATCGGCAGGCGGACTCTCAACCACTTGTGCCACCAGGAAGGCCCTGGATTAAAATCTTGTCTTCAACTTTGACAGTTCTCATTGCTTACCCAAATGTGGTCACTTCTCCCCCTATGTTTCTAAATGCACCACTCTTTTCTGTCTTCATGAAAACCACTATCATGTCAGTGGTTCATTACCTCTGACATAAACTGCTGTTATGACAAGGTTCCATGCCTCTAAGAAATATTATTCTGACCTATTTTTGACACTGATTGCAGAATACTTTTCCCAATGCACAGTTCTATTTTTATGTCTCTGCCGCCAATAAACCTGCTTTAGTTACCAAATGATGTCTGAGCTCCTTTGGCTTGGTGTTCAAGGCTTTTTATGATCAAGCCCCAATCAAATCATCAGGTAAATTTCTAACTATTCCCCTTTGTGTTTCCTTTACCATCTGTGCAATCTTAAGTTATTTAAGTCCCATGGTTCACAATTTCATCTGCTGATTTTATATATATATATACACACACACATACATATATATATACACACACACATATATATGTGTATATATATATACATGTATATATGTGCATATATATAATTTTATGTATACATAATTTTACATAGAATATATATAATATATAAAATGCTGCCAATAATAAAATAACATTATGTAAAATTATATGATTACTGGAAAAATTAGGTGACATAACTTATCTTTTTGTGAACTGTAAAACAGTTTGCAAATACAAGAAATTCTGTTGACTAGGTTTGGAAGAGCTTTCAGATAATACTGCACATTCAAATCATTCTAACAGCCCCAATACTATTGATTCCATGAAGCCTTCCCTGAACCATACAGTTGCTAATTATTTCTTTACCTCTCATCTCCCCTTATCTAATCTTTTACAATACCTATGACAGTCTACATTACTACAGTTGTTACTGTGCATGTTCTATTCCCCCTGCTAGACTGCAGGTTCTGAGGACATGAGCCCTACAACTGACTCTTTCAAAGTTCACACCTGAGGACATTTCCCATAGTAGGGGCTTAACAAATGTTTAGAAGTACCTGAATAATTATATGTAGTTTATTCAGATGTGCACTTGACTATAAACTCCATGAGAGAATAGAATTTGTCTATCTTGTTCACCAGTACCTAATAGTTCAAGGCACATAATAGGTTGAATGACATCCTAAATTAAAACAGATTTGTGAAAAAATCTGAAGGAAGATAAAGGAACAATGAATATTTATTGAGCATTTGCAATATGCCATTGTGGTGGCTTTAAAACATATCTACAAATTTTTGAAACTGCTCCCTTCAAAAAGTAGAGTCAATTTCTCCTTTTCTTGAAAATGGGCTGGCCTCTCTTCTAATAAATAGAAAAAGGAAAAGTGAAAATGTGTGGCTTCCAAGCAACTCAGATTCTGCCTCTCTCTCTGTTTTGCAACTCTCATCATTGAAACAAAGACACTAGGGCCACATGGAAAGGCCACATATAGGTGCTCTAACCATAGCCACAGTTGAGGTCCCAACTGACAGTCAACATCCACTCTCTCATACATGATGAGTGAGCATTCAGGTAATGCTAGCTCATGCCTTTGTTGCCTAGTGGAATAGAGAAAAGCTGTCTTCACTGAGTCCTTCCCAAATTGAAAATTTATGAGCAAAATAAATGTTACTGTTCCTTTAAGTCACTAAGTTTTGGAATGGTTTCTTACACAAAAATTGGTAGCAAAAACATAGGTGTGTGTATACACACATATATGTCAGACCTTTCATAGAGAAGGAGGGAAACTGAGCCTAGTACCAACGTTTTATAGAGCGGGAGGGAAACAGAAGCTCCGAGAGAGTGAGAAAAAAATGCCCAGGACCTTAGAGTTTATAATTACTAAGCTGAAATTCAAGTCCTAGTCAATTTAAGGGCAAAGTCTATATATTTTCTTCTCCCTCACTGTTTTCTTCCCAGTTCTTTAGAAAAGACACCTTCCTATGACCTTTGTATCTTCTTTAAAATTTCCCAAGAAAAAATACCCAACCATTTAATGACAGTATACATTCAGTGATAAAACTCACAGTTGTTATTTTTTTAAATAAGAGCGTATCTCTTATACGTTCACGAAACTGTTATATCCTTAGGCAATTATCAGTAAAAGATTCTCAAAACATCAAAAAGCCCCCCAGAGTATAGCACAGTCCCTAGGAATCTAAGTCCTTAGTTAGATGAAACACACTTATGTTTCAGTCCCTCTTTCTGATATTTAAAATTAGACATTCTATTAGACATTATATATATATAATAATATTTTTAAACGTCTGAAGTTAAATCAAATAGTTTTTAAGTAAATAAATAAAATAAACATGTCAATTACAAGCCAATCACTTCTAAAAGTTAAGTAAAAGCTGACTTTGATGGGATCATTAAAAATGTTGATCCTGACATAAACAAAAATGTATACTGCCTCCAAGGAAGCAGAATAAACAAAATCTCTCCTAGGTGGTGGTTAAGAACTTGGGCTCTAGAGCCAGCCCAGGTTTGAACTCCAACTCTACCTTTCACTATCTGTATAAATCTGGAAAGTTTGGGAATCTCTCTGTGCCTCACTTACTTATCTATAAAGCCAACATCAAAAGGGTGTATCACACGGAATTAGTGTCAGTATAAAATGAGTTAATACCATGCCTAGTATATGGTCAGTACTTAATGAATGTTAGCTCTTATTATATTATATAGTGTATGAAAGTTTAGGAAACAAAGACTGTGTCTATCTGTATAGGCAAAGATACCTTTTTTTCCACAAATTCATTAAACTGAAATGAAAGGAAGGCACATCCATCAGAATTTATAGTGAAATGAAAAGTCTGTATTGCAAGTATAACAGAATTGCAAGTATAACAGCAGCAGATGTTTGAAACAGAATATCTCAACTAAAAGTACTTGAGACATTTTGAGATGTAGTCCCTGAAATTAACTGGCATAGTAAATATGCATTATCAACCAAGATTGTTTTGGTCTCTTCTCACAGGAAAAATGGATTATCTTGAGAGATTATGGTCTATTTTTTAGCTTTACCATTTATTTTTCTGTCAAACCCTGTGTCAAGCTGATACACATGGTTTCATGTTAAGATTTTTCAAATATATGATATGCAGTGAAGCTAAGATTAGATGATGATCATCACCCCCTATAATGATGACTGTTAGGTGATTATTTTATAAAGGGTATAATTTTGGGTTCAACCATCAGGAGATGAAATTCCTCAGATAGTTTATTTGTTGTGTTTGTCATTAGCACATCCTATGCAAATGAAATATCTGCCGTCTAGCCCAAGGTGATAGATCATGATTGGACAAAGCCAATCATGACCACCTGTTGACAATTTCCCAGCTTCCCTTGGACATATGACTTATCACTGGCAAATGAGATGTATGGAGATGTTCCTGGGAAACTTTTCCCTTCCTGACAAAAGGGCTCAGAAAAAGGTAACCCCTTACATTAAACATGTATGTGGTGTTTGAAAATGCAGTACCCTTCCTGTGGCCAAGAAGTGACACATTTAAGGGAAATGTCAAGAGATCCTGGCCCTTTTACCATCAAAGCACTAAATCAAAGCACTACTTCCAGGCCTTTTGTGACGTACCAAGTATAAACCCCAATTCTTTTAAGGCACTGTAAATTGGGCTGGTGTTACTTACAGCTTAATGAATCCCTAATTGGTATAACGCCCAATTTAAGACCTTAGATAATACAGATATCAAACTTTTAATTACATGATCTGTTCATCATGAAGCAGTAAATCAGGGAAATCTTTCAATATTAAAAATTTTACAGGGAGATGATACTAAAATGTATAATAAATGAGACTCAGAGCTTTCAATAATTCCTCTTGACTTGTAGATAAGTAGTTAATAGCTATCGAGCAAGGAGCTCTTGTGCTCTAGTTTGTAGAATCATAATTTAAAGTGGAGCTTGAGTTTTTAAATATCAAAAGAAGTTTGTAATTAGTACCAATCGTAAATGCTAAAGGATAGAATTCTTGAGTCCCCTGATAGCACCACAGTCCCTTAATCAGCTTGTGCCTGATAGTGTTCTTATAATCAATTATTTGTGAGTAATAAGAAATCAAAGTCTTAGTACCTTTTTGGTAAATTGTGTCAAAGCCACATCACCCCAACAAACTTAGAGGAACAAGAAGCAGTAAGATACAATGATTTTTGTTCACTACAATGTGGAATATAGACTTTGAAAGTCCTGAAAACATTCCTAAGTTCAAAGGCAAGCACTATTTAACTTCCAAATTCAGGGTAGAATTTTTTTTTTAAGGTGATGAAATCAATCAACATCACTTTCCTTTTCTGGAAGCAAAACGTGATAGAAATTGTATAGTTCAAGCACACTTAATCTCTGCCTTTATTTTTTAGCAAGTGTACATTATGGTTTGCATAAATTATATCTTTGGGAAGTAAAAGGTCAGCTTTTTTGATTCAATTTTCTTAAAAGGTAACATTGCAAATTCTAATTTTGCTTTTATTTTTTTCTAAATAAATTATTAATCAGTGAAAAAATCCTATTTATCAAGTATTTTCTCAAGTTTACCTTACATTAATTTCATAGTTAGAATATCATGGGTATATGGCATAGACTTGGAATCAGAAGCAGCAGAAATCAAACGTCATAATCCATGGGCCTCAAAGCATGTCTGTATTTTTATTTTATTTTATTTATTTTTTTTTTTTGCGGTATGCGGGCCTCTCACTGTTGTGGCCTCCCCCGTTGCGGAGCACAGGCTCCGGACGCGCAGGCTCCGGACGCGCAGGCTCAGCGGCCATGGCTCACGGGCCCAGCCGCTCCGCGGCATATGGGATCCTCCCAGACCGGGGCACGAACCCGTATCCCCTGCATCGGCAGGCGGACTCTCAACCACTTGCGCCACCAGGGAGGCCCATGTCTGTATTTTTAAAAACAGATGAACAGAAACAGCAGCAGAAAGAAAAGGCAAATTCTGGGTTCCAATTGATAAGTGACTATATGTATGTATCCAGTTTCCCATATCACAATGTCAAACAACCTGACACTCTCAGCTCTGACCTTGACTGGCATAAATATCTAGAGTTCAACCTGATGGGCTGGCACATGGCAGTAGGTTCTGACAAAGGTAACACATATTCCAGTGGGCAAGACCATCTTGCTGCCAGGGAAAGGGAGTCAGTTTATTTGCACTGAAACAGGAACCCCAAATTAGCTGGAGCTATGAGGACCTCAACAAATTTTTTGAGTTGCCTCAATAAATCTGGCAAAAAAAACCTTGCACTATATTTCATACCAGGGAAAAAGGGCTACACAGATAGTTAGGGCCCCAGTCAAACAGTTCTACAGAACTCCTGCAGAAACCTAGACACTGGAACTAGGGAAATTATAGGACTAGAGGGAAAAGGATTTAGCTTACTAAGCACAGTGATGATCAAAAATATATTGACAACAGTTTTGGGGTAGCAAAACTAAATGTGGATCCTGTCCACTGGCACCTGATTGATTGCAATGCTTGGCAAAGGTCAACTGAAGGAACGTATCACATTGAGAATGCAGGGTAAATAACTTCAAAATCAACTCCCGAGTAGGGCTGGAATAGATAGGAAATGCCATTCTGAATGAAGGCAATAAACTAAGAATTTCCTTCAATAAATGATGATGGCTTGAGCATCCTCAGGATTTGTGGGTAATAAGATAGTATTATGATAAAGTCAAGGTTATAAGCTGTAAGATGATGACTGTAGACTTCTAACAGAATTATTTCATACATATTCCATAATTTCTTATTCTACTATTAAAGACGAGTTTCCCCACAATAGGTATACATATGTATGTATGTATATGTACTTACACATATCTTATAACTGGTATATACAACTGTAAGTGGCTGGATGAAAAGCACCTCACTTGATTAAATATCTAAAAAGAGCTTCTTTTTTCTCCATATAACTCCTAGTTTCAAGTTAATCTTGAAATCACCAAATACAAATGCAGTCATATTATCTCTCCCTCATTATCTCCTGCTTCTTTGGTGAACATTTCGAAGTATGGCTACTCTAATAGTTTAAGTCCCAAGAACTGATTTAAGTTCTTTCTGCAAAGCAGTTGCTTTCCATGAATTGTTTCCTTGATGTCTTTTCAAACAAGGGACTTATTTGGTGACAAAAGGATTCACAATTCAGTTCCTGAAGCATTAACTGGGTAATCATTGTGAGTGGCCTCAACAAATCTGGCAAAAAACCTTGCACCAATATATCCAGAGAAAACCATACTTCGAAAAGATGCACGCACCCCAATATTCACTGCAGCACTATTTACAATAGCCAAGACATGGAAACAACCTAAATGTCCATCGACAGAGGAATGGATAAAGAAGGTGTGGTACATGCATACAATGGAATATTACTCAGCCATAATGAAGCAATGTCATTTGCAGCAACATGAATGGACCTAGAGATTATCATACTAAGTGAAGTAAGTTAGACAGAGAAAGACAAATATCATATGATATCACTTATATGTGGAATCTAATAACTGATACAAATGAACTTATTTACAAAACAGAAACAGACTCACAGACTTAGAAAACAAACTATGGTTACCAAAGGGGAAAAGTCACAGGGGAGGGATAAATCAGGAGGTTGCAATTAAAATATACACACTACTATATATAAAAAATATAATCGGGCTTCCCTGGTGGCGCAGTGGTTGACAGTCGCCTGTCTATGCAGAGGATACGGGTTCGTGCCCCAGCCCAGGAAGATCCCATATGCCACGGAGCGGCTAGGCCCGTGAGCCATGGCCACTGAACCTGCACGTCTGGAGCCTGTGCTCTGCAACGGGAGAGGCCACGACAGTGAGAGGCCCACGTACCGCAAAAAAAAAAAAAAAAAAAAAAAGTATCTGTACAATATTTAGAGAAGCATGTTGCATTCTTAAAAGAATATCTGTAGTCAAATGTGATTGTTGTAAAAAAGACTAAATGTAGCAATTCTAGTGTTACTCTCTGAGACAACTGTGTTTAGAACGACAGATAACCTCTGTTTTAATAATGCCCCATTTCAATGTGGTATAGTTTGCAAATACAATAACTGAATATTTGCTTTATGTAAACTCTGACTTAAAATATGAATCAAGGATCAGAGCACCTGAGTTTCTCAACCTTCCTCTTATACCTACCAGGTTTATGACTTTTAAACATTGCTTGACCTGAAAGATTCTCAATGTTGCCATTTTAAAACAGAGCTAATAATTATTGCCTTTCCTATGGGAGGCAATTACTATGAATATGGCATCAAAAGATTTATATAAAAGCAATTTAAAAAATCTTAAGTATTGGGATTCCCTGGTGGCGCAGTGGTTGAGAGTCCGCCTGCCGATTCAGGGGACGCGGGTTCGTGCCTCGGTCTGGGAAGATCCCACATGCCGCGGAACGGCTGGCCCGTGAGCCATGGCCGCTGAGCCTGCGCGTCCGGAGCCTGTGCTCCGCAACGGGAAAGGCCACAACAGTGAGAGGCCCGCGTACTGAAGAAAAAAAAAAAATCTTAAGTGTCTCACAGTATACAAGACAACATTTTTATAGCATAAAATTTCTCACTTAAAGACAGGTTATTTCCCAGAAATATTTGTTTGTTCTCCTGCTGCCATAATTTCCTGGAGTCCATAGTTCCAGTATATGAACTTTTCACAGTATTTTCATTCTCGGTCGAGAGTATAAGTTTTTGGAGCCTGAGACTACATTTAAGACATTGATAGGAGCTGATGAAATCTCTGCCATCATTCTATTGTCCTCCTGTTGTTTGCTTTTATTATTCTTTCTTTGTATTTCATATTCTACAGTTTTTCTGTGACAGAATTAGATGGAAATTTGTTTTATTTATCTTCCTCAGATATTCTCGATATATATATATATATTTTTTTTTTTAAACCAAATGACTCATATCTTTCAACTATTGGAATTTTTCAGCCATTATCTCTTCCAATATTGTCTGGGCCTGATTCTCTTTTTCTTGTTGTAATTCCTGTTAAAATTCTGTTGGGCTATGTCATTGGAGACTCCGTGATATTTTTTTACTTCCCTTGATAACGCCCATCTGTTTATCTCATATATTCCATCTGTTTATCACTCTATAATACATTTTGGTTGATTTCCTCAGATCTATCTTCCAGTTTAATTTAGTTCTTTGCTCAAGTCTGTCTCTTTGCTTTATCTTTTCTTGTTCTCTCATGGTTTCAGTTTCCTTTTTCCCTCCTTAATAATAGTAAGCAATAGTAAGCATAGTTTATATGTTTGCTTAGATATTTATATAATGTGGATTGTGACTCAGATACTAATTTCCTGTTTGGTTCTTTGTTTTTTATACCTGATGACTCTCTCTTGCCATAGTTCAATTCCTTTGTGTGGCTTATAACTTTTTAATCCTTAGTTTGTTAGGGATGTCTACAAATATTCCAGTTCTGCTCTCTTTCTAGACACATGGATTGTATATTCCCCTGCATGCACTGAACTTGGTTGTGCTCAAATGACTCTCTATAGACAGTAATATGTAAAGAGAATTAATTCATGTCATTTACTTGTCGAAGTTTTAAAAGCCAGAACTTTATTCACCATGTCTCCTTGTTCCTGCCTTGGCAATCACGTGTGCCCAGTTGGAGTTTCAGTCAGCCTGGGTTCCTATGAGGGCTAGAAGACTACAATAGAGTCCTCTGACAACCCCAGCTGGACATGCAATAGGAACCATAATAAGATAGCCTATTCTAACTGAATTAGCTTATTTTCACCATGGTTCACCCCTTTGTTGGATCCTTTTATTTTCCAGATTATGAAAGAATTCTGATAGGTAATTATTTTAAGTTCAGGTATGTATCAAAATTGTCCTGGTTATTAGCATCTCTATGGCTTTATAGTTGAAAGACAGCCTTTCAATATTTACTAGATTGACCACCTTGCTGGAAGCCAACAACTATACTGTTGGTCATTCAGTTTACAATTGTAAATGCACTGTTAATAAAAGGGAAAATGCATGCATATTATATGCAGTCAACTCATGCCTATTACATTGAACAAAGGAAAGAACAAGGCAATGAATTTTAAAAAGACAGAGAGTCAAACTTCCATAATTAGAATCAATTAAGGTAGGTTGGTTTGAACTTGATGAAAATTTGAAATTATTGTCCAATTTTAGAAAAATGGATGCTTATTTTTAAGTACATATGATTTTTTTCAAATTACTTAAAAGGAAAGTTCTAGGATATTCTTTGCTGAAATCATTAGTATCTTATCCTTGTAAATAAAAATCTAAAATTCTCAAAATCAGTTTATGTAGGGCAAAGTTAAAATTTAACTAAGTTTATCAAAACTTCCAAATTGATTCTACTTGGATAGTTTGTATTGGAAATGCTGACTGAAGAATGTACCTAGCCATCAGGCTCTACAGTGATTGAGTCATCAACCACTCACTGAAGTTACCGACCTTTAATATACCCTGAAAGGAGTTCAGAGCCGAAATCAGGAATAAGGCATTCTGTACTCTGGGAAAAATGGCAGAACAGTCCTTCAGATAGTGAGATATTTTCACGAGAAAATTTTATGAACCCAAACTCTTGCATCTTCCCATATTTAGAAAAGCACTAAAACCATTAACTAAGATATCTGTCCTCATGACTAGCAGCAACCCTCTACTGAGATGTGTGCTTGATTTCATGTACCCTCCTTATCCAATATCACATATATACTGACCTCCTCCTTTACTTCCTTGAAACAGTTTCTCAGAGCTATCTGAGGGGCTATCTCCCATGCTATAGTCCTCAGTAAGCCTGAATAAACTTGACTCACAGCTTTTATGTTGTGCATGTTTTCTTTTTTTTTTTAAGTTGACAGAATCTCCATATTCTTTTATAATAGATGGTCATTCTTTTTTTTTTTTTTTTGCAGTACACGGGCCTCTCACTGCTGTGGCCTCTCCCGTTGCGGAGCACAGGCTCTGGACGTGCAGGCTCAGCGGCCATGGCTCATGGGCCCAGCTGCTCCGCGGCATGTGGGATCTTCCCGGACCGGGGCACAAACCCGTGTCCCCTGCCTCGGCAGGCGGACTCTCAACCATTGCGCCACCAGGGAAGCCCAAGACGGTCATTCTTTCTTCCCCGATCTGCTCTACATTTTACCCCATGTCTGGCACACAGTAGACACCTAATAATAGTATTGAACTGAATTGTGTCATTTTTGGTTGGTCTTATAAGGCCAACCAAATTAATAGATAAAGTCTGAGAAGGTTAAGTGAACATCTCATTGGATTATGACTAGTAGATTAGGAGAAGAGTGAAGGCTGGTATACTCTTAGATATGCTCTCTTTTAAACCAGTATTTCTAAAACCACAGTTAAAGGATGTATTTTCAGAGCTCAACAACTTTTTTATAAGAATTTTAAAATTCTGTATTCTCACTTTGTTGATGATTTTTAAAACTCGATGAAAAGATTCTGAATTTTCTGGAAAATTGCCTCCTAACCAATTTTTGTCCCTTGATTTGAAAATTAGCTTTTGCATGTATCTCATGATCAAGGTGAGGCCAACCAGTCCCTCAGTAATTGTCAAGAGCCAATGGGACAAGAAGAAAAGCAAAGGGAATAAATGATATATTCATACCATAGAAGGCCATAGAGTATCACAGTTCACTAGTGATCATACAACACGTTAACATCAGCATGCCACATTCTACTAAAGTCATGCATGGTTTAGTATCCCAGTTCCACTGTGAGTGACCCATTTAGTTTTAAGAATCAACATTTTCTTTCTCATTTAATTAATGTTGTTAATTACATTTTATTGATTTTGTGGTTTTGTTTTAATTTGTTAATTTGTTTAGGTTTTGTAGTAGTAGAGAAAGTTATATGCATTAGAAGGTTTTTGCTGGTTTAACAAATTTAAGTTAGTATGGGAGGGACACATCAATTGAATCCTTTAAATGGAATCTGTGCAATATTCAAGTTTGACAAACATCATACTATTTAAAATATCAACTCAAAACAGTCTACCGTAAATGTGTTGGCATATTACGTTCATCATCCCAGTTTTAGGTCTGATATAAATAAAATCATCAATATACACAAGGAACAAATGTTGATTCTTTCTCTGTACTAAGGATTTCTTATGTTACTGAGGCTAAAATGGAATTCGAAAATATTCCTCCATTATGAGGTCAGTAAATTCTAATCAGCCAGTTGTTTTTACGAATACTTTCACTTATACAAGTAGTTAATTATTGTTGGTCAACTAAAAACAGCCTTGAGGCTGATTACCATTTAGAGTTTAAACAAAAAATCCACCTTGGAAAAACTGTTTTTTAAAAAAACATAAAAATCAAGGGTATTTCTCTTTTAACTAAAGAG
The DNA here is from genome assembly GCF_025265405.1 of Mesoplodon densirostris. Classification (NCBI taxonomy): domain Eukaryota; kingdom Metazoa; phylum Chordata; class Mammalia; order Artiodactyla; family Ziphiidae; genus Mesoplodon; species Mesoplodon densirostris. The sequence goes on from NC_082668.1 coordinate 68,130,822, forward strand.
AAAAGTCCTTTCAAACATAAAAATGATTACTGCCATGTGGTCATTTCAGCACCAAGATAGAGCTGGCAATCAAAGAAAGTGCTAATAGTGAAGACAGCCTCAAGCAGTTAAGGCATCCAGGAGAAGGATTACTTTTTTAGGGTAAATAATACTCCCTTTGACCACAGATTCAGACATCGAAGGCCCCATGCATCAAGTGGATGGCATCATTTACATGAAGTCTCTACCACGATCAGCTCTCTGACTTAACACAAGAAAGAAAAACGTTTCCAAGGCCCAGTTAAAATTCTGATTAATAGATTGGTCAGGTATAGAGCCAAGATTTGCAACAGGCTGCAGTTGGTGCTTTGTCCAGGACCATGGATCATTTAGGATGAATAGAGCCCTCAGTGATGGAGTTAACAGTATCTCTCAGGCAGCAACTTGAAATGCAGTCTTACGGTTTGTTTGGCCCTGCAGTTGGCACCACAGCCAGCAAACACTCCAGCTGGGCAGCAGATCCCCAGCCAGCCCTCCTCACCTGATCTGCCAAGTTTGGCAGGCACTCCCCTTTCACTGTCCAGATTCTGAATGTGTGTGCAGTGAAGGGAGACTCTGTGGTCATGTTTCTTAATGATGAGGAAGTTGGAAGAGGTCGGCTGGTTTCTTTCTGCTTTTTCTTTTTCTTTTTTTCTTTCTTTCTTCCTTCCTTCCTTCCTTCCTCCCTCCCTCCCTTTCTTTCTTTCTCTCTCTTTAAAAAAAAAAAAAATACACTCTTGCTTAATATAGGTCAGTTTGTGAGGAAAAAAAGACAAGCTCTGAACACAGAAAATAAGGAAGGACTGTAACCCCAAGAGAAACAAATCTGCAGAGGTGATGTAGCAGCTGAGTATTTGTAATATTTATTCCTTGTGAAAAGGGGTGTGGGGCTTTAGCAAGAGAAGGAAACGATAAAAGTGAAAGAGCAGGGATACTCTAGCCACTCAGTCTTAGAGATACAGCTGCTGCCTGACGCTGCCACACAAAGAACCTGGTTGAAAGGCAAAAGGGTTTCAGGTTTTCATGCTGTGGTCATTAGACATGTGAGCCGCTCTCTGAGAGTGTGTTGGGCCTGGGAAGCGAGGCACCTGTTGCCGGCAGAAACACAATACACTTATTGATTTGAGAGGGCTGCACAGAGTAACTAAAGAGCACACACAAAAATCCAAAATAATAAATGGACCCATTACCCAATAATATTGCAAAGGGGTCTCTAAAAGAAAGCCATAGATCTAGATTACTTTATCTAAGGTGGGACAAAGCAGAAAGAATTGTTTATGGGAAGTTGGAGGAAGAGCAGGGAGAAAAGAGTGAGGAGAGAAGCACCTCTTAATAAAAAATGGTGTTGTACTTGAGACCATCTAAAAGAACCCCTCTGATTTATCTTCTCCTAAAGCTGAAGCAGCAGCGATTGAAGTGACTATAATAGCCCAGGAGAAATGTTGGTGCTATTAGTTGGGTGATTGATGGAAGCGCTGCCAAAACAGCTAGGGAATTTGTCAATGTGTTTTTTTGAAGTTTGTAAATGATGACACTGGCAAAGTGTAAACAAACTCAGCTCCAGCAGACACATTATACAGTCCCCAAAATGACACTTTTAGAGACTCATTTGCTGGATTGTTCCAATTAAGAATCATCAACTGGAGTAACATGCCCTGGTTTCTTAGGCCAGGGCAGATGGGGCTTGTGTAACATTCAAGATTTAAAGAAAGGCACCCAAGTAACTTGTGTGGACTCATCCAAAGGGCAGGACTGCCAGTTGGTTGAACAGCACCTAGTGGAAGCAAAGCAAAAAGGCCTAGAGCTATTTGTAAACCAAAGACTCAGAATCCCACAGCTCCATGACCACTATACAAGTCACATAAAATTTTTAAGGTCAATTTACAAGGCTCAAGCTCCCGTCAGCTCAGAGGGACAAGAGAGATCAAAAAATAAAAAATAAAAAAATGGAAAAGCAAGAAGGCCTTGAGGGGCAAAGAAGCAGGTTATTTTCAAGAAAGACACAGAAGTTCAGAAGGAGAAGAATGAAATGAAGACATGCAGGCCTGTTAGGCTACGTCAAGGATTTTGGTCTATGTCTTTAGATAAAGTCATTGAGAGATATTTAGGCATGAAGATGACATCTTCGATATGCATTTAGAGAGGACTACTCTGGCTGAATGCTGAATGAGGTAAATATGAACAAGGGTCAGTAATGAAGTTATTGCCATGGTCTAGCTGAGAGAGTGATGTTAGACTGGACCAAGAATACAGCAGCAGGAATATATTAAGGAACAGATTATGAAGACATTTGGAAGTAAAAATCCACAGGCCTTGATAACTGAGTGGATATGGAGAATGGGAGGGAGGGAAGTGTACCTCCCAATTGTCAGGTGTTACTGTCTGTGGTATGAATGAAGGTACCATTATTCCATACAGGTAATTTTTCCAGTAGGCGGGAGAAAAGGGTTAAAATAGCAGGCCCCTAGCATCATGTTGCCCTATTAATAAGACACAACATAAAACAAGAAAATGTATATGTTTTGAAAAAAACCATGGACGATAGGAAATAAATTGAAATTTATATCACCAACTTTTAAAAGTTTCTTCAAAAACTCAGCAGCCTGGGGCAAGAGTTGAGGAAATATGAGATCTACAGAATACCCTGGAGGATGAAGGCAAGCTGTGTCAACTACAATAGCAATTTTTAAAAGGAACCAGAGAATCAGAAATTATATCCGTGGTGGATATATACGGCACCTCCAAAACACAAAGTTTAACAGAGAAAGGCTAGTTTCTATGAAGCAGAACAAAGCTTTTAATGTTGTATTGTTCTGGAATTGTGGAGCCAGAGAAAGCAAGAGAAACATAATAACCCCTAGGTAGGTCCATTTTCAAACAATACTCAAAATTCCCTATTCAGCAGGTGTTAAAATTAGTCTTAATTTTGTTTTTGTTATATTTTTTAAATATGCGTCTTCAAAAAAAAAACAACCTGAAATAAGTTGTATGTTTCCTGACAAGCTAAGTCAAAATGTTTTCCTGTTTTGTTTTCCTACAAGAATTTTCACAATGCAAGTTTTTAATTTTAGGAAAAATATATCTCTATATATAAATCCGGGAGGAATTTGCTTAGATCTTCTTCAATGCCAGCACCTGGCTGAAACTCCCCACCTTCGGGACATCCCATTTCCAAGGGCACATTCCACAGCCATCAGCTTACTGCTTCCCCAGCACAATCCTGGATTCAGAGCACACCAGTGCCCAAGTGTCCAAGGGATTCACAAAGAGAGGTGAGCTTGTCAAGACTTTTTTTTCTCACTTTGATGCTACAGACTTCCAACAAGGCAGTGACGGGCACTGAAAGTAACAAAGTCTGTCAAAGACTTTCCCTGGAAAAGCAAAAGAAAAACGTGTACTGTTGAACAAACTAAAAGCATGTCAGAGTGATTGGCAGGCTGACTCCTGAAAAGAAGAAATAATTATCGCTTGATAATAGCAGCTTACGTCAGAGATGTGCATTCGGGGGCCATTATTTGGGTTATTACAGGCTGCCTGACATCACAGGAAGTCTTTTGTGGCTTCCAAAGTGAAACCATAAAGTGGCTTTGGCCACATCAACAGTGGCACATAGCATGTACCTCTCACGTACCTGTCCCTCTATGTATTAACCACCAGATAAAACAAGTTAAAAAGAGAGAGACTCATGGACATGTAGTCATGGCATTTGCTATTTCTGACTAGACAAATTTTTCTAGGCAGGGTAATAATCAGTGTTTGCACAATCTATTTCAGTCAAAAGAAAAAATAAGTTCGCTTTTTATTTGATTGGTTTCATAACAGTATTCTCCCCCTGACCGCCCCCCCCCCGCCCCCAAATACAGTCCTTGCCTTCTAGAGGCTTAGAGTTCTTTACTAAATATATTTTTCACTCTTTTGGGTGACTTCTTTTTTATGGACTTCTTTGGGGCTTTGTTTGAGTTTTTCTTTTTTTTTAAGTTTTCTCTAGGAATATAAAAGAGAGAGAAGAAACTTGAATGCAAATTGTTAAGGACTTAGAAGGCATAAAATACCTCATAAATAAGAAACATCTAGGGGAAATGGTTTGTATATAGACAGTAACAATCTCACTCTATTCATTACATAGCTGGACTTGCACATTTGTTAGTGACAGTTGTCAAAGGACATCTACTTTTGACTCCTCCAGTCACACAGGTGTACTGATGTATTTACTCATTTGGTTAACTATTCTGATAAAGAATTAACTACTTACTATGTTCCAGGCATGGTGCAAGGCACTAAGTTATTTCAAATATATATTTCTGAATGTTTCTAGAAGATAGGAGTGTTTTATTTGCTACTTCCTGAGAGAAAAAGAGGTCTGTACAGGGAACAAAGTTTCCCTAGAATATGGAAATCATATTATGCTTTGAGGAAGACACTGCTAATGACTTACCCAATGTCATTCTCCTCTTCATCCATACCAAATGAACCAATTTTAAACAGAGGAGAAATGTGCCTGGCTAAAATCTCCAATTTCCCAGCCTCCCTTGCTACTAACAATGGCCACTTAATTCAGGTCTGGACGATAAGTCATTGCCAGAAATCTCAGGTGAGGGCTTTTTTTTTTTTTTTTTTCTTGAAGAAAAGGGAGTAGGGGAGAAAAAACGGTCTCTATTGTCATCATAGGATCAGCACACCAGCTTTCAACAACCTACTCTGAGACTTCCTGTACATAAGAAAAACTCCTTGTTTAAGGCACTAGAGCAGAGACTGTGAATGCTATGCTTCAAATCCATCTTTTCTGATTCCCAAGTGCACAGTTAGATTACTTTTTCCAGCCTCTCTTAGTGTTAAATGTAGTTGCATGAGCATAGTGAAAGGGACAAACACGCCACAGACCTGGTCCACATAAATTTCCTTTGTGTACATCTCCATACTCTTCCTACTTCTGCAAGGCCAAAGTCGAAATTCCAAGCAAAGTTGGAAGACACACATTGAAGGTAAGTGAGAGCAAAACCTCCCTCAGCATGAGTCTCTCTGCATGATCATGATTGGCAGAACCCACACACACCGAACAGGAACAACAACTTTGAATTTTCAAGTAAGAGGAAATAAACTTATTAATACATGAAGTCAAAGAAATTTGGGGCTAATTTGTTACAACAGCTAACATTATACTAAATCCTAACCATTGCCCTACTTGAAGTGTGATACTGTTGGAACAAAACCCCCAATATTTGGCATTGGGTTAGCACTCAGGTGTTGGATGGCTAGAAGGTCAGAGAACCCTGTTTCGTTTTGGCAAGACAGTTGATAAAAAGTGCTGCTGTATGCAACAATCTGGAAGGCTGATCAGGAGTCTCCTGAGACTAGTCCCAGGGGAAATAGTTGAAAAGAGAGGAGATGTTAGTGTGTAACATTTGCTATATGCTGCCTATAGCAAGTTATTGTGAGGAAGACTGCAGTTAAGGCAAGGAATAAGAAGTTTTGGGTAAATTTCCAGGATTAAAGTGAACGCAAAAATTTGAAGGCTCACAAGGTTGAAAAAGTCAACAGCTTCAGAACCCCAGAAAGTACTAAGTAAAATGGAAAAAGGCTTTGAGTGGAAAAGGCCCATTAATTCTTAGCAATTCCACAAAGGACTCAAATTGTTTCAAATGACCTCAAAACAGCCTCCACAAGTTGAGAGAAAGAGGCATTAAGATGAGGATGCAATGAGATAAATCAGGCTTGAGAATTATATATATGAGAAAGAACTTTGGTTGATGATTATTAGCACATGAAACTAATTGTAAGCATATAGTGCACAAATCCTGTGAGTTTTTAAGGAGTTGTATTACCAAAAAAAATCCATGAATTTGGCCACGAAAATGAAGAAAAACTATCCCATAAAAGAAGTCTTAGCACCCCAAACTTGCACTAAAGTGCAAAAGCTTTTGCAGGTTGCAAAAGCTGTTCCCCCAAGAAAGGTAGACTTAGCAATGACTCACTTCACATGAACAGGGAAAATAAGAACTTCAAGTCAAGGAAGAAGACTTCAAGGGCAGATCAGGAACAGAAGAAAACAAATAAAAAGGGAATGAGAGTGAATCCAAGGTCTGCTCAGAAATGTCCTCCTCTGCTGAGCAGGGGGTCCTCACAATGCTTGTCCAGTAAGATTCCATCCTTGAAGTGGACCACTGACCACCCACTGAGCCTTCTAACCTTCCCTTTTCTAAAGGGAATTTTTCTTGCAGTTACCCTGTCCTTGATCTAGTATTGTATACCTGTTGGTAGAGGAAAGAGATTTTTTTTCTTTTTTTTTTTGTTAGAGGTGACTGGAATTCATGGAGCCATATCTGTACCTGATTGAGAGAATTGCTAATCACTCAGAAATTATGGACTTTGACCTGGAAACAACACCTAAATAGTACTATTAATTTTCTCCTTTGGGGAGGGGCTGAGTATGACCTTTGAATAGAAAAACTAATCAAAATGTTAGCTGTTTATCAGAATGGTTCCTTTTCTCCCTTTGTTTTTCAACTTACCATTTAGATGATAAAGTAAATAAATAACTCAGACTTGAGATTTATGCTTAAGAAGGAACTTTAGGAGTGGTTATTGGCACACAGAACTAACTTGTAAGCAAATAGGTATTTGTTTCTTCTTCTTCTTATACATATGTCTCAACTTCTGTTTTATTGGGGTAGCCATATGAGTGAGTTTCATCCAGTGGAATGTTAATAAAAATGACTGCAGTCCACCACTTCCAAACTTGATCCAGAAAAATCTCCCATGCATCTTGCTCCATGTTTTTAATTACTGGAAAACACATATAGAAGATGGAAGCACCTAAGCCTGGATTTCATGCTTGACATCTTTTAGTAGAGCCTCATCCCTCAAGCCCCATGGACCAGTAGTGACACCTACATTGTTAATAAACAAGAAATAAACTTCTATTTGTTTAGCCACTGAAATCCTGGTGTTTATTCTAACACTAGTGTTTTCTGAATGCTAACTAACATAGGGGCCAGCATTACTCTGTGTGTAGTCACACAATTCCTGACTGACACTCCTTTGATGAATGAAAGTTTTTGCTCAAATGTGTTTAGATCCATAAGTGGTGATGTCTGCACAGCCTGCATGACAGCCTGCGTGCAGACTCAGGAGAAGCAAAAGTTATGAAGACTTCTCTTTTTCTCTCTTCTGTTTTATCTGTTTACTTGCATGTAATATATTATTTCTCCTATACTCATTTTAACTTTTATCAATTTATGGGAATTTTGTGATTATATTCCTATTATATTACAGAGGCTGGGAAATGATCTCAAATACCAGTCAGAGAAGTCTAGAGATTTCACTGTGACAACTTCCTCAATCCTGAAGTTAAGGTCTGAGCAAGAGCAAAAGCAGAGAAAGGAACCCAAAAAATGGCAGCTGCAGGAACACAGAATAGGAAAGGAGACATCTGAGCAGCAGGGAGAGCAATTGGATGGGACAGAAGAGATATCTATCCAAACCATGAAAGGAAGATTGGAATCAGGTGGCTTCATTTGTGACAGAATGTGAGGGAAATTTAAGAAAGGCATGCTTAAAGGAGTGTCTGAAATTATTATTCCTAAGGGTTTAGAGAAAATATGTGCAGCTATATGTGAACCCGCTATTAAAAGCAGATAGCCCAGGGGAATTGGGATACGTTTGGTTCTAGGGTTTTTCACATTTAACCAAACAGGCACAAGTGGAGTTGGTAAAGATGGAAGGCTAGGTGCATTGAGCAGCTACCGGATATTATACACTAGCTATACATTAAGGCACAAGTCTTAGCCCATCCAGTTGCTACCACACCAGCACCACAATTGACACTTACCAGGGGTGGTTAAAAAAAAAAAAAAAAAAGAGTCTCTAAACTGGATGGAATTTGAAACAATAGTCAGGAGATTGAATTTTTATTTTCCTTTTTTTTTCTTATAGTTCAAATACGTGACATATTTATGAAAATGTACAGATTGTTCCCATCCAAACATAGTAGTAGTTCTTTTCCAAAAATACACATGGTCAATTATATTTTAGGAAGATTTATTTTTCTTTGTTTTACTTTTAAACAAAAACATTTAAAGACTTCAGAAATCTTATCACAGAACAAAATCCAACATTAAATAGGACCATGGGTATTTTGGATGGGGCATTGACACTCTGAAACTCTGTGTAAGTTTCACTCATTCTCATTCACCAAATATTTATTGAAAAGCTGCCATGTGACAATCACTATACCAGGTGAGGGGAAGTCAAACACAATTAAAATTTGGCAGGTCTATAAGGACTTTATACTAAAATGAAAGAGACTGATCATCAACCCATTGATTAAGGAACCATGTAAGATCATCAACCCATTGATCAGGGGTCCCCAACCCCCAGTACCGGTCCGCGGCCTGTTAGGAACTGGACCGCACAGCAGAAGGTGAGCAGCGGCGAGCGAAGCTTCATCTGCCGCTCCCCATCACTCCCCGCCGCTCGCATTACCGCCTGAACCATCCCCCCACCTCCGTCCATGGAAAAATTGTCTTCCATGAAACTGGTCCCTGGTGCCAAAAAGCTTGGGGACCGCTGGTATAAGATACCTTGGTTTTAAAGAGAGTTGAAAGTCTTTATTTTCTACTCACCAAATAACTTAACAACTTGGCTATTTCCATATCTTCATGAGGCAATAATAATATTAATATAATAATAATAATAATAATAGCTTCTAACATTTACTGAGTTGTAATTATGTGCCACATGAATGAATAAAGGTTTTATATGGATTATTTCATTTTATCTTCACAAAAACTCTGAGGGAGGTAAAAAAGCAAACTGAAATTTGTCACAATTTTTCAGATACAGTACAAAAGTGTAATAAATTGACAAAGACAATTTATCTGGAAAATGGTGAAGTCAGAATTTGAACTTGAGCAAGTTGGAGTTCTTCCCTATGGCATCCATGCTATTTAAGGCATGATCCATTTGAGCCAGATTTTGCCTAGAAACCTATGTCAGAATAGCTGAACCCAAGAAATATGTCATATATGACCTTCAAACCACCTAGAACAAGGATGCTCATAGCCAGTCTGTATCCCCAGATATTAGCACAAATGGTACACTATTAGATGCACAGTATGCATTATTAGATCTGTTGATTTGAGTCCAATCAATTCCATTGTTCCCCCCAAAGGTCTAGACATTCATAAAAATTTATTACCTGGAAGGCAATAAATTAATCTTAAGCTTTTGGTACTTCCCCTGATCTGACCACTCTGACCCAGAATCAACTCGTAAAAACTAAGATACAAGCAGCTCCAAACTCTGGACACATATATAACCAGCCTATACTCAGAGAAAACTATCTACCAAGAGCTATTCACTTCAGATGCTTAGCTTCTCTTCATTCCTTTATTTATTCACTCAACAATATTCAGTGCCTACTAAGTGCCAAGCCTTGTATAAGGCACTAAAGTTAAAACAGTTGACACAGTCCCTACCCTCACAGAGAGTATGGTCTATTAGGAGACACAGTGACAGATAATTCTGTGGCAATGACATTTTATTTTGTAATTTTTTGTAAACATTTAAAAGTTATTCACATCAATTTGCAGGATGCAAGAAAAGTTCTAAGATAATCTATTAGTGAAATTATGACAGCTAAACCTGTTCCAGATATATTTGGTGGATAAACCATGATAGAGAGGATAAAATAATTTGTCTAAATGCATATAGAAGAGAATGTGGTAAATTTAAAACAAGTTACATGACTTCTCTGAACTACTAGATCCTATAACTGGTTTTAAGTTTACAGGAAATCAGCAAACCTAGAAAGTCCTTTCTAAAGACATTTCAGTAAATGTTTCATATTTTAAAAATCTCAGTAAATTGAGGTTTAATTACAAGATGACTTCAAAACTTCAGCTTTACAAAGAAACAAATTATTCCAACTGCCTAGGGACATTGCCTCTCCCATCCAACTAATTCTCAAAAGATGCATCGTTTCAAATATTTCCTTTTATTGGAACAGCTGATTTCACTGCAGCCAATACCAATAAGAACTGAATCCTGAATGAGATGTTGAGTTGCTGGAAAACAGATTCAATACTACTGGTTTCTCTAGAATTACAGTGCATGGAAAATAAAAGAAAGAAGGTGAGGTAACAATAATAAGTTTCAAGAATACTAAAGAAACATTTTGCAAAAGACACTGATTAAATGCTCACTATCTCCATGGAAGTCAGAATAAGAGAAGGAGGCTTCAAATTACAAGACATGATTGAAGTTAGATGCCTAAAAGAAACTGCCACTTGCCCAGGGCACCAAACCGTGCTAAGAAATGATGGTGAATCTCTTTGCTTTGCAAGGTCAACTCCCTGACAGTTTCACTACCTGTCAGAGACACATCACTGCTCTAAGAGATCTGGGTAGTCTCATCCAGTCCACAAAGCTATGAGAATGCAGATTCCTAAGCCAGTCACCTTATCCTCCTCTGATCAGTCTGTGAATATTGAGTGCTGACTCTGAGCCTAACACTGCAGATAATACAAGCAGGAAGACACTGTCCCTACCATAATGGATTTATGGAGGCAGAACTAAGAAGCAATTAAATAAAAGCATATAACCAATCAGTATAAAATAAAGAGTCAAATTGAGAGATTCCACTTACAGGAAAAGGTAAAGGAAAAAAGTACACCATTTACATGACATGCTCTTTTTATGTCTTTCCTAAATTAATCCACAACAGCTACATAAGACAAATACTGCTTTTCCCCCTTTCATAGTTTAGGAAACCGTGGCTTAGAGGGGATACATATAAGATCATACACCTAGAAGTAAGAAAAAGCAAGAATCACACCCACATTATTTCTTAACTCCAAAGCTCTTCCCACCAAACCATATTAACGTTGTATTTCGGATCCTGTTAACAACATACTCTTCACAATGGAAATGATGGCTGTATTGCATCATCATTAATGCTTTCCTCAATATGAGTGTCTCCAAAAAAAGTAAAAATCTTTTAGAACTATTTTTAAATGAATAAATAAATACAAAGCTTGAATTTCTATCTTCTCTGTAAATCTTCTCTTCTAATTACCGAATAATAGCATTTGCATTTTATTATTTGTGATTTCAGGAAGACTCCCAGGGAATTAGACAGTTGAATAGGAAGTAGCAAAACAGTATTAGCTCAAGGCATAGAGATGAATGGATTTAGAGGCACTAAATCAGGGAAACCAAATGGGCTCTCACAGCTCAATGTTTCAGAATGAGCTTTAAGTACTCAACAGAATAATCAAGACCCAACATTAAAAGCCCAGAGTCGGTCATGACCTCTTCCTCCTTTTAAAATCCACATTGTGGGTTTTACTTTCATAACACTATTTCTAATAATGGCATCTTTTAAGAACTAAGATTTCGAGAGACCATGAAAAATCAAACTGCTAACCTCCACATAACATTCATGGCCTACAGATTTATAAAAAAAAAAAAATTTTAATTAAGAAATTCCCAATTATTTTTTCTCTGGGTCCACTCTGCCCTGGCCTGTGGGAGTCAACATTTCCTAAGCTTCAGTCATTCACATACCACACTTCATAAATATTGTCCTATCAGCATACAAATTACACTATTATTCCTCTAAAATTTTTCCTTAAAGTGATCCTCTTTTTAAACTTAAATTTATTTTAAAAGGGAATTTTCCATTATAACCATAAATTACAAGTTCATTTCATTTACCAGAAATTAGAATTTGCTATAAAAATAAATGTATAACTTTTCAATATAATACATAAAACGTTGTCTTGGTACCATCTGAAGTCATTTTGCGTGCCACCAGTTGCTTGTGTATCATACTTTAGTAAACATGGATCTTAGTCTCTGTCTCCCCTTGTCCTCCCAGAACTATCTCCAGCAAACAAGAGGACACAGATGGACAGGGGACAATGTCTTCCCT